>NC_140561.1:38543486-39281611 GCF_057381845.1 Rhamphochromis longiceps | reverse complement strand
TTCCCTTCGGTCAGCTGAGCAGTTGCTGCTTTCGGCCCCAAAGTCACGGCTGAAACTTGGAGGAGACCGAACGTTCTCTGTTGCAGCGCCGAAGCTTTGGAATAACCTTCCTCTCCATGTTAGACAGGCTACATCAGTGCCAGTTTTAAGTCTTTATTAAAAACCTATTTTTATTCCCTGGCTTTTAACTCTGTGGGTAACTGACTTTTTTTTATTTTTTTTATTGCTATTTCTGGTTTTATTACCATGTGCATATTAGTATTGTACAGCACTTTGGTCTACCAGGTGTGTTTTTAAAGTGCTATATAAATAAATGATGACGATGATGTTTTTGAAAACATTTGTCTCATGGCATGAGGATTCAGGTAAAAGAGTACAAAACCACAAATATATCTAATAACGTTAAATCAGTAACAATTTGCACAGTGACACTGCACCAGTGGCATAAACATGCAAAGTCCAGTTTAATGACTCTGATTAGCAGACATGCCTGTTAAGATTTTTTTTTTTAAACAGGAGAAAAAGAAAATATTGTCACCCAACATACCGTGTTTATAAAGGGAGAAACTCCACACCAGGAATGAAACCTTTTTTTAAAGCAGACTGTAAAACTGTCCTTTCAGGAAGTTGAAGTGAGAGTCTGTGGGGATCAACTCATTTTTGATGTGGCTCCAGTTTTTTGTTTTTTCTTCTGTGTTGAATTTTTTTCTTCATCCTGGAACTTTTTGTGCACCAGAAGTGGGCAAATATGCAAAATAATGATGCAACCAAACAGACTAAACAACCAATCACTGCATATAACATCATTTGGGATTATCCAATCTAACTCCAAACCTCTTGGCGAGATGGAGGAAGCCGGCGTGCAAACACTGGCATCTATATAAATTCCTTGCACTCCCTACAATCTAATAGAGCATGTTGTTTGTGAGGGTAAGTACAATCTTTATTTAGTGTGTACTGTTACTGCATTACTGGACTGGAAATACTTTGCAGACTATAAATTACTGTGTTGTTGTTTGATATCCTTTTTTGCTGTTTTCCATATTTGTTATATAATTTTAACTTTTTCTGGGGTTTTAATTTTAGATTTTTAGATTACAAGTGTTGTCTTAGCAGTTTTATTGCAGCTAGAACTGAAGTGAAGAAGTGTAATGAATGTAGTTTCCTGTAGTAACTTGTTTGGTGGAGGTTTGATTTTAACAAAGAAAGTAAAGAACATGTGAGCAGTTGTGATTTGATAAAGTTTCAAGCTGTGTTTGAAACATCGAATGTCTTTCACAGATCAATGCGCTGTACTGTAACAGCTCTTTTACTCATGAATGTTTGAGCCTTTTCAATGCCACACAGTAACCTCCAACACCATCTCTGTGTGTGTGTGTGTGTGTGCGTGCGTGCGTGCGTGCGTGCGTGCGTGTGTGTGTGTGTGTGTGTGTCATTTCAGACTGGGAGGATTTGTCGTGTCAGACATGAATTTGTCTTCAGTCAATTTCTCTTCCACTCTAACCTCGTATGAGGAGAATCCCCTCCTGACCAACTACATAGTAGCTGCAGCCCTCTGCATCACCATTAATTACATCAATGGCACCCTGATCCACACCTTCAGAAAATATCAGGTATAAACTCGTACATTGTTGTACAAATCATGAAAAATTGTGATTATTATTACTGCAGCACAGGGCAGATCTTAAATGCAAACCCTTTCTGACTTTGTTTTGTTCTGCTTAAAGAAACGGATGCAGAGTTTTACCTGTTTTGAGTTTAATCTAATGGCAAAGCTCGTTCTTCTTTTTGTTTAAAAGGATAAAGATCAGTATTTGCTGCCTGACTGCATATGTACAGTAGTATTTTGTATTATATATTTATGCGTTCATGTTTTTGGTGTGCTGGTTTTGCTCTGAATCTTAAGCGATACATGAAAAAAGAGTAGTTTATCACTCTCACTGTGATTCATTTTCAGATTTTTCTATGTAAAAAACGACATTAGGAAATATTGATACAGTGTGCTTCTCTGCAAATAGTGTATTTTTATGCATCAAGGCATGCCTTTAAATCTAGTCTTTTACTCCGAATTATTGAAATAAAATAAAAATCATCTGCTTCTGGAAAACATGGAAGCTTTTTTTAAAGGTGTAAAATTTCAGGAAAATGTGATTAAATCAATATTAAGTAGTTCGAATAGTTAAAAATCCTTATTGTAATACTTTGTGTCAGTTATTGCTAACCGTAGAGTCTGCTTTCAGTACCATGTAGTGAAAATCTTTTCTTGCCCATTTGCAGAAACATCAAATTGCTTTAAAAGGACCCTGTTTCCCTCACATGTGTGGATTCACTGTTTTTACTCTACAGATCTTACATTCAAACCCTCGTTACATTCTCTTCATCCACCTGGTGATTAATGACATGATGTGGCTTTTCCTGTCAACTCTTCTCCTCATCATCAGTTACGCCCTGCACATCTTCTTCGTGCCTTACTGCATCATCCTGCTGATCATTTCCATCATCGTCACCCACAACTCCCCATTAAATCTGGCTGGCATGGCAATCGAGTGTTACATCGCCGTCTGCATGCCTCTCCGTCACGGGCAGATCTGTACAGTCAAGAAAACCTACATTCTGATTGGTTTGATCTGGGCTGCCAGTGCACTCTCTATCCTCCCTGACCTGTTCATCCTCCTGGCTACAGAGCCTCTGCAGTTCTTTCACTCTAAAGTGAGATGCGTTAGAGATTTCGTGTTCAGAAGCACATACAGCCAGAACAAGAGGGACGCTTCACACATTGTTTGTCTTGTCGTGGTCTGGCTCACACTCATATACACCTACGCTAGGATTATATTTGCAGCCAAGGGACTAACCGGTGACATCAAAAAAGCCAGAAACACTATTCTTCTTCATGGTTTTCAGGTGCTGCTACTTATGCTGAATTATGTGAGGCCCATTTTTGAACAGAGCTTGTTTTTTTTATTCCCAAACCGGGAAAGTCCCATACGATTTGCTTCCTTTGTCATTGTCCAGATCATACCACGGTTTATAAGTCCCATCGTTTATGGACTGCGAGACCAGACGTTCAGGAAATATGTGAGAAGGTACCTCGTTTGCCGTGAGAGAGGAATCGCCCACCCAGAAAACACCACTACTAAAAAGGCCTCACTTAATGTTACATCTGCAACAGTATAAAACTTTATTATTAACTTAATTTGTGTTTTTTATGCTGCAAATAAATAAATAAATACTATTGCTTGATTTTATAAAGCATATTTCTTTTTTCCGGGGGGGGGGGGGCTTATAATTATTCAATGAAAAGAAAATATCCACTGGGATTAGTCAAGAAATTATGAAACATTTTTATAAATTCCATGTTAATGTGCAATGAAAACACTAAAAGTAAAGCAGAAAATACTCACCACCAGCCTTCAATGATCAGAGGTTAGTTTGGGGTTTACTGTGCATCATGCTTTGGTAATAAATAATAAATAAAGTCCTCTTAGGTCAGAATATGCTTCATTTTCTTCTCTTCTTCTTGGCCTTTTTATCTTATAAATTAAGGATAATGAAAATTGCTGTGACTGATTCATATATTTTTAAGAAACTGTGACAAAGAGCATTCATGCTTCAGACTTGGCCTTTGTTGGGGGATTATACATGACTGGTCCCTTTACAGCAGGGGTGGGCAACTCCAGGCCTCGAGGGCCGTGTCCTGCAGGTTTCAGATCTCACGCTGGGTCAACACACCTGAATCAAATGATTAGTTCATTACCAGGCCTCTGGAGAACTTCAAGAAATGTTGAAGAGGTAATTTAACCCCTGGTATAGACCCTACAATACAGCAAAAACAGGGAAAACCCCAACAATCAGATGACCCCCTATGAGCAAGCAATCTGGCAACAGTGGGAAGGTAAATAGTGCATAAACACAGTGAATTAAAAAAAACTAAAGAAGATGAGTGGATGAGAAACTGAGTGCACTGTAAACAACGGTGCTGATTTGTGATTTGATACTAAGTGGTTTGACAAGGTTGTTCCCAAAATGAGTGCTGACTGTTCGCTACACAATCTCAGTGCTCGTTCACATTCTGGCTCGACTCGTCAGTTTATGGCATACAGGACAAGACATTCAGAAAGTACTTGAAAAGATACCAGCGTTATACACCAAAGCCTGACTCTGATAATTAACACCAAAACAACATCACTAGCTTTATTCTGTTTTAAAGACTGAGGTTCATCAGTCTTTCTTCATCTAATTATTGTTTTCTTCTGGATCCACCCAAACAGAAACAGCTTTAGGTGTAGCACATCTTCTTTTGAAATTTGTGTTTTTTGCCAGAAATATGTTTGTATGTTTCTAAACTGCCAATTACAGTAAACTAAAACCAACCAACCATTTCTGATCATCATTCATGTTCAAATGACGCTCATTTATGTCCTAACCAAATAAAGCCTTGCAGGCTCTTTATGTGCTTTGTTCTGAAGAGTGAAGGCAAATCAAATTTCTCCTACAGGTATGTCAAATGCACACTTATCCTGAGGTCGGGAAATGTTTTGATAGTAACACATTTTTAACACGTTTTGGTTTTTTATGCCACCAAAACATATTTATTGATGATAATAATAGAAATAATAATAATAATAATAATAATAATAATAATAATAATAATAATAATAATAATGATCTGAAATATAAAAAGGTTTTTATGTCCACACAAGACATCATGATAAAGAAAAACACCTTCACAGTTATCAAAAATCTCAATCTGAGAGCTTCAGGAGACTTGAAACAAAAGTTACTCAGCAACATGAAAACCAAACAAAAAGAGAGGCAACAAAGGAACCAGCAGCTCAGCTCGTAACTCGCACCTACTGTAATCAGTGGAACCTGTAAAAGTTTAGATAAAGCTAAATCAGCTGACATCCAGACCAAGGTACAAAATTATTTTCTCTTGTCTATTTTTTCCCCAAATCCCATAAGAACTGCAAGTTTTTTACTTTCACCTGAAAACCCACTGCATGTGGGGAAGAAACAAAACGAATAAAAATTTAAAAGAAAGTATAAGTTTAAGACATTAAGACCTAAAAAACACTCAATGATGAGCAAAACTGAAAACACCTCATAGGTGACGAATTATGAATTTAGGACCCGTTTTAAAGTCCTTTTATTGGTTTTTAAACCTCTAAATGGTCTGGCACCTGTTTATTTGTCTGACTTGTTGAAGCCCCACGTCCCCACTCGTTCCCTTCGGTCAGCTGAGCAGTTGCTGCTTTCGGCCCCAAAGTCACGGCTGAAACTTGGAGGAGACCGAACGTTCTCTGTTGCAGCGCCGAAGCTTTGGAATAACCTTCCTCTCCATGTTAGACAGGCTACATCAGTGCCAGTTTTAAGTCTTTATTAAAAACCTATTTTTATTCCCTGGCTTTTAACTCTGTGGGTAACTGACTTTTTTTTTATTTTTTTTATTGCTATTTCTGGTTTTATTACCATGTGCATATTAGTATTGTACAGCACTTTGGTCTACCAGGTGTGTTTTTAAAGTGCTATATAAATAAATGATGACGATGATGTTTTTGAAAACATTTGTCTCATGGCATGAGGATTCAGGTAAAAGAGTACAAAACCACAAATATATCTAATAACGTTAAATCAGTAACAATTTGCACAGTGACACTGCACCAGTGGCATAAACATGCAAAGTCCAGTTTAATGACTCTGATTAGCAGACATGCCTGTTAAGATTTTTTTTTTTAAACAGGAGAAAAAGAAAATATTGTCACCCAACATACCGTGTTTATAAAGGGAGAAACTCCACACCAGGAATGAAACCTTTTTTTAAAGCAGACTGTAAAACTGTCCTTTCAGGAAGTTGAAGTGAGAGTCTGTGGGGATCAACTCATTTTTGATGTGGCTCCAGTTTTTTGTTTTTTCTTCTGTGTTGAATTTTTTTCTTCATCCTGGAACTTTTTGTGCACCAGAAGTGGGCAAATATGCAAAATAATGATGCAACCAAACAGACTAAACAACCAATCACTGCATATAACATCATTTGGGATTATCCAATCTAACTCCAAACCTCTTGGCGAGATGGAGGAAGCCGGCGTGCAAACACTGGCATCTATATAAATTCCTTGCACTCCCTACAATCTAATAGAGCATGTTGTTTGTGAGGGTAAGTACAATCTTTATTTAGTGTGTACTGTTACTGCATTACTGGACTGGAAATACTTTGCAGACTATAAATTACTGTGTTGTTGTTTGATATCCTTTTTTGCTGTTTTCCATATTTGTTATATAATTTTAACTTTTTCTGGGGTTTTAATTTTAGATTTTTAGATTACAAGTGTTGTCTTAGCAGTTTTATTGCAGCTAGAACTGAAGTGTAATGAATGCAGTTTCCTGTAGTAACTTGTTTGGTGGAGGTTTGATTTTAACAAAGAAAGTAAAGAACATATGAGCAGTTGTGATTTGATGAAGTTTCAAGCTGTGTTTGAAACATCGAATGTCTTTCACAGATCAATGCGCTGTACTGTAACAGCTCTTTTACTCATGAATGTTTGAGCCTTTTCAATGCCACACAGTAACCTCCAACACCATCTGTGTGTGTGTGTGTGTGTGTGTGTGTGTGTGTGTGCGTGCGTGCGTGCGTGCGTGCGTGCGTGCGTGCGTGCGTGCGTGCGTGCATGCGTGTGTGAGAAGAGAGAGGAATCGCCCACCCAGAAAACACCACTACTAAAAAGGCCTCACTTAATGTTACATCTGCAACAGTATAAAACTTTATTATTAACTTAATTTGTGTTTTTTATGCTGCAAATAAATAAATAAAATCTATTGCTTGATTTTATAAAGCATATTTCTTTTTTCCGGGGGGGGGGGGCTTATAATTATTCAATGAAAAGAAAATATCCACTGGGATTAGTCAAGAAATTATGAAACATTTTTATAAATTCCATGTTAATGTGCAATGAAAACACTAAAAGTAAAGCAGAAAATACTCACCACCAGCCTTCAATGATCAGAGGTTAGTTTGGGGTTTACTGTGCATCATGCTTTGGTAATAAATAATAAATAAAGTCCTCTTAGGTCAGAATATGCTTCATTTTCTTCTCTTCTTTTTGGCCTTTTTATCTTATAAATTAAGGATAATGAAAATTGCTGTGACTGATTCATATATTTTTAAGAAACTGTGACAAAGAGCATTCATGCTTCAGACTTGGCCTTTGTTGGGGGATTATACATGACTGGTCCCTTTACAGCAGGGGTGGGCAACTCCAGGCCTCGAGGGCCGTGTCCTGCAGGTTTCAGATCTCACGCTGGGTCAACACACCTGAATCAAATGATTAGTTCATTACCAGGCCTCTGGAGAACTTCAAGAAATGTTGAAGAGGTAATTTAACCATTTAAATCAGCTGTGTTGGATCAAGGACACATCTAAAGCCTGCAGGACACGGGCCTTGAGGCCTGGAGTTCCCCACCCCTGTTTTACAGTAAAAGCAATGAGTTGGTACAGCTGACAGAGATTAACATTTATTTTTCTGTTATTTTTTTAACCATTTGATTTTTTTTTTCAAATCTCATATTTGAGACCATAGCAATCACAGCAGCACCATCACTGTCATCATCAGGAAGCTTTCCCTCCTGTGATAAACACTGAAACGCTTATAAAAGCTCCGCTCTCACACTGCCTGCCTTCTGTGTTTCACCTGCACTCAGGTAGGTCCTCATTAAAATCTCTGCAGTGTGAATTTGTTTGCATGGCAGCAGTTACTCTGTTCCTTTATTTATATGATTTAACTATATTCTATATTTTAAATGATATTCTAATTTAATGTTTTAAATATTATTTACCTAAATGTAAAATTTGAGGTCATTCACATGTAATGGAGTATTACTACTATTACTAATATTGCCATTCTAGAGGCAGCAACCCCAAGTTGCTCTGATTCATCCATCCAATTTGAATGTGTGTGAATGTTAGATAGAAAGTGTGTTTATGGGTAAATGAAGCAATTTGCATAAAGCCCTTTGAGTGCTCAGGTAGACATTTATTAACATTATATGGAATAAAACTGCACTAACTGAAATAAAACCACAATTTTATAACTTTGTGATGAAAAGGAAAGGGCATGGCAGTTTTTGTTTAATCAAATGTTTATTTAAACACAGACCCAGACCTAAATGAATCTGCTGTTAACATGTATGATATTATAGTTATAGAATAACTGAGAATGGTTTGAGTTTTGGCCGACGCTCATGTCAGACAGGTAATGGGGGAGATCAAAAAAAATCTGATCTGTTAAAGCATCAGCAGCTAAGACTAAAATACAGACTCAGAACAAAGTATGAAATTCATAATAATGTGGCAGTAAAATTGGAAAACTCACAGCTCCTTTATTTTAGGGGAAAGTGTCCACTTTTTAAATCGTGGTATGCAAGATTTTTTTTTTAAACTGATTATTAAAATTATGATACTACTATTAATGTAGTTGTACTAGGATGAGTTATTTAAACAGGTATTGTGTTGTCTGCGTCCATCCTCCCTCAGGTCTCACATGTGAAGAATGAGCTCACTGCTGGGTCTCAGAGGCAACATGACCGTCCCTTATCAGGTTCAGTAAAGCAGCGCCAGTAAATAATTATATCAGTTAAAATATAAATCTATTTATATTTAAATAAAATCCTCATGTTGATTTACTTTATGGTGTAAACAAATTACTAAAACTTGAAAGTCTGCTCAGTAAAATGTACTTTTATCAAGGCTACAAGAGGAAAATTCAGTCCAGCCACTATCACCCAAATAAACAATGAAGATGTTGTTTGCTGTTATTCTCCGTTTCCTGTTTCACGTGTGTGCTAACAGACACCAGAAGCAGATAAACTGAATTTCTTGTCTCTCGTTGCTGGATCAGCTGCTGCTCATCAGAGATACTTTCACCACAGCGTTTGTCAAGAACCTGATCGTGGTTCTGGTCTGGCTCACACTCAGTTACATCAACGGCACCTTGGTGGTCACGTTTTTTAGACACCAGGTAAACACACACACACACACACACACACACACACACACACACACACACACACACACACAGCAGCTTATTTGTCACATATTATTATTTATCCTGTCATTTATAATTATTAATCCAAAACATGTTATTAATATGATATTTTAGTTGACTGGCCCTGCAGCGCCCACAGAACATACACGTCACACACATGTATGAACTGATAAATGTTTGTTTAGTGCATACTTACAGGAAATTACACAAAACAATTTAAAGATGTCATTATAAGGTCAACACATAGAGAAAAACAGTGACAAAAAAATAAGAAGAAAGTACCAAAACACACGTACAAAGCATGTTTGAAATATAGATATAGCAGAGATTTTGATATTTGATCTTGCTGTTTCAAGAGTGTGTGCTTCACTGCACTCCAGTAAGACACTGAAGGCATTTTGTACTAACAACAGCAGCAAAGACAAAGCTGACCGTGAGTGACATCAGGCACCTGTAAAGGTTTTTTTTTTCCATTCACTCCATATTTGATGATAAGGCCGGTATTATTTCTGCTGCTGAGTGAGTGATACAAAAATTTGGAGGGTTGTAAAAGTTTCTTATTGTTATTCGTCCTTAATGTGTCTAAAAACAGAGGACGTTTTATTTTTATGGAATTTAGAAAAAAGGAGTACATGAAACCGCAGCTAATAAAACTGTTTTTGAGGCAGTTTTCCCCCCAAACTCTACTTACGCCCGTCACTCTTTTCTTTTCAGTCCATGGAGAAACAAAACTCTACAATAGTCTGAACAAAATCTCTATTGCTGTTAAGCACAGAGTCATTCTGCTTCCTCTCAGCTGCCTCTCTATAGAGGTCGCTGTGACTCTGTTCGTTGGGTAAACTTTTGTCCACAGCTGTGATTTAAAGCTGGAGTTCACGATTAATGTGCATGTCTGGAAATTTGCAGTGAAGTTTGAATGCATCAGATGGAGAAGTGGTTCATGTGCCTCTACACCAAACTCACCGAGGAGTGTCACACAGAAGTATCACAGCACAGGACATTTCACTCCTTCTGTTTCCTCCTTCAGACCTTTCATGACGACCCTCGTTACATCCTCTTCATCCACATGGTGATCAACGATGCCATCCAGCTGACTGTCACCATCATGCTTTTCATCCTCAGCTACATCTTCTACAAGATTAACGTCGCCTTCTGCTGCTTCTTCATCCTGGTGGCAGTCTTCACCACCAGAAACACCCCTGTCAACTTAGCTGCCATGGCCATCGAGCGCTACATAGCTATATGCGAACCTCTGCGGTATACCCAAATCTGCACCGTGAGGAGGACCTACATCGTCATCGGGATGATTTGGTTTATCTGTGTGGCTCCTGATATTACAGATCTGTTTGTAACACTTGCAACCGAGTCTCTGAGCTTCTTTCATGAGTCGGTGTTCTGCTTGCGCCAGAATGTGTTCAAAGACCCGATCCTGGTGTACAAAAGGCAAGCCGTTGATATCATCTACTTCTCCTGTGTGTTTCTGATTCTGGTCGTCACCTACTTGAGGATCCTGTTTGCAGCCAGAGCCCTCTCCACAGATAAGACATCAGCCCAGAAAGCTAGGAACACCATCCTCCTCCACGGGGCCCAGCTGGCTATGTGCATGCTCTCCTACGTCTCTCCTAGCGTGGAGGTGGTCCTGCACATCATCTTCCCAGGTCGGATCCTCGAAATCAGATTTGCAAACTACCTGATCGTCTACATCCTGCCCCGTTTTCTGAGTCCAGTCATCTACGGTGTCAGAGACAAGAAGTTCAGGGAGTACCTCAGGATGTACTTTCTGAGCAACAGATGCAGAAACAAAGTGAAGAAAGTAACGCCCGAGGACAAAGACCACTTATAAAGACTTGTATAGTGCTTGAAGAAAACCTTTAATTTGCAATGTTTTAATGTGAAAAATAAATACATAAAAATGTATTTTATGTTGACAATCCTGGCAAGTGCAAATATCTAATTTCATGTGGTCTGAATGTGTGAATGTCTCAGAGATTAAGGAGAAAACAAACTGTTCAAAGGAGCGAATGCTTATTGGGGAGGCCACGTCCCAACAAATTAAATTAGGGATAAAAAAAAACTCATTTGTGTGGGAGAATAAAGGACAGATTACCCAAGACCATAAAAAATGTTTTTATGGTTTGATATGAAGCACTGACTTTTTCTGTGTTAGCAACAGTTCAGACTCTTTTCTGTTTTTTCAGCTGCAGTTTGGACTCCAGTACAGACGCCTCAAAGAGGTCAGCACATTTCTTTTTCCGCTACACTTTTCGTAAGAGTTGTGTTCACTTTCATTAAGCCAAACCATTTTAAATGTGGCACCGATCTTCAGTGACAGAGATAAACTCCAAACCCAGCATGCAGAGGAAGCACATAGACTAATTTATCCTTCAGGATACTGTTGACACTGCTACACCGAGCAGCACCTCTCCCACATGTACAGTCTCAATGGAAAAAAGCTCCACCTTGTGGCAAAATCTATTCTCTGCTGTAAAACCTACTGAATGAAAACATTCTGAGTTTATTGATGTCTCGGTTTATATTTATTTTACAGAGAAAGGCTGCGTAACATGTTGAAATCTGTGTTTCTCGCAGCAGGTTTCCTGGGGTCATCCTGGTGTACTAACACCTGCCCAGGTTTACTTGATAACCAATGTTGGCCTTTTTCTAATCCTTCGCTAAGACTCGCAGTGAGCAGGAAGTCAGTCAAGCAAAATAATGTTGCTGATTATATTTCTAACACAAATCCAGCTCACCACCGTCTCACGGACTGAAACTGCAGAATGGGACACTGAATGAAATCAAATGCAGCCTGAAGGAAAAGCAAGATCAAAACCATCTGATAAAACCTTTAAAAAAAGTTTCAGCTGACCTCAAAATCTGCTTTTTTAATACAAAAAATAATTTTACCCTCATATTACAAAAATTAAAATTAGAGCTACGTGCTTTTGAAGTCACATCATTTTTGACTCCTCATCACAGGAGATATCAAACTGAATGAAAATATAATACTGAGTCAATTATTCTAAAACCAAAATCTTATTTTTGTTGAGCAACAATTTATATGTATCCCAATTTGAGCATTAATGTCATAGAATATATCCAGATAAACCCACTTCATGACTATGATGAGGAATACAAAAACAAGCTTTGGTACTCTGGATGTTTTATTTGGGTTTTTATCATTAATCTCTGGAGTAAAGCTCAAAATGTTAATTTTCAGTGAAACTTTTAAGGGTTGTATCATGATGTAGGTTAAATGATCGAAATGAAAGGTCTCGATTTAATCTGCATTTTGACCCAGACATGATTTCTTTTTGTGACAAAATAATTTCCAGCATTTCCATCTTGGTGTGGTTTTTTCTGACTTTATGGTCTTCAGCAGCTTTGGACATGGATATAATGTCTTTACATTAAACACAGCAACATGTTGTAATTGCCTGGCTGCATGACAACAGTGATGTCCTGACGTTTGCACCACTCAAAGCTCCAGTTTTGAAATTAGTCATCTGACATCATCCTGTAGAGGACGGATCATATTTAGGGGGCTTATCAGAGCCAGCAGGCCCAGTCAGGGAGTCAGCAGGTGAGAGGCTCTGACGTCTGTCTGTTTAATGTCTTTGCACATCACTCTGTGATTGCCATCTCTTTCTATCAAAGCTTTAGGATACATTAATGCAATATTTTAAATATGAATATTTCCTATTTTGTTGGTTTGTAAAGGCTGAAAGTTGTAAAAAGGTTTTTCTTCTGTTCATTTGTATATTTTCTCTGATGATATTAACATATAAAATGTGAATGTTGATGTATAATGTTGATGTATCAGCAGTGAAACAGAATGATTTTTAAATCTAACAATCTCTCTTTTCTTAGTGTGTGCATATGAACATAGTTTATGTTGTGTTTGAGTTACTCACAAAAACAATGTTCCTGCACTCCTAAATGTTTTGTTTGTTTTTTAGAAGAGAGAACAGAATTAGAAATGACCTCTGACCTTACTGTAAAGAGCAGATCTGTGCACAGGTGTGTGAAGGCTAACATGTTTCTATCCTCATTATTCTAAAATGTTATTATAGCGTTACCTTTTTCACTATAATACTTGTGCTAATAATAATAATAATAATAATAATAATAATAATAATAATAATAAAACATATCCATACCATGTACTTTAACATATTCCAGAAATGTGTCTTTTTTTTTTTTTTACTATTGATCAAAGATTTATCATTAATTAAAGATGCAGTGTGTAATTAATAACTGAAGAAGTTCATTAGTATAACTGTTGTATAATTGTAGGTTTTATTTCTTTGCTCCTTCAGACAGTGAGAAGGAGGAGATGGTGGTCATGAACTCCACCTCCACTGGGCCTCTTTACCCACTGGTGTCAAACACCACCTCTGTCCAGACACAAGGTGTTAAGGAGAGCTTCTCAAGCATTCTGACCAAGAACATAGTGGCCATGCTGGTGTGGCTGGTCCTCAGTATCATCAATGGCAGCATGGTGCACACCTTCCAACGACACAGGTACTCAGAGCCTCAGGGATACACAAAAACGTATTAGAGGACAGCAAAACTCCCAAAGGTTACATTCTTCTGCCTTCTTCCATATTAAAATGTTTTTATTAAGAAAAGATGCACATGAGAAGTCAGATGTTGGACACATTTAAGATTTGAGTCTCGAGTATAATGCTGCATGAAAAGTCTGTTTGATATTATTTACTCTGGTATAAAAGTAATGCTCTAGCGAGGAAGCACCCTCACCTCAAATGAGGCATTTTCAGCACTGAGAATACATCCAGAGGTGACCCTTTGAACACACGAGTAAGGGCAAATTCAGTCCAGAGCTCTTATGTGAAAACAGCTTCGCTGCATTAGTCCAGTTTAATCTCCAGTTTAGCAATAAAAAGCCTAAACTGGTTTGAAAAGAGAAAAGGAAGAAACATTTCCTGGAAAATGTTCAAAAATAAGCAGATGAATCCAAAGTAGGAAAACTTGCATGTGATGATATGGTATACACACAAACATAAACCACAGCATCTGTCTCTCAGCTCTCAGCTCTTTGTTCTGACCCTAGTCTCTTCTACGAGAACCCGCGATACATCATGTTCATCTCCATGGTGATCAATGATGCTCTGCAGCTAACCCTGGTGACAGCTCTCTATGTGATCAGCTACATCTTCAGGAAGATCCATGCCTCTGTTTGCTGCCTTCTGGTAAATCACAGCAGCATCAGTCAAGCCCATCACATATGTTTTGCATGTCATGTCATCCTTCTATGGGATCCTGACTACAGACCATCTAATGTAAACAGAGGAAAGGAAAACAGTGCTGCATCTTCACAGGATCAGTATGAATACTGTTATTATTGATTTATAATCCACAACAGGTAGTAAAGAAGAATATAACTCTGTGATCTACAAATTAACTACTATACACCATTGTTAACCTTTGTGCTCTCCCTCCACCCTCCTCTCCCATCCTTAGATCATGACAGCGGTTCTCACCACTCGCTCCACCCCTCTCATCCTGGCCGGCATGGCCGTGGAGCGCTACATCTCCATCTGTTTCCCTCTGCACTACAGCCAGATGTGTAACATCCCTCGCACTCTCCTCCTCATCTGCGTCATCATCATCCTCACCATCACCCCGCCCATCACCGACCTCCTCATCACGATCGTCAAGGAGCCTCCGAGTTTCTTCCACACCAAGATTTTTTGTGACCACTCACTTCTTTTTCGTGACCAGTTCATTTACTACAAGAACTGTGTGTTTGACGGGACTTACCTCTCCTTTGTGGCCCTTGCGCTGCTCTACACCTACTGTAAGATCATGCTGACAGCGCAGGCTGTCTCAACAAGCCTCGTCTCTGTGAAGAGAGCCAGGAACACTGTGCTGCTTCACGGGGTGCAGGTGGGTGTCACACCATGAAAAAGCATTTATGAATTGACACCATTCACCAAACATTATCATCTGCCTTTATCACTAGTTCCCCCTTAAATGTTCAAAGATGGTGTGATGAAGAGCAACGAGATTTTTAAACCGTTTACTTAATTCTATCTTGAATTTAAAAGAAAATTCCCAAAACAACAAACAAGTAGGAGGTGGAGACAGAGTGTGGAAGGTGCCATTTTTAAAAAACTGAGACTGTTGTATAATTGCTCCAATTATCAGGGTACTACTCAGTTTACTGGGGACAGTTTGTTTTTGGCTGATGGGAAGGAGGCTCTGCCCTTAAATCCATGACGAGCAATGCAGATTTCAAACAGGCCATGGAACAGTAGAGCTGATCTTCACCTTTGTGGGACTTTTGGAGGCATCGTGGGAGTTTGACCGTCCAGTCTACATTGTTTTGTAGATTTGGAGAAGGGTTACAGCCGAGTTCCCCAGAGCCACCAGTCTGGTGTACTGCGAAAATTCATCGGTCTGAGAACCTGATTTTATTCATGAGTGATGGGAAGGTGGAGAGTGAGTTGGACAGGTGGACTGGAACAGCATCAGCAGCAATGTGGGCATTGGAACAGATTTTGATTTATTAGTCCATCTACATTATAACCTTCAGCTATGGCAATGAAATCTGAGTAAGGTCATGAATACAAGCAGCTGAAATGAGTTTGCTTCATATGGGTGCATGGGCTTAGCCTTAGAGATGGAGTGAGGAGCTTAAAGATCTGGAAGGATGTTGGAGTAGAGCTGCTGCTCCTCCATGTTGCATCCTCTTTACAGTAAGGTCAGTTGATGTGGTTCAGGCAGTTGGCCTCCTGGGAATCTGAACTGGAACACCATGTCTTGGCTGTCCTGGAAACACCTTCCAGCTGGAGCTGGAACTGTGGCTGTGGAGAAAAATCTGGAAGACCCGGCTTTGCCCGCTGCCGGTGCAACCAGCAACCTACAAAGAAGCCAGTTTTGCCTCTTTGTCCTTTTTTGTCCCTATTGTTACTTTTACCACATCCCCTGAACAGTTAAAGGAACATATATCTGAAAATATCTGAGTCCAGAGGCATAAATCAGCTTTATCTACACTCTGTTTTTGTTTCAGCTGCTGCTGTGCATGCTCGCCTTTGTGGTTCCCTCCCTTCAGGCGGCTCTGATCTCTCTCTTCCCTCAGCTGAGCCTGGAGATTCGATACATCTTCTTCCTGCTTGTCTACATCATCCCTCGCTTCCTGAGCCCCATGATCTATGGCTTTCGTGATGAGCAGTTCAGGAAGTACTGGACCCGATACCTTTCCTGTCACAAACACAGCGTGACTCTGCTCAGGCTGGCGTCACAGAAAATGAACCCTCAGGTGAAACAATCAGGGAATCTCAGCTCAACCTGACCACAGTCTGCTGCACACAAACAGCCCACTGTGTGATCATTGTTTCACCTGTTTGTCATGCATTCATGGATGGATAGATTTAAATAACATCTATAATAATTAAAGCTCAAAGTGCATGGGCTGATGTGCAGATTAATACATTTCCAGTGAAATCTGTATTTTTTTGTCATCCATGTGTGTTTCTGAATCAAAGCGCGACCGAAACACTGTGAAATTTGTCTATAAAAACTTTTAAACAAATCATAAAGGTAGTTGTGATGTTTTATTCTTGTACAACTAATCCTGAATAAAATAATGCTTTAAGTATCTAAAAGGGCAATAATTTAAAAATATATATGTAATTAACTGCAAAACCATTTTTATATGAATAAAGTTTATATAATTGTGTCGGAACACAAATCAACTGTCAGAGGTCAAAGCAAGAATACTTGTTTTGTTTTAAAGTGAGTGACCCTAAAATTAACCACAGTGATGTCAGCAGTACTGAGCAGATCAGCATCATTCCTAAAACACCAGGTATCAGCTGTTCTCGTGCAGAGGAACTGGACGAAACAGGTCATTTCCTAATATAGCAGAAGCTGGTAGAGCACGAGGCGTAACATGCCGACGTTTTGTCACGTCCCGCGGCGTTCCTGAGGAACACCAAAGGAGACCTTCGGCGTTCTTATGGTACGCGGCGGGTTATGGCTGAAATCCAGTGCAATGACGCTCCCTCGGTAATAGCCCTGTATTCCAGCCCTAAACCTAACCTTATTCCTGATCTTAACCAGGGCTTTAATGACGTTAAATAGCGTGTTTCTAAGCGATTTGAAGAAAAAGAGCAAACATGTAGATTCAGTCCAGACAGTTCTCATTTTTCCGAGGTCGTCATTTCGGAACGTGGTGGGTAGCCGGAAACTTAATATGTTGACGATTTGTCACCTAGCGTAAAATGTTACGCTTTGGGAGTGAGAATAACACATAAACTGCAGGAGGTGCTTATACCTGCCCTAACCCTCACCAGCTGCAGTTAGTAATCTCTCTTCCACAGCATGTCTGTTTTCCTTCTCTCACCTCATCTGGTCGCAGCAGATGGCCCCGCCCCTCCCTGAGTCTTGTTCTTTTGGAGCTTTTTTCCTGTTAAAAGAGAGTTTTTCCTTCCCACTGTCGCCAAAGCGTTTGCTCACAGGGTGTGGGTTTTCTGAATTGTAAATACCTGATCATGCTGTTTGAATAAAACCTCATTTAGATCTCTCATAATATTCTTGCACAAGATTTCTGATAAACAAACTCACAGTTCACAACTACACACAGTTTTCAAAACGTAAATGATAATCCACCCTCTGGCCTGCAGCTCCCCACCTCTCCAGGATCATCTCACATCACTACGGCAGCGAAATCTATATAACCACACGTCTTCCTGTTCCTCTCACTTCTCACACGCAGCTGCACAGCCTGTTACATCAGCACAGGCCAGAACGGTGTCGTGTTGAAGTAAGTCATTTTTGCTTAAAGACTTAAGAGTAGGAAGAAGTAACTTACATCTGCTGTTTGCTGTCTTTTAATGCTGAAGTTTTGAATTTTTTTGTGAAAACATATGAATGGTGATCATTTTAAGAATAATGAACAAATACCAACAAGTTTTTGGACTTTAGAGATGAAGTGGTGTTTATGGCAGGATATTTAAAATTTTTCAGGGCATCTGAAACTGCAGAGTGACTAAAAAGTGCTTATTACTCTTCTTGTTTCACTTATTTTCAGTCCAGTCCTTGAACCTAACGATTTCAGAGAAAGCTTTTGTTCTTTTCTTAAGCATCATGACAATTGTTCACGCATTATATAAAAAATCCTAACTCAAGTGATGAACCAGTGTTGTGTCTGTGCACAACAGACTTTAGACACTAGGACTTGAATGAAAATAGAAACATGAATCCAAATGTCACATTTTTAGTCCAGTTTGTCATCAGGATCTATCACCATCAGTGTGGAGGACAATAAAGGCGGTCGTGATAAATATTGACTTATACAGTCATAATGTACTTCCATTGTCTCATTGTATTTTACATGTTTTGTTTTTGGTGGCTGGCAGTGATATTTCAGCAAAATTCACCAAACTACATCTTATTAACATGTAACACAATGTTTGTTTTGATTTTTCTTTTGTCTGTTTTTCTTAAAATGAAATTCTTCCTTTTGTCATTTCTTTTAGTTTCATTCAAATCATGATTCTTGTTCATGATTTGAAAAAGAATCATGAACAACAGAATCAAGTTTCTGTTAAAAACACATTTTATTTGTCTCAGTGGTTGCAATGAATGAAAAACACCACTTGAACCTTGTGCTATATGTGGAGTTGTTTCTCTGAGTTTCATCTTTCGTTCTGTTTTAGGTGAGTTCGGTTTGTCGTGTCCGAGCAGGACGAGGTGTGACATGAACACAACCAAACGCCAGGACAGCTTCAATGACGCCTTCACAAAGAACTTTGTCTCCTTTGCTCTCGGCTTCATCATCAACTACATTAATGGGATGTTTGTCTATACCTATTTTAAGAGTGTTGTCTTCCAGCAAGACCCCAGGTGTATCATTTCCTTCTACAAGATTTCTATCACATCAATTTCAATAATAAATCAAAGAAAACTGAGAGCAGGATGAAGTTTGTTATTATAATTTGATATTTCTGCTACCTAACATTGGGACTGTTTTTTGCATCTGTTGCCTCGTTTTGCTCTTTGGTCCTCTCCTGTCCCGTCTCCTGCAGGTACGTGCTTTACATCCACCTGGTCATCAATGACATGATTATGCTGACAGTTACTGTGATGCTGCAGATCCTCACCTACACCACCCCCCTGAGCTTTGCTCCCTGCTGTGTCATGCTGCTCATCTCAGTGACAGCCAACCAGTAAGTATCTGTGCGAGAGACAGTATAACAGTTTGTACATAGCCACTGACCATATTATTAGGTACACCTGAAAACTGTTAACATACATGAAGCGTGGGTGACAAAATATTCACTACGCTTTTAAATGAAATGCAGTATTCTGCTATTATTTGTTCAATTAAAGTGGACAGTCAATGTGCACTTTAAGACAGTCTGAGCTGTACTCAGACTGTAGGGAGAAAGAGAGAATCACAGACGTCATGAGCAAATATAAACCTGTGTGTTCTAACTGTCTTCATGCAGGAACAGTCCTCTGAATCTGGCCGGCATGGCGGTTGAACGCTACATTGCTGTTTGCCGGCCTCTCCATCACTCTCAGCTCTGCACGGTGCAGCGAGCGTACGCTCTGATCGCACTGATCTGGGCTGTCTCCTTCATCCCCTCCATCTCAGATGTCATCATCCTCCTCCTCGTCCAGCCCCTCTCTGTCTTCACGAAGAACGTCATCTGTTACCCCTCCTTTGTGTACAACACACCGTACCATGAGACACGAAGTCTGGTCATCCAGGTGACATGTTCGTTTTCTACGTTTATGGCTCAGTTTAAATGATTGGTGGATCAAATCAACTTGAATTCTCTCCCTCAGGTCCTCCTGTTTTCTTTTGTCTTCCTCACTTTGATCGTCACCTACATGAAGGTCCTCTGTGCTGCTCGGGCAGTTTCTTCTTCTAACCAGGCCTCTGCTAAAAATGCTCACAACACTATCCTGCTGCATGGAGTCCAGCTCCTCATCTGCATGCTGTCATACATTTCTCCCTTCATCAACCTCATTTTAGTCACAGCCTGGCCCCATAAGAGGACCATAATCCTATTCACCACCTTTCTGTTCACCAACCTGCTTCCACGTCTGCTCAGTCCACTCATCTATGGTGCCAGAGACCAGAAGCTCAGCAGCCACTTCAGGGTTCACTTTGGCTGTAAAGGTTTTAAATCTAGAGGGAAGAGCAGGAAGTGCAGGGTGCCAGAGAAGCACTGACTCTAAACACACGCTATACCTAAAAAAGTGTGGTTTGACCTGATTTATCCAGTGAGCACAGACGTTGATTTTGGTCTGAATCAGGTTTGTCCAACTCCAGGCCTCGAGGGCCGGGTCCTGCAGGTTTTAGATCTCACCCTGGGTCAACGCACCTGATTCAAATGATTAGCTCATTACCAGGCCTCTGGAGAACTTCAAGACATGTTGAGGAGGTGATTTAGCAATTTCAGTCAGCTGTGATGGATCAAGGACACATCTAAAACCTGCAGGACACCGGCCCTCGAGGCCTGGAGTCGGACACCTCTGGTCTAAATGAAGCAAATTAATTGACCTTATGCACATTTTTATGTAGGTGCAGTCAGAAGAGTTTGTGGCTAAAACTTGCCTACAGTATAGATTTGTACATGTACCCTGTCAGGCACACAGCTCTGTCAGCTCTGGCTGCAAATGCAGAAGCCCCACTTGCTAATGAAACATTCTGATTAAGAGGGGCAGCCAATCAGAAGAAAGAAAGCGGGATGAGACAAATGATGAACTGAGTGTAGGGTAGGATTTGTTTTGAACTTTGACTCATGTGAAGTTGCTCAAGTGGAGTCTGTGATTAACAGTGTGGTGATAGAAGCATTACAGCAGGTTAGGTGTTCCAGTTATCAGAGAAGATGACAGAATTTCTTATTGCACCGCACGTAAAATTCTGAAAAATGTTTATGAACAAAATAAAAAAGAGAAGCAAAGACGTCCATCGACCCAGACTGAGCTGTAAAACTTCATCATGCACACTAGATGGAGCCCTCATCACAGACATGCAGGAGCTTTCCAACATGGAATACTTACTGTACAGACTCGCTGTGAGAGATAAGACTTCTGTTTTATTTACTAGCTAAATGTAATTTTTGATTTGAAAATTTCCCTTTGATTGCCTAAATATTGAAATAATGTACTACTCATATACCCTTACAAAGCAAAAATAAAGAACACTCAATGAACAGGTCAATAACGTTCATAATAAAGTGTAATAGTAATAATGATGTGTACTTAAGGTATGGACAGGAAGGTTACCTTTTCACAAATGTTTAAATTATGAAACTGAGTGAAATATCTGTTGTTACAAAACACAATTTTTCCAGTCTGGTATGTTAAAAACCCAGGTCTGCACACACTGCGCTTATTATTTCTCAGGAATGTGTTTTTCCCATGTTTCCTCATAAAAAAAATTTATGTAATAAAAAGGTAAACAGAACATTTAAAAATATATGAGAAAAAATATAAAAGGAAAGAAGTATGACCCATTATCTCAATGAAATGCTCATTTCTGTATTATAACTCCAGCGTGCAGCAGATCAGTGACATAAAAAGATTGTAGATGTGCAAATGATGAGAACACTTTGTGAACTGGACAGTTTTGCTGAATATTTGAATCAATTTGGAATCTTACTGAATGTCATCATGACTCATATTCCAAATTTCTGTGTGTCACAGCTTGTGCAGAATAAACCTTTGTAATGGTTTACGGCACTCGAATAAACAAATGAACAAATACATCTATTTATAAATATATTATGAAATCAATAGAGACTCATGCTCACATGCTGAGATTATGAGGTTGTCAAATGTAGGTAAAGAAACTGATACAAAATGAGCTAAAATTAGTCAAATTCACAAATCAGGATAGCGAGATGATGCAGGAAGGAGGAGAAGAAGCTCAAGATCACATGTGGGGAAAAAAGCTGTGGAAAAGATGTAAGTGGACATATAAGCCTGTTACACTGTGGGCCACACACAGCGCACTTTGGTTCAGACCTAAAACAAATCAGTTTTCTGTCAGTATAAAGAAGCTACACATTTAATCCCTGAGATATCTTAATGTAAGAAAAAAGTCCAACTAGGAAACTTACTCTCAGTTTTTCTGCACAACAAAGAAATGTTGCTACAGCAGATAAGAGACATCTGTCAGCACATCACTTTGGGCTTAAACTGCAAGAAATAAATATGTAAAATTATAGAAAGTAGCTCATCACCCAGAAAGTTTTTATTAAATCAGAGATTTTTTTTATGTTTATTTATTACATAATTACTTTGGTGCTGTATGAATAGCCATTGAGAAGGTCTTTATCAGTGCAACGAGTTGTAAACATTTATTAAATTATAGTTCAAATTCAGGTAAACACTATTTTAAATACAGTTTATGCTTTCCTTCACATTTTCCAGTGGACCGGATTGGAGTCTTTCTTGAGGCAGTTATGGCCCCCAACCCTCATGTTTGACACCACTGATTTAAGCAGAATTGAACACGTGACACAGACACTGTTGGCAATACAGTGAGGAAGTGTTTTAAAGTTTATACCTTAATAAGAAAAAAGGTAAGTCAGCTGTTCACAGCTGCAGTGTGTCCCTGCTGGGATATTAAAGCCTTAATATAGGAAATAAAAGTAAATTAATTTAAAAAAAAAAGAAGAAGAAGAAAAAGAAGAAGTGGCATTTGGGACTTTACACGTTTTTATCACACACACACACACACACACACACACACACACACACACACACACACACACACAGAGCTTACATCCCAGATGTAAGATATAAGAGATATTACGATGACGGTGTTAGAGCCGGTTTAACGCAGCTGCGCTGATTCTCCGCGGACAGATTAAAACTTTAAAAACAGCCTCGCTGAACTCTGAATAACCGCTGAGCGCCGCAAACGCATCATAAAAAGTCTTTCATACAGGAGACGTGTCTCACTCGGAGATCGGCTCTTGTTACGGAATGTGACGGAAAAAGCCGAAGACCGCCTCCGAGAGAGAAGACGGACCGATGAGCGCTTCAGATGGAGGAAAGCTGCGCGCGCACGGCGGACTGTGACAGCCCTGCAGCAGGAGGCTGAAGTTTCCAGCACGAGGAGGTCGCGCGGGTTTTACAAGGTTTCTTGTTTGTTTTCCAGCGATCACATCTTTTTCAGAGGTGGAGGAGTGAAAAACTTCATCATGGGGTGAAGATGACATCACAGGTAAGTCACATTAAAACACACCAGCATCTTTTTTCGTCGCGTGGTCTTAGTGAAATAGATTTAAAGTGGCAGCTCCAGTTATCCCAGATTACTCTGGGAAGTTTCGCCCTTTTGTTTGCAGCACTGCTTCTCGCTCACGGAGGGAGTTTGCTGTTGAAGATGCTTTTTCCCCACCGCTGTGATTCCAGGCTGCAGGTGCTGAATTATAGATCAACTTTATTTCTGTATGTGCACCAAAGCAGCTCCCCTGAGAGCTCAGCATGTAATTACAGACACACGGAGGCTCCCAGTGTCTCACTCGTATTTAATGTGGGGGGCAAGAAAATATTTAAATACTTCATTAACAAGCTGTGGAGCCCTTAGTGGGCCTATTCTGCTCTTTGTAAATTTCCTGTGGTGTATACTATTTCAGTGGATGTTCATACTAAATATGTAAAAACTTAAATAATATTCATCCCTGTCAACCACAAGCTGTCTGAAACACTGAGGTTTCAGACAGTCTGAGGTTCACTCAGCACTTACATCCCCAAGAACTGTCTCAGGGACAAACCTTCTGTTTGCAAGGGGCAGCCAATCTGAAGAAAGCCATCCTGTACATGACAAATAAGGATTATTTCAAAATCTGAATCATGCAAAGCCACTGTGGTAAAGTCTGAGAATAAACATCTGAAGCTGGAAATGAGCATAATAAGCCCATTTTAATACGACAGATGCAGTGCAGCGGGTAATAAAGAGCTATGTTTGTTTCATTTAGTGAAACTAAATCTAAAAAATGGGTCAGCTCTAGGTCAGTGTTGGTGTCAGAAACAGAGGCTTTGGGGCAATCTATCATTTTAGAGCTGCAGTGGCTGAACAGTGTTTCCAGATAACAAAAACAAACATACTTTAAAGTCATCGTTGGGAGTTTCTTATCCTGAACAAACTCCTTCGAGCTAAAGTCAGTTACTGAGCGTCGGGAGCAGTTTACTCTAACAACAACATAATCCAGGCTCAGTGAAGGCTGTGTGGTATGTCTGTGAAGGTTCTCAGTCATCCAGGTCATCGTAGTCTAAGGAGCTTGGAAAGAAAACTTCTGGACTTCTTTAGGTTGCTTGAAGACGTTTCACCTCTCATCCGAGAAGCTTCTTCAGTTCTAGGGTCAAATGGTGGAGAGTCCCAGATTTAAACCCAGTGGGAGTTTCCCCCCAAAGAGGGACAAAAGGACCCCCTGATGATCCTCTACCTAATCACATGAGCCAAGGTGTGAAAACAGGTGTGGGTCACAATCAGCCAGGGTTTCGGGTGAGCTCAATGTGAAACCTAGTCCAGGATGTGAGTGGGCGTCTGGGAAGGGATCTCCCAGACACTCTCTGATACACCGGCTACATCCCCTATGTATCAGAGAAACTCAGGAGAGTTTTCTCCAAGCATGACATCCCGGTGTACTTCAGACCCAGCAACACACTCAGACCGAAACTGGTTCACCCGAAAGACAAAACTCCAAAACACAAACTTAACAATGTGGTGTTTGCTGTACAGTCCAGCGAGGAATGCTCAGACCTCTACATCGAAGAGACTAAACGGCAACTTCACAAGGGCATGGCACAACACAGAAGAGCCACCTCCACAGGACAAGACTCAGCTGTCCATCTGCATCTTAAGGATAAAGGACACTCTTTCGAGGATGCCAATGTTCACATTTTGGACAGAGAGGACAGATGGTTTGAAAGAGGAGTGAAAGAAGCATCTATGTCCACTGTGAGCGACCATCTTTGAACAGAGGCGGGGTTTACGACACCAACTCTCTGCCATCTATAATCCAGTTTTGAGATCCCTTCCCAGACGCCTTAACGCCCACTCACATCCTGGGCCATCTGACCTCAGGAAATCACATGATAGGGTGGGGCCAGGTTTCACAATGAACACACCTGAAACCCTGGCTGATTGTGACCCACACCCGCTTTCACACCTTGGCTCATGTGATTAGGTAGAGGATCATCAGGGGGTCCTTTGTCCCTCTTTGGGGGGAAACTCCCACGGGGTTTAAATTAGAGATGGACTGATCCGATATTACGTATCGGTATCAGTCCGATACTGACCTAAATTACTGGATCGGATATCGGAGAGAAATAAAAAATGTAATCCGATCCGAAGTATCACAAAATCACCTCACAAAACGCGCTACTTGGCGTAACCCAGCTCGGCGCATCGGAGCAGTATGTGTCACGTGATAGAGCGACTGTTGTCTGCGACACCTGTCGGCGGTCTGTTGGAGCATTTGGAGCCTCGCTACATGCTTCCTAACCGCAGCATTTCATCTTGGCAAAAACTTTCCCAGAGAAGTAAAGCAAGTGTGTAAGTTCATCCCTGAATGTTTGCAGAGTATTTCCACGTTAAGCTTAACAACTGATATATTGAGCCACAGCTGCACTGACCATCGGAGTTCCATACTGAGGTGAAAAGGAAGCGATTTGTCCGGTATTTCAGCTAGAATTAAAAAATAGACACAAAGCTGGAGTTATTCTGTCTTTGCTGCGCAGTTGCATCTGCTCTCATTCACTCCCCCTTCCTCTCCTGTTATTACTTCAAACATGAAACTGATCAATGATCAGCTGATCGGGTTTTCTGCTGCAAGTTCCGTCTTTCTTGTTTGTTTATCGCCCACTTTGCGCTAGAAAGAGGAGACCAGCGGATAAACAACAGCAGAATGTATTTATAAAAGCTGCTGGTCATGATGTCGGTTTGGTTATGTGGTGAGAGGGAAACATGAAGATGAAACCAGGAGATGTCCTTACTGAACCATCAGAGCTGAACAGGTGATGGAGAAACAGGTTTACCTTTTAGTTAAATGAGTTGAAGGGAAGTTATGAACTGTTTCTGAGAGACAACTAACACCAGGATCCTTTTTTACATAGCTGAAGGCTGGTAACTGTGCAGGGGCGGGTCTAGCAAAGTTTTGTCGGGGGCCAGGTAGGGCATTAACAGGGAGAGGGAGGGGCACAAAGACATACTTTTCTTTGTTATGTCATTTAAAAACTTTGAATAAATAATTATCTGAATCTTACAACAAAAGAGGTCATCTGATTAAATGTATAGAAATCCATTATTGTATATAGTAACTAATAAGTCTAACATATACCCTAGTAAGCTATAGTACTTTTTCCTTTGGTACCATCTGTGCAGTCTGCAATTCTGTTGAAGAAAGATGTTGAATCTATTTAATTATTGTAGAAAAATAATTCATTTCTGTGCATTTGTTTTACACTTGCATTAAATTAAAGTTGATTACATCGATTAAGGGCGGGGGGTGGTTCCCTAATATTTTTGCTGGGAGTTTGCAACCCTATTAGTGAGGTAGGTAACTACTCTTTAAAATACCAGAATAGGGAGGATGGTGTAGGTTTAAATTTATTAGATTGATCAGTGTTGCTAAACTATAAAATGTTTTGTGTGTAGTGTATTTTTTGCATACAGGTATAACAGAATAGCTTCGGTCGCTTGTTTTTTAAAACTTAAGTATGAACTTATACAAAATGCAGCGAGATATTTATAAAAAACAGTTTTATTGATTACAAAATACGCTATATCGGCTTCATATCGGTATTGGCAGATATTCAAATTCATGATATCAGAATCGGTATCGGATATTAAAAAGTGGTATCGTGCCATCTCTAGTTTAAATCTGGGACTCTCCACCATTTGACCCTAGAATGAAGAAGCTTCTCGGATGAGAGGTGAAAAGTCCAGTCGCTTTTTTTTCCAAGCTCCTTAGACAAGGCTGTGTGATGAGTTTAAGAGGTTCAGTAAGACACTCCTGAGTTCAGATTATTTTGTAAGTTTTGTTTACATTCAGCTTTTATCACTAGAGGCCGTTTTCAGTGGTTAAATACTCTTGCCTCATCAGTTTAATGCATGGAGGCATTCGGTCGTTGAATCTTTAGAAATGGATTTCTGAACATGCATCAACTTCAGAGAGGGACCGTTAACTCTCGTGGTTTCACAACAATGTATGCATTTACAAGGATGTGCCACAAAGAGAGCATAAACAATTATGAAGGATGAAAAATAACCATAAAACCAACCACATGAAACAAGAAAACACAAGAGAACCACAAAGACCGACCATAAAAAAACAGACAATGACCATGCAGAGACAAAACATTCACATAAATACGATTAACTAAAAATCACCAAAGAAACCAAACACAGCAAAGAGGAGACCAGAGATTACAGTGAAGTATATCCGAAATATATCAGCTGTGCATTACTGTGTGGCTGGATTCTAATGTTTCAGCAGCTGAATGTAATGTTGGTGTTTTCAGACTGAAATCATATTTCATAAATTATTCATGGTCAACTTTTAAATAAACATGTAGCTACACACGAATTCAAAGGGATGTAAAAAAATCTGTTTTTCTGTTAACTCATTCACTGCCATTGACGTCTATAGCCGTCAATGGCAGTGAATGAGTCAATGGGTTTAACTCATTCACTGCCAATGGCTGGCAGTGAATGAGTTAAAAATGTGGTCAAGTGTAAAAGAGCGTTATATAGTAACGTACATGGAATTATTATTATTATTATTATTCTTGTCCAGCGCTCTGTGAGTTCTTACACCCGTCTCTGAGTTTGACCCAAACATGCCGCTGACGGATGAAGACAGATTCCAGCTGCGGTAAAGCGAACAATAGCCAGGACGTGTGACCATAAATCAGTGAGCTGAGCGCAGAGAAACCTGATTAAATACCAGCAGGAAGACAGTGAAAGATTCAGGAGCAGATGAAGTCAGAGCGTCCTGGTTAAAACGCCATTATGTCCACATTAGGTTAACACCTGTCTGCGATTCCTCGGGCGATTTCCTACACTCTGTAATTAGAGACTCTGTAACCTTGTTACATTACATTATAGCTACACTTTACCTGCAGCGAGGCACTTACTGCAGCCTCACAATGGATGGATGGATGGATGGATGGATGTCCTCGGTCCTGCTAGAGTGAGCACCACATGAGAAGCAACTGTTTGGATATTTACACTCTGATGACAAATACAAACTGTCACCTGTGCTGCCTTTGTTTCCCCTGCAGCATCTGCTGCCTGCTCCACTCTGTGTGTAGAGGACGGCCACACAAAGGCTCAGAAATATAAGGAGGGTGTACACTGAGGGAATATCAATCACAATCCAAACTGGAAGCAGCATTTTCTGTCTGAAGTGCATCTGACCTATTAAAAGTGGCTTAAAATATACACAACAGTTTAGTACTGATGTGACCATGTGACACATGTTTAACCAGATTTCCCCACATAAAAGCAGCCTGACACGTCGTCAGCTCAGACTCTGATGACTGCAAAAGTCAAAACACAGAAGATGAAGAGGAAATGTGTCTGCGAGTTAACCCAGCAGGGATACTATTACAAGGAATAACTGAGCATAATTTTTTAAAAGCAACACAGTATGGCCTTAAAGCCTCACATTATTAGACTGCAGTATATATACTGATGGATTTTTGTGTTCCCTTTAAAGACATCAGTGAAAAAAAAGTACAAATTGGTGCAGAAACACAAGTTATGAAGTGTCAGGTTCAAACGTTTTTTGTGGGGGAATCCTCACCAGACATGCCGTATAATATCCAGCTCTAGTCGTCACATGACGCCAAGTCTCAGCCCTCAGACAGGTCTTTGAAAGAGTGTCACGATAAACTGTTGTGTGGTGTGTTTGGGGGACGGCTGTAAATTGTAGCTCCAAAAACACGCGTTACACTCAGCTCAAACTGGCAGTGATGGAGTGAAAATGAAAACAGAGCTGCAGACACCTTCATCCTCACAACCTTTACTTGTTGCTAAGCGATATTAATACAATTCTTGGCAACTAAACAGGACTGAATTATGTTTTCCTGGCGGTCATGTTACCTTGGTATTGTTAAAAAACATCTTAAATCACAGCAGGAAGATTTGGGAGACGCTGATAGCATCACAGCACTTTCCACAATTTTGGGGGTTTGATGTGAACTTTGTAATTTACTCATCTGTTGTCTGATTTCATTGTGTAGCTTCTTTTTGTTGTGAAAGTATGCGCGCTGTGTGGGTGTTTGCACTGGGAGTACAGTAAATGAGCACGTGTGGGAGTTCTGGCTGCATCGATATATGTTTTTTTTGTTTTTTAAAACTTGATGGAGAAAGTTGCAAGAAACCATGAGGTCAGAAGAACCGTTTTAAATCTTCTGCTTCTTGCACAGAAACACTTTGAAAATGTGCAAACTGTGGTTACGCTTAGATTAAGTCTGGCTCTCAACCAGTGCTTGTTGTGTTTTGTGGTCAACATGAAAATGTCTCTATGTACTTACATATTAGTTTCTGCCCCCCTGGTCTTAAAAGTGCATTTAGAGCAGCAGGTGGAGTTAGAGGAGCTAGAATTTTAAAAAGAAGCTCAAACGTTTGGAGCAGAAAATAAAGCTGAGACTCTTCTTTGTTACACGCTCTTCATGGGGGGTTTAATGAGTGCTGACTCAGCTTGAGATAAAGAAGACAAAGATTAAGGGCGAGAGATGAGTCATGATTCAGTCAGATGCACATTAACTGTCAAACGATCACAGCTTCCATTAAAATGTTGTGTCTGTCATCAAAGGGGTCGTATTCAGCTAATTTCCAGCCCCAAGAATAGCTCTGAGTGATCGCACTTCAAAATAATCCTTGTTTATGTCATGGTGAAACTTCCAGTTCATCCTCTGTCTAAAACCAGACGATTTAGCTCCTCCCAGCTTGTTTCTGATTGGTCGCTCATCCCAAACTGAAGGTTTTAGGGAATATATTATTTTCTATCCCCATCCATAATGTCCAGGATGGACATGGGTGGAGATGTCCACTCTTTATGACATCACAAAGACCCAAGAGCAGAAAAAACTATGTGAATCTGAGTGTTTAGCACAGTCTGAAGCCTGGAACATGTGACTCATAGAAGGAAGGAGGAGAAGGATAAACTGTACAGGTTTCCTCTACCTGTACATGACGTATAGATGCAAGAATAAGAATAAAACTTGATCGTCTGAGTGAGTGATAGTAGAACAGAGGGGCATTATTTATCATTGTTAGTGATACTGAATCGCAGTACTTACTCCTCACTAGAAGGCTGCGGTTGCCGAATATAAAGCAGCTCTCATGTAACTGAATCTGGACCGTAAAGATCGCGTGTACTCAGAAAACCATGCGTCGATAAATTCCCTTTGAAAAAAAACATTGAGAAATGCCTCTGAGCTTCGGCCCAGCAGAACCACGGCAGAAAACGCCGATTTAAGTTAGGAAACGTCACTTTGAATTGGCTTTTCCACCTCTGATGTCTTTTCCTTTTAAGATGATTACATTTTAATGCTTCTTTTCTCTCGCTGTCTCACTCATGTGTCTTACTGACAGATTCACATGTGAGACAAGAATCAAGAGGGGGGGTTATGAGAAGTCTTCACAGAAACTGCTGCAGATCTGTGTTTGTGTCCTGTGGAGATTTAATTCAAAGCTGAATTGATTTTTATGTCTGAGCACAGCTTGGCTGTTTGGGTTTTATCCATATACGTTCACAGTTTTTGAAATTAACCAGCAATTTTATCACAAATGACTTACACAAAGGGAAACTGTTGCAGCAGAGACATGCGGGGATGCGGTGAAAGGAAATGAATGGTGACAGATGGTTGAGTATACTGGCATGATGTGGTAAATATGTTGACAAGGGTATGTTTACAGGACTCAGGCTAACACACTGATAGATCAGACTCACAGTTCCTTTTTTATCTACATCGTGTCTTTTAATAATGTAACCACAAAATTAAATGTCTCTAAAAAGTGTCAGAGCGGTGTTTTTCAGTTTGTGTTCATTTCATTGTCTTTGTGTCTCAGCTGATCTAACCATGGGGAAGGAGAGTCTGCCCAGCTGGGCTCACCAGGACTCTGACGAGGGTCTCGTCCACGTGAACGTCGGAGGTCTGAAGAGGAGCCTCTGTTCCAGCACGCTGAAGAAATTCCCAGACACCAGACTGGGAAAGCTGCTGGCATGTGACTCAGAGGAGGCCATACTGCAGGTGTTTGGGTGTGAGCGGGATACGACTGACACGAGACCTGATGGATTTTTGCTTGACTTGTTGAAAGCCCACCTGCTTCTCTTCTTCTTCACTCTTCCTCTGTCGTATTCCCACCTTTCCTGCTATAGGTGTGTGATGACTATGATGTGCAGGAGAAGGAGTTTTACTTTGATAGGAATCCCGGCCTGTTCCCTTACGTCATCCACTTCTACCAAACTGGCAAACTTCACATCATGGAGGAGCTGTGCGTCTTCTCCTTCAGGTCTGTCTGAGCAACATTCATTTTGACATCCTCATCCTTCTGCATCCCAGAGAACCTTTACACCTGTCATACCAATCCAGCTGGAACTGATTGTGGACGTTTGTGACTCAAACAAAGGTTTTAGTCTGTTCAGTTTTTCTTGGTTTATCTGACCTGTAATCAGACACAGCAGCTGCTAACAGACTTCACTGTTCATTGTTGCTTTGCATGAAAAACTTTAAAGCCTAAAAACATAAACAGTAAAATGAATTCATCAACTCTACACAATCGTGTAAAATTTAAGCAGCTGATCCTTTGAAAAAGTCACAAACCCAAACTACTGAGACTAAGTTGTAACATCTCACCTCTTATTCATGATCTCACACACTGAAGCACTGCTGTTGTGCACAAATGTGACATCATCTACAGTCACTGAGGGTGCAGCGCTGGTGGTGGAGGCTTTGATTGGTCCCGTGTCCTGGACATGAACGCAAAGACTGAGCTCCACGGTTGGATTGTTTTTGTTTTACTTTTCTTTAACGTTTGTTAAACTGAGGTTTGCTCAAAAAGCCTGTTTGGTTACCTTCAGGAACACATCCTGGTTTTCACACCAAAGCAAATCTGCAAATCCTGTAGTGGATCTTCAGGTGTGTCAGTGTTATATTTGTGCTGGAAAGAACAAGCAGAGATTTAACGTGAATTAGGCCTTTGGCCTGCTTGCATATGTCCTTTGTTTATGCAGCATAATTATAGGAGTCATGGATCCATTTAGTGCACTAATAACATTGGAAGCAGATGAAGAAAAAAACAGATGGAAATCATTTTATTTTGATGTAGTTTGTACTTTTCTTTTAATACTGCATAGATAACCTTGATTTGGCTTCTATTCCCCGACAGCCAGGAGATCGAGTACTGGGGCATCAATGAGTTCTTCCTGGACAGTTGCTGTAGTTACCGTTACCACGACCGCAAACTGGAGAGCAGCCGACATCGTAGCTGGGACGATGAGAGCGACGCCAGCAGTGTAGACACATCTGTGGACGAGATATCCGACTTAAACAAGTAAAAGACACACAGCTGCACTTTCTTTCTCCTTTTTTTAAATAAATTATTAACTCACTGCCTTTTTCCACCTTCGCAGAGACATGCAGCACTTCCAGGAAGTGCGTTATGGGAACATCAGGAAGTGTTTGTGGTTGACGCTGGAGAACCCGGGATACTCCATCCCCAGCAAGCTCTTCAGTCTGCTCTCCATCGGAGTGGTGCTCACATCCATCTCCACCATGTGTATCAACAGCATGCCAGAGTATCAGGTGGGTACGGCGAGCTGGAAACGTGGAGACCAAACAACACGGTTCAGTCAGCTTTCAGCAGGAAGCATCTGTTGGCTTCATCGGGCTGATTTAGGCTCACATGAAGACAATTCGAGTATTTAACCCTTTTCATCCACAGTTTCATTAAAACTGTTTGTTTGCTCTCAGAGTCAAACTCAGTGAAATCAAATAGACAAACTAATTTTGTGTGACTTACACTCGTCTAATATTACCAAAGATGTCTTTCACAAAGAGCCTTAAATCCGCTCTGAGAAAGACAGAAAAACATGCTTGAAGCAACCTTATGAACTGAAAACAAAGTAAAATACTGATAATTGTTTGCATCCAAACAGAGTGATGCTAAAAACCAAAGTGCCCGGGTCCAGGTCACAGGGACAGCGATGTCCTGGCCAGCTCTCCCAGCTTTTTAAGGAAGTAAACTGAGATATAATCTCTCCAGTGTGTCCTTTAACTGCTCAGACAGTCTGCAGAGGAAGTTCATTTCCTTCGTTTGTGACCTCACTCTTTCAGTAAGTGGCCAAAGGTGATGGTGGGAAACTAAATGAACCAGTAAATCAACAGCTTGGACACGCAGCTCTCTGTGCTTTAGATTTTTCCTGATTAAGTCCCAAAACACACGAACAACTATTTACATAAAGATAATTAAAGAAGAATAAAGTACCAATAAAATGATTTAATCAGTCAGATAGATTGACCCTGTTTTACTTGTGTTTTATTTAAACTCTTGATGCCTTATTGAGTCTATTTTTTTAACACGTTTTTATCCTTAGTCCACCTTATATCATCACTTTTACTGTTTGTATTTGCATTTATTACAACAGATCATTTCTGTTTAGCCACCATGTGTCTGTTTGTCTTTTCTTTGGCTCTAAGATCAGCGTTCATGCTGAACTGAGCATTCTACCTTTGATGTCTGTTAAAGAAAATCCTGTCGTTGAAAAGATACATGAATAAAAATTTGTGTTTGTAATTATTTCAAAATAAAAATATCTAATGGGCTCTCAAATTTTAATACATTTGAAATCACTAAATGTTTAATTGAAAACACTTTTAAAAACTGTCCTCTGTCCTTTTTGTCTCCCAGACTTTTGATTCTGATGGAAAGTTGATTGAAGAGCCGACCATGCAGGCGCTGGAGGTGTTCTGCTCCTGCTGGTTCACCTTCGAGGTGAGGTGATTAAAACTAAGCCTGCTGTGAACTGTTTTACTGTGCACTAAAAACTCACTGGGTCTAATATTTGAGGTTGTGTATAAGGGCATTTCCCATGCATGTCAATGAGAAGAAAAAAAGTAATAAACTTAACTGTGTATCAGTTAAGCAAACAATAAAGATAATATGCTTTAAAATGATCATAAATATGTATCTCACGCTGGAGATTTATCAAAGGGAAGATGAAACACAGTACAGAGTTTAATGTCTTTGCAGGGATGAAGGAAAAGGCACTTTAAATACTCCTGAAAGATAGCAACGTGCTACACGGTGAAGGCAGGAAACACAGAACAGAGAGGATCACTCCGAAAATATACGGAGCAGGAAGTGAAAAAAAACAGAGAAACAGGTCGCGAAGGAAGACACGGGGACAACTTCACAAAGACTAACAGAGTAAATACAGCAGAGAGAGAAAGGTACACAAGGAGGGAATTAAACTTATGGAAGCCAAGTGAGGAAATACCCTTCAAAATAAAACAGGAAGAACGTCAGTTTGAGGTTTGAGCCCACATTCCTTTACTGTGTATCTTTCCCCGCTCTCTCTCCCCTCTTTACTGCTGTCCCGTCAAATAAATCTTTAAAATAAAGAAGGAAGTAAAATGAAAAGAAGACAAAGAACATCACACAAAGACGCGGGGAACTCACGAGACAAAGAAAAAAACCCTCAAAGAATGCAAAGTCAGACCATGATGAGCTGTTACATACTTCATTCAATTGGTTTGACTTGCATCAGTTTAATTTTATTACTTTGTTTAGACCAAACACAAATTCCAGGCACAGTTAAAATACCTAAACTTAAATATTAGGCCCAAATATGTCAGTGCTGATAGAGACGCTGAACACAGAGGACAGTGACAAACGCTGAGTGTTTGTGATCTCTTTGAGGTCGTCACGCGGCTGCTGCTCGCACCAAACAGGAAGAAGTTCTTCCATCACCCTCTGAACATTATTGACATGGTGTCTGTGGTTCCCATCTACGTCACTCTGCTCTTTGACATGACTCTGGGATCCGAGTCCGAGCTGGGCAACCTGGGACGACTCATACAGGTCTGTGCTGTGGATGTGGATCGGATGCTGCTCTGGTAAAAATGTAACGAAGGATTCGTCACATTTGTCATAATCGCTCAGTAAAGGCTGTGATAGTTTGTATTTATGGTGACAGTGTCTGATATGCAGTATTAATCTCATCAGTCCCATCAAAGAGCACACTGTTAATATTACATGCACCATCTGTGGAGGTTCTGCTAGCCTCAAACTGTAACGCTGAGACAGTATTAATAACTGCAGACCATGTAGAGTGAGATCACACAAGCAACAACAACCAGTTCTTGGACCACGCTCATTTTATATTACACACGATGAAGAGAAATCATAAAGGAAGTCAATGTAAGAGTGTATGCTTACTCACAGGTCTTAATGTCACACTTAAGATTCTCCTGTAGCAGGAGGAAACTAAGGCTTATGGATTGTAGCTCCATTAGTCTGATATATTTCCAGGTCCTGAATGACAGTCTAGCATTTCATGGATCTGTGCGGCTAATTAGTGCACAACTATGATACATGTGTAACTGGAGCTATTTCTCAATCAATATTTCTAAAATGACAAACAGATTCAAATGCCACAACACAAAACCTGCTCTTTATAACAACGACGTACAGTTCATTTTAAATTTAAAACATCGGGGTCAGGGATTTTTTTTTTAGGGTTTCGTTTCACATTTGAGTAACTTTTTATGATTCCCAGTTCAAAACAGTTATATTTAATGAGGCGCCTCCGTTCACCCACTGTTCAACCCTTTATCACACCAGTATCATACTGGGCCTGGGCTTATTTTATCATTGTGGCTGTAAAATTATAAGATGATTCTCATCTTTCAGGAACCATTTTTTCTGTAGCCCAGTGTGGTTGAGGAGTTATAGTAATGTGAAGCTGATTTTTCCATGAATGCTTTGTGCTTATCTCCCTAAAGCTCGTCTTCTCTTCTTTCTGTTACTTTCTGTCATTTAAAGAGCACTAAAAATAAAATGGGCCTGCTGCTGAGCTAATGCTAGGGTCTTTAACACCAACATGTCGTTGATGCAACTTCCTTCCGATTGGCTGTTCCTCGCAAACAAAAGCTTAGAGCACATGGTGGGTGTGGCTTCTGTGCTCATTAGAAAAAACCCCATCTGAAGCTCGCGGCGATTACGCGTCCATACACGGACCCCGTTATTTGAAGCTTCGTGACTCCACCGTTGGATCAGTGTAGTGAATGTCTGCAGCTGCTGCCGTGCAGCCAGAGTTCGACTCTTTTTAAAGACTCATAGTCCACTCTGTGTCCTCTCAGGTGTTCAGGTTAATGAGGATCTTCAGAGTGTTAAAGTTGGCGCGACACTCGACAGGCCTGCGATCACTGGGAGCAACACTGCGGGTGAGTGGGGACTCTGTCTGCTCACACAGACACACAAAGTTTTGTAATGTGTGTATCCCATACACACAGCGACATTAACCAGCCGTACAAACAACGTGACTGATTTTTTTATTTTGTAGTTTTGTGACATTTTGTTCTGTTGACCTTTCTGTAGACGCCTCAGATACAGGTTGATGGATTGTGAGCAGATCTCAGCTGATGTGATGCACACTGTTTTGGAGATGACGCACAAAAAAAGACAACGGAAGGAAACTAAAGTTTGCATGTGGGCTGCAGTTTTTAACACAAGATCTCACTGATGTTCACTTGTTGAGTTTAGGGGAATTGTGTCAGTGTGTTTGAGATGGAAGAAAAACAACATTAGGAAACGCATGACTTAGCAATTCCAATTAGCTAGCATTGCTGTGGATGGTTTATAATTCAAATCATGCTTTCAAGGTATAAGTTGGATTAGTGAGGTCATCTGTAAAAGCCTTGAAGCTAGCACAATCTATGATGGCAACATTTACACTTTAAGTCATGTTTACACATTAATCTGCTCAGAATCTCTTTATGCAACCTTTAACATCTGATGGAAACTTGGTTTAATATTCTAAATCAGTCCAAGCAACCTTTTTGTGTATGATGCATAATATCATCAAAATAATCAGAGAATTGGGAGAAATCAGTGTGTGCAGGGTCGGTTCTGCCTATGAACACAACTCACCGTGCCATCTGCGCGGGACGGCAGGTTAAAGCTCTATCGTGCAAACAAGAAGCCGTATGGTAACGTGATCCAGAAACGCCGCCGTCTCTCGTAGCTGATTAAAATTGGACTGAGGCAACGTGAAAAACTGTTCTGAGGTCAGACGAACTGAAATGTGAAATTCTATTTGGAAATCATGGATGCTACGGCCTCTGGACTAAAGAGCAGAGGGAACATCTGGCTTGTTATCAGCACTCAGTTCAGAAACCTGCATCTCTGATGGTATTACATATGCTTCCATCCAGACGACAACTTTTCCAGGGAAGGCCTTCCTATTCCCGCAGCACAGCTCCTTGGATAGAGTCCAAGTGCTGAAGTGGCAGCCTGCAGTCCGGACCGTACACCAACTGAAAATCGCTTCTCGCCTGCTGCACATGCCGTCCATCTGAGGATTAGTGATTAGTTTTAAGACCCGCTCGAGCCAAACCTCTCAGACTGTGATCAGTCAGCATACCTGTTAAGCCACTGACCTGCAACAGACGTCCCGGGATTTCCAAGCTGGTCTGTGTGCACTGAGAAAGGAACTGAGGAAACTTACCTGCCTGTCCACACGCCACCGCTCCTCCCGTCCCTCCCAGGATGTCAGGATAGTCTAACCACTCCTCTGCTCTGGCTCTGACCGAGTCTTCTCTCCTTTGTTGACAAAACAGCCGCCTGAATCACCGTCCTGTGATTTATCAGCCTCAGGTCCTGCTGCCTTTTAAACCTTGTGTAAATACACTTGTTAAACAGCTCTGTCGGTTGCTGGGTTGTGAATGCAGAGTCCAGAACTTCAGAGTCTCCTTTGACTTATGACAGCTGGTCTCCTGAGTTCCCAGATGTTTATGGACTCATAATGCATGCATGTGGGAATGCACGGCCTGTCCCAGCATCCTGAGATGGACTACTGTCATCAAATTCAAAATGAGCATTTATTTTTCTTAAAATTAGATATTTTGTCAATTCTATTGTGAACATAATCTGATATTATGGAAATCCATGTGTTCTGTTTTATTTGACATTTTTTGGAGGTGGAGTTGTTGATGAAGGATCAGGGACCATGCTGCTCCTCCTGGTTTTCATTACATCTGCACATTGTGTTTCCGTCTCGTCTCCTATACCATGAGCTTGTTCCTTCCAGCAGAGGATTATTAAAGCCTTTATTAAAGTGCAGCACCACTTTAATAAAGTTCCTGATCCGTGACCGGCATTTGAAATGAAGCACTGAGAGCTTATTTGGTCTCTTTCCTGCATATCAAGTAATGAAAAAGCCTTTAACTCAAAACATTAGTTTAATGTTTAGTTTGATCTTGAAAATGGAAAACAAAACATTTCAGAAGTAAAGCATAATCTAATGAAAAAGCAGTTCTCTGAAAAAAGACCAGCTTCATTGTGAATTGACTTTTACTGCTGCTTATTTGTGGAAATGCTCCATTTCTCATTTTTTTACTCCACTGACTGTTTTTTGCATACAAAGTTTTTTTTCTCTTAGATTTGTTTTTCATAGTGCAAAGGATCCACATTTCTTTATTTTTTACACTTCTTTTTCAGCACCATCCTTCTTCATTTTAATATAGCTGACATTTGTTTCCTTTAAAGCAGGGGTGGGGGCCATTTCATTTTTTACAAAGTACCGTGTTACTAAGCCTCATGAGGTTTCATGGCTATTAATGCACTCACCACAAAACTTGCACACGTTATTCTCTGTCTGTCTGTGGTCGTGTGAGAGCTGCTTGTTAAGGACTCAAACTCTGGGGAAGAGCATTAACGTTGAGCTCTCAGCTCATCATGTTTAGCATGTTTCGAACTGTAATGGCGCCGGCGCCGCGCCACAAACTGGGCACAGCTTGCCTTTCACTTAAACAAAGAAAAAAAATCAGGTGTCCATCTTTCCTGGAACACGCAGCGTTCTGAATCCACCTTCGTTTTCATGACAGCTGCCAGGATTCATCCTTTGTTGTCAATCATGTAATAACGTACATCACGTGCTGTATTCAATTCAATTCAATTCAATTTTATTTATATAGCGCCAAATCACAACAAAAGTTGCCTGAAGGCGCTTCATAGGTACAGAGAAAACCCCATCAATCATATGACCCCCTATGAGCAGCACTATGGTGACAGTGGGAAGGAAAAACTCCCTTTTAACAGGAAGAAACCTCCGGCAGAACCAGGCTCAGGGAGGGGCGGGGCCATCTGCTGTGATTGGTTGGGGTGAGAGAAGGAAGACAGGATAAAGACATGCTGTGGAAGAGAGACAGAGATTAATAACAGATATGATTCAATGCAGAGAGGTCTGTTAATACATAGTGAGTGAGAAAGGTGACTGGAGAGGAAAAACTCAGTGCATCATGGGAATCCCCGGCAGCCTACGTCTATTGCAGCATAACTAAGGGAGGATTCAGGGTCACCTGGTCCAGCCCTAACTATATGCTTTAGCAAAAAGGAAAGTTTGAAGCCTAATCTTAAAAGTAGAGATAGTGTCTGTCTCCCGAATCCAAACTGGAAGCTGGTTCCACAGAAGAGGGGCCTGAAAACTGAAGGCTCTGCCTCCCATTCTACTTTTAAATACTCTAGGAACAACAAGTAGGCCTGCAGAGCGAGAGTGAAGTGCTCTAATAGGGTGATATGGTACTACAAGGTCATTGGCTCCCCGTGTGTTTCAGGATCGATTGTAAAGTTCTTTTATTGGTTTTTAAATGTCTTAATGGTCTCGGGCCGTCTTATCTCTCAGATCTGCTTTTACCATATGAACCCTCGCGGACCCTGAGGTCCTCTGGTACTGGCCTTTTGATTGTCCCTAGAGTCAGGACACATGCTCACGGAGAGGCAGCTTTTCAGTGGTATGGTCCTCGTCTGTGGAACAGCCTGCCGGAGGAGCTCAGGGCCGCAGAGAACGTACATGTTTTTAAGAACAGGCTCAAGACCCACCTTTTTAATTTAGCTTTTACTTAGCGTTTATTTATTTTATGCTTATTTATTCTATCCTGTTATTCTATTTACATCATTAATTTAGGTTTTGCCTAATATTTATTCATTTTATTCTTTTTTTTTTTTTTAAACTTCTTACTCTATTTATATTTATATTGTATCTTATTTATTTTATCTTTTTATCCTGTATATACTCTTATTAGGTCATATCTCCAGTGTTTCCTCAGAGGGCGCTCTCTGCACCGGGGCTGTGATCGACTGTGGCTGCTGGGTCTCTGGGGGTCCTCTCAGCCTGGCTGGGGGGCTCCTTTGCCTCCCTCCTGCTGTGTGCCCAGCCTGGAGGCTGCGGTCTGTGACCGGCTCCCGGTGCAGACGGCTCCCTGTGATAGTGTTTCCTCACTGGGCTCATGTGTGCCCAGCCCAATTTTACTCTTTAAGTGTGCATGTGTGTGGGTGGGTGGGGGGTGTATGTATTCACGATCGTTTATGTTAATGAGAGTGTGGGGAGTGAGTTGGAGGGCGGGGTGGGGTGGGCTGCTTTTAACCACGTAAAGCACTTTGTGCTACATCTTTGTATGAAAAGTGCTTTATAAATAAAGATTGATTGATTGATTGATTAAGATGGGGCCTGATTATTTAAGACCTTGTATGTGAGGAGCAGGATTTTGACTTGGACGTAGATAGCCGTCTGTTTTATCTCAGAAAACTAATGACTGTCAGTGGGGTTTTTTTCCATATTTTTTTATTCATGCTATAAGTTACATATATAAAATATATACATGTTATTGCTTTGCGGTCCGATTGAAACGGTCTCGCATGCGGCCCGGAGGCCGGACGTTCCCCACCCCTACTTTAAACTGTGTTAAATTCTGCTGTGTTGTCAGATTGTGTTGCTCATTGCTTTCAATAAGAAGTTCATGTGATTGTTGGCAGGATTATAAAACGTTATGGGCAGAGTTCCCTAAAAACGTTACAGGAGACGGGACACATCGCGTCAAAATGTCATAAATACATATCAAACTGTAATAATCTGTTGACATTCTTGAGATTTTCTTATTTCAAAGTGATTTCACATCTAGATGTCCTGAAACCAGGAACTGAACTCATCCATTATATGGAGGACTTTCAGCTTGGTGGAGGAGTGCGGCAGTCGAATACAAACATTTGTAGTTTTCGAAATCAGTATTTCCACATGTTCTCTTCTAGTCTTCTTATAAAACCTTCTTTTATGAGTTTTTATGAGGAAGTGCAAAACTTTAGAAGTAGAGTCACATTTACAGAGACAAACTTTTTGTCAGGCGAGCTGCAGACACAAAGTTCACATCAAGAAAAAACACAGATGAGTGTTTTCTCCCGCTGGGCGGGAGTGGCGGTGGGCGTTTGGCTGTGACGCTGTCACAAATTGAACCTCAGTTATTGGATCGTGACAGATGAGGCTTTGTGCACAAACACATCTCAACCCCTCCATGTTTTACCTGCAGCACAGCTACCGTGAGGTGGGCATCCTGCTGCTCTACCTGGCCGTGGGAGTGTCCGTCTTCTCGGGTATCGCCTACACTGCTGAGTATGAAGAGGTAAAGTTTGACTGACGTGAGGTCGCGTTCCTCACTGGTGGAAATCATTTCACTTTTAGTTTGTGTTCAAATAAATTCTTTGAATTTGCCTTTTAAAAGTTTAACATCTTAGTTTCAGTGATTTCAGTGAGAGTCTGTTTGGCGTACGGTTTTACAGCCATCATCAGTTTACAGTTTGAATGTTTCCAAAACTTTCTGAGCAGTTTGAATTCCTCTCAGTATAAATGTCGGAATGCTAACACGGCGATGAACGTAGCAAACATTACATTGTGAAATGTTCGGCGGATGCTACGGTATGAAGACGGAAAACATGGCTACACACTTCAACCAACTACTCAGTTACTTTGTAACAAAGTCTTTGTGTTAATACTCACTCGTGTTCCTCCGGCCAATGAAATCCTTGAGCTGATTTTCATGACATTTGGCTAATTAAAAGGTTTTGGCTCACAGAGTGTTTCACTTTAATTAGTGTCGTTAGACGCTGATAAATCCTTCACAGCGTAATCAAGCTGTTAGCTTTGCTTTGGTCTGTAACAAATAAAAATATCAGTGAGTGAACAGTCGAAGTGGCAGTTATCCTGTTTTTCAGGGATATCTGTGATGTTGGAAGACACACCTGTTGGTGTAATTACTAATGATTCAATTCAAAGAGCACATTAGTCCGTGTGGTCAGAGGTTTGTCTTTATCTCTTCCTCTTGAAAATTAGAGCTTCAACTTTGTTCTGATAGATTTTATATACCAAAGTATTTTATTATTTAATTGTGTTCTTTACATAATAATATTAATACATCTGAAAATCATTACCTTGGATGTCTAAAGCATCCCTGTGTGTCTGATTCCAGGATGTGGGCCTGGACACCATCCCGGCCTGCTGGTGGTGGGGGACAGTGAGCATGACCACAGTGGGTTATGGAGACGTAGTGCCGGTCACTGTGGTCGGGAAGTTGGCGGCAAGCGGCTGCATCCTGGGTGGCACCCTGGTGGTGGCGCTGCCCATCACCATCATCTTCAACAAGTTCTCCCACTTCTACCGTCGCCAGAAAGCTCTGGAGGCGTCGGTGAGGAACAACAACAGCAAGAAGATGAGGATGAGCTGCGAGAATGTGCCAGAGGAGGATGAAGAGGACGAGGGGTCAGACGGGGACAGCTGCTGCCTGGACGATGATGATATTGATGATATTGAAGAGGACGATATAGATTATGAGGATGAAGGAGGTGTAATAAACTATAGTTATGTGGAGCATCCATCTTACACGTCGATAACGAGGAAGAAGGAGCCGCATCAGCTGTGATGAAGAGCTGATGAAGAGCTGATCAAGGCAGGAGATCAAAGCTGTTCAGATTCACTTCCTGCCTCATGCATGACGTGTTCATATGGAAACGATGACTGCATTCATATTTAATCTGGCTTTTATTTAAAACAAGGCAACACAAGAGTGATCTGTACGCTTCAAGTTTGACCTTTGAACTCATCGAGCATAAACAGGAGGACTAAAGTCCAGGAGGGCTGGGATTTGATCAGATTTTGGGAAATTTAAAGAAATCAGGAGTTGGAGGGATCGTGTTGTAAATTGGTTTTAATTATTAGCTTTGGGTTTCCATGACAAACCTACATGATGGACGGTAGTTTGCTATTATTCGTGCATGTGGGCAGCTTTCAGGGTGGAAATTTGTTCTTTCTGATAATGAAGTTTTTATGTAGCTGTTAAAGATAAAACACCCAAAACAATAAAATTACATAAGGCGAGATTAAACACGAAGGTCTGCTCAAGAACCGAATCAATTGAGCCTTAACTGAGCTGGACTGAAGAGAAATAGCATGCACGTGTATGAAATGAAACGAATAAAAAGATTATGAAAGTCTGAATTGTTATTTTGTTCTTGAAGTAAAATGTATAAAGGTAACATTTGATAAAAAAAAAAAAGTTGGTCAATTTTGTAATTTGAAGCCTCAGTGGAAGCATTTTTGTAGTTTTCTGCAGGTAGAATAAGAAAAGTTAAGCTGTGTTTAGGTTAGCATAAAGACTGGAAAGAGGTAAACGCTAGAGTGACCAACCGTCCTTTTCTTTGAGATGGATGAAAATGTCCGGGTTTTCCTACAGGCCTACAGAGGACTCATATGTGCAACATCATCCCCGAAATGTGGTGTAAGGGGTCGTTCCCCACGCACAGACGGGACAGAGCGCGGAGCAGCGCGCTGAAAAGATGCCAAAGCGCAAGTGCATCAAGAAAGTTCTCTTGTACCATCCCAGTCGGAATAAATGGGAGGCGGAGTGCACTGTGTGCAGAGCTGGCACAGACATTTGTGTGTCTAACAAAGGTGCCAGAGATCTTGTTGCTCACATGGACACAGAAAAACTTAAAAAGGCTGCATGAGGCAAAAATTCATCTTGTAAGTTGACTGAGTTCTTTGTTACACCTGGAAAAACGAGGGTGCTTGTATCTGGAGCAGAAGGTGCACTGACATTTCATACTATGAAGCATCACAATAGCTACACATCCATGGATTGCACTAGTGTGTTGCTAAAAAAAAAACAACAAAAAAACATTTCCAGACTTTAACACAGCTAAAAAAGTTCAGCAGTGTCGCACCAAGACTGAAGCTATTGTCTCTCTTGAAGCTATGAAATCCAGTACGGTGACATTTCTCAGACTTAAGTAACCATGGAACAGAGAAAATATTCCCAATTTGACTGGACGAATGGTGGCGTGCAAACAAAGTTAACTGAGGTTAGAAACGCCAATTTTTGTAAATTTATTTATTTATTTATTTGCACTTGTTGACTTGTAAAAGCCTTTATGACATTTTTTATTTCACCATTCATTAACCGCACAGAGAAGGCATCTTTTAAATATGTTAAAATTTTCTTTAAACAAACAGTATTATTAAAATTCTTCATAACTGGGCCAAGTGTCCTCTGTTTTGGAAATCAAAATATGGTCACTCTAGCAAATGCAGTTAGCCCACATGTGTCAAAATCAGTGTGACTGACTGACCTACAGCTTTACTGAGTGAGAGGCCGGTGTGCGCCGTGTCACTGTTATGTTGCTGAGGGTTGTGTTTTAACCCAAACCGTGATCTTTAATAAACCTAATCAGTGACTGAAAGAAGCGCAACCAAGTCCCAAATGACTCGGACCGCTCAGGTTCTAACAGACTTTGTAAACTGTCTCTGAAACTGGGTCGTTATTTTGTCACATTTGGTTTAAAAAGACACTAAAGCCAAAAGTCACCTTATGATTAACAGTGAGATGCAGGCAGCATCTGAAAAACCAGAATTATCTCTGAGAACTGACTGAAAAATCTCACTGAGGTGTAAAAACCTAAATTGAACACAGATTTTGAGTGTGCTATAATAAACATGGTTGTGGATGTTTATAAAAATCCTTCCAGACGTTTCAGACTGGCTCAAGAAGGTGCACGAGACCCTCTCTGTGAGGAAACACTAACCAGACAGATGACGCTTCAGTTCATCTCCTGGAGGGTGATGAGATGCAACGTTTAAGCTCTGACTCAGGACAGCAGCTGAAAACCGTAAAATCATAATCTGTTGCACAGAAGAGCAAATACATGAAACTCAAGAGTAAATCATTTAAATTTGGGTCATATTCTAAAGATAAATAAAGATATACTGCATCTTACAGTATTTATAGATTCCTACAGGCCTGTTTCAGTTTGAGATGCGTCATTGGTGTTTGTTTAGTCATCACTTTGTGAAACGTCAAACACTTTGTACTCGTAAATGAACCAAACCTGTCAAACTGTCACTAAAAGTCAGTTCTGACGCTGCTGAGAGCATCAAACTCAGCATTCACCTGAGCTAATGTCTCTTTCTTTTTAATTCTACTAAGTCCTTTTCATGTCCATCTAATTTTTACACTCAGTTTATATTCAGTGTCCGTTGGGCACTTTGCTCTCTCCCTCTCTTCCTTTTGTTTTCTTTGTCATCATATCAAATGCAAATCAAATGTCCTTTAAAACTTGTCAAAGTCAAACAGAAGATAAAAAGGCACGTGTTGAAGAGAGAAAGGAAACCTGAAGTGCTGCATTTATAAAAGCACTAAAGATGTTTCTTAAAATGGAGACAACAAGTTAATAAAAAAGGGAAAATCTGAAAGAGAGCAAAGGAAAACAGAAACATTAAACTCATCAAATAACAAAGTTAAAGACAAGACATTTAATGAGGTGAAAAGATACTTTCACAATAAAAAAAAACAGGAAATGAAGGATAACCAAAACTCTTAAACACGACAGCATGAGCCTCGGTGCATATTTCTTTTATAGTTTTATGTAGCAGACGGTGGACGACAACACTGTTCTGGCTCTGGACTAACTTTTGAACTTCTAACTTAAGAAGCTGTTAACAGAAGAACTGGTTTAATATTTAGTTCTATTCTAGTTCCAGTTCACTCACCTCTGGTTTACTTACTATAACAACTTTCTTTCTGAGAGGACTGAAACCGTTAAGACGTCTTAATGAGAATCGGATTTGGGTGAACTGGCCCTTTAAATGTCACCTCTCTGTCAAAACTTCGTTCTGAAAGACAAGCAGGGTGAAATTTCTGCAGGATGAACGACATTAAGATTGTTCTGCAGCTTAGCTTGAGTTTCACATAATGGATGCTTGTGTCGGACGAGTCTCCGGGCAGGATTCCTTCCAGTCTGACAGAGAGCTGATGATCCACAGTTTGAAGCTGTGCCACGTCGAGTTGGGGCTGAACGCTGTTGTCTGTTTGAAAACGTGGAGAGAAACTGAGAAAGGTTTTTGTCATCATTTGAAAAAGCCTTGGCACAATGTTTCTCAGCCTAAACACAGTGCAACGTCTGCCTTTTCAGCATGATGAGAGTGTGTTCAGGACTTTGGAAGAAAAAGTAACGGATGAACTGTAAAGTTTCAACAGTGCTCAAAAGGAAACAATTAAGGGATTAAGGGAACAATCAGTCAGAGCAGTTAAGCATCAAGGACATCTCTCTGTCCAGTTAGGAAGCAAAAACTACTCCGACTCCACTTCAGCTGCTTTGGATCAAAGTGACATCAGGAGCCCTGGAGAGGCTGGACTCCTTTAAAGCAGCACAGGTAGTCCAGCTCCTCTAGGACGGCACGACCATTCAGGTGCCGTCAGGGTTTGTCAGTCTCAGAGAGAGACATCCAATTCATTTAGTTCAATTCAATTTTAATCATGTGGCTCCCAATCACAGCAACAGTCAGACAAAGGTGGCTTATCCAGTCATCCAGTCAACCCCCGGAATTTGTGGGGGTTGCGTTCCTAGAGCCCCTACGTTCCTGGATGTGGTGAATGAAAAGGCCATGAATGCCTATTTCTATAGTTTGAACCCTAAATATGCAGGTGGGCAGCATCTTAGAGCTTTAGGAAGAGCAAAAAGCTCAAGAACACTCAGCAACATGCAGCAGGTTGGGGGCAAGGCTCCACAGTGGGGGGGCAGTTGCCCCCTCTTGCTCCCCAGTAGATCTGCCCCAGTGCTGGATGTCCTCTTTCTAGGAAAACTCTCTCTCTCTCTCTCACACACACACACACACACACACACACACACACACACACACACACACACACACACACTTTCTGTTTTATTTTTGTCGGGACAAACAGCACATCTGCAGACAGACTGAAGGAGAGAGAGATCAGATTCGTGACTGGCTGATTAAAAATTCATTTCTGCTATTTTGGCTGACAGTCAAAAGTCTGAACAAGGAGAGGAAACAAGAAAAAGGGGGACGAGGCGTGCCTAAAACGTTTGGGTGTTTGTGATGGATCTGATAGGACACGAGAAAACTTTCAGAAAGTGCAGAAGGCAGTGAGAGTCCTGCAGCCAACGCTGATGATGAAGGCAGAGCATGACTGTGCAAACTGGAACATCAGTTATTTCATCAGATATAAAATCCAGTATGGAAATACTGACAGACAGTCACATGGCAGAAACAGTGTACATTTAGCCACGTAGAGTCAAGACGACCTGCTGAAGCTCCAACTGAGCAGCAGGTCTGAGTAGTTCAGAAACTGCTGATTACAGGGAACGGTTAAAAAAAAAGAGCAAATATCCAGTGAGCAGAAACTGTGTTAATGTTTGATGTCAGAGGTCAGAGTAACTCAGTAACTCAAATAACCGCTCGTTACAACCAAGATATGCAGAAGAGCATCTTGAACTGTAGACAGCAGAAGACCACACCTGTCAAATAACAACAGGAAATTGTGGCAATAATTGCAACAGACTTATTAAAACTGGTGAACAAATGATGAAATATAATTTGCCTGGTGTGTTGAGTCTCAGTTTGGGATGTGCTGCAACAGGAGAGTTACATGAAGGATGCAGCTGACAAATCTGCAGTTACTTTGTGACACTGTCATTTCAACATGGACCAAAATCTTTGAGAAGTGTTCTTTATATTTAATCTCTGCCATGAAGAATTGAAGCAGTTCTGAAGGAAAAATGGGGTCCAGCCTGTTACTGCCAAGGTGTACCTAATGAAGCGTCTGCTGCGTGTTTACAGTTACATTTGATTTAATTGGAACTTTAATAAGAATCTATATGTACAAAAGTAAAAGCAGCATCTTTTATTGCTTTAGTTTTTTATTTTCTTTGTTAGACAAGCAAACAACAAAAAACCCACAAAGGACACAAACCAACCAAACACCAGTGATCTCAAACACAAGCTGACTTTAAGGCCGACGCCAACAGGAAGCAAACTCAGATCCTGACATGCTCAAACAGATTTATACAAAAGGCAGAGACACAAGACGGCAGAAAGATTTTCACTTAGATTAACTTGTAAAATAAAAAGTCTAATCTGGAGTTGCTGAACTAAAGCAACATTTCATGTTTTTCTCTGGTTTTCTTTGTTTTGTTCGTTTGTTCACTTTTTTCCAAGAATCCAATTCTGGTCTTTATTTGATCCAAAAAATGTTTGTGCTTGAATATTGAGGTGAAATTAAACAGCTAGTTATATAAAACCAGCACGAAACAAAAAGTTAAAGAAAGAAATGTTCACAAAACAAACGTAGAGATTAAAGAGAGCCTCATTTTGAGTGTATGGATTTATCCATGAATCACTCGTTGAGTAAACTGACATGCTGCTCAGTTTTTTTTTTTTAAACTCAAGCATGTAAATTATATTAAATCAAAGTAAAAATTCAACAGTCTCAAGGTTGAAGAAGTTTGGCTGTACCAAAAATAAACCTGCAAATGCTTTCTGATGTTTGTTGTGGTTTCCATATTCAGCAGTTTATGAAGAATCAGTCAAAGGTTGGAAAATCAAAGAAGCATTTAAAAGTGTCTCTGTTACATTAAAGAAAAGAAAAAAAAAAAAAAGAGGTTGTCTGGTCTCCAGTGACTTTGACTTAATTTCAGGCAGCAACAAGCAGCTCATGCAAATAATTCAACAACAATCAGGCGCCATTATTTTAAATATGTGTCCCCTTTTTCTGAACGTCGAGGGATCAAAACCAGTTTTTATATTCTGACAGCCCCACAGTGCATCCACAGTTGGTAGGACAAGGCAGAAAAAGCTTTGCCTGTAACACAGCAGGAAATGAATTGTGCTCATGAGTCATCATCTTACAGAGAAACACAGGAGACACCAACCAGCTTAAAGGGGCAGTTCAAACAAACTCACAGGTTCTTCCTCCGGCCTGCACTGATATCCATCCACCTTTATCAGTTTGGTCTCAGACATGCCTACAGCTGCTTATTACTGCAAAGTAACAGGCTGATAAAACACGAGCATGTCAATGACTGTAACCACAGACCTGATGGATGATCTGCATCACAAAAAGGCTCAAAAAACAGTGTGAACACAGAGAAATGATCCAAATTAGCTGAGCTGTAGACAGACAACGGTCAGCTACAGCTTCCCAAGGTGGACAATTCGAATTTCAAGCCACAATCAAATCTAAACAGACATAAAGGAAAAGTGAACCCACTGTACAGTTCTTATGAAGGATGAAAACAGCCACAGAGGGCAGAAACATTTCTGCAGCAGGCTGTTAACATGTTTATTTCTACTATAATGCTGTGGACCGAAAGGAAACTGGCGATGTGACTAAAACATGGCTGGTGGATAAAGAGCACCGCAGGCCACAGGAAAATGTGCACATTGTGGATTTGAACCACCCGTTAAATACAGCATTGTGTGATGAAATCCAGCTGAAGGGTTTCCCTCTGAAAGCAGCCATTCTCACATTTTTTCTAAAGTCCTGTTTTTGACACTGAACTTTTCAGCTGAATGAATCAAAATATACACATGCAGCCGAGTGTTGCTCATATATACAGACGTGACCGTGTATGAAGGAACTCTGAACCATCTACAGCGTTTTCTAATTGGTTCTGCCATTATTTCACAGCCCTGAGGAGTTTTTATGACCTGAGAAGCTCATTTTCATCCGGACACACACACAAACCGTCACCTCGCCGACTGACTGCGTCACCGCTAAACCTACGTAGAAAAATATAAACCGTCCCTTATTTTCTCTTGTGCTGGACCTCCTAAAGGAATGTCAGAAGTTAAGTCTTCTTGGCACTTTTTCAGGAGCGGCCTCGTCGAGTCCGCTGTGCCAGATCAAACCCGGGGGGATAAAAGCTTTGTTGAATCTGCTCCATAAATCTGTCAAACCAGGTCTGTTTTTTTAGAGCTTATTTTAGGAGAGATAAAGAAAAAAACTGGATCTGAAATGAAAATCCAAACAATAAGAAGGGCACTGGTGGTTAAACAAAAAGGCAAATGTGCTCATATTTCACATTTTGGTGCAATCAACAATCAGAACATCAAAATTCAGAAGTTTTAGGATCCCAAACTTCATGTTTTACTTACAAACCATCATCTGTGCTTTCAAAAAATGACTTTGTGGAGAGATGGAACAGTTAGCAAGTAAACGGATATAAGAAAGATGAGATCTTCTCGTCTATTGTCCACTGTCAAACATTTATAAGGAGACATTAATAAATGGTTCCTAACACACTGTAACGTTACAAGTGCCCACGATATGCTCATTTACAGTTTCATCGTTTCATTTTGCAGCAGACTACGTCTACATGTTTAATGTTAAAGAATGCAGGATTTTCCTCACAGGCTTCACTGATACAGAACCTCTGGCCCTGCTGTGATTGGTCACCTGTCTCTGCTGTGATTGGTCACTTGGCTAATCGAGAATAAGGCACTGTCAGAGAACGTCTTTGTAGGGAGTCGTGCTAAGACGATCCAAAATGAAGGAGACTTCATTGAGCTGCAGCCAAAAATGTAAAATTTGCAGGGTCAACATTTTTGATAGAAGGGCAGGAGAGTGTATATAATTCTACTTTCTCTCTCTAAATACTTTTTAAACAAGCTCAGCTGAAGTAAAATACGTTTTTGTAAGTATTAGAGACGTGACAGGAGCGTGCATCACGAGTACAGCAGCTTTGATTTCAGTCATGAAGCGAGCAGGAGAGATTTTTAGATACAGTCGCCTTCAATCACAGCCGGCTGCTTCTGTTTGTGCTGTGGTTCAACCACACTGCTCTGGGAACGGGCATAGTCGAGGGGGCCGTCCTGACCAATCAGCATGTTTTAGCACAATGCGAACATTTTAACTCGAAAGAAAAAAAAAATCTGCTTCACTGGAAGAAAAATTAAATGGCCTGAGTGTAATTTTATTTTTATCAAAAAACAAACACAAAAAAAGTAAAATGAGGGATTTTCTGTGTAGAGCACAATCATTTTAGCCCCCGAGCTCCACACACTCCACTTCACTCAGGAAAATCTGTCTACTGCCCCCTGCTGGACTTTAGGGAGTTTCTCTACAACAAGTTTTGCTTCAGTTTAGCGAGAACAGTGAGCGAAGTTCATCTGAGGACGAGTCAAACCAGCGGCCAGGCAGCCACTGTGCCCCGTGCTACACTCAGAGACCCACTCAAACAAAGGAAACGTATAAAAAAATAAAAAGGGCACTTCATTTAGTCTGCATGTCGACAACAATAACTCCTCCTGTGCTGTAATGACAGGATACTGATGACGTACTGTAATACTGGAGTTATGAATGTCGACACAAACTGGAAACACTTGAAAATGTCTTTTAACTCCTAATTTACAGTGTGTTAGAAACATTTACTAAATATTGACATAGTTCTACAGATTTGTAATTTCATGTAGCCAGATTTCTTTTTTCTTTTCTTTTTGATCATCTCAACCTGTCAGATTCATCTTCTGACCCACAAGCCGACAGACAACCGAAACCCAACCGAACAAACCAATCAGAGAGCAGAATCATCACCTGTGAACTGTAAACACTCCTCATTAACTGGCCCAAGAGCTGAGATGACGATCGCATAATCTTATAAATATATAAAACTGGAAAAAGTGAAATGATGTGCTCTACAAAGCAAAGAATACGTCTGCTTCACGAACCACACTCTGCACTAACTGATCCCATTTTTCTGTCTTCTTTACTGAAGTAATTCTGCAGGCTGGCTTCATGCTGCAGCTGCAGGAGTGAGAGAAATGTGCTTCAGCCCACAGAAGATCAAAGACAAAAGAAAAGATCTAGTAACAGTTTGGTCGCGAGGCACAAACACAAAGTCCGATATAATGAGTAGGACTTCAATGTAACACCAAGTTATGAAATGTAGAAAACAGAAACGCAGGGACATGTACCAGATTAGAGAGTTTCCTCAAGCAGCTTTGAAAGAAACCTTAGCTTTGGAGTTCAGAGCAAACTGTGTGGAAACACAGAATATGTGCAGCATCTCTCAGATGACCAGTCGAGTGGAAGAGGAGAAAAACTGGTTATCTCCTCTGCTTTTAGCTGTGAATTCAAATTCAGTGATTTGTTGTCTTTTAGAGATCTTTGGAAAAGCAGACGTGCCGACAGAACCCAGTTTTATCCACTGTCCATGTTACATTTTTGTGCATTTTTCAAGAATGAAGATTCATCCTGTTCTATAAAACACCTCGCTGTCTGACGCAGAAACCTAGAAAAGCTCCGCAGCTTCACCAACAATGATGGCAAGAAGTTAAGTAATAGACGAGTACCGAAGTTTAACAGTCAGCAGTTCAAATGATGATGTACCACATGATTACAGACAGGACCTGACGGTCTCCAGGTATGTTCACCTGTTCACCTCCTTAAAGCAACTGTGTGCAAGCTTGAAATAAGCAGAAAGAAACTCGAGTCCAAAACTGCTGCTGATGATACTGAAATGAAAAGAAATGCCACAAACAGAAGGATCATGGATCTCAAGCAGACAAAATAAATGTCAATGATATTCAGCTGAACAGCTTTTCTACAGTTTTTCTTAGACAAAGGTCCAAAAGCTCAGCAGGCAGACGTCAAACCGATAATCCTCACTCCCCAAACGTCACATCACGCAGAAACTCCAGCAGCCTCGGTGACGTTCCTCCAAACTGCTGCGGGAAACGTGAGAGAAATCCTTCAGAACTTCTCAGAAGTTCGGCTGCCTTCGTTTTTTGGCCTCGATGGCGTCGAGGATGGGCTGCCTCTTGGACTGGTAGCGCTGGCGGATCTCCTCGATCTCCTGCTCCATCTGAGGGTCCAGAGAGGCAAGCTTCAGCCGCAGATCCTCCACCGACCACGTGCTTACCTAGAGGAGAACACATTGAACTATGTTAAGGCTGCTGTGCTTATTCATCAGCATCGAGGACCTCGGGTGTGTGAGACGGAAAGTCAGGGCACCTCATTAAGAGCAAACATTTATTTTCCCTGAGTTTGACGAGCGTTGACTTTCAGGCTCCTCTCATGTGGAACCAGCTCACAGTTTGGCTTCAGACTCCCTCCCTGCTCTCACCTCTCTGCTTTAAATTATAGTTACGAGAAACACAAAGTTTTCTGAACACTGAACGTTTGTCATGAGTGAACTCTCACGGTCAGCTTTTGATACACACAACGCGTCACAACGACATTCGAAGCAGGATTTGATGACTTTAGGGTCAAAGATCAACGCGGACGCAGTCCATTAGTGGACGCTGACAAAAACCTTTACCGCGCCCTCAAAGTACGTCACACATGACAGCAATAACCAAAGTGTCTGATGAAAGTATCTATTTTAGCAGCTTTCAAAGGATGAATCTATTGACTTGTATTCAATCCCTCCTCTCTCGGTTGCCGGCCTCAGACAGGGACCTGGTGCTTGCTTTAGCTTTTCCCCAGGGGATTCCCCCTCTCAGCTTTTACCAGCAGCACAACGCTCTCAGGCTATTTATTACCCAGAATCAATAGAGCTAAAATAACGCCGCCGTTTGAGTCCACTAGACAGATAACCGTGAACAAGGGAAGGTCCTACAACTGGACTCCAAAAAAGCGGCCAAAAGGGCCAAAAGCTCACATCAACATTTGCTGCTGATATGTCCAGTTCATTCAATATATTTACAGTAATCAATCATGAGTATTGCTTTACAGGAATCATCCAACTAAAGCATTTAAAAATGGGACAAGACCTTCTTTGATTTATGGACTCATCAATGAAGAAGTAAAATTAACCTAACAGACCAACAAATATATTTTTTATGTCAGAAGCATTTTAACTTTTGGAGAAGACAGCTTAATTATTAAACTAGCCAATAAATTCTTAATCGGTTATTAAACTAGCCAATAAAAAAAAATACTCACTTATTAAATAAATGATGAAGTGCATCAAAACAGCAACGGGAGGTTTTAACTGGAATATTAAGATGTGACCTTCGGGCATGGACGCGCTTGTTTTTTGTTTTTTAAAAGGTTCCTTCATGTAATGATCTGCTAGAGGGTGTGGGGGGGCCACAGCCCCGTCCTCCAGGGCATGAAGCAGGTATGGAGGAGATCAAAACTCCAGACATCCAGAGGCCCCCAGAACACAAGAGACCAAGGAAGACCCACACTGTCCCAGTAAGAGCTAAGGAGAGTCCCAGATGAGGGCTCACTCAGCAGCCGCGGAGCAGAAGCCAGGGGGAGTTGCAGTGACGCGCCCGTGAGCTCCGCCGGCAGCCAGCTGTGCCTGAGTGACCGAGCCCCAGGCCGAGAGGCCGGGGGCACCCCACCTCCGAAGTGGCCCGAGCGAGCCCCAGGCTCCAGGCCCCGATAAGCGGCCGCCAAGGAGTGAGCCGGTGTGTACCTGGACGCCCATCCCCGGACACAAAGAACCACCAACGCACCGACGTCTGAGGGAGTCCGCCACTGGCAGGGGAAGTGGTGGTAGGGGGAGATAGGCCTCCAAACCTTGGAGGGCCTGAGATGTCCCCAGAGAGGTGGCGCCTGATACCCAACCTGACATATAGACACAGAAATACAGGCACACACAGACACAAACATCCATTCCCACCCTCATGCTCTCATATGCACTTACTCCACACTCAACCAACGTGGAGACAGACATAAAGAGACGCTGTACACACGATCACACTCCCCAAGCGTACTCTACAAACCGGGTCTAGGTACCCTTGCCCCTGGAGGGGGGGGAACTGCACCCAGACCCAGGTGGTGTTACCCTTTTCCCTGCGGTGGGGGGAGGCAGACCGCCCCGACTCCGCAGCAGCAGGGAGGCCCCACACTCCAGACCGCAGTCGGACGGCCAACTCCTCCTAGCCCCCCCGCTCCAGCAGGTCGCAGAGAACGGGGGTGAGAGAAGACTCCAAACCTCCCTCCACCCGCTCATTGTAATGTTGATGCATGTGTGTTCTAAGGTGCATTTAAAACCCAGGAGGGCATGGAGCTACCTGCCAGAGAGCAGCAGGTAAGCGCATGGTCCCTCCTGCTAGCCCTCAATGTCTACGTGTATTTAACATTGAGAGGTGGGCAACGATGCCAGGGGTGGGGTGTACACCCTGATGGTCCATGCTCACAGGTGTACACACGGGTGATCACACCCACAAACTACACCCTTTTTGGCTCCTACCTCAAAGCACACTGTGTTCTGTTGATCTTATGTGCTGCACAATAATGTTTAATATTTAGTATTTACTGTCATATTCCCATATATCATTGTGATGCTGTTTATTCTATTACTCTTGTTCTCTTCTGCTTGCTTTCTTTTTTCTTTCTCAGCAGGTGACCCAGGTGATTGATATATGCATTTTTTTAAATTTTTTTTTATTCTTTTTTTTCTTTTTCTGCTCATTCTGTTGGTTTTTGGTTTTTGCCCTTCTCCCCCGTCCCTCTTCTCAGCTGTTTCTCTTTCCCTCTTTCTTTCTCCCCTTCTTTCCCCCAGTCAAGTCTGTCCCATGTTCAGTAAGTGAAAATAAAATAAACAATAAAAGGTGAATCAAATGGACCATTATGGCAAGGCTGGGATGGTCAGTTTGGTAAAGTAAATCCGTTGGGCATCTTTCTTTGCCTTTAGACAACAATTCTGATGCAAAAGAGCCAAACGGGACAGGCAAGAAAAAAAAAGAAAAAAAAAAAAAGATGTGACCTTCGGAGCTTTATCAGTACTTTTGCTGATCAGCAGGTTCAAACCCAAAGTGAAAGTGTGCTTCACCTAAACACAGACGCACATCACACCTGTGCACCTGCTGCTGTTATTAACAGAAGGATCGCTCGGCTCCTCCCATCACAATCCTCAACACTGAAACCTGCTTCGACTCCAGCGGTCGGTGCGCTCGACTTCACAGCCGACTGAATTCATTCAAACTTCAACACAAACTAAAACTTTGACGACTTCTTCAGTTAAACCAATAAAATCACCTGATGCACTTTGACACATTTGACACAGCACACTCTTGACTTTGTTGTAACTTTCGATGCCGGGTTTAGGGAGGAGTCCCTCTTTAAGGATGCGGTCATTAAAATGAAAATATGAATTATCCATAATGTTGTTATGAGCGCATTCTTTTCAGCTGCAGCTGTGATGCATTATTTTGTTGAGCAAACAACTACAAAAACACACACTTTGGTTATGAAATATTTAGCACCTGAGCTAACTGCTTACAAACCGTCTGCTCTCTCAGCTTTTCCACAGCACGCTGCATAATTTGACCAAAAACACAGAGCCGCCCTCTAAAGGGAACGACATCAAAGCACTCGGTGGCTGTACAAGAAGAATGGGGGTGGGCTTTCCCTCTCCACCTATCCTTATCAAACCGAAGGGTATTTAAGGCTGCTGTGTGTATCTGTAGTTTTCATATTTTGCTGTAGTGGTAAACCCACAGCTGAATTCTCCCTTTTCAGCTCATCTCAGCACTTTTCTGCCATTTTAATTCCCTTTCATGCAGAAACAGTTCTGTGAGATCTCAGCAGCCAAACACGAGTTTGCAAAAACAGTGGAGCATTCAGCAGCTGAAGAGCTAAAGGATTTCACTGTATTGTTGGCTGCAGATACAAAGCTGCTCATCTGTTCTGACATTGTTGCAGCTCGTCCTGCCAGCTCAGAGCTTTCTATGAGTACACAACTTCTTAAGTGTGCGCAGACTACAAACGGGGCTTTGCTTGTAGAAATGGATGTACCGTCACAAGAACTAAAGATTCCATTTCAAACAAACTTCAGTGCAGCTTTAAGAGCAATCAGGCTCACCAACAGCACTATTCTCTCATCTGTTTCAAACTGTTCTAAGCAGGACAGCGTTATAGAGTCAGTCTGCTCAGGAGCAACCAGAAAGAGCACACTGCCCCATCAAGTGTTTCCTCACTTCTTCACTCCGGGACAGATTTTGTTCGATTCACATCTAAATATGAAATAAACAATATGAAAAAGCAGAACAGCTGATTACTGGTAATAATGTAACTCAGTGTTGCAGTTCACCACAGAACTAATGTAACAGTGTTACCAGATTACTTATTCTCAGTAAAGCATTATTTGCATGATTTTTTAAGTAAGGATTAATATGCGTTACATTACTTCTCTTGAGTAATGACTGAAACTATAGAAATGATCAGCTGTGTCAAAAACCTGCGGCAAATCCAGAAGACGAGCAGCACATCAGGATGCTTTTCACTCCCTTTCTTTAAAGCTGTATTTACACTTTAACAGCAGCATTTCATCTGCTAGATTCTCTAAATGGGGCTAATTATCACAATCATTAATTAAAGATTGCAAAACAACCCAAAACAAAACAGAACTTCGATATATCTCCGTGGGAACCTGATATGGGATCTCACTGTTGGTCAGAGTAAAATTCAAAGCAAAAGTTGTTCTGCTAGTTCATCAGGCCCTGCAGAAGCACCAGGCTCCAACTGCTCTGGCACAGCGGTCCCCAACCCCCGGGCCACGGACCGATACCAGTCTGTGAGTCGTTTGGTACCGGGCCGCGAGAGTTGAGGCTCGGGTGTGAAATTTATGGTTTTCAGGGTTTTTATCGTTAACTCTGTTTCCCTGGGTCTTTTTCCGTGTTGCAGTTGTGTCTTATTTTGAAAGAAATATTGATGTGTTACCATAGCGACCAGAGAGCATTAAGGGGCAGAGAGGGGGATGTTACGCTCAGTGTTGTTGGCGCAATTTCAGGAGGACGCTGCTAATAAAGTTACACAATTACACGTTTCTGAATTTATGTTTATTTTTATATTTACAAAATGCCAAATACCAGTTTTTGTCTTGGTCGTATCATTTTATTTTGTTCTATTTATCCACGACACCTTAAAGGCCGGTCCATGAAAATATTGTCTGACATTAAACCGGTCCGTGGGGACCGCTGCTCTAGGGTTCTCTGAGCCTCGATCACACAGAGGTCAAAGGTTGAGCCATAGACTCAGAGTAGCTGAAGAGAGCCTTCTGTTCAATAGCTGCTTTCATTCCAGACATAAAGACTCAAACAGGAACCTCTGGAAACAAATCCATGTTCATTAAAGCAGTGGAGAACGTCTGATTTTCAGTTAAAGTACACAAATCTTTAACAATGAGCGCCTGCTGGCTCTGGCTGTACTCAGACATTCAGACGTGTTCCCACCAAGTCTGACTCCCTCTCGAACACATGACGCATGACGGCTCCCTGGAAGAGGTTTTGAACCCTTTATGCAAAGTTTCCATTCATCCACAAGCAAAAGCTAGGGTACTCCTAGTGCTGGTGTAAGACACGGATAAATGGGAGGGTGGTGTCAAGAATGACTAAATTAAATGGGTTAACAATAACTGTTCCCAGTGCTGATCACCAGCAGGGTGTTTGAGGAAACTGCTACTGGCTGAAGGTGGAGGAGGCGGGGGAAGGCACAAAGGAGGGACAACCTACTGAAGGAGATACAGAAGCCTGGTGTGACAGAGGATGAGGATGCTAGGGAAAGGTAATAAAGAAAAGTTGAAAGATAATGTCTGCTGAGATTATAAGATGAGTCACTAAAGCAGGGTGGGGGAACTCCAGGCCTCAAGGGCCAGAGTCCTGAAGGTTTTAGGTATCACCCTGGGTCAGCACACACGAATCACATGAGTAGTTCATTACCAGGCCTCCGGAGAACTTCAGGACATGTTGACGAGGTCCTTTAGCCATTTAAACCAGCAGACACCTCAAAAACCTGCAGGACACCGGCCCCTGAGGCCTGGAGTTCCCCCACCACTGCACTGAAGCCGCCATCAGGAAAGCAAACAAACTCCAGTGGTCTGTGTGTGTGTGTGTGTGTGTGTGTGTGTGTGTGTGTGTGTGTGTGTGTGTGTGTGTGTGTGTGTGTGTGTGTGTGTGTGTTGGCATGTCTCTTTAAGTTGTTTAACAGTTACGTTTTGACAGATCATGTGACAGATGAGGGCTCACTAGACAGTGACTGGTTTCAGCCTGCATCCGCTGACCGTCTGCCAGCCAAGAACATGGACTCCTTTACATCTGAAGAGGAGAGAGAGAGAGATAGAGCGAGAGAGAGATAGAGATAGAGAGAGAGAGAGATAGAGATAGAGAGAGAGATAGAGATAGAGAGAGAGATAGAGAGAATGGAAAAAAGCAGCAGGAGGGATGAAAAAAAGAAACCAATAAGTGAAGAACAAAAATAGACGGGAATGAAAACAGAGAAAAAGAGAAAGCGCTGGGTGGTGCGCGGGGAAGGTTGCTCTACGTCTTCTCATGAATAATGCAGGTTAGTGCTTTCCTCCATATGTTCTTATGCTGCATTGTCACACTACTAAGGAGGCTGGAGCTAAAACCACAGCTAAAATGGTAAATATTAATGCAGGACAGCTATATATAGACCTTAAAATCCTATACAAGATGATGACACACCTTAAAATAAAGGTGAAAGGCGATTTATGCAAACACCTCTGCCATGTACAATGGGGACACTATTAGCAAGGGTCTACAGAGACGAGAGTGAAAGAGCAACCCTGCGCGGGAAGAAATAAACCTCGAAAAGATTTTAAAAAGCACATGTATAAATCACAAACTGCTGGAGTTTTCAACGAGCCTACATGACTGTCCCGGGTAAGAGCATTAAAAAAACATCTGATAGCAAAATACAAAAATAGAAGAGCCGACATATCTAAAATTAAACACAGTCAGCATGCGGCTGTCAACAAGCTGTCTCAGTGTATTAGAGATCCAAAAAGAAATTAGCTTTTTATCCTCACATTTGAAAGTCTAATGGAACAATAAATCCCCCCGAGTGGGATTGGAGTCTTCGAGTAAAGCCGACTTGATTTTCCCCTAAACGCTGCAGAAACAGCTTTACTTCTGCTGCCATCAGGTCGTCTCTGTACACACAGAGGCTCAGTGCTAATTGGCAGTATGTTCATGCACCGCAGACACAGAAATACTCAGATCCTCTGTGCTACAAAACACAAGGCAAGTTCAACCTGTGAAAATGTCAGTATTAGTAAAACCTGCGTTTATCCTCGGTGCTGTTGTAGTTATACTGAAACTAAACTGAAAAGTCTTGAAAAGATAATTTAGCTGACTAAAATACAAAGATTACACTTTGAATAAACAGTATTGTGTAATAACAAAACTAACTGAAAGAAAACAAACAAATCAATCTGCTCCTCTATTAAAGTCCTGCGTTGCCACTGCTTGCATCCACACTCTGATTCATTTGGTCGCCACCTGCTGCTCGTGGTCATAATGAGGGCAGCACCTCATTACCAACCCCGAGTGAGCTCTCCACCTTTAAACTGGCTGATGATAACAAACACATTTAAAACAATGCAAACCACAAAGAGCAAACCTAACTGGAACTTCCATATGTCCAGTTATGAGCCAGCTGCTCTACACTTCCTGTAAATGTGCAGGTCCTGTTCCTCAGTGTTTTGGGGAGCATTTCAGCTCAACGCAGTCTCTATTCAAACAGTGTAGACAGGAAGCATCTGTCATGTACTTCCTCTTGTCTATAAATGCATGCTGCTTATATTCCTGCATGTTCGAGTGCAGATGTAAATGTTTAAGTCAACTCGTCTCCCTCGAACACACAATCCAAAACTTTTTCAAGTCACTGAGAGATGATCTTCTAACTGAACGTGTGCCTGACAAGCATCAAACCTGACAGCATGTAGGCGTCACAGCCACGAGCGATACACCTCTGTGATGATCCTCTGTGTGTGTGTGTGTGTGTGTGTGTGTGTGTGTGTGTGTGTGTGTGTGTGAGAGTGTGAGTGACTGTGTGTTTCTTCCCTCCTTCCTACATCGAACAGTTACAATATTAAAGATCCAGGAGAACAAGAGGGAAAATCAGGGTCAACCAGCGGGGAGCCGTCACTGTCTGTTAGTGTACCGACTTCAAACGCACAGTTGCACACATATAAGTGCATTCAACACACACACACACACACACACACACACACACACACACACACACACACACACACACACACACACACACACACACACACACACACTTGAAAATTATGAAGTCATACATGCGCACATTCAGCAGAACACACGTCTTTGTTCTTTTATGGCTCAAACAGCCGCTGTGAAATTCAGTGTTGTACATAATTCAAGCAAAGCTTCACCACTGATAATAAATTCTGCAAAATACAATTTTGCTTTATTGTTTTGTTTGTTTCTTTTTAATAATTTCAGCTTTTAGGATTCGGTGCCTACCTGTAGTTTTATTTATCGTTTTGCTTTCTGCTGATGCGTCGTCTGAACAGCTAAAGGTGAAACGGCAGCTGGGTGATCAGGTAAGAGAAACCACCTCGCAGTTAAAGGTCACATATTCAATATTTAATTCCAGCAGCAGGAGCAGCCACGCGTCCAGCATAAATGTCTCTGAGCGAGACAAACAACCTCTGCTTTTTCGTTAACATGATTTCATCTGAGGCATCAGGCTCTGAAAAGTGAAGCAACTCAGAAGCTACAATAAACTAAATTTTAACCATTTTTAGAGCTTTGAATTTAAATTCTTTAACCTAAGACCCGAACTCTTCCATGGCATTTTTAATTTCTCTTTGCTATTTGGGCTCATTGGCACTTGATGAATGTAAAAACAAAGAATTACCTGATTTTTGTTTCTGAGAAAAATGAGATCCACATATGAGGATATTCATTTTAAATTTCGATAGAACAGTGGCAGTATAACGTCCTCGTAAGTGGATATCAGGCCCTTGGAGAGCAAAATTGAGTATTTTGGTCTAGACATCACTCATTGTTTATTAGACATCTCCACAGGTTGATCTGAAGACATCAGACATATTCTGAGAGGTTCTAAGGAGCATTCAGCCCGATCCATGTTGTGATTAACCTCCGCCCTCCTGCCCTTTCTCTATGGTTTAATCTGAGTTCTGATTAGCTGCAGAGGCTCACCTGCATGCATATAAAGCCAAAGGAGAAGGTGCAGTTGGGTTAGCTCCATCTCCTCCATCCACTTTGGTAGTTTCTTATTTATAATAAGTTTATGAGCTACTGGCAGTTTTCAATCCTCACTAGTTTAGTTTAGTAACTTTATTTTAGGAGAGAAGCCTGAATCACACGGCTCATTGTGCAGCTGGTTCACCGTCTTCATCTCCATTACTCGTGTTGCTTTTTAGAGCAACCTGACTGCAGACGGCAGCAGCGCACTTAAATACACACACAGTATTTGTACAGGTAATATTTACCCTCGCCCATCAGATTTATGGTTTGAGTGTTTTCTTACTTTCAAACCTGTGTGACTTTTCCTCGTATTTAATCAGTATTTCACTTAGATACCAGGAACATTTCCAAAATGAAGACCTCTACTTTTTATTGAAAACGAAGCAGCTGGTGGGGATCATACCCCTGTGCCGTGTTCATGGTGCCATTTTAAATATAGTTCCTGTCACCTCAGTGCTTGTACTGATGTGAATTCAGTAACATCTACAGGTGTTCAGTGGACCAGGTAACGGCTTCACGGTAAAGTGTAACAGTGTGCGCCACGTTTCCAGCTCACCACTTCAAGATCTCCTTCTCCGGGCAGTTTGCGGTTATCAGCGTTGTTTTGTCCTTTTCCTCCTCCGTCATTATGAATGTTCGCCTCCTTCTCCTTCTGCTCAAAGTACTCCAGGAAGGACGGCTTGGCTGGCTTGGCAGGCTGCATGGTCTCATCTCGCCCTGTAAAACAAACAGCAAGTCCAACATTTACTTTACTGCAGATGAGTCTTAGACTGTGAGAGCGACACGCACAGACTCCATAATGGACTGAAATCTCGAGGTAGCTTCAGAGACACCGCACTGAAACACAGCAGCAGGACTGCTGAGACCTTTGCTGCTGTTCTTGCAGCGGATGACGGGTTTGCTGGAATCGAGTGTTGTTGAATTAAATATTTCTTGGAAAAGGTAAAGTGGGGCTCTGGGAGTTCAAACATGGGGGATGCTGTGGTTTTACAGCATTGTTTTAGTGAACTGCAGCAACACTGGCAGCTGTTAAGATATTTCTGTGACTGTAATTTACATGTACTCCCCTTTACAGACTGCATCCATTCATTTTTCCTCCTTATTTAGAAGCTTTGTAGAAGGAGAAGATCCTCCTACAGTCAGTCACATCAGAAATGGAGACGTGCGAGCATTACTGCGTGCTGACAAAGTGCATAATAATTCAAACTAAGGCAGAGCATTTAGATGCACTAAACTGCTTTCTTTTTGCACTTAGTTTAAAACAATCATTCACTTTACCACAAACTCGTTTTCCTTGTAACTCAGTTTTTCTGGTGATTTAAGTAAAACATTTATAAATGCAAATCAGGATCTGTTCCCGGCAAAAAAGGATTAAAACGGTGCAAACACAAATGTCAGCAAGCATCTGCCCTGCTCAAAGATCCCTGAGTGGATCCATCACCCACAGTCACAGGTTACTGCACTCTAGCCTCAGCATGAACGTGGAGGCATAAAGAGGATTTTCCTTCAGGGATCAATGAAGTGTTCCATTATTAAGGCAGCAATAAGCAGGGAACAAGATTATCATAATATATATGCATTAAAGTGATACCAGTAAGTGACTTGCTCAGGTACTGATGGCTTTACGGCTTTTAAAACTCTGTCAGTGGAAAAAAGATGGCAGAGGCTTTAATGTAACACTATTGAACCAGATAGAGAGAGGAGAGCACCTCCAGATTTTAATGCATGTTACAGGAAGTGCACGGCATGTGATGGAGCCCATTAAAAAAAGCCAATCACTTAGATGAAATATTTTAAGACTTGCTAACGAGTGCTAAATTAATAATAAATGGTCGGGAAAGCAAATATTAGGGTTTGGAAACTGGATGTTAGGAAAAGGCAAACAAACAACACCCAAGGTTGTGTGTCTTTGTTTTGGAGCGAAGTTTAGGGGTATTTTAGATTTTAGATTTGCCTCAAGTGTTGATTAGCATCTTGTTTCTTTCGAAGCATGAACTGTCTCACTGACATGTCAACAACAACAACAACAACAACAACGACAAAAACCCCAAAAACAAACAAAAAACAATAGCAGCTGTCTATTGTTGACAATATATATAAATAAGTATAAAACCCAGACGAACAGTAAACAGAACAACAGCAGGCTTTTTCCATCAGGCCATCAGACTGCTGAACACGTCATAGACACCTCAGCTTCACTACTGGAACTTCAACATTATGCACTCCACACTGTATATAAATGCCACTTGTTTTGCACATATTCAACTCTGTATATTTTATATATTTTATTATTATTATTATTTTCTTTTTTACTATTTAATTTGTAAAAATGTGTATACACACACACACACACACACACACACACACACACACACACACACACACACACACACGTAGGAAAATATTTAGTATACACATCCAGAAATGCATACACTATTATATATTGTACATATATTTATTAGTTTCAGGTTGGCCATTCTTGTATTTTGCTCGTTTGTGTTGTTGTGTTTGCACATCTCTGTTGCTTGTGGGGCTCGCACACAAGAATTTCACTCGCATGTGCTGTGCCAGTGTGCCTGCACAGAACCAGGCTCAGGGAGGGGCGGAGCCATCTGCTGTGACTGGTTGGGGTGAGTGGAAGAAGACAGAATAAAGACATGATTTTGTCATTGGATCCCGCACTGCTGAACTTCCTCAGTTGTTTCCCCATGAAGTATTCTTGAATACGGGACAGACTTGACTGGGGGAAAGAAGGGGAGAAAGAAAGAGGGAAAGAGAAACAGCTGAGAAGAGGGACGGGGGAGAAGGGCAAAAGACAAAAACCAACAGAACGGGCAGAGAAAAAAAATGCATATATCAATCACCTGGATCACCTGCTGAGAAAGAAAAAAGAAAGCAAGCAGAAGAGAACAAGAGTAATAGAATAAACAACATCACAATGATATATGGGAATATGACAGTAAATACTAAATGTTAAACATTATTGTGCAGCACATAAGATCAACAGAACACAGTGTGCTTTGAGGTAGGAGCCAAAGAGGGTGTAGTTTGTGGGTGTGATCACCTGTGTGTACACCTGTGAGCATGGACGCGCTTGTTTTTTGTTTTTTAAAAGGTTCCTTCATGTAATAATCTGCTAGAGGGTGTGGGGGGGCCACAGCCCCGTCCTCCAGGGCGTGAAGCAGGTGTGGAGGAGATCAAAACTCCAGACATCCAGAGGCCCCCAGAACACAAGAGACCAAGGAAGACCAACAGAGGGGCAGCTGCGCCACTGTCCCGGAAAGAGCTGAGGAGAGTCCCAGATGAGGGCTCACTCAGCAGCCGCGGAGCAGAAGCCAGGGGGAGTTGCAGTGACGCGCCCGTGAGCTCCGCCGGCAGCCAGCTGCGCCTGAGTGACCGAGCCCCAGGCCGAGAGGCCGGGGGCACCCCACCTCCGAAGTGGCCCGAGCGAGCCCCAGGCTCCAGGCCCCGATAAGCGGCCGCCAAGGAGTGAGCCGGTGTGTACCTGGACGCCCATCCCCGGACACAAAGAACCACCAACGCACCGTTGTCTGAGGGGGTCCGCCACTGGCAGGGGAAGTGGTGGTAGGGGGAGATAGGCCTCCAAACCTTGGAGGGCCTGAGATGTCCCCAGAGAGGTGGCGCCTGACACCCAACCTGACATATAGACACAGACATACAGGCACACACAGATACAAACATCCATTCCCACCCTCATGCTCTCATATGCACTTACTCCACACTCAACCAACGTGGAGACAGACATAAAGAGACGTTGTACACACGATCACACTCCCCAAGCGTACTCTACAAACCGGGTCTAGGTGCCCCCGCCCCTGGAGGGGGGAACTGCACCCAGACCCAGGTGGTGTTTCCCTTTTCCCTGTGGTGGGGGGAGGCAGACCGCCCCGACTCCGCAGCAGCAGGAAGGCTCCACACTCCAGACCGCAGTCGGACGGCCAACTCCTCCTCCTAGTCCTAGCCCCCCTGCTCCAGCAGGTCGCAGAGAATGGGGTTGAGAGAAGACTCCAAACCTCCCTCCACCCGCTCATTGTAGTGTTGATGCATGTGTGTTCTAAGGTGCATTTAAAACCCAGGAGGGCTTGGAGCTACCTGCCAGAGAGCAGCAGGTAAGTGCATGGTCCCTCCTGCTGGCCCTCAATGTCTACGTGTATTTAAAATTGAGAGGTGGGCAACGATGCCAGGGGTGGGGTGTACACCCTGATGGTACTTTGGACTCCGTGTATCGTGCCCACCCCCAAGATCCTATATGTATGTGTAATGAGAGTGTGAGTAATGTGAATGTCTAAGTTGTGGGATAAAATTGAGGCAGAGGCAGCCAGAAGGGGACAGAGGGGGGGGGGGGGGGGGTAGCCTCCTCTGCACCCTGGTGACATACCCCTACTCCAAGGCCCTGCATGTGTGGGTGGTTGTGGTGGAGCGGGAAGAGGGAGGCAGCTGGAGATGGGGAGGGAAGGAAGGGAGGGGCAAGTGACCCCTCCCTGGGGCCAGCTCCCCCGCTGACCCCAGTAGGCACCCCCATACTCCGCGACCCGCCAGGGAAAGGGGGCCCAGGCCCATCCAGACCGGGCCCAGTGCAGCAGCGCCGCCCGGCCCCACAGAGCCCGGGACAGTCCACCCAACCCCACCACAGAGAAAACTGCACCCACCCCACCATCCACTCATCTTCCAGACTACATAAGACAATAAACACCCAGGCTGAGATCTTCCTCCACCTCTCCTGTCTCTCCCCCTCCTGCAGAGGGAGCTCCTGAGGAGAGGAAAGCTCCTGCAAGATGTGACAATCTCCCCCACCAGTTGAAGAGCCCCCCAGGTGGCTCGACGCACCGGCGGCACCCTGCTCCAGGGCTGGGCCCCCATGCACCCACCCGCCCACAACCCCGGCAACACACCAACCAGGACCCAAGCCCCCGAGGCCCGGTCCGGGTCCCAGCCCAGAGACGGAGCGCCCCCAGAACCTCACGCCCATCCCGGACCCACCCAGGGGCAGCCAGGCTACCAGGTCAGTAACCCACGTCCGTCAGCACAGACCCTCCCCTAGCCCCGCTGCACGCAGCCGCGATGAAACAGTCACCTGAGAGCCAACAGAGCCCCTAACCGGACATGACCGCTACCCCGGGTTATTTATTTTTAAATGGGCAAGTAATAACTGGGATACGCTGACTGTGACTCAGGCTTGTTTAATGCTGTAATGGCTGAAGAAATATGTTGATTTTTAACCAGGTGGTTGTGCAGCTTTATGTCACACAGGCTAAAGGTGTGATGTCATGCTGAGACTTTATTTCCTCATATTAATCATCTAAAGTGATTCAAATCTGTTGTTTACTCCCTTTACTGTTTACGGTCAGAGACACACACACACACACACACACACACACACACACACACACACACACACACACACACTTTTCTAGGTGCAGACCAAATAATTACTATAATACATGAAATGTGTCTGCATGACTCCTACAAACTACAGCTGGTGCGCAGCTACACTGCAGAACTCAGAAGGTTCTCATCTACATCAGCGGTCTCCAACCTTTTTTGCGCCACGGACTGGTTTATGCCCGACAATATTTTCAAGGATCGGCCTTTAAGGTGTCGCGGATAAATACAACAAAATAAAACTAGTACCGGTACCGAAAAAAAAGAAGATTTATTCATAACACATGTGAAAAGACCCAGGAAAACAGAGTTAACGATAAAAACGTTAACAAAATAACGCTGAAAACTGATAAAAAACCTGAAAACCATACACTTCACACCTGAGCCTCAACTCTCGCGGCCCGGTACCAAACGACTCACGGACCGGTACCGGTCCGAGGCCCGGGGGTTGGGGACCGCTGATCTACATGACATATGATATATCATCACATTGCCTTACACCCCACCCAGCAATGGGCTAAAATGATTGTTTTTAGCAAATAAACATATCTCATTTCTAACTTTTGTTTTTTCAATGTGAATAAGTATATGCCAATTATTCCACCAACACAGAAAGCAGTACTGCAGCACGGGCATGTATTAGTACTTCTAAATCAATACAGTCACAACATGTTGGAAGATTGTATAGATTTCTATGAAAACTGTTACCAAATGCTGTTTTCCAGTGTAGACGTGATAAACTTGTTGTTTTTCATCCATTTTCAGAATTTTTTGAAAGAACTCTACTAGTGGGAGCAGAAAATAGTTTAAAACTGAATTAATAAAAACTCATTCTCTTAATGTTCTCAAGAAAATATCACTATCTTAGATAAAGGTGTCAGATTCTGATCTGGGTGAGATATGTAAGCTCTTATTGTATTTATTTCCAGGCACGTCTGTCTCCTTATCACTCAAATGCAACAATGAAGAGGGGAAAAACTTGTTTTTGTCAGAAACAGAAAGGCATCCGGCGATTACCTCCACCTCCACTCAAAGTGTTTTGCTTTCTTTGTAATGGTGACTAATGGCTAACATCGCATCAATAATCTCACTTGGGGCTCCACAGTTTGTTTTCATTCAAGCACAAAATCAATTTAAAGTCTAGTGCCCCCCCTAAAAAGAATTAATGAATGTTCTTCTTCATTTGTGCTGCCGGGTGCCTTCTCTCCCAGATGAAGTTGCCAAGGGCACACACAAAGTCATTGTTTAAGAAAGCTAACCACAGCTACCGACAGCTACCCGCGGGCATGTTGGGAAAAAAACCTCTCCTGATAAGGAATTTTTCAGCATAATGCAGTTCCTCGGAGACCTTTACTCACCTGAGCTGCAGAATGCAACAGGTCTGTATTTAAAACGAGAAATTATAGTAACATTGAATCTTCACACAGTTGTTCTAATTTCCACGAGTGAAGCTTCAGTCTGTTCAAAACCAGCCAGCACTGCACTCGTGGTGTCACAGTTTCACTAAAGTAACATGAAAGCAAACAAAGCATCAGTGAGCCAATTCTAAACAAAGAGGAACAAACACAAAATTAACTACTAATGTTGGCTAACATCGATTAGCTTCCTCCAAACCCAGGTGTTCAACATAAATCCAATGCTCCATGTGTGAGTGGACAGAAGGCTTTTATTGTGAGACATTTGCAGGCATGCAGCTGGATGTAGTGAGGGGGGCAGCCTTTATTTAAAGACTTTTACTTCACTCTTGGTTTTCTATTAGAGGAAACACTTTAATCAGATGACAAAAGGTCAGACCCATAAAAATCAATGAGCTAATGTTACTTTGATCCTAGTTTGTTATCTAGTGCTTGGCATCTCCTGTCTGGTAACTTGAGGAATTATCTGACTGGACAAAGACTTTTTCCAGCTGTGCACCACATTCCTGTAAATGGACATGCTGCTTGCAATGCCATGTGGGAGGAAGTATGTTACAAAGCATTCTTTATGTTTTAGACCTTTACTGTTTAGGACAACGTTGGTCCAACTAGTGGGCAATCTCAGCTCTTACTCTGAAAGTTCAGTCGCTGCTGTAAAGCTACACCTGGACCTTCCTGTCAGGTGTTTCCATACCACCTGGCTCACTGGCTGGCCACTCTTATGGCATGTTTATGGTAATATGTCTCATTTACAAGGTGACGGGGGGAGACACATTTTTAGACATAAGCTGTAATGGCCGCCGTTTTCTTTGTGAGTATTTATTACACGGCGTGCTGCGGGGAAAAGCCTGTTCTAACGTTTGAGTCTAAGGTTTATTTTTTTGCTTCTCAACCGTAAATACTCTGCATCTTTCACGTGATTCCGTTTATTTTGAAAAGTCTCAACAGGATCTTGAGCTTTATTGTGAAAGGTTTATGTGGAAAATAAACAAGCTGACACGCCGTGGTTTTACCGTCGTTGTTGCTAACGACAACGCATAAAAACAGGCCCTTGTCCGTCCGTAGTGTGGTTGTATTAAATATAAGAGAAAGAGAGAACTTTAAGAAATGAATATAGCCACTACAGTGACCATCAGAACCATGAAAAAATATTGCCGTAAACAGTTTATTTTGCGACACCACAAAACAAACGATAGCGTAAAATGAAACGATAGATGTTTTTATATCGTCATCCGATATATATCGTTATATCGAACAGCCCTAATTCCCAGTTACTCTCCAAAAAGTTGATTCTGTTCATCTGGACGTAGCGTTTTGTGGGAGGAACGTTTCGTCACTCATCCAAGTGACTTCTTCAGTGGACGTTCCTCCACTCAACTTAAGCTTAAAACAGCAAACTCCCGAAAAACCACAAAGACATGACGAGGGTAAGTGTTAGACTGCGAGTATTTAAATGTGAGGTTTTCAAACATGATTTTTCACTTTCAAAACTGCAGCCGGAGACGAGAAAAACAAAAATCAAACCAAACACTTGATCTGTGCTCCATCTTTTATGCAGCTGTCCATGTTTGAATGTTTTATAACACCCATTACCCTTACACTTTAACTAAACCACTTTTTTGAGGAGATACTCACACCTAACCTGACCCACACTGTGATCCACATCCAGCTTCTGTGCAACACAGCCTTTTAAATGAGTGAGAGAAACATCAATAATTGATAAAACTGATGACGACACTGGCAGCAAATGAGCAAAACAAGAAGATTTACTTTAAGTATCCCATATTTGGAAAATAATTTTGTTAACAGTTGAAACAACAGTAAAATATAAAGTTTATGCATAATGAAAGTAATATGAAGAGTCAAATGTAGAGATAAAAGTTAATGAATTCTTTTATTTGATCTTTCTCAGCCTGCAGTAAATTTTCTCTCATATTTGTTTGATCAGGAGACACAGGAAACTTATAAAGAGAGCTGAGCGACACAGCAAGAGTCATGACTGGCTTTGTGAGTAATTAATTTGACCAGAGCCGCCGCACCCAGACTCCACACGTCCATCACCTTTAATGAAAAGATTCTTGTGACATTTAGATCTTCCATTTATTTTCTACTTTCTGACAGCAGATGCTGTAGACTGCAGCGGGGGGAAAAAAATGGGGACACTGATCTCTTTTTTCCCCCCTTTACTGGAAGCAACAGCCACCAGAATATTTCATACCAATTGAGCAGCTGATTGAGACATTAAATCTAACCGCTGCACAGACACTGAGCGGCTTGGAGACGCAGCCTGACTGCCCTCAGCTGATGGGGCCTGTACCAAAAAGACAAAAATAAAAGAGTAGAAGAAAAGCATTCTGCCATTACCGTTTGTCACCCACTGACAAGCCCATTATTCTGTCCTCTCTGCTCTGCCACTGATCTGCTTTGCTGTCTGCTGGGTCTTTTCTGACCAATTACATCATCACTGCAGTCGCATCACTGCAGGAAGTCGACATGGTGGCGTTTACTTTGAATTAAAAAGTATAAATAGTGGCCTGCTTTTTATTTTTGTAGAACTTTGTATAAGTTTAACGGTTTAAAGTAAAAAAAATTGGTTTTATTAGAACTTGGATTTCAAGAAGCTTGCTGGGATGTCGGTTTTAGCTGCACACCTGGGAGGACACCTCGAGCAGGTGGGCTGGTGACATTCACAGGTTATTTTAAGCGACTTTATTTCCTGGATTCTATGCATTTAAAAACAAAACAAAACAACTGTCTATTGCTCATCCTGGGCCGTTTGATCTCAGTAAATCAGATAACAGGGTGTGGCAAGGTCTCACTATGGGTTCACCCAAAACCTTGGCTGAGAGTGACTCGTTAGGTAGAGGATCAATAGGGGTCCATGACCCTATTGGGGACACTCCCAATCTGGGACTCTCCACCAGACGCTCTCAGTACTGAAGAAACTTCTCGGATGAAACGTCTTCAAGAAACTTAAAGAAGTCCAGACGCTTTTTTCTTAGACTACGATGATCTGGATGACTGAGAACCTTCACAGACAACCCAAAGTTCTGTCTGCCTGTGTCCCTTTTCTTTGGGGAAGTGACCCGGTTGTTCAGAACCAGTAAACTTAATAACCTCAGACAAGTTTATGCTCAAGTTTGAAACTTTTTGCATATCTAAAACAGATCACATTAGGGTTGTGCAAATGGATGATGATTACGGGGACTGATAAAGGTCAGAGCGATCACCAAAAGCTCATTACTCAAATACTGTTTTCCTATTCCATCCATATGAAATTCATATTAGCCTACAGACAATATGCTTTTCTGCAGTTTCATGCCATCAAGTCTGAGCATGCACAACAGTTAACAGAAGCTTTTGATTAGGAGAAGAAACCAGCACCACAAACACCTGCTGGCGTAGCCGGCGATCCGTATGGACATATGTCACATATATCCATGTTTTGGGGTGTTGGATCATTAGAATTAACAGCTAAGGCTGCAGTCTTTAACCTACAAGTTTAGGAAAATACAGTTTCAATTTAAAGCCAAGGAAGTGCGTTCTACGACTTTCCACAACAAAATTAAACTTTAATAACACAAAGAGCTGTGAGAGATGAGCAGGTTTAAAAAGCTCTTCTGTCTTTTTAACGAGGATCCGTAAAGAGAAGGTGGAGGAAAATGCACTGCCCTGCTCATTTTAAGAGTACAGAGTTTACTGTGTGATGGCTGTGAGTTGCTATATTAGAAAATGTTAGCGACATTAGAGAACACTGTCACAGCTCAGAGTTAGAAAACTCTATTTAAATAATTTAATGGCGCAGACTACATCCACTTCAGATGACAAATGGAAAGCCTGAATCGGTCTCAGATCACACTGCCAGCCACTCTGCATGTTTGCATGAGAGAGACAGAGGGAAAGAGACCAATGTCAGAACTTGCCACATGTTCCCATTTTGTGTCTCTGCGTTATGGTCGAAGAGCACAGACTACATCTTTATAGCTTCATACTTGTCTCATTAAGAAATATCAAAGGAGATTAAGGTTACTTTCTGACATAAAATCAGAGCCTGTGGTTAGAATATTAGTTGCAATTAATGCGTTGCACTTGCATGCTTCCTCCAACCAGCTAATTTAAAGTCAACATCATCTCTGCCTGTACTGTAGTGCAGACTTGGGAGGAATTTATTGAAATGTCTGTCAACTAAATCTACTTCGAATATCGATGGTCCTGCAAAGAGCTCCTAAAACAGGGAGGTTTTATGTGTACAGATGTGGCCATAATCACCACTTACAAGATGAGTGCCAGGGATTAATGCACTAATTCAGTATCTGATCACATCTGAAACACAATCTCTGAAATAATGTCTCCTCCTGCTCCTCAGTTACCATGTGAATAATGGACAGAAAAGTGTCTCTGCAGAACAATAAAACGGCTCAGTGAATCTCACCTTTGGCTTTATCATTTTATCTCAATATTATACAATTTGTGTGACCTTTGTCCACCAAACTCCTCTTCTGGGTCAGATTTTGTCAAGTTATTGATTAGATTTTTTATTGATTAGCATTCAAATATCTCAGTGAAGACAGAACAAAGATCTACCACAAAGCAAGAAAGCATGAGACAAGGCTAATCAAAAAGGTATTGGCTGAAGCGTTTGCTTATTACGCCAACCCTTTTAACAAAAGATCTTTTTGCATGCAGCTCCTCAGGGCTCGAAGCAAAGACTAAAACAAAGCAAAAACAAAACAAACAAACAAACAAGAAAAAAAACAAACAAAAAAAACCAAAACTTTCCATCACACAAGTAACTACATCAAAGCAAAAGAACCAAGAGTTTTGGTTTTTTTGCTCTTTTCATTCTTGATTTATATATTTTTCTAATACTCTATTTTTAAACATGTTTTTAAACAAGGAAAATGAACTACACCTTTTTAAATCACTGTCATAACTATTCCACAGGTTAACTCCTCTAACAGAAACACATCTCTGCTTTATATTTGTCCTCATCTTGTTTTTCTTAAAGAAATCTGTTCCCCTTAAGTCATATTGACTCTCTCTGACTTTGAACAGCTTCTGAGTACTGGGGCAAAGCAAGTTATTTTGTGCTTTATAATTATCTGTGCCATTTTATATTCAACTAAATCATAAAATTTCAGGGTATTCAGATTAATAAACAAAATGTTAGTTGGTTCTATATAGTTTGATTGGTTTATAATTCTTATAGCTCTTTTTTGTAACTTGAAAATATGAAGAGTGTTCGTTTTATATGCATTAGCCCATATCTCCAGACAGTAAGTCATATATGGAAGCAACAGAGTACAATAAAGTGTGTATAATGATTTTTTGTTCAGGACATGCTTTGTTTTATAGAGAATATCGATGGTTTTTGACATTTTTGTTTTCACATGGTTTATATGAGACTTCCAACTCAGCTTATCATCAATTATCACGCCAAGAAATTTATTTTCGTACACTCTTTCAATTTCAATTCCATTAACCCTTATTTTAGATACATTTTTCATTTGTCTAGTGCCAAAAATAATCATTTTGTTTTCTTTATATTTAATGATAACTTATTTACATCAAACCAGTTTTTTAATATATTTAACTCCTTTTCCGCTGTAGTCAGAAGCTGTTCTAGGTTTTTACCTGAGCAATACAGAGTGGTATCATCAGCAAACAATACACATATTAACAGTTTGGAAACACTAGATATGTCATTTATATATAATATAAATAATTTAGGGCCCAGCACAGAGCCCTGAGGAACACAAGTTACCTTCAACTGCTTAGATTTTACATTATTGAATTCGACATATTGATATCTTTCATCCAGGTAACTTTTCATCCACTTGTATGCTAACCCTCTTATGCCATATCTCTCTAGTTTATTCATTAATATAGATCAATTGTATCAAACACCCTTTTTAAGTCTATAAAAACACCAACAGTATATTCCTTATTATCTATAGCATTAGATATCCCTTCTACAAGTTCCATCACTGCCATCGAAGTGGACCTTTTCACTCTAAAGCCATATTGGTTATCACTTAGGAGATTATGCTTCTCAATATATTTATTAAGTCTATATTAAGTCGTTATTATTTCTTGACTCTGGAATTTCTTTTGCTAAATTAAAGCCAACATTTACAAAAAAATCATTAAATTCATTTGCAATGTCTTTAGTTTTATCAAGCACAATATCTTTATCTTTTTTAAAATAACCTGGATAATTCTTATTTTTTGAGCCCTTTTTGATTATACTGTTTAATATCCTCCATGTTTCTTGTGTGTTACTTCTACTCCAATAATTTGTGGTAATATTCTTTCTTACTTGTTCTTATAATATTTACTAATCTATTTTTATATAACTTGTACTTTATTTCAGCATCTTTTGTCCTCTGTTTTATGAATCTCTTATATAGATTATTTTTCTTTTTACATGCATCTTCTATCCCCTTTGTGATCCATGGCTTATTTGATCTGTGATGCTTTCTAGTGATTTTCATTAAAGGACAATGTTTTTCATATAGTGAAATTACAGTTGATAAGAATGCATCATATGCACTATTTGAATCTTCATTTGCAAAAACCTCATTCCAATTGTGTTCCTTTAAGTCCACCTGGAGGGCAGTAATGACTCTTGTTGTTCTATGTCGTATCATATCAAATATTTGATTCTTTTGTTTAGTTTTAATCCCAAAATAATTTTGAAAATTTTAAATTTACGATCTAACTACAAAGTTAGATCGTAAAAATTGCAATATTTCTACCCGTTTATCCATTTAAATGTAGATCTGGCTGAAACTCTACGAGGTTTTCTGTCCCGTACAGTTTTCAGGAGATGAGTTTCTAATCCGGATTCTAGTCAGACACAGTTAAGGGCTAATCACTGCAAATTAAAATTCCTTTTATTTTTCAGTAGCATTAGGGAGGATCAATAACTGATCTAATATCTCATCTTGATCTTCAGGGCCCCTTCAGCATCAGACCACAGTCATTAGCTTGGGACACACACAGGCACCCTCTGAGGAGCACATTAAAGACAAGAGAAAAAGGCACACTCGCGCGCGCGCACACACAAACACACAACTGAAGGACACTGGAGTTGTAATGCAATTATGAATTCGAAATGTTCCAGTGTTAATGCAGTTTAAACCGCTGCCTGTGGAGATCCATACTAACCTGATATCAGGACGTCTGACCGGAGACACACAGTGTGTGTGTGTGTGTGTGTGTGTGTGTGTGTGGCAAGGTTTTTCTGCGCAGTGTACCAGGAGCACGGAGAAAAGTCGTCGTACCATAGGCACGAGAAAAGTTGTCGTACCATAGGTACGAGAAGTGTGTGTGTGTGTGTGTGTGTGTGTGTGTGTGTGTGTGAGCATGTGTGATGGAGACTCAATACATTCACAGTGGCGTTGTGGCAGTGTACGTCTGTACATCTGGTCTCATATGAGAGTGTGGTGTCTTGCATTAACAGTGACTGTGAGCATCAGTGTGTCAGTCCAATAAAGCCTGTTACTCCAAGTCTTCAACAGTTAAGCCCTCAAAATAATTCAAATTACACCTGAAAGTCGACTTCTGGTGTCATAGTAAACAGCACGTGGTGGACAGCGTTGTTTATGATGAAACAGCCAACCATGCCGTTACTGTGCGGGTCAAATATAGACCGTTTATTTCTGTAACTACGTGTGGTTGGCAGTCAGAGCAGTTCCAGTTTCTTGAGCTTGTGCAAAAATACCAGCAGTAAAAATCTATTTCCCTTTTGAACAGTTAAATTCTCTGCACAAACAGCCCCTCGCTCTTATTCGTCCATCCATTTTCTTCCACCTGGAGGCCAATTTCATTCACACCTATGGACAATTTAGAAACACCAACATGCATGACAGTGGGGGGGGAAGTCAGAGTTCCCATGTAGATATACAGGCCCACGGCAGGCCAGGGGATTCAAACCAAAGACCTCCTTGTTGTGAAACGACTGCACACATTAACTCTTGCAAACAGATAATGTTAATTTGGTAGTCGTCTTTGCTCTAGACATGAGCTGAGATGATAGAGATGAGTTGCTGTAAGTGAGTTTGGGCTTTTATAGAGCAGTGAAATGCACAAAATAAAAACTATTAAAGTCATTTAACCTGAGATCCATCAACATTACACTGCCTTTTATTTATTTTCCTGTGGTGGGAGGTCAGAGTCTGGACTGAGATGGCTCACAGACTAGCTTTGGCCTTTGGGTTGTATGTCGCTCATGTGAGTATATCTGAATCTAAAAGGTCTATTTCTCCACAGATGGTGGTTCCAGATTACTTTGGTTTTTTTCTCATCAGGGCACTGGAGAATTGCAAACTGGTCCAGTGAGCACCTGAATGCTGCTGGTTCGTGTCAGTGGTAGTAAATGTGGCCAGCGCTCCCCTGGTTTGAAAGTAACTCTCATTAGATGAAGTGTAGGAGTTGTGATATTTGGCCACGAACCTCCACAGTAGCTTTATTTTCATCAGAGCGTATTCTGGCTGCATATTACTGGAGTCACGCAGAGCTAAAGCAAATATACACTCACGCACACGTCAAGCGTCAGCGTGCTCAGTGTCTCATTGGGGTTAATTCTTTGCGTATAAAAACAAACATAAAACACGCCCACAGACCGCCAGCACTGATCAACTCAGTCCAACTCTTATTGAGAATCTGTTCCAAAGCACCAAATACAGCCAACGCTTCAGCTCCCACACAGTCGACAGACGCCAACAGACCGATGCAGCACCAACACATCCCTGAAAGACACTCCAGCAGGTCTGATCTTATTCATCTTTTTGTTCTAACTCTTTGCCCTCTGGTTTTGTTTCTCTCAGGTGAACTGAGTCTGGTCCCTCAGGTTATGTCAATTAAAGGTTATAGCAAAGCTTTTGGGGGAGCGCACAGGCAATGCTTGAATGGCTTTAGGTTTACTTCAAAGGTAACTGAAACAAAAACATACAGAATCAGTCAAATCAGACAAGAAGAGAAAAATTTGTGATTTTCCCCTAAAAGTTACACATTTATTAAACACGCAGCTTCACATAATTTCGCCTAAACAGATCAATCCAGAGCATCCACATGATTAATGCCCATGCCTCCTCCCACCAGAGGACTGCACAAACAGGAAGCTAATGAATATTCTGAATAGATTGCCGGGAATAAAATATAAATACATTTACCTACATTGACTGGCCCAATAAAACAATAGATATACCTGCCACCACACAGCTGAAGCTGTAATAAAACCTCTCCTGCAGCCACACAACTGGCTGTTGATTGGCTCCCTGGATGCAGAGGTGGGCCAACTGCCAAGAATCGCACTACATAATTGTTCTACTTCTACTCGTGGTTATCTGAGTGCCACGTGTCTCTCATATATTTTCACAGGTTATATAAAGAGACAAGAAATAAAGCAGAACTACATTACCCAGAATCACACGTGACCATACAAAGTGTTAGTGTTCAGGACATCACTGCTGCTAACATCACACACACTGAGCCATTAGAAAAATCACTGGTGTATAAATCAAACATGGAACAAACTCTGCTGTTACTATTCGAGGCCTCTGCTGACACGCATCCCGCCCGAGTTCACCAGCAGCAAGTTCGTGCTTGTAATTTAGGAATTAACGGACACACCCAGAATTAGGAGGAAAGTCACTGTGGTACGGGAGTTCAAGCCTCTGGAGGAAACATCCTCAGTAACACCGACACACACAACACAGTGAACCTGTCGGTTCACAGCTCGGGCACAGTCTGCCCCCTCGTGGACAAATTAAACACTACAGCTGCATCTTTGGATATTATGGCTAAAAAATGACTGCGTTGCACCTGCAGTCATTCCAGCCTTTGAATATTCTGAGCTTTTTGTTTCAATTTCAAGCATTTTGCATGTTCTGCAGAACAATGCATATACCTGAAGGCATTATTAGTTTCATTGTTGGTTCAGTTATAATGTGTGGTATTTGTCTGATAGATATCCCAGTGTCAGTAAACATGCACCAAAGCGCAGGCTTGTTTTCTTTAGTTTTGTAAGTGGCCATTAAAATCTCTGTTTTTATTTCGGTTTTGTTTGCACACATAGTTCAGCTCACTCAATTCTCTGTCATAATCCCGCTGGCCTGTCACAGAGGTAGAATATCACACAGTGCATGTCCATGAACACGGTTCTGAATGTCTCGATCTTATTATTCTAACCCTGAGTGCATGAAAGAGAGGGATGACGTGACGCTGATCCTGTCTGTTTAAAAATAATGCCAAAGCACGTCATCATCTGGTTCCTCTTACATGTTTTCCAGTAAACTGAGAGCTAATTTATCACTGCATTTATCAGGCACAGCTCCACAAATGTACGAGCACATTTCACTGTAGCTAAAAACACACTGAGGAGTGCAGAGCAAACACTTACCCAATTTAAATATTTAGATTTCAGCACTGAGAAGTCACTCGACTAATCTCCAATTCATTCTGCAGCGAGACAACCAGCTCCTCAAAGCCAAAAATCACAGAGAAGCAACACTACTACACTACTACTATTATACTACTACTACTACTACTACTACTACACTTTGTATAAAGTTAACTTTGATTACGATCAGAGGCCAGAATTTAGTTGATTTTGCAGCCCTCATCGATCACTTCAGCACGCATGTCATGTGTTTAGAGGGACTTACTTTTCATAGTGCCAGCATCTTCGTCATCATCATCGTCCTCGTCATCATTAGAGTTGATGACCATGGTGCCCAGCTGTGACTGCAAGGTTCCCGTGTCATCGTGTTCAATCATTGTTCCTGCGGAGCTTCCAAGAGAACTTCCTAAAGAACCGGCAGCCCGGATGGTTCCTGAGTCACCCGTACCTGCCCGAACCATCGTCCCCTGGTCAACCTCATCTTCATCCTGAAACACAGAGGCAGAGGGCAGCGTGATTTAATGCTCTCCAACGGCAGTTACAATATCCAGAAAGGACATGTTTATAAATATGAGGCTGTGTTTAGCTTTGGAAAGTTAGAAATCAAAAGCTCGTCAAATACAAAAACACTCGTAAGTTAACGTCTTCTTTTGTTGCAGTAACTTAAAAGCTGTAAATGCTATCCTATTGATATTTAAGTTGCTGAGTCTGTACCGAATTCTCATCGTCGTCTGCATCCTGCTCTCTTTGTTCTTCCTCCTGTCTCTTCAGTTTGATCTCCATGGCGTCTGTGATCAAAGCTCTGAGGATGGAAATGGGCTTGGCCGATTTAATAAACGGATGCTGTCGAGGAGAAAGACACGTAACGCTCAAACCAAACGTTTATGGGTTTTGACATTAGTTACAATTAGAAATGATCCATGAAAGCTAAAGCATGACCACAATAGCAAATATTACAGCAAATACTACGATTATGTAAAAAATACTACTATAATATGATGTATTAAACTGAAATTCCAGCCAGCAACAAAACAAAATAAAATGAATGGTTAAGTGAAGCTGTCCACTAAAAGACAATATCAAAAAAATAAAGCTCATTAATGTAAAAAAGAAAATATTCAAAAATCAAATCAAAAAAATGTAAAAATTTAAAATAAAAATACATTTGATTTGAAAAAGTTAAAGAGCAGGTCACACAATAAAACAGAAATAAAAATAATAAACAGATTAAAAAATGAGCACTTTTTTTTAATAGTTATTACCTCATTTACATAGTGTGGCTTTAATAATTAAAAATCTAATTTAAAGATATCTAAAGGTTTGAATGTTTTCTGATCACACGGTCATCCACGACACTCGGTCTGTTGTCAGTTACAGGATTGCTTCGTTACCTGTAACAGCTGTGTGGCCGTAGCTCTGTTTTCTGGGTTCTTCACTAAACACTGGCTGACAAAGTCCCGGAAGCCCGGAGACCACAGATCCGGGTTCCGAAAGGTTGGGGGAGGGTTTGTGGGAATCATGAAGATGGCCTGGAAGAGGAAACAGTTCAGCACACTGAAGGCAAAACCAGCTAACCATCACTGTTCAGCTAAATACAGTAATTTATGTCACACTCCTTCGTTTCCTCTCTTTGTCTTCTCTTACACACACATACAGCTGTTATTATTTACATACTAACATTTTTGGGGCTTACACACACAGTGCAAACACACTTGCACTGCTTTCTACTAGAGATGTAGAAAGCAGCTGGTATCTGTATTTGTATTTGTTGAGGGGGGGGAAGTATTTGTACTTGTATTTGTATTCAAGTAAAATTCAAAAAAATTTGCGTTATACTTTTAATTAACGTAATAGAATTAAAGAATACTTGCACTATCCTTTATAATCATTATGGATATGCAATATTAGTTGATGTTTTTCCATAAATCCAGCAATGAACATGTAACAAGGAACGTCATTGAAAAGAAAATAACATAACAGCCATTACCTCATCAGTGGTCAAACCAACAACTGATAAAATACCATTATGAACATTATGAACCCACCACCACCCGTCCTGTTGGAGGAGACTGAACAGACAGCGAAACTGACTTGCAGGGGCAGAACATGGCTGTGATGATGAATTGGTGCTTGTGGGGGGGTTGGCAGACAGTGCCAGGAGAGGATGCTTTAAGTGCATGTGATTACGCATAACAGATGTTGACAGATATGTGTGCCTCTGCTGATCTGACTTTTGCACACATTACATATCACTTTGGTTTCATCTGCAGCACTGACTGAATGCTTCCACACAGAACTTGATCAAGTTGTTTTGGCTGGTGGAGGACCAAGAGGTGGCTCAGCAGCAGCCACACTCTTTTCTATTTTGTTGCCCAAATCCATGTGGGGAGTTTCAGCTAAGTTCATGGGTGACGGGAAGCTATGCTAAGGTTAATTAGGTATAGTAACTTAAACGTATCATATAACTCCCACAAGTGCATACAATTTGACACAACTACACAAGCATCGTTTTAATCTTTTAAACCAAACTTTAATGTTACTCTGTCAACAGCCTATTTTTAAATGACCGAGCTAACAAAGCTACGTAAACAGAGCGAACATGAGTTAAAGTTACCATTGAGAGCACTGACTGCAGTCGTCAGTAATGCAGCGTAATGGAATAATCTCTCAATCTTCGCAAAAGTTATAAACTGTCTCCGGAACCCAGTTAAGGTACAAAGAAATATATTCAACAAAAATAGTGACGCAGTTCAGCCTTTTTTCACTCAGCCGAGCCTCTCTGTCAGTCACCTCTTCCATTCACTCATCCGGTCGTGCACTGCGGTCTCATAAGGAAACTCAGCTTTTTGATATAAAGTTTTTCTTGTTCCCGAATACAAATATTTTTTCAAGTATTTGTTCAAAATAAGTATTCGTAAAAAAACACGTGATTTGTGGACTATAACACGATCCGTACCCTCATTGGGTGTATGTCCGCGTAGGGTGGCTTGCCCTCAGCCATTTCTATAGCTGTTATTCCCAGAGACCAGATATCTGCCACACAGTTATATCCGATCTCCTGTATGACTTCTGGAGCCATCCAGAACGGCGTGCCGATGACAGTGTTTCGTTTCGCCATCGTGTCCTGATGAAGGATGGAGAGAAAATAACATAAAGTAAAGCATAGAAGGTTAAAGCTTCTACAACATTCAAAGGGCAGATAGCATCTTTATTCAGCTACTGGTGTTTAATTGTGTTTTCTTTCTATATTAAACCAGATATAACAAAACATTTAAAACACATCAAACATACATCATATGCATTTACAGTAGCAGATTGATTTCTCTTACTGTGAGCTGTCCAGCAACTCCAAAGTCGGCCAGTTTGGCCTGACCCTCCGAGTTCAGCAGGATGTTGCCTGCTTTGATGTCTCTGTGGATCTTCCTCATGAAGTGAAGATACTCCAGACCTTTCAGAGTGGACTGAAGGATGGTGACTATCTCCTCTTCTTTGAGCTACAAGGCAAACGCAAGTAACATTAATTAGATTCATGTATGCAAAGCAATGTTCAAACAAGACGTAGCACTGATGTGGAGGAGGCACATCTAAATATTCTTAAACTGAAACCGTAGAGATGCATCAGACTAACATTCATTTATCGAAAACCTTGAAGTCGTGCAGAAGCCTTACACACACGCTGTGCTCCATGCAAACTACATGTGAGTGAGTGTGTGCGTGTGTGTGTCTGGGTGTTACATTACCGTCTTGTTACGTATTCGGATGATATCCGATACGGACCCAGCGCCACAATATTCCATGACGATCCACAGGTCTGTGTTTTTGAAGTAGCTGCCATAGTAGCGCACCACGTGGGGACTGAACACAGGGACATCGGTGAGTCAGACCACATTCATCCATTTATTTCAGGATGTTTGAGATTCAATGTGTTGCTTTTATGCTCAGTCAGGCTACGATTCTCTCCCTGATGAAACTTATTTCCTAAAGTTGAGCTCAACATTAGCAGGAGACCTTATGTGACCTTATGAAACGGCCAGCTCACGTCTGAGTTGTGGTGCAATCACACAGGGGTGAAGTGAATTTACAGACATCTGTGGTTAGTTTCAGAGTGTTTGTTCAAGTTTAGTTATTATTGTTTCAAAGTGTTTAGTGTTGTGCTAACTCACAATGGACTAAAACTACCACAGAACCTCTGAGGTTGATGAAATATTGTAATAGTTATTTTGTTACTACATGTAATACTTTACTGATCTCACTATTTTTCTAGTGGAAATCACAGTTTGTATTATCTGCAGATCAGCAGACAGAGTGCAGTAGTACAGCATCCCCAGGCCCTGATGAGGTTTGTGAGTCAAAGTGAAAGTGTCGCTCACGTTTGAAGAACACTCTGGAACTGCTGGTACTTTGTCTATTTATAGCTGCTGCAGCAATGAATGAAAAACCTCAGTAAACACTTTTATATGACAGACTCTGCAGGTCTGGTACACTTCCCAGTGAGAAACAGACCATAATAATGTGTTTCCCCTGGAGAATTATATAACAGTCAGTTGGTGTGGAGGTGGGGCTGTCACCTTATGGGAAAGCCCCCCCAGAAAAACTTAATGAAACTTTCTAAATGTTTCCGCAGAGGCTGAAATCACTTACTGTAAATGTTTCGAGTATCTGCTTCACTGCTTTTCAGCAATTTAACCAAACATCTACGCCCACACTTCTCTTACGGGGGACTTTTTTTAATCCAGTTTGAGGTCGTGTGTAATTACAGGGCGGAAGGACGTGTGCAAAAGATGAGCGGCAAAACGCTGACCACACAAAACACCAAGTCACACCAGTGATGCTCTTACTGCCTTTGGGTTTTTCTTATGTTTCATGGCACGGATCGAGTTCAGTAACGCATGTACCTGTTACACTGCTGCATGATGGAGATCTCCTTGATGATCTCTTGCAGATCAGACTCCACAGGAACTTGTTTGATGGCTACGATCTCCCCAGTTTCTTTATAATGAGCCTTAAATACGCAGCCGTAAGACCTGCAGGAACACAAAGAGAGGCTTAACATGTTCTTTCGGCTGTTAATGCCTGAGATCAATGAGCAGATAGTTGTTATCTCCAAGTTTAACCAAACAGTATCGAGCCACACCCAAGAGTTGGTGAGGCTGCTCGATTATAACAGAATTTAAATGATTTTCATTAACTTAAACACAGACAGTTACTGAACTTATAAACTTCATTTTAACAGATTACATTTACTGAAAAAGGAGAGAAGCCTTTTTCTTTTTCAGTCTAAGGGATGCTCGTCTGTCCGTGCTGGCCTTTACAGCAGGATGTGTGAAGGTGCACAAAGCAGTAAAAAAGCAGAAGCTGTGAGCTCAGGTGCCTCGGAGGACCTGCATGACGGCCAGCAGGTGGGCAACAGCGGCCCTATATAAGTCATAATGTCCGAGTTCCCAGTCGGGTTTTTAAAAATGGAACGATCCCTCAAGTTGGATTTCCAACTCGGAAAGTCAGAGGAGCCCCACGAATCCTGAGTTAAGGATCCAACAGTGGATGGAAAATAGTCAAAGCTAATCTGTGCTTTATTAATATTGATCTGTGAATAGCTGTAACGTGCTAAGAAGCAACAAATCCTCTTTTTCCTGCTTTTCCAACCGTATTACTGGAACTCACTCAGCTCTGAGGTGAAAGACGCTGAGCGATCTAGAGACAAACGCACCTGTTAACGATCTTTCCACAGGTCTTCCTTCAGAAACCTTGTAACTTTTTCTTTCCCTAGATAAACTCTTTCTTTCAGTCATCTTGTACTGCGCTTAACTAGACAGCAAGTGAAAAGCACGCCTCTGTATAGGAGAGCGGTGGGCTTCATTTCTAACACTGGAAAAATATGAGAGGGTTGTAGCAAAACTGAATAGAAACTGTGAACCTTTTATCCTGATTATTTTGTTTTCACAATCGCTGGAAACCAAAATTCAAGTAACCGTCTAAGAAGAGGTCCTTCTTCTCTTTCTCCACTGAAAATAGCCCTCGGGGGGGGTTCCCACACTTAAAGGTGTGGCCTCCCAAAAACTGTCTGCGAGTTCCTGCAGTGGAAAGACTTCACAGACACATTAATTAGTGACTGATGTCAATAGTAAACATCAGTGTACTATTCAATTTATTTCATTACTTTCCCACCAACAGTTTTTCTCACTTTGACAGATGAAGCAAGAGTGAGAAAACGCTGTGATATGAGCATGAAAGAAAACGGGTATGAAAAAAATAGTTTCATTAAAGCCAGCGTTACTAATAAGACGTCTTTATTGCAAAAGTCGAGCAGCACCGAATGACTTTGATTAATTGCAGGATCATTAAGAAATGTCTGGAATCAGCTATGACGCGTGCAGGCGAGGAGTCAATCAACCGCTCGGAACAGGAAGCACATTGCCTCTTCATATCCTGTTTCTCAATGTTGATAGGCAACAGAGGAGGGCGGAGCCTGAAGTCTGACAGGAACAGAGATGAAATGAAGCAGAAAGAAGGACAGAGATACGGAGAGGACCAGGATGACTAACACAGTCCAGGATGACACATAAATACAGGCAAAGTGAAACTTTGCTCCTGTCAGGACCGAGGTGAGCCTCAGACTGTACGGCTACATGACTCACCCTTCACCCAGCTTCTCCAGGACATCAAAGACTTCCTCTGGCTGCTTGGTGAGACTGTCCTCGCTCAGCTTCTTCAGCTGTCTGCAGTGACAGAAAGAACAATTTTCAGGATTTTTGTTCGTGGTTTTTGGTTATTTGTCTCATCGTTTGCAGCACACGATCACAGCTTTTGTACACTACATGCCTCTAAAGCACTTTAGGACAACTCCTGCTGACCTAAACTGACACTCTGGCACTTTCACATTAAAAAAATATTTCAGAGCGTGCCAGTAATTAACACCTGAAAGTAAAAAAAAACAAAAAAACAATTGTAAACACATTAATTTGGTGCAGGATCTTTATTATTATTATTATTATTATTTTTTGTTCCATTTTCCACCCTCAAGATAAAAAAATGTTAAAAGCTTAACATTTCAAGGCCAACATTTTATGCAGTAATGAAAACAGTAAATACATTTTTTTCCTTCCAACAAAAGCATGTGTGTAATCTGAGAGAAGACTTTATTACTGAATTCAGCCTTCTTCTGAGTGCTGATCACGTTCATTCTCTCCTGAAACATTAAAATATCTCCACAACCTTTGAACTGAAGAGACAAAAATATCTCTACGCAAACAAAAATAGATGCAACATGTCCCAGATGCAGCTTGTGATGAGATATTTTTTTAGGATAACTGAAGGTCCTCTGCTCACAAGTCCATGGGAATAAAATAAAAATGCAATACTATGTTATAATAGCATTACTTCTACAGTTAGGCTAAGTAATGCTAATATGATCACGATATTATAAAGGGAACACCCAGACATGCAAGCTTTAGTATGAAATGTGGTCACTTAATTTTTTTTTAAAATTGGCATTAATTTACAAAAACAGGGTCACTTTGAACTCCTGCTGATAAGCAGATGAATACACCTACATATTAGGGGTGCAACGATACTCGTATTGATAATACCACTGTATCGAACAGTTCAATATCAATTTGATATTGAACCGTTCGATACAGTGCTTTCATTTCGGTACACATATGTATCGAACAATACAAAATTATTTATTTATTTTATCAACTTTTCTTCTGACGATGCTGTCTGTGTTGAGAGCTCAGTGGATCTGCGTTCGACTACTCCGCCTAGGCTGCACTGTCGAGCGCAGATCCACTGAGCGCAGCGCAAGCTAGCAAGACAGAAGCTAAGCTCGTTGCAACATGGCAAATTGAACCTCCCCCACCCTCATTCAGATCTGGCCTTTGGAACTATTTTGGTTTTCATGTGAAGTATGACCCTGAAGGTAAGCGTGTCATGGACTAAAGTAAAACAGTATGTTGGATGTGCCACGCAATGCTCAATTACATGGGTGGGAGCTAGTGCATAAGCGCAGTTAGCTCGTTAAGGTGTTGATGCCGTCCAGCCCCATACACGGGGCGATCGTGCGGTAGCTCGTTAACGGAGATTCGTTGTGGCGTTAACGTCATTTCAGATTAACGCTGACAGCACTAGAGGGAACACAACGAATATGACTGCACATTTACACCGACATCATCCTAGTGCAAAGACAAGTGGAGGCAGACAAAAACAACAAGCAAGCATGCTACAAACTTTAATATGTTTAATATGCTGCTGAGAATATAGCCCAGAAGAAGCGTATAGTATAGCTTTTATTTTGGAAAGAGCCATTTCTCTGTAATAAAGATGAGTGATTCCTCAATCAGATAGATTTTTTTTTACTACTTTGTTGTTTCAACAACATTAAATTTAAAAACTGTACTTCTGAGTTAAAATATATATTTATAACTTAAATAAATGACAAATTAAACATTTTTTTTGTATCGACAAAATACCGTGAATTTTGTGTATTGTTGCACCCACAATCAATCAATCCTCTCTCTCTCTCTCTCTCTCCACAATTTATACTTTATATACAACAAAGTAGATTACTGATGTTCAACGAGCCTGAGGAGTGACTATCTTGTTTGACCTGATATAATTATGACAAAGAGTCTTTGTTACTCTAAGATTATAGATTTTCTAGTTATTTGTGGAGACATGAAAAGTTTATTTCTAGATTGTTAAGAGGCAATTAAACAGATCAAGTTCTGTAACAAGTTACTTTTTCTACAAGTACTTAGTACAGTAAGGGAAGTGTAAAAGACTCTTGAACAGGTCGGTTCTTTTTATTAATATTATTAGAAAAAAAAGCACAAAATAGTGGAGCAACATCGGTTAGCAGTAGATCGTTTTCGACTCAGAATCTTTTCTATTAACTAGAAGCTGTTGGGAATGTTATGATTTAAGTAATAATGATGGCCTTGACTCCGAGACTCTGAATCACAGCAGCTGTAAAACAGAGTGGCAGCTTCTGCTTGGGCAAATAAACTATGATTACTTTACTGCTGAGTAATAACAGGGAAAAAACTGTAGCTGGCTGCTGTGCTGAGACTTCAAGCGTATACCTGAACTTACCTGGACTGTATTTACACTTCTGTGAGAGAATTTAAATCCAACTCAGTGAGAGCAGGTCTCATTTATTCTAAAAACAACTGACCAAAGATCCAGCCGAGTCATATCCTGAATAATCTGCTGCCTCCTCTCTCGTTGTATTTGACTTGTGTTTGTCTAAATTTTGTGTTCTGAGTATTTGGATTAGTATTTATAGTATTTAATGATTATTATTGACGTCTGAGGGACACTGCAAAGCCAAAGCAATAAATGCTGTGTGTTGTTCCAGGGTCATACTGCATGCTTATCTCTGTAGAAATAAACATTCAAGTATAAATAAATAATTAATAATAAATAACACTAGTAGGGGTTAGTGCAGTTTGAGCCTCTTAGCGACTCTAAACAAAAAGGTTTATCTTATTTCTTTAGCCACAAATAACACTGACCGATTTCAAACACTCAGCCCAACACAGCACTCAGATATGAACACATGAGGACTATTTCCATTTTAATCTGCTCTAGTTTGAATTGTGAGGCCTGATATTACAAATGGTGACTGTTATTGCATCTACAGAGTAAACAGAGATGTGTTTTATTGCCCTTTTTATAAGTGTGCATTCATCAGTGGGATTACACAAAAACCTGACCGACAAACTTTATGCAAAGATAAGGACGTGTGACGTGTGATCAGAAGAAGTCTGGAGCAGATCAGAAGTGTGGAAATGATTTTTATGGTCTGAGCTCAAAAAACATCATACAAGATTTTTTTTATAAGAATAAAATCCAAAAACAAAACAGCAGAGATGGCAGAGAAGTCTTTACAACACAGAGAACATCTCTTTAAGAACATACTGAACGCTGAGAGCCGGTCTTTCTCTTGGTGTCTCAGGCAGCCTGATTTGTGAGTCTGTGCCTCTCTAAAGCCAGCAAACCACATTTTCTACCTCACACTGCCCAGCACAGCTCAGTAAGCCAAGCTGTCCAGTGTATCAGCGTCAAGCCACAAAAGAGAGAGTGAGAGCAAATCATTGAGATGCTAATCTACCACAGCAGCCCATGATCTGCTTTTCAAGTGAACTTCTAAAAACGCATGTGTGGATCTGCTGAGGCCAAAAGACCTGGACTCCTGTTCCTAAATTTAAAATCTTTTAACCTAAAATCTCCTTTCCTTGTATATGCTTCAAGTATGTCTATTTTATCCTCTAGAAATTCAGTCACAGTCCGACTGATCAGACTGATTTGTTCACTACCAACGTCTGCTTATAATATTCTTCCATATTTATTAAAACACTGAGAAAGAAAACCTTGTGTTTACATTTTTTTAAAGCGGCTGGCAAGCAGCTGTGATGGTGATTAATGAAAACTTTCACACACGAGTGAAAGTTTTATCCCAAGTATCCCACAAATAAAAGGATGCTAACAAATACCAGCAGACATTACATATTAATAACATGAATAACAGACACCGTTAAAAACAATGAAAACGTTTTTTTATTAAAACTCAACGTGTATCAAATTGATCAAAGCAATGTTAAACAGGGGTGAATGTATTTGGCCCAAATGTTCCCTCTAATCTGTCAGCCACAACTCCGTCACACGTCTGCCTCGTGTGTGCCAGATGTCAAATGTGTGTTTTGACATTTAGACCACATGTGGCCGACCCGCTGCTCGGTGGAAGTCACATACAGCCTGTCTCCTGTCATTTGGGGCCACGTCAGGCTCAGGCAGATATTTGCTGGTATTCTTACTGAGACTGCCGGTTGGAAAATTTTTACATTTCGCCCAACCCTGGAGTCTACTCTGTATATTCAGTAAGTATATGTATTAATATACATATACTTAAGTATAAAATATGAAATGTATCATCGTACCCATCAGTAACATTACTGGACAGTGTTAATTTAAAAGCATAACACTAATATTTGTGTCTAAAAAGTGCTACGTTTCTTTTAAAGACCCTTTTTAAAGTCTACCCGAAACTAGACACACACAGTAGGACCTGCTTCCCCAACTATATTTGATGAGCATTAAAAACATGGTGCCAGGTCTTTTTAAGCATAGGAATGAAACAGGACTGTAGCTTTTTACATCTACATGGACCAGTATTGTTCCAATCATTACTTATAAAATCTATTTCCTCTGCTCAGTTTATCAAGACACCACATATTTTCAAAAGCGCTCCGACGTTTTCGGAGACGTCTGTTACCCACTAGCTCGATAGCTAGCAGGGGGCAAGGCTCACTAGAGCCGTGAGAACACCGGACTCCCGGCAGATCGTTTTCAAATCCACCGCCGTCTTTCGCTACTCAGGTTAAATATATATGAGTCACTTAGATAACTTAAAATGTTATTGTTTGGCTTTTTTTTTGTATTTTATTTGTTCCTGAGTAAATCGGTTTGGCTGAGATTAAAGTTATAGTTTTTACACAGCTGAATAAACGTCAAGCAGACAGCTGATTATCAGAAGTGTGAGATGCTCGAGAATTTACTCCGGTGTCCTGTTATATTTTAGATAGCAAGGAGTTTATTAAACTTCACCGAAACAATCTGCAAATTTCATTAAAATTTAATAAACTATCATCTTGTCTTTACTTTTAGTTAGCACAGACCTGAAACACTTAAAGCTGTAAGCTAGTGATAGTTATATAAGAGCAGAGCAGATGCTGCTGGTGCAATAAGCAGTACGTCCAATGGATGATGATCTGATTAGTCGACTAATCGCAAAAATAATCGGTGACTAGTCGACTATCAAAATAATTGTTTGTGGCAGCCCTAGTAACGATATATATCACGATATATTCTTTTCTTCTGTATAACGTATTTTCCACACTATAAGGCGCACTTAAAATCCTTTAATTTTCTCAAAAATCGAGAGTGTGCCTTATGTATGAATTCTGGTTGTGCTTACTGACCTCTAACCAATTTGGGGGTGCAGAAATCAGTTAAAAAATGTTTTAGTACAACTTTGGTAAGCCACACTGCTTGATGGATTGTCGGAGCATTACTGCCGTATAGTGATGCGCGAATCATGAACGAATCGTTCAATACTCGAGAATCATGATTCACAAGCCCAACTGACTCATCCCTGTTGCTGTTAGAAGCAATATATCTAGCTTATAATTACAACTGTGGAGAAAAACACAACATCCAGTATCTCAACAAAAACGTTTCTGCTCTGAACTGGAAGAAAAAGCCCTGAGTAGAAGCTCACATCAAGACAATAGCTCCACGGTTCACAGTAGCATCGCTCTGCTAACAAGCTAACAGCACATTTGAGCTACTCACCCCTCCCTCCTGGCTCACAGCTTCATTTTTTCTTGGTTGGCAACATGTTAAGGCGCATTACCGCCCCCTGGCTCACAGCTCAGTGGACATTTAGATGAGAAAATATATATTTGACACATTTAAGGAAAATACTAATAAAATAAAAATAAACAAAATAAATGTTTATTAAGCAATTTTGATAGGAAATTGCTTAATTTTAGAAATGTTTTTGCTCTTTTTTGCTCTATAAAATAGTTGTTTTCTTTTAGAATCATTCATCTTAGCAGTAGGATTTACATGAAAAGAGAAACAAATTAAGTTTGAGTAAAAATGTACATTTTTGCACTCTCTGGTCGACTGACTCAGTGAATCAAATGACTCAAAAAACCCGATTCACTTTGGTGAGTGACTCATTAAAACTCAATTCAGTAAAAAGAATCAAATTTACCACCACTACTGCCGTAGTGAGGAGCTTCGCTGATGCTATACACGGGCCAAACTTCAGTCAGGAGAACAACTGAGATTATTCATCCACAATACGAGGTTAGTCATTAATATACTGCAATAACATGGGAATAGAGCAGCTGCCAGAGAATTCAACATTAATGTATCAATGTTACGGAAGTGGAGGAAGCGCAGTTTTTGGATTTCCCCATATTTCAAAAGTGCTTCATCTCTTTGCTATGACTGTTGCCCGGCATAATTTGCAGATGATAATGGTTCTGCGATGCTTTCGACCAAAACAGGTGCAGCTTGATGACATCATCAACATGCGCTATCGCGATAGAGCGATATAGTCAAAATTTCTATCGTTTCTATCGTATATCGTTTATATCGCCCACCCCTAGTCTGCCAGCCACCAGCCTCCCTGCAACTGCAAACTGGATAAGCAGCTAAGAAAATATTAGACTGGATGGGTTTAGGTGATCTGCTTCAGGAGACGATGAAAATAAAGTAAAAGCAACATAAAACCCTAAAAATAATATACCAAGTCATTTTTTATATCCTAAAATGAACAAACAACTCATCCTTGCACTTTTATTTTGAAAGACCCATCACTCCTAACACGCTAGGTCCTTCCCATCTCTTGACTTCCTCTCGGCAGGTTGTTATTGTAACACACCTTAGTGTCATTCAGCTGCTTCTACAGGGTCTCTTTATCCAGGTTACAGGTGGAGAACAGACTCATGTACCACCGCACTGAGCTCGCAGAGCAAACGACGACTATCATCAGCAGCTGCAGGGCAAGACTGTGGAGTCCATCCACAGGACGACAAACTCAGTACAGCAACGGTGGATTTTGTTAGCCTGTTACTGATCTGCACAAAGTACTTGCTTATTACGGTATTTGCAGAGGAAGGCCCCATAAAAGTATTTATTTAATAATTCATTTAAAAGAGCACGACTGTGACTCCCCCACACACCTGAGGGTGACACTGAAATACATCAGGATATACAAACATGATTTTATATTTGAACACAAAGTCTAACCCAGTCTTGCAATAACAAGGGATGAAACCAACACAAAAGTCCTGCGTTACGTCAACGCAATGAGGAAACAGTGGATGAGTGAGTTAAAATGATAACATAAGAGCGGCGAGTTTTACCAGCATCCTCCTGATAAGAGGGGATAATAGGAACCTCTCAGTTCCTACTGTCAAACACGCTGAGCTCACAAACCAGTTCCCACAACAAACAAGTTCACGTCTGTTATGAGCTGCTCAACATCAACATACAGAGTGATGACAGCGAGGAAAGAAAAAAAAACAGGATGCATTTTTAATGAAGAGTTTGTTGTTTAGTTTTCATTATTCTTCTTCTCTTTTTTATTTTTAGCATTTATGGTGTTTCATGGTGAAAATGTCTCTAAAGCTGCTCAATAATGGAAAACAATCAGTTATTTTGGCTGATGCTATTTAACACGATTACTCAGGCTTTAGAAAAATTGTAGATTTGTTACATTTCAAATAAGAAAAGATGCACTGCTTTCCCTGAACTTTAATTATAATTCAAACAAACTGAACAAAACGTGCCACAGCTTAATAGGGAGCGAATCTGAACTTGTTTGGCACAAGAGAGGGACAAAGGTAAAGAAAGGAGATGTATAAGGCCAAAACAAAAGCATCCTGAAATATGTTTTCCATACAATAGATTTTAGTCACTTTCGGCTGATCAGTTAATTTTTTTATGTGCTTTATATTGGTGTAATTCTACAGAAACTAAGACTTTGATACAAACAGCCAGAATATCACATCGAAGCTCTAACTTCCTGTACCTTAATACCCGAGTGGAACTAGACAAGTGAATGCTGTGACGTTTAAGGACAGCTCAGGAAACGAGTGAACTGCAAATACATCATCATAATGGAGGGTTTTTTCTTTGGTCATGAATAACTGATCAGGCAACCAAGACTTTCCTGTGTTTTGTTATTCATCTCGAGAAACCAACGCATTAACTAAACTGTGGTTTTGAAGAATGTTTACACCACTATGACTTGTATTTTATATGTGTTTGGTATTTTATAGCTTATTTAATATTGCGAGTACCTGCCGAAGGATTGTGGATGGAAAACATTTAATTTGGATACAATTGAATTGGTACAAGTTTTATGGGCATAGCACCAAACACATAATGACTAAAACTAATCTAAATTTAGAATCTCAGAGAAAAGCAATTTTTACCTATATTTACAACTTTAACTGAACAGGACATTAAGCCACTCCTGTCTATATATTTTTGCACATATACAATTATACCCGTTTCCTTTTAAAAGCCTAGTCACACTATCACACATTTCACAACTTCATATCTGAATCAGGTTATCTGCAGTGTAAATAAAAGATCTGCAGGTGCAGAGACACAGCAGCCACACACAGGAGCAACAAAGCCCCGCATGAATCACACTCATTTCATTAAAACGTGTTCTTCTAACCCCTGTATCATTCTTTCCACCTGCCACAAACCCAGTGCTGTGGACACCCCACACACTCACACGAAGTTTCACACACACAGCTCTTCTGTTAGAATTACTGCGCGTTTTATTGACTCTGAGCTGATTCAGTAACAACCTGTTGGAGATTAAAGCAGATAATCCGAGATCTTCAAAGAGATTTACGGCATTAAATTAGATCACTGGGCCTTTGATGGTGACAAGCCCAAGGATTTGACACAGCAGATCAAGTGTACACAGGCGGCTTGGTTAATGCAATAAGAGCCGGGATAGCGTCGTACTGACAGGCCACTATTTATTTAATCAATTAAGACAAAAAAAGTTCTGTTTGCAGCTTCTTAGGTGAGAAACGTTTAAGATCTTAAGGAATCGTAAGACTGACTTTTTGTTACAATTTCTGGATATTGTGAAAGAACAACATATCAGAACAGACTCTTTTAAGACATAAACTACATGTAGGACAGCACGATCCATTAAAGTTACCCATAAGAAGACTACAGGGGACATGGAGAAGCTTTAAAGTCGTTTTAACTTAATGTCTGTTTTATCGTACAGTCGGTTATGTAATGCTACAGCCTCATTGAATAGATACCAATTGGCCGGAAGATTGCCACCCCACTGACAAACTTCACCGACTGCTACCGTTAGACTGATAAAATCAATGAGATGCCAGCCATCAAAAAGCCTGTTTTCATTCTTAGCATAGCTTTACCTGCGAGGGTTATGCCTCATCTGTACTTTGTCCTTGTAGTCCATGATGTCCTCTTCAGGAGAACCGGACTCTTCTGGATCTTCTGGCCTGCAGTCAAACTCGGGGGGAGCTGGCCAACGTTTCAAAGCAGACACTCGATGCTAACAGTAGCAGACCGCTTAATGCTAACTCGCTCGCTAACTGGCTAGCAGCAGCTAGAGGGACACTTAGCCCGCTCCTCCGCCTCACAGCAGCCTCCCCGCTGCCGCCGCTGCTGCCTGATATCCACCAAAAATACAACGTCCGGTCATCATTCTGCAATACAGGCTCCACACACACCGCGCGTTTCTTCCAGCTGCCGTATTCTCATCACTGAATTCATCCTCCTCTCCCGTCCTCCAACTTTAGACTTGTTTGACAGACCGTTTGGCAGCCGCTGTGACATCCACCTGAAAAAACCAGGAAGTGTAGTAGAAGGCGGTGCAAACAAAGACTGCAGTGCGGGACGCGGCCAGCAGGGGGCACCAGATAGAATCCATCCATCCAATACACGACAGTTGTTCAAGTATGTTGAAAAAACAATTATAACACCGAAACATGATAAGTTACTAATATTATATAAAGTTACCGTATTCTGTTTCTGTTCTTCATGTTTGGAGCGGGGCATGTTTTGGGTCGTTGTTGTGTAGGAAAACAGACCAAAGACCCAGACACAGACTTACTGCTGACTGCTTGAGATTTTCTTTCAGAATCTTCACACATCCTTTTTTCTTCAATTCAGTTCTGTTAAATTTCATTTATAGGGTGAAGTCTAGTGATAGTTTTCTTTGAGACTACAATTCCCAACTCAGTCCTTTAGTCTTTAGAAACATTTACTACTAGCTTTCTTTCTTCCAGTCTTTGAAATGGTTCACTCCCTGCCTCTATCAGGTTTGTTCTGTAGTGAGCATCTCTTTAATTTCTTCATAATGTATTAATTATAATTAATGTATTATTAATAAAGTTTAGAAATGTTGTAATAACTTGGTGTATCTATCTCCTGCTTTGTGAGAAATAATGTCTACACTGATTTACTTTAATCACACTGCTTTCTCGGGTGATAGATAAACCTCGAAGGTTTTATGCCATGTATAAGATAACCGTCAGTTTGAACTTGATTTTGGAAGCTTTGAGCATTTTCAGTAGACACAACCTCAGCATTTGTAATGCGCACACTTGATGCTTCACCTCAAATGTCAAAGCATTTTCAAAATACTCCATCTCAAAAATGTCAAACCGATTAGAACAAGATTCAAAGCTTATTTTGAATAAATCACAAAGGCAGATGTTTGATCATTAATAGAATAGTTTATTTTATTTGAATGAACAAAAACAGCAAAGCGACGTTTACATCTGATCAGTAGGTAACGTCAAGGTGGAGGTGGAGAGGAACCATCTTTTAGACCAGGAATGAACAACAGGGAAGCAGAGCTGGAGGAAGGAAACAACCAGACATTAGAGATGCACGTGGTTTGATACGTCAGTAAGCACGTTGACGAGCACGACAAACATTTTGTTTAAATAAAAAATAAAAAAATACTATTCTTACTGAGCTAGTATAAAATAAAGTACTATTCCAGTTTACATAATATTTACAAAACTTAAATTAAAAAAAGATCTAAGATTAAACAAAAGCTGTATACAAAACATGAATGCAGCCACCATGACATCACCTATTGGCTCGTAAAGTCACCGTCTCACAGATGTTTTGAAACTTTACGTGCCTGCGAGACGCAGACCTGACTGAGAAACTGAGTGATGCTGCGAGCTCATCACAGGGCAGCAACATTCATATGGTAGCCCCACCCTTAAGCAAACCTTGCTGTATCATCCATTTCTGACTCCATAATTTATAAGAACGGCCATCATGTTGTATTCAATGAGACTTTAAACAACTCAGAGACCAAACTCCACAGAGCCAACCGTCTTTTTTCTAAACACTTCTCTTCAATCTGAATTATTTCCAGTCAGAGTCGGCACTCCCTGTTGGCCTTTAGAAAACATACAAATTCAAAGGACCTCAGCAGCAGGCACCAAGCTGCGTTCATAATTAAACGTAACAGTTTCACTAAAACAAAATCTGAGCTTGCAAAAGAAAACATCTGCAATATTGTGAGATGGTCCATCTCCATGTACTGTGTTGCTCATGCATAATGTGCAGCTGTGAAGCTAAAGCCTGATGAAAGGTGAACTGCTTTACTTAACACTCAGCTTCAAGAGTGAAGTGGAAATACTTCAGAATAATGGAATTTATCATTTGTTTAGGATTCAATTAAGATCATGCCTGTGGTCAAAAAAAAAAAAAAGACTTTTAAAAACATTTTTAAATTATTTAACTCTCCCCCCCCCAATTTTTTTAAAAGACTGAGATCTGCATCATTCTTTTGAAGAATTGCTACAGCACCTAACATGAAATACTTTCCAACAATGTTGTTCACTTTCTTGAAAACATGGCTGCTGTAATGTTTGTTTGCATGCCAATAAATCTGATCAGATCCACTTTCCCTATATTTAAAGCTAGCTGTGTCTCTTGTTCCAACCACAGATGTGAACTTTTTCCTTTGAATATGCAGCCCTGCTCAGTCACAGAAACTGCCCGTAAACAAGAAAGAAGTTGTTACAAACTGCAGTAATAATAAATTCTCAATATCTGCACATCTCGTATCATTTTCAGAAAATATTAAAAGGCTAATCCGACATATCGTAGATGAAAGTTCGTGTTTCCATGACCTGCTTTAGACTAAGAATATTATCTCCAGGAAAAAAAAAAAAAAAAAAAGCAGAACGTTAATGCTGATGGAAACACCATCATATCATATGTTACACTCCATATGATACCGAAGTTTGAAATGACAATATTTAAAGCCAAGTAATGAGGCCCTCACCGTGGCTTTACTTCCCAGTGGGCTGCACACTCTCAAAGACCCCAGCTTCCCTCATGGCGTTGAAGTCTTTGATGGCATCGTACTGCTTGTAGAAGTCTGCGTACGCCTGTTTCTTGGGCTCTGTCACCGTGTACTGTGGGGAATAACAACAAAAATATGACAGAACTTACTGCAGGTAAAATTAGTATAACTACAGAGATAACAGAGACTACTCAAAGTATTAAAAGTGAAAGTAGGATACTCACTATGCAGAAGAGTAAAACTGGTCACAATAAAAAAAAAACTATTATATTACTGTATTTATTTGTCAACATCAAAAATGTCATATCCTTTAAGTGAACGATTCATTGCATCTTATAAACTGATCTGAAAAAAAGAAGTTTAACTAGAAAATAAATGTGATGAATAAAATATGATCAGCTGTCTGCTGAGCTGTAAGTGGATCTAGACACTGACAGGACACTTGATGTGTTCCTTTCATCACGGCTGTGTCATTTTTTTAATCTTAGCATCACCATCAGAGTTGTGTTTGTAGCCGCCTGAGTGTGCGTCATCCTCTCACCTTGAATGCAATGGCAGCTGTTAAAGCCAGAGTGAAAGCAATGGGCAGGTGAAACCTCAGTCGCTTTGCAAGCAGCCCCCTCATCATTGGCTTTGGCAGAGACATGATGAATCACCTGCAGAGGGGAAAAAAAATACAAAAAAAAATCATTTAAATTTCCCCCCAATTATTAAATTCTGTACAAATATCAGAGAGAAAGAACAAAAGTACTGTCTTTATATCATTTCACTTTAAAATGTTTAAAACAATCATTTCCTGGTTAGTGATCAGAGTCAAATAAAAGCTGAATTTAACAACCCAATTTAAAGAATGACCCGATGTAAATACAATGAATACAAATCATGGTGTGTGTTTTGATAAAAGTGGATTTATAAAAATAAGATGCATGTAGTTTTATAGCTTCCATGTTTTACCATTGCCACCATGGAAGTTTTAATAGAGACAATAAAAACTGCAGTGACGACACAGAGAGTGACCGTGGAAGGAAATATGGGAGAAAACGTGGATGAGACTAAATGGCCTGCACACAAATTTTATGTATATCCAAATACTGCAGCACACTAAAAGTACCAGGATGCCTGTTGCCAGCATGCTTTGGTGGCTACTGTGACCCACTCAGCAAGGGGGTCAAAGGTGAAAGTACAAAGTCAAAATATGTTGGAATTGTACACATACTGAATACTGCAGTACATACAAAGTAGTTTTTAAATGCAGTTTGCTAAGCAGACAGTTTTGAAAACAATGAGACTCGTCCCTGATTCACCACAAAATTTCACCATGTTGGCTTTATTCTGTAGTTTTGCTATAATAAATGGACTAAATGGGCTTCTAACATAGTCCTTTCTTACTCTGAGCAATCCAATTACTCACCCATTCACAAGCACTTTTTCCAATTACTTTTCTATGCAATTGCTTTCTAACATTCACACACATTCATACTATGACGGATGCATCAGAGAGGAATTTAGGTTAGTATCTTGCCCCAAGGATCTCTGGAATGAGGACTGATTGCCTTGGATTGATCCACCAACCTTTCGATGAGTGCATGATCCGTTTCTACCTTTCCACCAAAACACATTTAACAGAAACTGAATTTAATGCAACTTTATAAAATAAACTTGATCAATTTTTAAGACAAAAACAAAGATTTTAATTTGTGAAACTCATTTTTGGATTTTTAGACTATTAAAAAACAGAAACCCTGTTGGTGACAAACCAAGGCTGCAAATCTCCTCACTGGACAAACTGAAATCTGAAAATATCTTCCATAAGACACCCTTTTCCCTAAAAACTGACACAACAATTAAACTCACTATTTGACTAAATTAACTTAGTAATAATAAAACAAAATCGGTACATTTTCCTTTAATTTCTCATTTTTGATAAATAAAAATACATTTCATACAGTATATTAACCCTACTTAAACATAATGTGTAAAAAACACATTTATCTCAGTCCTGATTTTTTTTTTTTTTAATAACGCAGGAAAGTTTTAATCTTGAAACCTTGAAATGCATGTAGACATTTACTCAGGCAGTTATTCTGAATCATTTCATAGATTAAAGTTAATTTCGGTAGTCACCAAAATATAAAGACTATACAAATAAGAACCCGACTAACAGTTGATATATCTGCTTTAAAAAGGTGTGATAAAAGCTTTATTCGGCTGGAAGTTATACCGTCATCTTTGTTGGTGCAGATTTAAATCCTGGATTCTTTAATGGTCATGTTTCCACCTCACGTCTCTGGCACCAGTTAATAAATAAAAGCGGGTAAAATGACCCATCTGAGGCTCCTAATTCGCCTGAAGGTCGTTAGCAGTCACCCCTAAATGAACCTGCTGTTCTCAGATCCCTGCTTCACCTGAACTAACTCAATACGACATACAAGATCCAAGACAACAATAAAATATTGAAAACACGCAGAATGAAATGAATCCGTGTGTGTGTGTGTGTGTGTGTGTGTGTGTGTGGAGGATCGCCATTACACATGGCTGCAGAGTCAGGTCTGCACTCAAGCGGTGTGACCTTAGTCCCATTACTACCTCTGACGTGTGCCCTCGTTTACACTTAAAGACTCTTAAATAATATCTATATGCATTATCGAAGGGCTTGAACGGGCTGATTTTGATTATTAACGAAGTAAAATCGGTTTGACGCCACCAGCTTCGGCGCAGGGTCAGAATAACGTTAGCTCACTGGCGACACTTAAAAAAAGTAATTTGCTTTCTAATACGACCATTTCTTTACCTATTGGTGGGACAAGCCATACCAACACAGCCTGCATAAATTAGCATGTATTGTTGGACTACAGTTTATAAGAGTAACAGGCTTTGTGTTAGCGCCGAGGTAGCTTTAGCTGTACACAATGACAGCTAACCGGCCCGCGACAAAAAGAAGAAAGCAGAGAAAATAGGAGAAACTAATAACCCGGAAGATATCAGCCATCTGAAAATCAACATATTATATACAAAATTCAGTGTAAGAATATAAACGTTTTCCGTTTTGACAGATACTCACAGGTTGGATTCACGACCTTCACAGAAACCGCTAACGCACTGCAGCTGCAACCGGAAGAGATTCTGACGGGACGGCGGAGGGACAAACTTAGGTGGAGTAAAAGCGAAGTCAGTCAGTCAGAGCAACTGAGGTCACAGAAGGCAACAACGACAAGGTGACGTATGAAAAAGTTTTGTATGATATTATTTGTAAAACTATTTTATCTTGTTTTGTTGTCTCGCATTATGACATCACATCAGGAAATGGATCTTTCAGTATATTGCTTTGCATTTTCAGTTCTTGTCAGTATTGTGGAAATTCTCTCAATTACAATTACAAGAATAATTAAAAAGACTAATAATAGCACTGAAAAAAACTAAACTAAAACGGCACTTTTCAAACAATAAAAAATAAAACTGAAACTAAACCGAATTATAAATACAAGTCACAATGAAATAAAAAGAAAACTAATTATAAAATACAAAACTAAGTGAGATTTATTAGGTTCAGTTATACCTGTGGATGTATAGAAATTTCTATGAGAGAGGGCAATGGACTTTCCCCACTAGATCTCTTTGGGAATAACTTTGGGGGGTGAGATGCGGCGAAAAAGCTCTACAGATGTGATGTTTGCTTTGAGAGTGTTGATGTAGAAGTTTTAAGATGATCAGAATGTGCTTCACTGAGTCTTTGTGGATCAGAGAAAACAGATGTTAAGAGAGGAGCTGTGGTACTTTATGGGGAAGGTAGGAGTGGCAGAGAAGTGTGTGAGAGGGTGGTGCAGGACATGTATGAGGAGGACAGTGACACAGTGATGATGTGTGCTTTATGAGTGTCAGGTCATGGATTCATGCTGGGGGTTGGGGGTTACACCAGGGATCTGCTCTGAGCCTCTTCTTGTTTGCAGTGACCATCCCATTTCACAGCCTCGCACTTCCAGCCTTCTCGGTCTTCGGAGGAGCCGGCCCACATAGACCGCAAAGCCTGGGTCCTCCGAACGATGCAGCCCCTGAATTGAGACACCGCTAAAGTTAGAGAGGCAGAGATAGTTTGGACATGTGCAAAGGGGGGTTAGTGGATATATTACATAAAGGATGGTGAAAATGGAGCTTCTGGGCAGGAGCAAAAGAGGAGGACCACAGAAAAGATTTAGGGATGTAATGAAGGAGGATATGCAGATCCTTTGACCAAAATTTAGCTGTTGTAGTAACACAGTCTGACCACAAGAGGGAGGCAGAACAACACAGAATGGTTAGAAAACAGAACAGCGACCAAGAAGTGTTCACCTGTGGAGCCTAACAGCTTGTGTAGTATAATACTATATAAATATTAAATGTAATAAATGAATAAAAATAAGAACAGAAAAGCAATTTATAGTATAAGATCAGAATAACATAATACTTACGTTTTATTTAAGAAGGCTGCAAGTTCTTCATTCATTTATTTTATCATTCATTAGTTTATGTAAGTTATTATTATTACTATTATTATTATTATTATTATTATTATTATTATTATTATTATTATTATTACTAATGAACCATAAGAATGCATTTTAAATTCTCTACTTATTTTCTTTTACTTGTATTTTGTTTGTTCTCACTTGGTGTTTAAACTGTTCACTGAAATTTGAATAATAATATATATTTTTTGATGTGAGATGAGAGATTATTACCCTAACCTGAAAAACACGAATGATGCAAATGATATTTTTCTCAGGCTAATTTTAAATCTATAGAAAAATAGTTGTTATTTAATATCTATAAGTTCAGTAAATGCAGGATTGAGATAAAACAACATTATTTCAATTGCAAAGAAAAGTTTCTTAAACTACAGATTCCAATGGTCATAGTACCAAAAGTCTGTACATTCTAAAATGATAAGATGTAAAAGCACATCTTTGTAAGTATTTACTGAAAATATTATTTACTGTCATTGTGCTTTCAGGTCAAAGAGGAACATCACACAGTGAAAGCAGTTTTTAATAACATACTTTATTGTACAGCTGCAGGCTGTTCAGTGTTAAGTGGACAAGCATCACTACATGTGTGCAGTACATAAAAAACAGGTTTAACCCTGGAAAAGTGAAACTTGTTAAACGAGCCTCACTGCAGAACAACATCCTGTACAAAACAGAGACACCAGCCACACACTCCACCCGCCCTCAGCTTCACTCCTGTAAAGTGCATCTTAAGACCATAAAGACCATGACATCAGAAGGATTCATTAAAAGACTTCAAAAAACTGCAAACAAATTAATGGTCTTCACAAATTCCTCAAGAATAATAAGTCGGGATAATTAACTTTTTAATGATAATAATGACAATAAACCTGAAATGCTGTGGTTGCTGGAGACGAGATCAGGTAAGAATTTCATTTGTGATCTTTGGTGTTTGACTGAGAGTGCACTCCTGCCTCAAACCACCACAAATTCGTAGTAACTGAATTTAATGAAGCATTAAACATTCTTGTAGTTTGTGTGATAACATGTTCAAATGTTTTTAAAAAGTAAAATGTGTCATATATGTGTCATAAAAAAGTTAACTGATTAGTTCATATATATATAGATATCTATATATATATATATATATATATATATATATATATATATATATATATATATATATATATATATATATATATATATATATATATATATATATATATATATATATATATAGATATATATATCTATATATCTATATATATAGATATATATGTTAGAATCATCTCCTGAATACCAAATACCAAAGACACGGGATTGAATTTTCTCACCCACCCACACAACCTAGAACAAATCTAAAACTGATATGAAAGCTGTAATGAAATTCTTGACAGACGCCTCTTTCCAAGCTCTGTTTTAGTTAGTGTCAGTTACTTATGGTTTAATGTAAAACTTGTTACGTGTGTGTGTGTGTGTGTGTGTGTGTGTGTGTGTGTGTGTGTGTGTGTGTGTGTTTGCACGGTCTGACAGATGAGAAGAATGACATCAGTGTTTCTCAGACGTTTTCTGGCGTGCCTCCCCCATCAGAAGCCAAAAATGTTCACGCCCCCACACTCCTACAACATTTTTCCTTTATTTATTAAAAACATGACCCAAGTTGACTTTTAATTACAAAAATGTCAACCTGCTAGCATTAAAACATGTGTTTATTTTCTGAACATAAGTTATATAATTACATTTTAAGCTTGATTTATCATCCTGTGCTGAATCTCTGCTCTCGTGTGTCTGCGTTGCTCTGCTGATGTTGGACTCTGATGAATTTTAAACGGCGTGAAAAGTAGAGAACTTCAGAACTGACTGAGTTTACGCTCGTGTTTAAATGATTATTACACACACGTTTACTTTGGCAGACTGATAGCTGTTGCAATTAGCACATTACCACTGTGAGCCCATTAGATCTCATTCAGCAGAGACATTATCCTTGTGTTAATCAATATGATGTTTTCACTGCATGTTACCACCAAGTGGACCATAGATGCTGCAGTTCACGCAGCTACAATGTATCAACTGCACAATTTTAATGGAGCCTCAGTTTCACTGCATGTTATCTGGTTGCCCGGCTGCAGGGGCCCACAGATTGAAAGCGCCTTCATGAGACAGAAAATGAGAAATTCACAACCAGAAATCATAAAATCATATCTTGTAAATCATTTATTGTTTGTATGAGAGCGATGGGAATTTTGTTTTTTTGTGCAGTAATGAAGAGCAGAGACCAACAAGAGACAAAAAAACAATATTGTTCGTATTAGGAAGATAATTATGGCAACAATACTTTGCTTCAGAATCTGGTAAATCACTGGCGTGTAGTTCACTTTCACTGAATTCTTTTCTTTGCTCATCGTTCAAAACAAAAACAGCTGAAAAAGGTTGATCTGCGTTTTGTTTGCCTCCTTTCTTCCTGTAAAGTTCTTTAAGTGTTGACATATGCAAACATGCGATTACTTATTCATGAAAAAACTCAATCTGCTTGCCATTATTTCTTGACCAATAATGAAAACCAGAGCGTTCAGGGTCTCTCCAGCTGCGTGCCTCTGCATGATTCTCTATTTATGATGCACAAGCTTCAATCAACACTGTGCACGGTAAGTAGAATCTGAGATGTGCTGATTCGGCATCTAAGACGTCCCACAATTACGTCCAGGCTCACACGAGGACCCAGGATGGACCGTCCACCACCGCCCAAAGGAGGTGAGTGGGAAGAAAATCACCTTCTCCTGCTGGACATCATCCGCTGTGGCTCCTGATGTTGTTCCAGCTAATCAGATCAATCCTCAACGTGACTCTCAGGTTTCATCAGTTTGATCTGATTCATGTTCTGGCAGTCACACCAGCTTTAGCGTCCACGTTTATAAAATTGTTGATAAACATGTGGAAACGCTGGCTTCCTTTAAAAACAGTCCAAGTAAAAGTGGGTTGTGAAAGCCAACTCCACTCTTTGCTCAGTCACATATCTCTCAGTATTAAGCTGTCCGTGTAATAAACTCCAATATCCTCACTGCTTGTTTTCTCGCCTTATATTAACGTTTTCTTAAACATAGACGTTTTCTGTAGAAAGACTCGCAGCAACAGAAATCACAGGACAAACTCATAGAGGTCATTCAGTCCTTACAACAAAAACAAGGTTGTAAATATTTTTTGCTAACTCACCTTTTCAGTATTTGGAGGCTTGCAGGCTGCTGTGGCTGCGAGCTGTCATAGAGCTGCTGCTCAGAGTCGCTGCATCATGTTTGCCATCCTGCTCCCTGTTGGAGCAGTTTTGATCTGACAATTATCTGACTAATAGCCTGGCGTGCTGTGTGGTGCAGGCTGTCCAAAAAGTTTGCGCTCCAGTTTTGATGAGTGAAATTCTAGTATTTGAATAGTGTGTTAGCAATTTGCAGGGATCTGTTTGAGAGATGACGCTCCTCACCAAGATTTCCAGGAATTGGTAACTCAGAACGCCACCCTTTTATCCAAGTATGGCCACTTCTGGCTGCAAGAGCCCAATATGGCAGGGACCAAAACACTAGCGCTGAGGTTTCACAATCACACTACAAAAATGATGGGTTTGTATAATTTGCTGCCCTGTGTACCATCTGGAAAGTACATTTTCAGAAATCTGCAGTCTCTCCAGTCTTTTGATATCTGTTAACAAACAATCACTGTCTGTGAAATATCTGGTTTGTTGATTAACATGTTGCAGTGCTTCCACATGGCACATGTAATGCAATTGCTCACCAAAGACCAAAAACCAGCCAATCACTCAAACCTCTCTTCCATTGTTGTGCTGGTGCAGACTGTCCTCATCTCAACAGATCTGAGAAGCAGACGTTGGGTCCATGGGAAGGTGATATGGCAGCCAGAGGCCGTAGCACCTCCCATAGACACGGACATCAGCTATCTAAATCTTGTCTGTGTTTCGGTGCCGGTCATAGATAGTGGCACTATAAACACACTGATAACATCAAAGAGAATCTCGTATTCCCTCCTAAAAAAGTAGGTGAATACCTTCATGCTAGCCACAGATTTCAATTCAGATTTGTGGATAATATTATTTATTCCTATTTACAGTCTTTATTAGACAGTGACAGTTTAATGGGGGCAGCCCAGGCTACAGTAGCGAACTCATCCTTCAGTAGAAATGATGCCTGTTCTACCAGGTGAGCTATGAGGGTCCACATTCATGCCTTTTACCATTAAACACATTCTCAAATGTCATATAGGAAAGTACCGTGAAGCTGCCAGTATGCTCCAGCTCTGGAAACCCCTCAGTCACCCTTTCTGTACCAGCCGGGGTGGAGTGACTGAGTACCACAGAGTGTACCTTTTCTAACCCAAAAGCAACAATCCAACCCACGTCTCAAGCGACTGGCTGGCTGTGTGGGTGAACACTTTTGGCACTTCTCATGTGTACAAACCAGCACAACCATTTTAATAGCTTCCAGCACAGACTGGCTGAAAATGTGTGTCGTTATCATCATATTTAAAGGACAATCACATTTCAAGCAGACGAGATATGTTCTTACATGATCCATCCCTTATTTTCCTCAATATGATCCTTGGTTATGAAAACAAGTCCAGGAGACATGTAACAAACAAGGTCCTCACGAGTCACATGACTTTAACCATTATTGTTTTAAAGTCACTATTTCCTCAGTTCAGGGCTGTACCATATCATATCCAAGAGGTGTTTTAGGGTTGTACCATGATGGTGGTGAAGGTGGGAGCCATTGTTTTGAAGCTTTGCTATCATTAGGATGGTATTTCGGAGGAGTTGAAGGTCGATACCGCTGTGGTATTTAAGCTCCGTTGGATCAAACCATTGTGGAGGGTGAAAGGTGCCTTTAAAAGTCGTAGGGTCGTACCATCATGGAGGTGGCGCGCAGAGAGTAGCTGGGACCTTTGAAGTGGTGCCACTTGATGCCGTTAAGCTTCCTGATGTTATGGCCGATGGAGTAGTACACACCATTTAGGTTGGAGAAACCGCAGGCATCAAACCACCAACCTGATGGAGGCAAGAGGGAGTGAGAAACAAAAGCCAACTAATAACACTAATGCAGTAATAAAACAAGCAGACTGCAGTGGTACAATTTTACTTTAGGAGCACTTGAAGCATATTTTGAATGGAGGAGTGACAGCTAATGTGAACCTGCCAGATGTTTTTATTTAGGTCCAATTAGAGAAAACAACTCAACATTATTTCAACAATGTTTACTAATATTTTTATAATGAACTGTGGGTCTTTAATCGTTTCAAGTAAAATAAAGTTTGTATTAAAAAAAATAAATTAAATTTTTTTAAAAAAAAGTTGTTTTCAAAAAAGTGCTCAACTTAAAATAATGAAAAAGTGTAGTTTGATTTTCCCTTTTCTTATTTTTCCTTAACTACCTCTCATGTGTGAACCAAGTCACATTTAAATCCCTCGTCTCACGTCTCGTCTCCTCCTTTGAGTTTTCTGAATAAAGCATTTGATTGGCGTAGTGGCATCACGTGGGGTGAGTTTCAAAGCATCTATCGACTACATGCATTGACTACCATAAAGACAAAGATGAAGGCTGCAAACATTAAAACAACATGAGCATAAAAACAAGAAAAGTTCTGCTTTGAAAAACAGAAATGATCTGTGAAAATCTACTAACAGGTAAAGAACGGCGTCTCATCCACTGTGATTGGGTGCTCATTAATTCTTTATAGCATTACAGAGCACGTTTGTGACGAGTTACCATAAATATGTAACCCATGTTTTCAAATGTCAGTTTCTTTGATTGACAGGTGTGCTGGTTGTCGCAACTCTGCTAGTTTGCTGCTTGTTAGGTTGTGTCTTGTTGTGCAGTTAGCTGCACTAATAGATGGTTAAAGAAGTTTGAGCTTTGTTTGTTTCTTTGTTTTTTAGCACTTATTAATGGAGTGCATTTATACAGCGCTTTTTTAGGCACCCAAAGCGCTTTACATTTCCACTATTCATTCACTCTCACATTCACACACTGGTGGAGGCAGCTACAGTTGTAGCCACAGCTGCCCTGGGGCAGACTGACAGAAGCGAGGCTGCCATATCGCACCACCGACCCCTCTGGCCAACACCAGTAGGCAGTAGGGTAAAGTGTCTTGCTCAAGGACACAACGACCAGGACAGAGACAGCAGGGGGATCGAACTGGCAACCTTCCGGTTACAGATGAGCTTCCCAATCCCCTGAGCAGATATTAGCAGATATCTGTATTTTTGTGATGCACCCATAAAGTTTTTGAAAGCAGCTTGCTAACTGAGCTTGCCAATAAATATGTTCACACACATAAATGTTCACCACAATACTGAAGTGCCACTTGAGTCAGTGTCACTGACTCACGGGCGCCCTCTGCTGCCCTAAAGCCAATTTGCACTTAATTTCTATTGAAAGGGAAGAATAGAAAGTAGAACAGTTCCCTGCATTGATTTTGGTCAAAGTTTTAAAGAGTCTAGAAACCAGTGTGTGATGTCACTGTGGCTGCCGTCTTTGATATACAGCTAGTGCTTTTTGAGTGAGTGGCATGTCCTCTCTGATATTTGTTTAGTACTGAGAATGTCATTCTGAAATAATCACACAAGACTCATATCTGTAGAGTTTCCTCAGTACAGGACACAGAACAGGACACATTTCTGTTTAAGCTCCATTTAGATTTATAATTATGTTTGTTCTAAGCCTGCACACAATTAGAAATGTTTGACAAACATAAAAAGTTTTTAACAGTGACTATAAAAGCAATAAAATGTCAGCAGGGGGACCCACTGGGATCTGTTTCTCAGTTTTGTAAATAAGTGACACGTGTCCGAAAATAATACTTTAATTCCTGATCTCAGGATGTTTTTTTTCCTTTTAGAAAGTTTATATTATTTCCATATTTGGGGGTCATTTTCAAAGTCTGACTGAAATTTCTCCGTGAGAGAAAACTGTAGCTGTACATGTTTGTCTGTTCTTCATCTCTCTCCTTACTGTTACTCCCCTCGGTTTCTTATTTCGTCTGTGTCACCGTTTCTCTTTCACTCAGTAAATTGCTGTGATTTTAAATGACTCACTGTCTAATGGTGACCACTGGCGTCTTTTTCTCAAAGGACTTGACGTTTTGCCGAAACGATTAAGTTAATTCACAGCCAATCGAGGGGAGTCTAAAGAGCTGTTTGTCTTGGCGTTGGCGTGAGATGAAGGGTGGTGCAGTGAAAGATGATGGGGACAGATGTTTGAAAGAGCAGAACTTTGGGGGGAAACACTGCTAATTTTGATCTGCAAACAGCAAACAATGTATTTGTGAATCATCATGTGTGTTTTATTTGTTATGTCAGTAGTAAACGTTCAATAAATGTATCCAGTTGTTTCATGGTTTTCATGGTTTTAAGTCAAATTGTGTCTTTGCAACACACAGACTACATCCAAGAATGCTGAGGTGATTGTTGCGGTGATTTTGTGCTTTATAAATAAATTTGAACTGAACCTTATTATTTTTTAATTCAGGTGTTTTTAGCCCACGTGCTAAAGGTGTATAAAATCATGTACCTATGTATGCCTTTACAGACATTTGTGAAAGACGGGCTTGTTCTAAAGAGCTCACTGAAACATGCTCCATGGTTTCAAACATGGCTCCACGATCCTCCTAGGTCTTCCATGACCGGCTGTAAGTTGTGTTGTTAAGTGGAAGTGTTTACGAATCACAGGAACTCAGCCATGAAGTGTGAGAGCATGTAAAGTTTCAGAGCGGGGTCACAGAGTGCGTAAAAGGCCCCACGTTTATGGCCAAGCAGCTCCTGTAGGTGGGATGACCCAGAACTTTTGTCCATGTAATGCATGCAGTGTTTCTATTTTCTCAAAAATATCTTAGTTTCTCAACTTTATGGAGTATTTCCAATACATAATCTCGTTTATTTCATTTGTTTGCTTTAAACTGCTGACGAACAGAAAAGCTTCTACCTCCAGTGAGCATCATGGCACATTTGCAGTGTTCACAGTTGTCGTTGTCTTTGTCTCGGGTGCTGAAGCCGGACCCGTGGGTGGTCAGGCTGCTCTGCTTCCCTGCTGTGCCACTGTAACCTCTCAGATACAACCTGAGGGAGAGGAGACACACAGGAGGACAAGATCTGATGAAACAAACACTGATTTAATCTTTTCTTGTAGACAGGACGTATTTACAGTACATCTATGAGGCAGTTAATCCAGCGGATCACCATCTGGTGACTCTGTTTTTGGCAGGACCAAGTGTGTTGGTCCTTTATGGAATTCACTGAATTCTGACCACCCATGGGACCGGCTTTATGGAATTAATGGAATTCCATAAGGTGTTTTTATAAAGCTGTGTGAAAATCTTTCTGTTGCTCAACACAATCACAGACGAGTGCATCCACTCACTGAAGCATGCCAAAAACAGTTCCCCAAGCTGAGCTGCAGTGTTATCAGTTTTCATCAAATTAACAGCAATTTTCACAACTAATAAATTATAAAGTGTTTTTTTCCCCACAGACACTCTGAATAATGCAGCATCTCATTTCCTCAGCTGACAAGATCAACAATTTCAGGACATCATTTTTGGGGCTTATGAATCTGTGGTCTCACCATGTCATTAACAATTTAATTATAATTAATAGCAGGAAAATAAATCGCAGAGTTACAACACAGCAGTATTTCCAAAACAATCAATATTAGTCTGTTCAAGTTTGAATGTTATACACGCCTTCAGATGTAATCAGCAGCTTTTTATTTTCATTATTATAGTAAAAATAAACTCTAAAAACATTAAAGTAAAACACTGTCTGTGTGTGTGTGTTTGGACTGCGGTTGTACCTGTACTGCTGTCGCTCACTGGTCAGTGTAAATCGGTCATAGTGGGAGTGGGCGGAGTTTCCCTCCCAGTCCATCATCTCCACCCTCATAGAGTAGACACCTTGATTGGTCAGCAGGTGCAAAACTTCATTACCCATCCAGTACTCGCCCAACACGTCCCCAAAACCCTGCAGGGAGAATCATAAGAGGAGCACTCTTTACACTGATAACTCAAACTTTGGGACTGAGATAAATCCTGGTGACTGTGACACAAACGCACCATTTTGTACTCCCTCCAGCTCCTCTGGAAGTCCACGCTGCCATTAAACCGTCTCTGGAAGACTGTCCAGCCTCCACCACTCGTCTCCATGTCACAGTAAACCTTCAGGGGGAGAAACAGAAATGACTGATCATTAACTACCAATGATGATTTAAATTATATTAACTGTAACTATTAGAATCACATTATTCTAAATACAAAGACACTTGAATATAAAGACAGTTTCTCTTTCTGTTGAACATTTTGAGGTCATTTAAACATAATCGTTGAAGCTGATTTTTAAGGGCAGTTGTTAGCTAGCAGGAAACAGATGACAAAAAAGGAGTTTGATAAGAAAACTCCTGTTAAAGCCATTTTATAAACATTTTAATGTACAAAAATGTTTGCACATGTTTGCTGTTGAGGCGTTACCTGCACAGGTTCAGTCCTGTTGCCGATGTAGATGTGATACAGGCCGCTCACATAGTGACCGGCCTTGTAAGCATCTGCACAGTCCCTCCACATCTGGCTCCTGGGAGGAGCTGCTACATCAAAACGCCAGAAGATTGTGAGAAATATAAATGTACTGTGTGAAAAATACTACATGTGTACCTGTGTGTGTGTGTGTACCTGTAGTACTAGCCACCATGTTAAGGAGCGTGTGGACAGACTCCATCAGCTGCGTCTGTTGTCTCTGCAGGGCGGTGTTGTTGGTGCTGGCGACTCTCAGCCGCCTCTCTAAAGACTCGATGGCCGCCATCTGAGTCCTGATGACGGACTGAGCCAGAAAAAAGTTTCACTGCTGTTTAAGCACTTTCTGCTTTTTGGTTCTACATCCCCACAGACTTGAAAATGTACTTTTTTGTTCTTTACTTTGACTTTTTACTTTTAATGATTTAACAGTTTTACAGATTTTAACATTTCTTGTAATGTTTGACTTTCCCTCGCCAAGACAGCCCAGATTACAGCAGTGAAATCATCATCTACGTGCTTAAAACTCTATAATTAACATTTATCACTCAAGTTTAGAAGCTTGTGGTTTTTAAACCACTTGGGCTTGCAAATATCACGTGAGGCAAAAATCCATGTTGATATTTGATTTCATAAACTTAAAAATGTTTCTGATGGTGATATATAAAATTACAAAGGTTTACTAACTTGAAGTCTATTCTTCTCCTGCCTCATGTCCTCCAGCTCTCCTCTCTGCTTAGACTCCAACATCTGAACTTTGCTCTCCAAATGACTGAAACAAAAGAAAAAAACAACTCAGCTCACAGCAGCACAGTTTTTGTTTCAGAGCTTTTTCCCATAAAGTAAACGAAAGAAACTGCAAAAATGCTTTGATTGCATAATTTACACAAGTCAAAGACAAAGTAGATCTTTGTGTTTTGATGATACAACCAACAAAGTTAATAAAATGCTCTGCTGTGAGTTTTCTGACTCATGTGTGTTATCAGCTCTATGCATGCTGTTTGCTTTTAACCAGGTTAGACGGCCGTGGCCCTAAAGTGCAAAACAAAGCAACAAAAAGAAAAACAGAAGAAAATCTCAGGAAATAAAACGAGACTTCACTTTAGACAAAAGTTTATTTTCTTTATTCTTGAATGAATAACAGTCTCAGTCATCCCGTCAGAGGACGAGAGTAATGGTGACGTTTTAATAGTTTTATCAAGAGTCATGTTGAACTGTGGTGATGGAGGGTTTTGGGTGATGCACAGGCTGAAAATCCTAACTGGGTTTGCATACAGAGTCCATCACTTCATGCTTCTCATTCTGCTCCTCTGCTATATTTTTTCTTATACGTTGCACTTAGATTTAAATTTTTCATATCTGGAAATGTGAATACAAAGGCTTTCTGTTATAAACTCTGCTGTCACACTATTTTTTGTTGTACTAAGGAAAAATGAGACTCAGTAATATCATCACAACAGAAATAAGAAGCTTCCTTAAACATAAGAGATGCTGGTGTCCTTCGCTGCACGCGGTTTCGCAGTTTGCCTCACAGTTCAGATGTGAGTCAGTAATTGTTCTGTGATATTTGCAAGATCGCACAAATTCCACTGTCTGTATGAGTCTTTTAAAACCTGAGGACTAATATTATTTTTTGGGAGATCAAGTTTTTGTGCAGGTTGTTTTTTTCTTTCTTTTTCAGATGCAAAGAGAAAAGCTGCCTTTCTAGTGCTGCAGGCCTGGTGTTACACAAACACTTGTAAAGAAATAATGGAAAAGGGCCCAGGAGATTCCACACTTACAAAACCAAAATGTAAACTAGAAGGGTTCTGGAACAGCTCACTTTATTCAGTCACGATTTCTACCCTTGTAATAGCTTTACACGCATGCAAACAAGCAGCATAGGACAGAGGAAGAAATCAAGGCTTTCCTGAGAAATCCTAATTACATCCAAGTGAAGAGCAGGAGCAGCAAAATCTTGATAAAAACATTAAGGTGGTCTGAAAGACTATATTCTATTCTGTTTTTGATGGAGCGGAGTTTTTACCTCCCGAATTACTCTGTCTCATTAGCGAAGCTGCAGCAGCGAAATAAAGATTAATATTGCGACCATCATTTCTGGTGCCAGATCAGACCACAGTTCTCGTTATCTGTGCAGCTGAACCAGCAGTAGAGCTGCTGAAAATAGACTCCAGCCCACAGTTGGGTCAACAAAGTATGAGCCAAATGAATGAAACCCGATGAAGGAGTGGCAGGAGTTTCAGAGGGGAACGTGGGACACTCGAAGTGGCTGAACTTCTAGTTCAAACTCGCTAAGAGTGCGTTGGTCTGCAGGAGTCCAGTGGAAAAATGTTATCTTCTTTTAAATGTTTCTACAAATAAGCTCCATCTAAGTGACTTATGTGGTGAAAATATGCTGAATACACACTAACTGCTGGCAGCCATTATCAGAACACTTCTTTTAAATATAGTAATTTGAATCAGCTGTGTTGGATCAAGGATACATCTAAAACCTGCAGGACACCGGCCCTCGAGGCCTGGAGTTGCCCACCCCTGATGTAGTGTCTTTGTCAGATCCACGCCTCACTCATAACATCTGTTTTTTAACAAAAAAAACAAAAAAACACTCAGCTAAATGCTCCACAATAAGATTTCGTGTCTTTACCGTCAGAGATTAGCGTGTTAGCATGCTAAGTAGCCAACCATACAGTCTCTTGAGGCTGATTCAAAGGACCATTAATTCTGCAGTTTTTTAGATTTTAAGATTAAAAATTTGACACATAATGTCATTTAACATTGTTAATAATCTCTGTCTCTCTTCCACAGCGTGTCTTTATCCTGTCTTCCTTCTCTCACCCCAACCAATCACAGCAGATGGCCCCGCCCCTCCCTGAGCCTGGTTCTGCCGGAGGTTTCTTCCTGTTAAAAGGGTTTTTCCTTCCCACTGTCGCCAAAGTGGTATTTCATAGGGAGTCATATGATTGTTGGGTTTTTCTCTGTGTATTATTGGAGAGTCGACCTTACAATATAAAGCGCCTTGAGGCGACTGCTGCTGTGATTGGCACTGTATAAATAAAATAGAATAGAATTTAATTTAGTATACAGTAAACACTTATTTCTTACACACTTTCTACATAAATAAGTAAACTGATATCAAAAGATTTAGGCTTCAATACTCTGCTGTAGTTCTGTAATACGTGAATATGAATCTTACAACCACACGTCCACTTTCTGAGAGGTGTAGCTGACATAAGTCAGACGTGAACCACCATCATGCTGTATCATGCAGCTCGTTTACAGCGATGACTGATGTTATTCTACATTAGCAGGTGAGACTTTGGTCACATTAGGAGCTGAAACACGCTATCAGCTTCTGCTTCTGATCACTTCAACATGCTGACCCGCACATGAACGGGGAAACGCTAATGTGGTGTGGACTGATGGGGAGCCACTGATCGCTGTGGTTTGTGCAGCATGAGTGAAGTGGTGTTTGTGAATGTGTGTGTTAAAATGTGTGTGCAAAGTTTATGTACTCTTGTAGATTCAGACAGCTGTTTTACTGAGGTCTCAAAAGTATGCGAGCCAAAAATGTATTGTGTGGGTGTTTATGGTTTCAGGATTTCTAGAAGTCTCTACTCCTAGAAATCAGGAGCAATCGGGCACAAAAGACACAAAGACGTCAGTTTTGTTGACACAAACTTAGACACGGTTGCTAATAATGTGTTCAGTGATGCAATCTACTTTGGCTTCAGTTTGAAGATGAAGCTGGATAAAGTCCAACTGGGGACTTTAACAGATTTCAGATCTGTATCATGTCATCTGACATGTTATCAGCTCTTCTTTGATTGCATTGTCAGACTGGTTTGGTTTCCCATTTTCTGTATCTGGACCAAACATGACACCTACATTTGTTTAGAAAGGTCTCATCGCCTTATTTCCTTCATACGTGTCAAAGTAAAATCCACATGAAAGCCAGGACGATGGGCTCCCAGCAGAACATCTCACGATAACGAGATGATCAATGTTACTGATTTGTTATCGACTTCTTTGTGCTTTTGATGTTGTGGCTGATCATCAGCGAATGTTCCCCTTGCACCACAGTCTCACACACCCGCACTCTGTTTGTCTGTTACTGTAAACATGCTCGATAATTGCTCTGCATGTTTTACTGCACAGTGCACGGTCCAAGTTCACCTCACAATGAAAAATGACAAAAATATTGTGTCTCCAAATATTTCTGCGTCTTGCAGTAACAGCTGAGGACATATTTACGTCGCTGCGATGATTTGCTTGTATTTCAGATGTTGTCACTGATAAGCTGCTCGTCTTTTTTCCTGTCAGACTGCAACAGAATATGTTTTAGATGTTGATCTGTCTCGGGGGAAATCTCAGAAATATGCCACTATTAAAGAGGCTGATCATGGACGCACGCTGTTGAAGAAGCAACATTTTGACATCATGTCTAGAAGCAGATCCAGTATGTAGCAGGAATGCTAAATCTGTCAGCTACCTCGTGTGCACTGCAAAAAATAATGTATATAAGCCTTCTCCAGTCTTTTTTTTTCTCGCTGTCGTGTCCGGCAGTGTAGCAATCAGAACTGTTTTCTGAATGCCAAACAGATTTACTTTCACAAGTGGAGCATTACGGCATTTGTTATAATGGTGCACTTGACAGTCACATTTTATTAGAATTTTATTGGTATTTTTTTTATTTTGGATCATTACAACCATAACGGACAAGACCAGGGGGAGGGAAAAGAAAAAAAGAAAGAAAGACCCAGCAAGCACAGTGCAGGAGCCCACGGGGGGCTGCAGCACCGAGCACACAAAGCCTGATCCAACGACATCATCTGAACATGAAAAAATAAATACTTGACTTCCAAATACATAAAACTGCAAACAGGTGAATATATATACAGTGCTTATTAAATGTATTAGACCACCTGTAATAAATACAAGAACACACAATGTGTTTGACGTCTGTCAAAACCTCTACTAACTATACTAAGAAAATAGCAAAATAAATCCACCTTTTTACCCAAACTTGTCATAAAACAAGTAAAACCTTCAGTCAGAATATTTTTGTTTGTTTGATTTCAGGAACACTTGAAACAAAGATTTACACCCAAAATACTGACTTTTGCTTTTTAAAAAATTTACATTTTTATATGTAATTTATAACAGAAGTAGAATGTAAAATATAAAATTTAATGTAATCTGATAAAATTAAATTTATTTGATTGGTATACATTCAGTTTACAGAAAACCTATTTTTTCTTAATGATCATTTTCATAAATGAACATTTGATTCGATATATTTCAGCTACATTTTCATTAAAAAATTGCTTTATTTTTATGAGGGCAAAGAAAAATGTATTAATAGCTACTAGAAAAGCTCATCAGTCATACACATATTATCCAATCAGTTTCATTATGTTTTGACAAAATATAACATTGGGATCCTGATGAGGTCATAGTATATAAAAGATAAACATAGTCTCCAGTTCTGAGAGTAAAGTCAGTGCTGAAGTGCCTCAAACCCAGATTCATTTCTCTGACGCCAAAAGAAGTCTAGTTTTATAAAAGTGCATGGGAAAACTACCCTCAGGCTAACCTGATCTATGACCTCAGTGACTTTATAGGGTCAGCTGCTAGCTGGAGTCTTAATGAATACAATATGATGTTCCTTTTGCAAGCTGTGCTCTTTATTAGTGTTAGAAAGGAGGTTATATGAGGTTCGGCTACTTTGCGACATGTCTCTGTCGTAGAAGCGTATGATGTCAGTCTCACATGATCACTTGGCTGCTTTTAAAGGTTGTGATGTGCTAACTTCACTATTGCCGAGTTGTTCTTCTACAGAAAAAAGAAATCCTGCCTCACTCCAAGAGGCTTCAATCCCTTCCTGTATTATTCTTGTTTCTTAACCAGTTTTGTTAACCGAGGTTTTATTAACTCGATTAACTGACAGCAGATGTTTTTGTTAATCAAATGTCCCCCAAAGGCCAATTCTGAGTCAGAACAAACCGTGTACAAGCATTCGATTGTAGAAAAAGTAGTCCTTTTAGCCGTTGTCTTTACTCAGAGTGATTTTAAATTGGTTTTATGATTCATTTCCACCTACGCAGACGCTGACAGAACAAAACCATTTCCCACCTGTTCTTATCTCGCAGCCGGCTGATCTCTGAAGTTTGCAGTAACAGTTCCTTTTCCAGCTTGTTGGTGGACAGAGAATTCTCCAGAAGCTTTATCTCTATCTGAGATGTGTGGTTTAGGACCTGATGAGACACAAAAACAGAGAATAAACTCACAAAAGTCTGTTTTCAGATGACAGGTTCACTGGCAGGTCCTTACCTTTGCTTCGACCACATGGAGCTTGCGTGTCTGCTCTGCTGTGTGCGTGAGCAGGTTCGTGCCGATTTCCAGCATCGTGGCCGTTTGGTTGTGAACGACATGCGACTGCATGTTGGCAACGTCACGCCTGTTGTTCTTCTGAAGGAAGTTCTCCAACTGCACTCAACGAAAGGGAAACACAAGGTGTCAGAGTCTGTTATATGAGAGGAAGATGAGAAGTAAAACAAGAGACACAAAGAAATCCATCCAGTGCACATCCAGTCATCACAGCGGAGTCATCCACCCAGAATCAAACAGACTGACTTCAAACTAAACGATTTTAATGACAACAGAGATCCCTTCAAGAATGAGGTGTGTTATAGTACAGCTGACCCTAGAGCAGTGGTGTCCAAACCCAGGCCTCGAGAGCCGGTGTCCTGCAGGCTTTAGATGTGTCCTTGATCCATCACAGCTCATTTAAATGGCTAAATGACCTCCTCAACATGTCAAGTTCTCCAGAGGCCTGGGAATGAACTAATCATTTGATTCAGGTGTGTAGGGTGAGATCTAAAACCTGCAGGACACCGGCCCTCGAGGCCTGGAGTTGGCCAAGCCTGCCCTGGAGTAACTTGTAGCATCTAAAATGAGTCTCTCAGAACCAAGACGACACTGAGCATCAAGATGAAAAGCCTCTGCTCTCTAAAAAGATCACTGGTGCCTTTCTGCAGTTTGCTGAAGTCATGTGAACAAGGCTGAACAATGTTTTGTGTTTAAATTAGATTAAAAGTTTCTGATTTGGAATGAGAAGTGTTTGGAGGAAAAACACAGCATTCCAACATAAAACTGCATCCCACCAATAAAACACGGAGCTGTTAGTTGGATGCATTAAAACAAGCTTCTTGGCCAGAAACATGAGATCAGTGAGCCCAAACTCGGGAGCATAAGTTAACTCTTTATTGCACAGTCATACTTCGTACAATAGTACAGTGAAATTAGAATATTGTGGATCATACAGCAAGAGAACAACATGTCCTCTATCCTGCACGCTCTATAAACCCCTACCCTCCAACCACAAACCCTTCCAGTATTTCAAGTTTGTAGTGGTAATCAGCATGCTAACAGCTTTAAGAAAAACAGCACACAGTATTCAAGCCAGTGACTCAGGACTGAGGCTGAAACCCTGTAGGATGAGCCAACCCAATGAGGAACCAATGTTCAACCCACAGGATCCAGAGCAGCTGAAATATTGCAAATTTCTGCATAAATATGAACGCAGCACCATCAGATTTTAGTCCTAGACGTCCTAGAAAAAGACAAAAGCAACTAATGAAAGGAAATTAAAATATTGGACTTTTTGTTTATTTAAGAAAAGGATCCGATATTATTATTATCTGTGAGGGTAACAGTTTAAGAGCCTTTGTTTTTATTACTTGGCGTGATCCACTTTTAGTCCTTTATAATGCCCAGAAAACATTCACGATGTTGGCGAGTGTCCTCCCATAAACGCTTCACTTTTGTCTTTTCACAACATTTCTGCTGGATTAAAGACTTTAACAGCCTGAACTGGACTAACTTGGACTTAGTCGTGGACGACTTGTTCATTTTTGCTGTTGATTTGCTCTTTGGGGACACTGATGGAGAAACTGCCATTTTTGGTGTTATCCCAGTATACTATTCAGTATTTGCTGAGTGTCTGTCTCAGCTACAATCACTGGGATTCATCATCTGGAACCCACGAGTGTTCGTACAGGTGCAGGGCAATGCATGGGTAAAAAGACACAGAGCCAATAAAACAGAAAAGACGAGTATGTGATGAAAAGCTAATGAGTAAGTTTGACGTCACAGCTAAAATAAAATGACTTGTGCTGAGTCTTTCCACAGTTCAGCAGTGAGTTGTTTTATTCTGGAAAGCCACCCACTCAGTGTATCAAGTTCACCAAATCAAACATGTTAATAAAACATGTCAGGGGGTCTGGTATATAAAGACGCAGGACTCTCCATCTCTGGGAATATCAACCCGTGCCAGCTCGCACTGCCATGCTGTAATCTTCAACCCCGACAAATAAATAATCTATCCATCCAGCCATCCATTCGTGCCTCAGTCTCCACGTCCTCAGGATGTCAGTGCCACTGAGAAGAAGGAGTTGATAAATATACTGCTGGACCAACAAACAGATTGGTCCCAGTGGGACGGCCAGTAACCAGCGGAGCAAAGTTCAGGCTCTGGTGTAGATCACTTTTCTTGCAGGGGTCTCGTTGCAAAACCTAATTTGTTATTCCCAATAGTGACATTTTTCAAAGGTTTAACTAGTGTTTAAAGTTAGTTGGGGTTTGGCATCATTGTTTCTTTTGTGTTTCATTATCACATTTTTGCACAGATATTTTTAAAAAACGTGTTTGGAGAGAAAACAGATTTACTTTGCCTAAACTGAAAATCAGCTTGATGCTTCATCTTGAAAAGCACATGAATGTCTGTATTTCCCTAAAAAATCAAGAAATGAATCGCAGGGATAATCTCATGTGCTCAAGTCAATACATCAGCATACATGAGCATCGTGTGCAGGTGATTGGGTCGAGCACATGGACAAAATCTATGAACATGGGTTTAAGCAATGCCAGGATTTCAAGAAATGATTAAAAAAACATGAACCCTGATCAAAATTAGACTTTAGATCAAACTAAATTAACTAGTTTTTGATATAATGATAAACAAATGCCAACAAAAGACAAGTTGGAGACACCAGTTCCATTGGCTAAAGTACTATTAATCTTAAAAAGAGACCAGTATCACCAGGCAGAGCATGGATAGGACTGTAGTGTAAGTGATTACATTTCCTTAAAGACTTTCCTGAAATCAGTTTAATGTAATTTATTTAAGTATTTGTGCTATTTTCTTCATCTGTTCCACAGTATTTCATAAATATTGGGGGCGATCGTGGCTCAAAGAGCCCCGGCTCAGACAGTCTCGGTCGTTGTGTCCTTGGGCAAGACACTTTACCTACCGCCTACTGGTGTTGGCCAGAGGGGCTGATGGCGCGATATGGCAGCCTCGCTTCTGTCAGTCTGCCCCAGGGCAGCTGTGGCTACAACTGTAGCTGCCTCCACCAGTGTGTGAATGTGAGAGTGAATGAATAGTGGAAATGTAAAGCGCTTTGAGGGCCCCGAAAAGTGCTATATAAATCCAATCCATTATTATTATTATTGCACTCCATGCTGTTTATCTTAAAGCTTTAGTTACCTATTATCAGACCTTTCGTATCAACATTTTAATATTTGCATCACCCCTTTTCATTAAAACATGTGTATGCATATATGACAAATATTATGGTTTCCTATGGATCCCTCCCCACCTTTGATAACCCGGACTATGCCCCTGATTATGTGTCAATAATAAATTTTCTTTCATTTTAAATACTCTCCATAATGGAAAATTGTTCCTTCCTGATGCTGCCAACGAGTTCATGTGTAAAAAGTGCTTCAGACTCTGGCTTTAACTCACTTGTTATGACTGCTAAACACTGACAGGTGATTCATTTTTAATAAGTACCGCCTGATTTTCAGCAATGTTTTCATGCTTTTATTCCCATCAGCTGCCGATGTTATCCTGGTTGATTGACCTTATCATGTTCATCATTCTTCACGCATGCTGACGCCACTATTACTCATTTTCACTAACCAATTAAAGTGATTCCAGTGCTATTATGTTTAGTCTGCTTCAATTCGGATTCAGATTGAACAAGCATCGCTCTGTTCAATCAGAAAATGATTTTACAAGTGGGGAGATGCCTATCGGAGCGGTCACAAATTCGAATGGCCTTTCTTAGGGACTTTAGTGTGAGAGAGTAAATCGAGCTAACCTGGACTAAAGAGAGAGGGGAAAAATCTGATGCTTTGTCTCAGCGAGAACTTAATCAAATAATCAGCAAAGGAGAAAATAGCTGGAACGAGCCGGTTCATTTCTCCCTCCTGCTCTGCTTCCTGAGATGTCGTGCAGATAAAAGTTTGATGAAAGCCAAAACCTCCACCTGGCTGCTGCGCAGTCCAACCAGCAGAGCCAGAGAGGCCGAAACAGACACAGTATGGACAGAAATATGCGGCTTATGTGTGAGAGCGCGACTAAATACTCTTGAGATTTAAAATTAGTTCTTGGTTTTGTTCAGTCCCCAGAGACAGAGCATGCTGACTTCCTGTGTGAGGATACAACCACACGCAAAATAGTACTTCCTTTTAAGACTCACAAAACCTGGCATATATTTATAAAAAGAGTCACACACACAAACACAATTAGCTCTGCGCTCACAATTGCACACTACACAAGCAGAGCCTGACCAGCGAGCCCTGGGATTACGCACACAACCCCACGTATGGAGGGCTGGTTTCTGAGACGCTAACTCAAACCACATGTTGGCTTTGCTGTGATCTGGCCCTCTGGGTGACTTCACAGGGGACAGAGGGGAGAAGAGTGGGTGGGGTGGGGGGGGGGGTGCTGGGGTGGGGTCGCCAAACAGCCTCGATTACACTGAAGCACAGGCAAGTAGCACCGATAGCGATCTGGGGTAACAAGTGCACCGTGCGTCGCTGGAGTGTGTCGGGGTCTGAGTTGGCAGCTGAGGATGCGAAGGTGCGCTGAGGGACTGAAACATGGCTGCCGCCGCCCCTCTGCTCAAACAGCTAAAATCAGCTCTGTGTTTATCTTTAGTGCCGAGTAAGGAAGCAGTGTGACGTTTGAGTGCAGTGAAATGTGAAGTTTGGAGGTCAGCTCGGCATCAAAAACGAGGGTTTAAGTCCTGTTTCTCAACAGTTCCTTTCCCCATGACCAATCGTTTTAAGCTTGAGTGATTCACCTAATAACCCCGAAAAAACTTCTGTTAAGCAAATATTTGACATTGAATGATTGCTTGAATGTCCAGTCAAGGCGTTTAGTTGACATCGCCTGCTGGTTTCTGTTTATAAGGAGGAAGATTTTCTTTGCAAAGCAGAATTTTTGTTTGAGGTCACGGATGGAAAGCTGTGCTGACCAGCCTGAAAGCTAAATAAGACTGCAGGTGCCAGTGGGTAGCAAAATGACGATATTACCAAGTGTAAATGTGGAAATATTACCAGCATGTGAGCACAGAAATTCACGAGTACAGGAAAAGATTAAAAGTTTTCTATAGAAGTGACTGTAAACCCTGTGCAAACATAGACACACACACACAAAAAGCAACAGAAGACATTTAGATATTTAACTTTAGTGTTTGTTTGTCATCCACGACTGCAGTGCAGATGGCTCTTCTAATTCAGACCTTCCCAGCTATTAGCCTACATAATGATATATTTTGACTTGGACAAACATGCTGAGTTCGATCCAGCTGAACAGGAGATAAGAAAGGCACACTTGCAGATCGTGTTATATTATTGCAGCGTGCCTGTAAGTATTAGAGCGGCCAGATGTTTTGGCTGAAAATCAGAACTTTATAAACCGGCAGAACGAGCCAACAGCCTCAGGCTTCATTTCTGAGCACTGCTGCACTGTAGGCAAATATATCTGCCTGCGTGGTACCCGACCTTTGCTCTCTCCTCTTTTTGTGCACTCGCCAACTTTTGTTCTTTCCCCTCTGTGCTCTCTGTGCATGCCTCATGCATGAACTTGACTCCAGGGTCTCATGTGCAGAGGATCATAATCAGGATACTTCATCACTTTTTGTTTAGATAACTGCATAACATTTATAAATTTAAATAAACTCTCTTTATTTGTGAAGATCTGTGCAGTGATGAGCTGCTGAGTGAAGTTTTTTCAGTGGTTGTGCCTGAGGTGTGACACCTGCTAATGCTGGTCTTTCTGATACAGACAGGAATCCCTAAAGGTAGTCTGGACAGAATTTCATTTCCTTATGAAGCTCCACAGTGTCGTGACACAACGCAAATAAGCACAAAAAAATCAGATTAGGCTTAGTGGGGGCAAAGCAAAGAATTTAAAAATATAGTTACATGACAAAGTTAAAAACCGTAATTGCTGTTAAGAGGAAACCAAGTTTTTCCTGCACGTGCGGCAAAAGTTGACAGTTTAACAGCAATATTCAACCTGAGATTAAAAACACAATTTATGGACCATATTTGCTTTACCTCCAAGCCTTCAGCATGAAAGCCATCAACGCAAAGAGACATTTGGTCAAGATAGCTCTATTCAATGTGTTTCGTTGCCTTTCCAGAACCTCGCACCATCAAACAACTGAATACTATAAAATCTGATAAATATTCTTATTTAGTCACTAAAAGTAAAACAGAACAGCCAGTCAGGATCTTCTGCAGACCTCTGAGGTAGCTGCAATATAAACTATTCAAATACTTCTACTTTGCACTACGACATTGTAGTTTTATTTTTACACAAATGCACATGTGAAAATGATGTGACAGTAATAATAACATACTTTCCAATTTAAGAGGTCACTGTCAGTCCATACTGTGCCTGAGAACATCCGACCCATAAAGACGAACACTTCCAACACGAGCTTCCCAAACAAAGAGCCCGATGCTTCCTTAACAACAGCTGCTTCCCACAAGCTCAACGGAAAATTGCTGCTGTTCAATAATTAATAAATATATAATGTGTATGAGAGGACAGCGAGGAGCACATGAGAGGACACACGCATGTCACTGCTTCCCAAAACAGCCACATTTAAACCAAAAAAACCTTAAAACATCTCATCATACTCTGCAAGAGGGTTTGTGTGTGTGTGTGTGTGTGTGTGTGTGTGTGTGTGTGTGTGTGTGTGTGTGTGTGTGTGTGTGTGTGTGTGTGTGTGTGTGTGTGTGTTTAGACATCGTTGTGAGGACAGAAAATTGGCATGCTACTATACATATACAGTCACTTATTGGGACCATGATCAGGTCCACACGAGTTTGAAGGCATTTTTGAGACTCAAAATGTGGTTTCAGGGTTCAGGCACTCATTTTTGATGGTTGGGGTGTGTGTGTGTGTGTGTGTGTGTGTGTGTGTGTGTGTGTGTGTGTGTGTGTGTGTGCGTGCGTGTGTGTGTGTGTGTGTGTGTGTGAAGGAAGAGAGTAGCTAAGACGGTCCTTTCATAGAGTGAATGACCAACGGGGAGTCAAAGACACAAACTGAAGTGTACTTTTGACCAATATTGTACAGTAATGAACATGACATAAATAAATCCACACATACCTTCATTTTAAGTTTAAGGTAAAACTCTCTAATATATCACAAAAAAGCTAAAAGTTTCTAAAGTAACTTTCTTCTTGCCCACAGATGTGTGATGTTGTTACTCAGCAGCCTGAACTGGACTAAAATAAGATATGACATAATGTTGAAACAATATAATAATGATTAAATAATTTGATGTTAATTCAATAATATGCATTATCCATATGATATAAAATAATAATATTGATATGAATTTAAATGAGAAAAATGTCAAATATGGATTCCCGTGTCTGCGTGGGATTCGTCCGGGTTCTCCGTTCTGCCTCCCACAGTCCAAAGACACGTGTGTTAGGTTATCTGGAGATTTTACATTGTAAATTGAGTGTAATTGGTCTGTGCTGGTCTTTCTGATGTACTGGTGACCATGATGACCCCACCTCTCACTCTAACAGCCCCTCATAACCCTGAAGTAGATAAGAAAACTGATGAATAGATGGAAATTATTCCAGGAAATAATAAAATAATGCATTCTTTTATTTACTTTATATTTATTCAGTTTGGCATCTTTTAATTTTTTCACATGCACCTCTTTTCCTTTTCTTTCTTGTAGCTCAGTCTGAGGTTGCAGTTGTCATGTTTTATTATTCTCTCGCTGTATTTCTCATTTACACCACCCATGTGTCAGTCAGCTCATGCACCCAGACTGGAAACTGCTTTCAGTCAGCTCCTATTACTTTTAAATGTGCGATATAAATAACAGACTTGACTTTACTGTACGTGGACCCGTGGTGATTATTGCTGTCACCCCCTAAAGGCACATTTTGAGTCGTGTTCTTGTAAAAGCGGAGCTGTGAAAGCTACCACACGATGAAACCTTCAGACTCCATACTTGCCTCATTAATGTGTTTTCCATTGAATTCATATGCCCCGTGTGTCCCACTAACCACACGCACTTTAAGGCATTCCCGTCTTCCTGTCAGTTGCTAATCATCTGTAAGTGCTGTCGTGTTTTTTCACCTGTCCGAAGCTGTAAAAACCACAGTGTGCTGTTTTCATTCCCCACGCCTCATATGTTCCATCTTTAGCACATCTCCTGACAGGTGCTTTCAAAAACACCAGAGCAGCAAGAAGATGCTTTGCACATGGTCCTCTAAGGGAATATACAATAACACCCTCACGATTACAGGAGTGGTAGGTTATAAAGTGTTACTTTTACAATTGGACTTAATAATTTGAAGAGCCCCTTAACATGAAGTTGTAACTTCACCACGTCCCTGATACAAATTTAAAAATACATCTGACCCCTGATTTGAATCTTGCAGTTCATCCAGACTTCACAGACCAGTTCATTGCTCCACTTTCATCCCTGCACCTACACTTCCTGATAACAGTTCCTGACCTTTATACGCCAATACTTCACTTCAGGTCTCCACATTCACATTCTACACTGACACGAAAGCAAAATAAAAAAACATAAAAATGTTTTAAAATGTCTGCAAACCTCCACATACTTCATTTAGGACATCTTCTTCATCCCTAAGAGCCTTTTTGGTATTTGTTGTTGGTCCCTGGGAGATAACGGTCCTCTTTTTGAGACTGAAAAGGTCTGTGTTAGGAAGACGGAGGAATGAGGGTGGTTCACAGGTTTTTCAACCAGGCTGCCTTAGTCCTGTTTGCAACAATAACTTTGTATGCTGCAAAACAAACCACCACCAAAGAACAGCTGAGGATAAAAAGACAACGAGCAAGAACACGCCTCTGATGTGTCACATCTGAGGAACTTGTCTTTAAACAAAACAAATGAGTCTGAGTTTGGAATCATGTAGTTCACCAGCTGAACTCATTTTTAGGTTCAACAGTGTTTTTAGTAGACAAAGGTGAAGGAATTAGACATGAATTGAGCTCCAGTTTGGGAAAAAGCCTCGGATGGGCCTGACACAGCCCCATGTACTAATGAGAAGTGAAGAAGTGAAATGATTGAAAAAGGGGAGGAAGGGTGGGGCATGAAAACAAGAAGCTTGTAGAACTGGGGGAACTGGTGTATGTGAATGTTATGTGTTTGGGGTGCTTATCGTTGTTACTGGGTGCATTCAGGTCTTTATTACTGTATTTCTGACACGTATTGTGCTCACTGGCATTCCAGCTAGAATAATTTAGTTAATGATGATTCCCATGAGTGACGCTCATGCAGGCGCTGGATGGGACAGCTTGGGGGTCCTGTGTGTTTTAGTGCAGAGACAGCCTGCAGAGTGCAGCCACGCTGAACCAAAGTGCTTGTGTTTGTGTATTTGCAGAGCAAATGAACAAGTAAAGAGAAACGATTCCAATCTCATGCACGCCTGGAAGTGTCGTTTCGTCCAAGTGTGCGACATATAAATAAGAACCGGAGGTTTTGAGGCGTGGTCCCGCTCCTGAAATTCAGATACTTTATTGCAAAAAAATGAAATGATCTCTAAAGCACGTCTGAGCACTCCGAGATTTCTGGCCACGTACATATCCAAGGTGGGACTCCTCATGTGCTTTCAGGTCCCAAAATATCAGACTTCAGCTTTATCTCTAGTTAAAGTCAAGATTTGTTGTGTAATCAGGTGGGATGCAAATGATGCTGTCATTTTCAAGTCAGTACTTCTGTTTGCAGACACACCTGGAAACACCAAACTATTCTGTTAATGTCTTTATAGCATCTGTATGAGTGATATCCTCGAGCATCTAAAGTGAACTTTTATCACAGGTAAAAATGAGAGATTAAGTCTAAAGGGACCTGAATACCCTGCTAATCATACTTCATAGTCCAGGCCCAGGTGACTACAGGAGGGGAAAAGGTGGATTTACAGCTAAGTTACTAAGAATGAGAGCGTATATTCATTCCTCTCATCCATCAGGGTCACTGTGGTTTCTTTTAAATCTGGCGTGGACCTCACAGTTGCTTTGGTACCAGGCAAAGAGTGCAATGGAAAAATCTCCAGGGGATGACAATTCACTTGAGCCCTTTTTAACAAACTGTTATGTGTTTGTGTTGACTGTCTGCAAAATTTGTCAGGCCTTCAAAAATCTCATGGAGGGAATGTATGCAAGCCACAAGTGTCTAAATGTGTTTGATGTGATTGTCAGCAGTTTTTAAATCACTCAAACTTTGTCCAACAATGTCTTTAAGCGACTCTTCTGTTGCACTGACATCTTTGTTAGAGCAGACATTTATGGATGTGCTCAACACACAGTTCATGTTCCAGCGCTCAGTTTGTAGAGAAGAAAACTGAATGAAAAACAGATGCATTTTTAACTTTCATTTTCTCTACTCAAGCCTGAGTGTCTTTTAATCCTTTTTATGGGAAGTCTAAAATTATGAAAGAGGTAGGAGTGGGAAAGTGGTGATGTGGGGCCAGATTAGTTATTTTGAATCTTGTTCCCACAGGACACCAACAGAAAGACTGCACCAGGCATGGGACAAACACAAACAGCACAGATCCTGGTGCAGTGATGCCCAGTAATGGCTTTAGGCTACAGTTGGAACCATTTTCTATGCGAGGATTATTTATGCAAATGTTTTTCTTCAATGTCAAACACCCAAAAAAAGACCACTGTCATCTCATGGACCAATTTCTTACACACATATATGTTTCACCAGAAACAAGTTTACAACTTTCCCCCTTCATGTTCAGCTCTTTGAGCATCTCTGACCTGCTTTCAGCTCGGCTGTGCTTCACCACGGACCTCAAAGTTGCCCAAAAACACATTCTGTGTCACACTGACTCAACATGTTCATGTTGTGAATCATCACAGGTTTAGAGCTCATGTAATTTGCTGGAAGGAACAAACCGGGGATGTGAGAGACTCTCACCACAGGCTTTTACTGCTGCATCCAATCCTGACTGCTCTACTCTACAGGAGTTCGTCCCCATGACTTTGACTTCTACAACTTCTTATACAATTCAAGATAAAGGGTCACCATTTTGGCACGAGTTAGAGGATCCTACATGCACCAAAGATAAGCAAGAGCAAGGTGCTCTGAACAGGAGTGTTCTTAAACTAGCAGATGTCCAAGCAGATGATGAGCACCATCGTGCAGTCATGCAACAAAACAAGAATAAAGGTGTGTTCAAACCCAAGTTTTCAAAACTCCATGCAAAACTGTAAACCGTCAAATACACATCCATCCGAGCTGAAGACGTTTGCACGATGTGGTAGCGTCTCAGCCGAGACTCTGAACTGTGGGTTCTTCTGAGATCAACGTTTACAAAAACATCCTGTAGTCAGCAGGCTGGTGGACAGCAGGGCTGCATGGCACATAAAGGTATGTGATTCATACAAAAATGATATTTGTCAGAAGCCAGAAATGATGCCATTCACTGCGACTACAACGTTCCCGTCTGTGCTAAATTTCATGGCAGTGTTTTAGTCTGAACGGGCAGATGTCTCAATAGCCACACTTTAAATACAGCAAAAAATTCCAGCATTAGTAACTTTTCTTAGAAACAGACCACCGGTTACTTGGAATTTTTGTCATTGGAGATCAAATCGCAGCCAGGATAACTCACTGATGACTCCAGCTGCAAAACAAACACCCACATGACAGGAATAGATAAGAAAAGATAAGATAATAAAAAAGAAAACAAAAGAAAAGCTTCCTGTTTGACACGCAGTGCATCACAGCTCTCTGTGTCTGTGTAATGAAACCCTCCACTGTGTCACTAACCTAAATATTAGAGTTTAATGACCTTTTAACTGTCTGCTGTGTGTTACATCCACAGCACTGAAAATATGTCTGAATGCTTGCGTGTGCAAAGTGAACGAGCGAGTGGGTGCATGTAAGTAAATCCATCTACAACATATACACACATGACCGTGCGTCTCAGTTAGCCTACCGGGTCACCGCTACACCCCCGCAAACGAGCTACGACAAATATCTCAATCATCTCAACACAATCTGGAGCAGATGGGCTAAGTCAACACAGTGATGTGTGTGCGCATGTGTGAGTGTGAAGTTGTGCAGATGTTAGTTTTTAAAGTGCGAGGGGACAGTAGAGCCTCAGCAAGCATGGCTGTGGACTCTGTAGAGGCTTCATGAAGCACAAGAATCTGCCAGGCCCGTCAGAGGGCAAAGACACAGCAGGGGGAGAAACAACGGGTTGGGAAAGAGGATTTTGCTGCTCCACTTTGAGGCCAGAACCTGTCCTGCTGCGTGACTGTCTGGTTCATATATAAAGACAGCCCACAGGGGTTAATGCTCTGATGTAAAATAGAGGGTTTCAAAAGCAGCAGAAGAATGCAAACATAGAATATAGTTATAGTTGAGCCCAGGCTGTGATGGCTGCAGGTAAGGTGTAGGAAAATAAATGAGCGACAGCAGCTGTTATTTCCGCACTCACCGTGCTGAACATTAGCTAAACTGCACGGACAAGATGGACATCTGAGGCGCTGAAAGGCACGTCTGTAACATTACCTGCATGTCCTAATCTATTTACTATCACAACAAATAAAGTCAGTGTTTAATATTAATGACCAGTGTTGTCACCGTCAGCGTGTATGAACAGATGGTGCTGGATGGGCGCCACTCGATGACGGACTTATTGCTGGATGATAGACGGCGTGGCTGATGTTAGTTTGGTAGAGCAAGAAGAAAAGTGATTGCGGTTGTGGATGTTGCAATCCTCGGTGGAGACGGCAAACAATGGTGGAAAGAGTCAGAGAGCTGATCTGTGGTCGCAGAGGTTTTGTCCTCTCAGGACAAGGGTGTCAAACATGTGGCCCAGGAGCCCCAGCAGGCCCATTGAAGGGTCCAGTTTGGGCCTCTTTAATGGCTGTAAGTCTGAAGTCAGTAACTATTGCAGGGTTTCTATTGAAGTACGCTGATATTCTTGTGTATGTCTGTCCTATAGTGTGGTGATTTACATAATGTCTTGGCAGGCAAATTGTTCGTCATTCGGTTTCAGGCAGAGACACAAACCCTTCCTGTTTGCATCGGGTTAGGCATCCAGTCTTAAAACTCTGAAAATTCAAATATGCCTTGTGACAAGTGAGCAGCTGAACGTCGCTCTGTTCTCGTCAGTAAAACACCACAGTGGAAATATCTGGCAAGTTTAAAGTATTTTTACAGTTGAAACGTAGAAAAACACCAATAATTTTCAGGTTTTCAAAAGTGCTGGCAGCGTTAATCTCGTTAAAGTGACGTTGGCACCACAACCGCAGTAATGCGGCAAATCTCCATTAGCAAGTTAACGCGGATCGCCCCGTGCGTGGGGCTGGACGGCGCTAACGCGTTAACGAGCTAACCGCGCTAATGCATTGACGCCGTGAAGCCCCACCCACGGGGCGATCTGCGTCACGTTCACCTGATTTGTAGGGTTTTCTAAAAAAATCTTGGCCATGGCTGAAGGGCAAAATTGACTCTTCAGAGATCAGATTGTGCTGCATGTAGCTGTAGTTTTATCTTTATTAACTCAAGGAACAGTACAAGAAATACTACAAAAATCTTTAGTTTTTCAACCAGTGACACAAAATCAGGAGAATCTCAGATAAACCTAAAATTAAAATCACAAATAAAACAGAAATAAATTCACAAAACATAGTGTGGTGTTTCTATCCCCTTTTCTATCTATATGATCAGCTCCAAAACAGTAAATATTTTGTAGACAGCAAGTAAACTTTTGGTTCATAAATCACATCTTCATGTGAATAATTAGCGCACACACATTTGAGCATGATCTCTTGAACGGAGCTTTTCAACACATCCTTACAGCACATCCTTATCCAACCACAGGCTGAGAGAAGAGTACACCAGTTAAGAATTAAGTTAAGTTAACCTAACCACATGCATGTGCTTGGACTGTGCCTCAGAGTGAACCCACACAGACACTGGGAGAACATGCAGACTCCACACAGAAACATGGATTTCAGTCCTGTGAGGCAACAGTGCTAACCACTGCACCACAGCTTTATTCGTACTGCACCGACTGCCACTAACCTTTAGACAAGTTGTTTAATGACCCGATGATAGCGGTGTACTGCACTTATGACAGTGGGGAGGAAGAACTCCCTTTAACAGGGAGAAACTTCCAGCAGAGCCAAGATGGTCGACACGAGAAAGAAAACAAAAGCTAATGGACTCCAGTAGCTGTATATAAATGCATGCACATAGTAAGATAGAGAAGAAATATGATCTGTCTTTGTGGCCTCTGATTGCAAATCTGTGGGCATGAATTACAAAACCAAAAGCACAGTTTATAAACCAAGAGTCATAAATGCCTCTCTTTTTCTCAGCTGACCCTAGAGGGGCTTCATAGCTCTGGCTCCAGTTAGGAAATGACCGAGGAAATCTGCTGAAGGTTGCGTTAGGGCTCATAAAGGGATCTGGGGGATTTTGGGGATGTAATCAGGAACCAATCCCATGAATGCTTTAAATTAATTACATTTTACTGGATTCTGAAATTGCTGCAAAATTCTGGAGCAGCTGAAGTTTGCATTTGTTGTTTGGCCACAACAGCACGTTACAGTCTACCTGGGACTGTGAACACATGCTGAATAAAAGTTTACAAGTGTGAAATCAAAGTGTGGTTTGCAGAAATGGGAAATGCAGAGAACCTGAGGATGTGGGGCTGAGTTGTTGGCGATAACAGCTGCTGACTTACGAGTTTATAAATGACAGGACTGAATTGCAAATAAGGGCTCAGAATTTGGCCTTCGGGGGTCTGCTGTGCTAATCATGTAACTGAGACGTTGTGGGTTTGAATCTGATCCAAGACTTTTGTCTTTCATGCCCTCTCCCTCACGCTCTCCTATCCTTCCTGTTTGTCCTCGCAGTCTGACTATGAAAGAAGAAAGCAAAATGTACTCCCACACGTCCTAAAAACTTTCATACGTCTGATTACGATCGGGGCTTTGGTTTTGACTACCTGCTGTCCCCTAAGAACCGTGGAAGGAGAGCAGATAAAAATTTGTGTTCACTCATTTGTAGGGCAATAAAAAAGGAATGTTTCAGCCTGTGAGTGGTTGTGATGCTTGGAAACAGGCCAGCTGTGTACTTGATCATCTGTCTTTGGAGGGACCATTTGAGATCTGGGGAGTGTGAACATTTTCAGAGGATTCTGGCTGATCCTCCAAGAACTATATAAGAATGCAGACGTAGTTTTATTGCTCAGGTTTGTGTAGTGTAACAAATGTTTATGGTTACTCATGCTAATCCAGTGGATGCGGCCAATGTTTCTAACTGATGGAGCAGCGTTGCCTCATGCGTTTCAGAAACAAAGTAAATAGGAAAGGAATAAGAGAAGAAGACTCCCATTCTGTTCCATCACCCTCCTACTCCATGACTGACCTCTGTGAGTGTAACGCAGTGCAGAGTCACACTTGTGGATAAGCTTTAGGACACTTTCTGCTTTCTCTGTTGAGAACAGGAGCTTTCAGTCATCGTTTGTGAATTTCTGCTGCTCTCAGATGGATTCGGATCATGTTCTGGTCAAATTTCACCGAAGCTTTAGCAACGTTTAATCATCCTGTTTTTCTTTATTATTAGCATTTATAACAATGAAATAAAAGAACAAATGTGACACACGTCTCTAACCCTTTAATACGAACTGCAAAATACACAAGAGCCAAATTCTTTCTCCTATTTTTCGGTGCAATACAAGTCACATATGAAACACCTACAAAAACACTAAGCAACACAACGGCTACACTAAACCAAACTGCCTGACATTTGCATGCATTATAGAGAATATGGGTGATATAATTTGTTTCACAAAGCTCCCTTTCCCTCCTCACAAAGCGACAGTGGGAGTGAGCCAAGTTTTTAATGATTTTAGTGAGAAAGAAAATCTGTGGATTTATGCAAAGACAAACAGAGAGAGCGACATATGAAATGAAACAAACAAGGAACAAGTTCGAAACAGGATTTTAACAGCCCATCTATAATTTAGTTACCACTGCAGTGAGCAGACGATGGCGATTTCCATCAGCAGTGATTCTTATTTGGTGATGGCTCTCTGTTCTGGGACCTCCCTGCCTTACATGGGAAGCCTGAGGCAAGGAAAGCAGCAGCAGGACCCCCTCTCAGTGCGAGGTATTTGTCGTACTTTAGTGATTTACACCAAAAAAGGTCTACCTGATGTGCTTGATGTGCGCGAGGTCTTCTTTATTGTGCGATGAATTGCATTTCAGTGACGAATCCTTTTGTGTACTTTGGGATGGTTCGACACACACAGCATACGTTCATCCTGAGGTGCAGTTTATCAGCTTTTTAGCTGATTTACAGTATTCATCAGGGAGAGTTAATGACCCCGTTATACAGAGGGACAGAGATCTCCACCATTAAAAATCATGTTTTCAGTAAGTTAGTATAAGCAGCTGGGGATGCAGTATGTTAACAATGGTCCTCACAAAGACAGAAATACAAGTGTGTGTGTGCGTGCGTGTGTGTGTGTGTGTGTATATGTGTGTGTGTGTGTGTGTGTATACGTGTGTGTGTGTGCGTGCGTGTGTGTGCGTGTGAGTGCGTGTGAGTGCATGTGAGTGCATGTGAGTGCATGTGTGTGTGTGTGCAGTTAGTGAGCTTCTGGTTGCTCAGTGAAAATCAGAGAAAGAGAGAGCCGGAGTGAGAGGGAACAAGAAGAGATTTTCCAAGAAGCCCTGCGTGGTTGTGGTCAGCTTGGCGCTCAGCCACGAGTCACTGGGAATCTCTCCCTCTCTTACTCCCCCTCTTTCTACTTCTTCTTTCAGCCCCGTTCAGTCACACTCCCCATCTTTATGCTCTTTCACACATCTACCACCCTGATTCTCTCCATCATTCTGCCCCAAACTTCACAGTAATCGTGCCTGTTTTAATCCTTTTCTCCCTCCTTCTTCATCTCTTCTGTTCGTCTGTCCTCCCTTTGCCCTCGGCTCGCCGACTTCCACGGCAACGCTCACTATGGCAGCTCGCAGCTGTACGGTGACTAATGACTTTTTAAACTGGGATTTGAAAACAAAAGGAACCACCACTCACTCCCAATCTCTTAGTGGGACACACACACAATACTTTATCCCCGTCCAGCTGATAAAAGCCCGTCTGCTGCACTAACAAATTTGGTGGCCTTTTGAACAGACCATAAATCTCACTTACAGTCTTTCTCTCGCTCGCTTTCCTCCTCTTGCCTATTTGTCACATAAAGCACCGGGTCTCATGTTCTGGCTCTGCGCCACAAAAACGTCTCCTAGAGACGCTGAACAGGGATGTTTAAAGTCAGCAGCTCAAAACTGGAGCTGAGGCAGACACCTGAGCCTGTTTGTTTTGCCCTGTGATGCGCTTCATGTGCTGGAACAGCACTTTGTGGAGATCAAATGCCCGTCACAACCTAATCGCTGGGGCTCTTTGTTCGCATATTGCTTTGCTCATGCTGACTACACAGTCTTGTTTTACCCACAATGCCATTGTCTCCTAAAACACGACTTTCCATGCAGACGACGTTAGCTTTTGAGAAAAGATGCCTTTTTCAAACCTCCTCGGTGAGGTGCGTCAGGTAAGTTCAGCGTTTCAGAATCATGTCGTGTGCTATAACACAACCTAAATATATACCTGATCTTGTCCAAGAAGTTTGGGTTTCTTGGCCTAACTGAACAGCGTACCTGCAACAGTCCCACTTTACCTTTTCCTTGATTTGAGGACATTTCCTTCTACCTGCCAATTTCAAATTCTACTGTAGGAAACTCGCAAAAGCTGTTCTCAAACCTTCGTCTGAATAAATGTTATAAATGCATTTGTAGGTTTTATATACTGGTCTGACTTTGCTCATGTGGCATATTGTAAACGAAATGCAGTGGATATCCAGAAACTCATCTCTGCATACTGTAGGTAGGAAGACCAGCTACATGCTTTATCTCTTAGTTATTGTTGTAATTTTGTCGTTTAACTTCTGTTTATAATAACCACGATCATCACCATGATCGTCCAGCCAGGCTGGAAAACAGCCCTCCCACCTCTGTTCACCTCCAGTCTGATCCCACGTCTCACATGGGGCTCAAGCTTCAGCCTTCTCACGTTTAACCTACGCCAAAGACTTTTTTTTGTTGTCAGAAGATACACTTCCCTTGTAAGATAATTGAAAATGCAGTCTAGTTTTATGGAACGTTTTATGGTGCAAAGTTACAGGTAAAACATCAAGACTGAATGATTTGCTCTCACTGACTTATGGCAAGACAGACCTGTGTGATTTCAGTCATGCGATGCAGGTCATGGTCTCATAACTTCAGAACAACAAACATGTTATTGCAGTGATTTCTCCTGGTGATGTTTAAACTAAAAACATTGTTTTTAGCTCAGTGAAATGAAATGAAATACTTTTTTTTAACACATTGTCATTTTATGCCTTTGATTTTTAAATAATTGAACAAAGCTTCTTGACTAACACTGGAATTTGTATTTAGTTGATTTTCTCTTTAGAAGATGTGAGTACATCTGCTCAGACCCCACAGAGCTCACTGATGGTTTTGTCATATGTCGGCGTCCTGCTGGGTCAAATTTCCTTCACACAAAGTGGAAAAACAAAAAATAAAACCATCAACTGAAATCAGAATCATGAAACTCTCAGGGATCAATAAAAGACGAACGCTATTTCAGCTTCACGTGAGAGAAGTTTTCACTCTGTTTTTACAACTTTTTTTTCCTAAATTGAACAAATCTTTTTGACAGCTGCACGTATAATCATGTGAGGTCGGAAGTTTCTAGAGGCAGACCGCAACCCACACAGCCACTCATGTGTGTTCAATATTTCTTCTGTATAAGCTGCTATCTGAGTGTGGCTGATGCTTATAAAGCACTCAAACTCTCTAACAGCAGCAGATTTACGCACAGTTTGGGAGCCTGAAGTGTGCTCTTAAATGCAACACTGGACATATGTTGATCCACTCTGGATGTTAAACAAGACTCGTGTATTTACAATCCACAGCATGAGGAAGGTTTCTCTGCAGGACGCATGAGGTGAGGCTGTGATAAATCAGATTCTGGGGCAGAAAGCATCTTGTGAAAGGAAGAGGAAATGATCCACAGGAGGAAATGTTGCCTCATATCCAGAAGTTCAGAAGTATTGTGTATTACTGTCACAGCCAAAAGGTCGAGGAATTTATATACGAAGAAAACACGGACGCATGTCTGTGCACTGCATTAACCGAACATGAATTTAAAGTGTGAGATAACAGCCCATGCTACAGAAGATAAGAGGCTGTAGAGTCAGTACACGTACGAATGTAACCCCAAAAAGCTCAATGCTAATAAATTGTACTGCACATAACAGCATTTTAAGACAGGCAAAAGTGGGACAGATTATTATTTAGGTAGCAATACATGAAAAAATGCAACCTCAAATGACCACAGCCCTTTATGACTATGAGGGGGCAGTTCTCTTAATAATCTACAGCTACAGAGGAGGTCATGTGACCAGTTTGGTTTGTCCGTTTGTTGGCTGGATTTGCTTGAAAATTCCACTAGCAGTGGGGCCCGGCTCGGCTTTGAGATGATTTATTTTTTGGAATTAATCCAAACCAGAATTATTCTTTAACATTTGTAATTTAAAACAAAAATGGTTCCGTTGCACTATGTTTTCACAAATATCAACTATAACAAATTGGTACGAGAAACGATGAAAAACATCATATCGATAATTGAAGAATAATTCAAGAAAAAGTCATTTGATCCGTTTTATGTCCTTGTGCATGGCGTGGAGTGAATTTTAAGGCTGAAGGTGAAGGTTTGCAGTCTCAGACTGTTTACTTCTGTTACCATGTTTGTACACAGAAAGGGCAGTACTTGCACGTCCCCTCGTTTCTATTGAAATAGCAAAACTTAGCAGCCTGAAAAAAAAACCAACTAAAAAAGAAAACTAAGAATTTCACACAGAGCTCATAGAAAAACACCAAAGATGCATTTTATAATATAACAGGTATCCAATAATTCCCTTGATACCATTTCATATGGAGAAGCTTTGCTGACATACAAAACGAGGATCATTCATCACCACGAGCTGCGTCCCGTTTCCTTTCACCACTCTACAAGTAAAGACTGTTTCTGCAAGGTTCCTGTGTTGATATTGGACTTCAAATCTGTTCAGAGAATAGTTCAAATTAATGCAACTCTTACGGACTACAGATTGGGAATAATGTGCGACCAATTTGATATAAACACAGTATGACTTAAAGTATAATTTTATTAGAAGTAAAATTCATTTTCTTATACTAAACGGCTGTGATTTCAAAAATGGTTCAGAAAGAAAAAGTCCTCAGTTAGCCTCCGCTGGCCTATCAGAGCTGAGTTGTAAAAGGATCTCAGTGTATTATAACACTGCAGGAAGTACTGGTGCATCCCTGTGTTCACTGTGCTGACGTCTCATATGCTTGTTTATGCCTAGATATCTTGTTTATTCTTTTTATTCCTAAGATGTTGGTGGTCGTTTGGTCCATGGAAAAGCAACTGTGTTTACTTTATGAAAGGATGACAATCTCAAGTCCTCACCTGCTCGCAGGATCTCGATAACATCAGACAACAAACACACAGTTCATTAAAACTGCAGGAAGGAAATTAAGGTGGAGGAAATACACCTGTACTGCTGACCTGCAGGAACTGAGACGCTGCAGCCTTAGTCCACTAAACGTAACCATCTCAGTTACAAACATCGCTGTGTCCACAGGAAAAATTAACTGAATGTTTGGTTATGTATCCCAAACACCACGAAGCAGCACTGCAGCCAGAAAAAATGAAGCAATTGGTTCTCATCAACCTTATTTTATGTAAAAAGAGAGAAAGTAAACTTCATCATGTTAGAGAGGAGCCATTCTGCTGTTTTCAAGCCTCATACTTTTATAACCAGAGTCTTGTGCCTGAGACTGCCTCACAGCAAGAAGGTCCTTTCCACCGTCAGGCATGTCCCCTGTGCTTTTTCTCTCTGGACACTCTGGCTTCCTCCCACAGGTTAATTGGTGATGTGAGTGCTCTGTGTGTGAGAGACTGGCGACCTGTCCAGGGTGTACCCCGCCTTTCACTCTAAGACAGCTGGCATAGGCTCCACCCACCCTGCAACCTGGACAGGCGGAATGGATGGATGGAAGATTTTTACGCTTCATGGAGTCATACACTTGCAAAAGTAAGAACAATTTCATCAGTCAGATGGGTATCTGTCTCAACAGGATAAGAATAACAAGAGGTTTAAGCACTTGGCAGCTCTCTTGGAAATTGGCACATATACTGAAGCCCATTTTTAATAAATAAAGAGAACAGTTTCATTTTAGTGATCACCAGGACAGAAAAACTGCTTGTCTGGAATGACAAACCAAGTCTGTGTTAAAACAAACAAAACAAAATTCATTCAGTAGTTCATGGCTTCATAAACCTGTTAATTTTCCACAAGGGAACTTGTTCATCATGATGCTAATATGAAGTCATGAGACCTACACCTGTACTGTGACATCGATTAGAAAGACCTAACACAAACAAGTGAAAATGTTATGAACCTTGACTGTGAGCATGCAACCGAGCAGCAACCGTGATGCTTTGTTCATTCAGGACTCGTTAGCGCTACATCTCACAATGTCTCTGTTTCTACCTGCTCAATGTTAAATACTGAAGCCTGGGATCGAACCATCAACCACCAACCTTCTGATGGTACTCTCATAGTACCCACAGGAACCCATTTTGTAAAACCTGACCTACTGTCACATAAAACAGATAATATTTATAATTCAATTTGATCTTTTTAGACTCTGTCCTCTTTGACTTTAGCATCCGTCTCATAATCCGTGATGGTTTGACATCATAAAAACCTGCATTTGCTATGATTGGACGAACTAATCCTTTAATCCTGCAGTGAGGCTTCCTGACGCTTTGCTGTGGGCTGAATGTCCACTTGAAGTCCAGACGCTACCTCCCCAGAGAGCCTCACAAATTGAAACACAGACACAGAACCTCTCTGCAGTATTTGTTTTCCCTCTAGACAAACGCTTTCATTCCAGAAAGTGCCATAAGCAAATCAACAAACCGAGTATCCTGCAGTACGCACAGAGATTCAACACACAAAACGTTCTACCCAGACGTGCTGTAAACACTTCCTCCCAGTTGTTTGTTCATGTGGAGCAACTCTGAGTAAAACAATTTCCCCCCCAGAACACACTTCATATTCTCCATCCTTAGCTTGTAATTACACAGAGGTGCAGGGTTAAGGCCACAGCTGATTGCGCCAGAAGATTCCAGTCGATTAATTATGTGTTATCATAAAGTCAGAACTGAGCCTCAAGTAGATTTGATGTTTTCTTTGCAATTCAGATGGTGCTGGCTTCCCCCAAACTGGGCCTGAGTGCTTTGACCCGGCTGCTCAGAGGGAAAGAGCAGCGGCGGGCCAAAGGCTGAGATTCCTCTCTCAGGCTCACATAAACAAACAGTGACTGGCCAACAGCACAGCAAAAGAGCCAAAGTACTGATAATACAGAAGTAATGCCACCTCAGTCATGTTGTTGCTCATCAAAAACACTTATTAAAAGTCAGTTACCAGCCTTTTCAGTAATATACACGCATATATGTTAATGTACAGGCTGCTGTACTGGATAGGCAGGCCTTCTGTTAGTGTGGCTTATGTAAAGGGAATCACGTTCACATCAATTGCATCAGACCACCTTAACTAAAAAAATGACTCAACGCAAGCTTAAAATATGTGGCCGTTTAGTCCCAAAAGCCCCAACAAGAATCATCGTGACTGTGCAGTTGTGTATGAGAGAGAGTGAGGAGGAAGCTGATTTCAGAATTTGATGTTAATAACAAAAGTTCCTAGTTTTAGTCTGACATTTGATTGATTGGTCAGACAGTGAACTGCTTCACGTAAAGGTCAAATCCAGCCCACTGATGAAACTGTGAAAAAAGTAGAAAAGGAGGAAGTAGCTTGTTTCCCCAAATTCTGCAGCAAGAAGCTTTATAGTGCAAAGAATGAATCATTGTGAGTGTTTTTAAAATCTCAGAGGCTGCAACTGCACTTCTGGGCAAATAAGTTATTTAATAATTTATTTAAACAATGTAGCCAAATAGGAAGGTGACAGGTGGAAAAAAGACAAAAAAGGGAATAGAAAGGAGAACACACAGGAGGTGAGCAATGACACTAATGGACACGGGAGGGTGAAAGATTATGGAAGCAGAGACAGGATTAGATCTGTGCTGAGGGCTGCAGGGGAAGGAAGAAGAAGACACAGGTGCAATCAATTAGAGAAGAGCAGCGATGAGAAGACAAAGGTAGGACAACTGAAACAGGAAACGACTACAGAGAAACACGAGAGACGCAAACACAGGGGATGCTGGGAAAAAGGTAAACACCCAGAAACACAACAAAGAATATTAAATGAACTGAAAACAGGAACAAAGACTCAAACTTTACACAAAACCCAGCACCATGACAGAGAGCGGTCTGCACTGTTAATTTCATCTGAGCCAGAGGTCTGAATCATCTCGGTCTTACAGCCTTCCACACCACACCAGAGCACGGCGATGAAAGCACAGAGGAGCTATCATGACATGTTTTATTGATTCACAAAAGGCTGCGTGTGGAAAAACTGAGATGTGTTGTTTGAAGCGCATATTTCTCACTAAATCTGATTTGAAAGCGGACACGTATTTGTACATCTTCATACGGGAAGAAGAAAAGAAATCTGAGGTGTTTGGGTTTTGATTACAGGTTAGTATGCAATGATTTCACTGCTCTGACCACATTTGAAATCAAACTGAGCTGTACATGACACATGAACCGAAATATTCTTCATCCCCCGGATTTGTTGGATGTCGGTTTGAGCTGGTTTGTGTCTCACTAATAAAGAAACATCACAGTCCGTGCAGTCTGCGACTAACAGTTTACATAAAAGCCTTTATACACCCTCACAATCACGGATTATAACTTATTTAAATATGGTTTAAGCATTCAAATGCCCTGCATGCTAAATGTCATTCATACAGCATGTTTCATTGTGAATCAGCTGTGTGGTCAAATGTTTCACTCAGCGTGGATCCCGAGTCCTGCTCGGTCATTGGGTGCCACATTGCTTGTTTGTGATGCTATAATGGTCTCTGTGAGTTAAACTGTAAAAATAAACACTCTAGCTGACAATGTGCAGTCTCTGGGTTTCACTGGAACAAATGTCTTTGTAATTACAGCTGATTTCATTTCTCTGTTTGCCATTAAGTAGGAAATGTGACTCTTTTTAACCTTCTGAATATTATAACGAAGACATCTGTATAAAACGTTTAATATCTCAACAATAAAGCTCTACTATGTGTGCACAGCTTGCACTACAACATTAATAACAGAAAAACTGGCCTTTGAGGCCAAAAACCTGATAAACCAGTGATCACTGCAGGCCTGTTGGATCCCTGTTATATTCAGCCAAGTCAGGCAGGACACAGCCAAACACAGATGCGTAGGAGGACATCTGAGAGCCAAAGGGACCATTTGGCTTGTTTGACCAGAGTAATCAAGTATTTAAGAAGCTTTACATCAACTCCCGGTCGAGTTTAGGAATACAGCAGAGGGCTTTTTGGACTCGGTCAAGCATAGGGCAATGAGTCCAGCTTGACCCTGCGAGACCGAACCAGGTTACAGATCTGCTACAGTAATCTGGCTTCTACCAGGAACAGCATCTAACTGGGTTTATGAAACACTTACAATCATATCCATGTAATTTACAGGCTGCATATAAAAAATGGAGGTAGCCACCATGATATCATCCATTAGTTTTCAGGGCTGGATCAGGTGACCCTGAACCATTCCTTAGTTGTGCTGCTATAGGCTCAGATTGCTGCAGGTCTTATCGTGATACGCTGTGAGAAATTCTTCTCCACTCACCTCTTTTCACTCCACACATGTTTCTATACCTGCACCATGCCATTGCATTTTTGTCCTCTTGCTCCCTCAGTTTGTGTTTTGTACTCTCTTCCTGTGCTCTCCATTCCCCGCCCCTTGCTGTATGGTAGCTGGGATAGACTCCCACCTAGACACAACCCTGACAAGGATAAGCAGGAGAGGATGGATGGATGGATGGATGGATGGATGGATGCATGGATGGATGGATGGATGGATGGATGGATGGACTTAACTGAACTGGTTTTAGACCCCAGTTTGGAAGCTTTGAGGTTTTGTGTTTTGGACACCACCATGTCTTGTAGGGAGAAGTACTCTTCTTAGTCTCCCACTGCAGAATCAACTTTTTGGGAGAATCTTATGATTGTGGTCTATGCAGGGTGGAGTGCTAAGTTATCAATGAATGATAGCAACCTTGGTTATCAAGTTGCATTCACAGCCTATGTACAGAAGGAGATGTCTGCTAAAAAGTACTAAATACCAGACGGACACACTAGAATTTCACTGCCTAAAACCAAAATAAAAACATTTTAGTTCCAAACTCAAACATCATATTAGCATTAACAATGCTCCAAAACACACCAAGACCCCAAATACTTCTTACCTACTGATGCAGTTCTGGTGTACTCCATTGTAAACATTTACTTCTATGCGTCTCTATGCTGAGTCAGTTTTGCCTTGGTGCCTTTTGAGAACCAACTACAACCATTTCAACCGATTTAAGAACCAAATATTCTTTAGTTTTATCTAATACAAGTCAGGGCAATATTAATTAGAAGAAAGTCATGCTGGTAAATCTGTAGGCCACATCTGCCTGTAACTCCCACAACCACAATTTTGGGTCAGCAGTTTTGGAGTTTTACATATTGATGTAAATGTGTGAAAACATCTCAGTGGAAAAGGGTTAACACACAGTCTAGAGCTCCAGTTTACCAGTTCAGTCCACTTACTACAGCAAACAATTCCTGTGCTTCCTGTGCTGGCACACAGCAAACAATGGCATCCACACACCTAACTTGACAAAATCCAAACAAATAGACTAAAAACAGTCTGTGCAGCTGTCATAGAGCAGCAAATTAGCAGGAGTAAATCATCAAAATCATTTTATGTACCACAATATAAACGTGTTTATCATGGGAATCTATGAGATTTGAGGGTTTTTTTTTAGCTAGCCTCAAGTGGCCACATGAAGAACAGCAGTTTTTAGTCACTTCCATAATGGTGAAGTTTCAACCAAAGCTTTAGCTTGATGGGAACCTGCTGAGTGCAATTAAACTGCCCATCTGTGGCAGCAGATTATGTCGTGAATCCAAATGAGCCTTTGAAATGGAAACCTGTGTGATTTACCCTCATATAAATATTATGTACAGTATTAGCCTACGTCTGGGGCAGTGGAGGGAATCAGCACTAAAGTCGTTGGACCATGCAACACTGAACCTTCCCCTAAAACAACATGAATGAGTTAAGTGAACATGGTGGGGTGGGGTCACATCAAAGTCAAGGACAGTAAATCTCAGCCTAAAGTGTGTGTGTAGTGTTTGTGCTGGAATAAACACACGCCCCGTCTAACTGTGTTTGATTAAACTCTGATTAGAGTCGGTTAGATGTACAGTCGAAATAACGCCTGTTCCTGGAAGTGTTACGCCACATGATGTCAACACTGTTTGATCCACTTTAACATTAAATCATCTAATTATATATACTCCCCCATGATAAACTGAACTAACTATGTTATACATTATACACTCGCAGTCTTGAAAATCTCACAAATATTTATTTGCACGTGATTAAATGTGTGGTGCACTTTGCGCTCTGTCTCTTCTCAACTCAACAGAACATTTTCTTTGGATCAGGGAGGTGAAGACATTTTGAAAGCAGTGAATGTTTATGAAAAGACCCCCTGAGAAAACCAGAGTAATGGCAAATTAATGGTTTTTCAGTCCCACCACAGTGTCCTTGGATGTCTGTGTGATTATGAGAGCACAGTTGGCGTGAACATGCACATCTTTCTAAGTATGTGCATGTTCACTCATTATTTTCTGATGAGATGTTTTAAAGTGCGAGGAACATGCAGAAGAACCGATGGAACAGCTGCTGAGATGTGATCCAGTGTTCATTACCAGTATGCATCAAATATTCGATCAGGGGATTGAATATTTAACATATAGTTCATTAGATTCAACAGTAACACAAATGTTCAACTGAGGTTTATTTGCTCTACCTGCTCTACCTCTAGAGCTCTAGAGCAGGTCATCTACTGATCCCTGGCTCCCCCCAGTCTGCATGCTAAATATCCTTGGGCAAAATATTAACCCCAAGTTGCTCTCTGATGCATCCATTGGAGCATGAATGTGTGTGAATGGTAGTTAGAAAGCACTTTAAAGCATAGACACAGTGCTTGTGTGAATGGGTGAATGTGGCTTTGAGTACTCCAGGAGAGTAGAAAACTGCTATATAAGAATCAGTCCATTCACCATATTCATATATCAGCCTCAAGTCCTTCACAGAGTAAGAAAAATGATGCAAATATTGTAAAACTGTTCTGCAAAAATCAAATCAAAGTAAATAATTAAACAGAAAAATATTTTTTTTTTAAATTAATCAATAAACATTTTTAAAATTGGTTTGGCAAATTTTTAAAACTTGAACAATGTTAAAGAATAAATAACACAAGAAATATTATTTTTGATGACCATGATGACTGACAAACATCGGACCTCCTAAATCGCCTCCTATGCAACACCCCGATGTGAGCCTTTTTCACTCCACGTTGGTGCGTCGAGGCATCAGGACCATGTCTGACAGTATCTGACGCCCTGTTATGAGAACAGGTGGAGACCCCCTGAGCCAATAATTTATTATAGTTCAAAATTTAATCCCACGATTTTTCACTAATTTAACAAAAGCTGTGCTTATTTTTTTTCAGCGGATTTCCATAAACTTTAAATACAACTCAAATAAAAATCAAACAAACATCTGAGCAGCACTTGGAGGTTTCAGGGGGAGCTGGAGTAATCTTCTAAGGAGTCAGAGTGTTTTTAAAAACAACGTCTGTCTCCTAAAGACGGCTGACAAGGTCTGACCTGCCGCAGGAACGAAGAGTCATCCAAGCAGTGGAGAGTGAATGGTGGCAGACAGCTAGACCTGGGTAACCCGCTGCCTAAAGACTCAGAGGGAAACTGTTGATCCTTCCAAAGTTCAGCTATGCAGCCTTTTGACTTCCCATCATCTTGGCCCGAGCTGAGCTTCGCACTACTGAGTGTTTTTGCTTTTGTCTGATACGTACGTGGGACAAAAAATGGAGTCCTGCAGACAGAATCTGTGCAGACGCCCTGGAGCTGCATGGAAGAGTTTTATGCTCCCAGCAGAACTTAATCAGCTATTCCCTCCTAAGTTTACTAAGAAAATAATGTCTTATAGAATTACGTTACTTGTCAGTGATTGCCAAACCACCTGTTTGCATTTAATTTAAAGCCTTTAGTAAGTTTTTCTCGTTGTTCACCAGCCTCCACCTCTACTTCAATCTCCCCAGGTCGCCTTTGGGAACCTGTAAAATTAGTCTTATCTTTTCGATATCATTATCTACGATTTAGATAATTGGACTTAATGAAAGACGAATAAAGAGCTCGCTGCTGCTGCAGCTGGCACTGTCACACAGCACGTAGCTCTAAGTGGACTGAATTAATTGCAGTAGCTTAAGTGCTCAGTGACAGGTTGAATAATCATTACAAACACAAATGGCACGTACTGTATTACTCCAACAACACAAACACTCCAAAAGACGTCAGCGATGAAATATCGGTGTCCATCTCGAGAGCTGGCAGGCTGTGTGTGTTTGATAGCGTTTTGTTTGTGCATTATTACACAGAGTGACTGATATTCACTCATTTAAACACATATTTGGCCGGCGGCTTCAAATAAAATCACTTTCACCCACAGCACTGCTCTAAATCTTGATTAAATACAGCATCGTTTTCTTGTTTAACTTGGCCACCTGTCTGAGCCGCAGAGAGAGAGTTTGTGCCAATTTGAAATTAAACTGAAAGATTTAACTGTGACTTTAAATGTCAGCATTTCGGCTTCAAATGCCGCAAATAAACGAACAGAAAATAAAACAAACATTATTTTATCCTGTAACATCAGCGAGTCCTGTGCACAGATGAAAAAGGCCTCTAAGAAAGTGCAAACAAATTTACATTAGAGAGACAGTTGACACCTAATCAAACAATCTCACTTCACATTGTTCATATAACACAAACGAAACTTTTCTGTGACTTTTAAAACAGTCCATCATGTCAGTATTATAATTAGCAGAGTAACAGAACATTTCCACAGTTTTTATGTTCAGTAGCAAAAACAACTAAAGTTGTAATCATGAAAATATTCCGAAATAAAGATGTGGTGAACCGCTCACTGCAACTGCACCGATCGATTTAGATTAAATGTCCGTTAAGACAAATGGACCATGTGAATGACCCATTACAGTTAGCGGTACAATTTCATGTTTCAAAATTTAAAAATTGCACAGAGTAGCTCTACCTTTTCCTCTTTTTGTTAAGCCCAAGTGCACCAAGCAGGCATCTCTCTGACACTCGTACATGGACCCCCTGTCATCACATTTACACGCACTGGTCAACGGTCATTATGTAGCATTCAGCGTTATGAAGCCACAAATTTCAACACAAACCACGATGTTTGGTTAAATTTAGCCAAGTACTCTTGAGGTCTAAACTTAACTGCTGAGTGAAAGAGAAACCTAAAAGTCAATACGAAGAAAAAACTCTGTGAGTAAATATAAAGGAAATTACAACACTCAGTGAACTGAACAGTAGATGATCTGCAGCCTTTTCCAGCCTCCAAACCTCCAACTTCTAAACCTACTTTTTTAAGTCCTTTTAAGAGGACCTCTCCAAAAAGTGGATTCTGTTCATCTGGACGTAGCGTTTTGTGGGAGAAACGTTTCGTTACTCAACCAAGTGACTTCTTCAGTCTCAGCTGACTGCAGGTTTCCCCAATCTTATAAACAGTACATTTGCATTATGACTGAAACCAGCCCACTGAAGGAACAATGGGCTGGGAGGTCTTTTAAGAGGACCAATAACTCAGATCATTGCTGTTGTGGGCACATAAGGAGCCAATGTCACAAGATACAACATGCAAAAGTCTATGAGAGGTATGAGAGGCGCCTGGTCAACATGTTAAATGTGACTGGAGTCTCTCAGTATTTACCTCCATAGTGAATGAATGCTGACATGGATGAACAGTCAGACAGCAGCTGTTTGTCTCACAGAGCGAACTGAAGGATTGTCACATGGCTAGGGATGGGTATCGTTTAGGTTTTATCCGATACCAGTACCAAACCATTACTTTTGAAACGGTGATGGTGCTTAAACGGTGCTCAAACTGGTGCTTAAAGAATGGAGAACACAAAATTGGTCCAAAAACCTCTCATGTTTAACTGTTTTTTTGTAAAAAGATAACAATGTTCGCCTTTTCTGCAGCTATAGGTGATTTATGGCATCACTCTTGACTGGAAGCAGTGCTTAAACAATGGAAAAAACACAAACTTTGTCCAAAAACCTCTCATGTTTAACTGTTTTCCACTTTTTCTTTGGTCATTTTAGCCTTTTTGGCCAGGGTGAAGGGAGTATCTGCCATCAAACAAGAGGACAGCCGCATGTAGCTATGATGATGTTTGCTAGTTCACCTTACATGCATTAATGTAATAACGCGGTTAGCCTACTCAACGTAAATTACACACAAACAACCTTAAGCTACTCACGCAGAGAAGAACGGCTGCTGCTGCATCATCATCCTCATCATTTCTGCTACACTGGCAGGGCTAGGGGCCAGGACTCTCCTCTTCGGGTTATTGGGGGATCAAAGGAGCTTGCAAAGAAAAGTGTCTGGACTTCTTTAAGTTGCTTGAAGACGTTTCACCTCTCATCCGAGAAGCTTCTTCAGTTCTAAGGTCAAATGGTGGAGAGTCCCAGATATAAACCTAGTGGGAGTGACCCCCCACAGAGGGACAAAAGGAAGGGACAAAAGGACCCCCTGATGATCCTCTAATCATCAGGGGGTCCTTTTGTCTCGGATGAGAGGTGAAACGTCTTCAAGCAACTTAAAGAAGTCCAGACGCTTTTCTTTGCAAGCTCCTTTGACTACGATGACCTGGATGACTGATAACCTTCACAGACGTTATTGGGGGATGGTGCTAACTCCGGGTCTGATAACAGGCAACCCACGCGCAGTAGACGTGCACGGTGTGAGATCTCGCAGCAAGCTATCAAATACGGCGCATTTCTCGGCTTTTAACAAAATGCTATACGTCGCCAGGTGTTTCATCAGATTCGAGGTGTTAACTCCTTTGCACAGTATCATAGTATCGCCTTAAAGCACTTGTTGCAGGCTGCTGAGTTTGCATCTTTTGCTGTGAAGTACAGCCAGACTTTGACCGCTTCGCCTTGGGCATTCTGTAGCTCTGCTCTGAAAGATCGTACGTACCTGGCCCTGCCTACTATCCTCGGAAACGTAAAATGATTGGCTAGAATCCAAAGTGTGTGACATCTCAGGAAGAAAAAGCACCGAAATAAAGCACCGAAATGTGCGCTGCTTTTCGGTCTGCCATAATGGCACCGGATACCGGTACCCATCCCTACACATGGCCCACTCACTGTTACAGCACCGTCTTACTACATGAAATTATTGTCGCTTAATTAAACCACCCTGCTGCCGTCACTCACCACCTCTTTTTTACATCCTCCACAGAGGTTGAGTTTCTTTCTTTCTTTGTTAGTAGAATTCCACAAAAAGTTATGGATGATTTGCATGGAAATCCTACAGGAGGTATGGCTTGGCCCAACCTCCTCCAGACATGATTAACTTTTGAGGTCAATCCAGATCTGGATCCAGGAATTTTTGGAAAAATTGTTTTTTTTTTTACCATAATGAAGCAGAGCAAAATTGGACATTTTGAGTCATACCTTAACAAATTCTAATAAAATTAAAAAGACATCATCTTGAGCTTCTCAAGAAAATATCAAAGACTAATGGGATCCAGACATCCTTCCTGATCCAAGTACTCAATTCATGTCTGGTATAGAGAGATTGTTTGGCCGCAGATGATCCACGCAAGTGCCAACAATGTACATTCAATTTTCAACACTATCAGCACAACAGGTGCCAACTAGAAATGCAACTGTAAATAAAAGTGTGTAGAGTAAGTAAATAAATCACACAAATGTAACACTTGCATAAAGTTCAGGATGGACCGGTGCACTACAAACACAGCCAGTATGTTAACACTGTTTAACTTACAGGACATGGTACATGGCCTGTATTTGTATAGCGCTTTACATATCCCGTCATCCACACATTCACACACTGGTGATGGCAGCTACATTGTAGCCACAGCCACCCTGGGGCGCACTGACAGAGGCGAGGCTGCCGGACACTGGTGCCACCAGGCCCTCTGACCACCACCAGTAGGCAAAGGGTGAAGTGTCTTGCCCAAGGACACAACGACCGAGACTGTCCGAGCCGGGCTCAAACTGGCAACCTTCCAATTACAAGGGAACTCCCAACTCTTGAGCCACGATCGCCCCATAAATAATTTAGGACAAATGCCACACATAAACACTGTATGGATCAGATTAAATGTTTTTTAATGATACCCCTGTTCATCTAACACACACACACACACACACACACACACACACACACACACACACACACACACACACACACACACACACACACACACACACGGACACGGACAGGCACACAGATCTAATGGGAAGCAGTAATGGGAAAGTTGCTGACTGTTGGTTTGTTTGTTTTCCAGCTGTTGTGCTGGCAGCAGCTTTTCTCTGGGAAAAGCCAACTGACAAATAACGTCAGAAAAAAGGACATCCAAAGGGAATCACAGCAGCTGATGAGAGCTGTGTGTGTCCATGCGTGTGATCCGTGCAGCATTTTTGTGTAACCTTTTCCGTTCTTATTCTTTTATATTACTGTTTGTGTATGTTTCTTATGAACCTGCTTCATCTGTCAACACATTTGCATGTCTGTGTGAGAGACTGAGACCGTACATTGGTGCATTTTCACTTTGTTTTCATACATGCACGTAATCAGAGTACTTCATTGTGCAACAGATCAGCTGATTAGAAGAAAAGTGTGTGTGTTTTTGCAACTTATCTTGGTATCTGGGTTTACTTAAGTGCTATTAAAAAGTCTCAGAGCTTTTGTAAAAATCAGTGAAACGAAAAGCAGCTGCGGATCATAACACGGAGAAATTATCTAGAATTATGCTATGGATTTGCTTGTGAACTCACTGTGTTACAACAACAACACACACTCACAAAGTTGTGTTCCCCTCAATTCAGAGTACATTATATTGACTTTACAGTAGAGTAATTTCTTGGAAACTATCCATAATTACCAAGTAATCACTAACCCCGATCCTAAATCTAGCTGCCACCCTAAAATGTAACGATTTGTGCAAAGCATGCTTTTTGTCCCCAAAAGAAAGTCCTCCGTGTTGCCTGTATGATTAAACATCCATACTGCACGTGCCCCGCAGCTACTATAAGCTAAGTCAGTGGCAACATTTTTTATGCAGGATTTATGGTCATTCATAAACCAGAAGTAATGGGGATGCACAGAAAAAGAAAAACACAAGTGAGAAAGGCAGAATGGCGACAGTGGAAAGTCTTCATAGTTTATAGTTTCAAGCACGAACAAGAACAGCTCCCATTTTTGCTCGAGAAATGAAACTGGTGACCATCCAGCAGATCTACTCCTACTTTTTAGCGAAAACACAAGAGAAGAAGAGCCATGTTTAACTGGATAGCACTCTACAAAAGAGAAGAGAAGATTCACTCTTAGATGGCGTTTGTCTCTGAGATGATAACAAAATTATAATAAAATATAACTGATAAAATAGATCCAAGTAAATTGTAAGTGTAACACTTGAGATTATTGACAGAAGTACTGTTAGATAAAAAAACACTTCTAAGGAGATCTTGTATTGAAATATTAATATTAGGGATGCTCCTGGCCACTAATTTCTTAGTCAATGAAACCCCCAAAAAAGTTACCATCAAACCAACAAGTCTACAACCAAGAAACACTCAGATATGATATGAAAACATTACTACTAAAGTCCCCTTATGACAAATTAATATTTAAAACATTTTTATTTTATTTTTTCCTGCTTATCTGAAGTCAGGTTGGGTCTTAAGTCAGGGAAGCGCAGACCTCCTTGAGCTCATCCAGGGAAACCTTGAGGCGTTCCCAGTCCAGCCAATAGATTTGATCTCTACTCTGGGCCATCCTCTTGGTGGGATACCCCAGAAGACCTTATCCTGGAGGTGCATGCCTCAACTGGCTCCTTTCGATATGGAGCAGCAGTGGGTTTTCTCAGTCAGTCTTCCTGATTGACTGAACTCATCAAACTGTCTTTTAGGGAAATTTATGGCTTTGCGTTGACAGCATTAAATTAGAAGGTAATGCGAGCTGTCTGTCTGCATAGCAGCGACATCGAGTTTGATCTGAAGCAGAGAAAGATGGTTTTAAAAAAAGGTGTTGTGGATACTTGTAGTTTGAGATTGACTTCCAAGGAAATAAAAGCTCTGTCTCGGCTCTGAACTGAGACGTGAAGCAGCTGGTGTGCAGCAGACGAAGAGGCTGCGGCTGAAGTGATGCTCTGCAGTAAAGTGCTGCTATCACTGCCTGTCTGAAAAACTGATAGAGAAGAAACCCTGTATATTCTCATCGCAACATAGACATTTTTTTAATTGGATTTTCTGATTTATTTATTGATATATAGTTAATACATCTTATGGCACAACACACTTTCCAAGATTTGATAGGGAGAATTACATATTAAATATTAAATATTTTTCCTTTTACATGAATTAGATTATAACGTAAAACTCACATTTATGTTTAATCTTCAAAAGGTATTCTTCACTCTTATACACATGTTAGTGATGATACACAAGAAGTTTTAAATGAGAATAAATCGTTTTGATTTTCTGCCATCACTCCTTTTCAGATAACTTGTGAAGTATTAGATCAGGCAGGAATGTTTATCCTGCCCTAACAGAAATGAATGATGAGCTTCTAAAGCTCATCAGTCTATTTAAAACAAAACTGTTCACAAATCTCAATGATCCAAACATGACATGTGAAAAAAGGGTGTCAAAACTAAACAGAGAAGTGAGATTTTGGAGTTGGAGAGGAAAACGTTTTCTGGTTCTTTAAACAAAACACAGAATGCAGTGAAAGTCCATCTACACCCAGGCATGACACCAATCGGCCATCTTGACTTTGCCTCCAACAAGACCAAACCTCTATCGGAAGGATTGTGGAAAAGTTTCAAGTCTTTCACCTCAATTCTTGGAAACAGGTGTAGGGATTTACTGAAACATACAAACAGAAATACAGTAAACTTTGTTATATTACAACGAGCTTGAAAGTCATTTGGTTTGACCACCTTTAATCTTAACTCTCTGAGCCAGTCTTCAGTAATAGTTCTCCAAGCTTCTTGAAGGACATTCAAAGCTGTTTTTTCTTTCAATGTTTCTGCCTTTTGGTCCGTTCTGTGTCAGGACGGTCCCACACTGCTTCAATAAAGCTGCGATCTGGGCTCCAATCTAAGACTGATAATCAATCAGAGGTTTTCCAGATGGTATATGCCAGAGCCTCTGCAATGTTTTACAGATGGCTTTATACGCTCTCTGTTCTACTTCTCTTCTGGCTTCATCTGTACATATTGACAATGACTTGAACCACTGATTTTCTGTCCATTTCTTGTGTACCTCAGTCTTCACTGACAATGGCCTTTCAAGGAAGGCCATTGTCAGATGAATCTGTCAGCCTTTGCTTGAACTTTTCCCTATTTTTTAAGGACATGACTTCAGTTTCTGTTCATCTTCTTCTTGATTTGTCTCCACTTGTATTAATTTTTTAAGCACACACTGCATACCATCTTGAGATTAGTTTTCAGCTAATAGCTCTTTGGGATCACGTTACTACTAAAAAAATAAAATTTTAGGCTGTCAAACTGTGTTGTCTTTGGCATTTTTCATCGATTCAACTAAGGAAATGGGAACAAATGGGGTGTTTTTGCAATTGGAGGCTAGTAACCTCTCCTCTGGAGAGGAGAGTTCGTCCGTTAGTTGAACCTCGGATACAGGAGGAACAATGCGGTTTCCATCCTGGTCGTGGAACACTGGACCAGCTCTTTATCCTCTCGAGGAAGCTTGAGGGTGCATGGGAGTTTGCTCAACCAGTCTACGTGTGTTTTGTGGACTCGGAGAAGGTATTCGACCGGGATGCTCCAGGAGTACGGAGTGTCTGGCCCATTGCCCTTTGGGCGCATGCGCACGCAGCGACCGGCAGTGAGTGAGAGCTTGGCATCCTAAGTTTTTAAGTTTTTATTATTTCTTTTCGGTTTTATTTGTTGCCGTGTGTTTTGGTTGAAAGAAGTGACAGTTTCTTACAAAGTGACACACGCTCCACAACAGTGAGAACGTCATGGATTCTTTCTTCTTCATTTTGGTTGGATTTCTATTGTGCTGGCTTGTTTCCAATGAGGTGGGCGAGGCCGTGAGTCAGCTGAGGATTGTTTACTCCCGCGACGAACTGTTACAACTTAACTTACCGTATGATGGTAAGGACCTCACCTCATGTATACCGGATTTTATACATAAAGACTCTAACAGAACGAGTGAGAAGAGGAAGAGGAAAAGAGGGAGACGTGGAGGTGTTAAATTGCGTATGAGGAGACAACAGGTCAGTCGGTTTCCCCTGCCGTCTGTTATCCTTGGAAATGTTCAGTCTCTTAGGAACAAACTGGATGAACTCCAGGGAAACGTCAGGTTCCAGAAAGACTTCAGGGACAGCTGTGTAATGGCTTTTTCCGAGACATGGCTGACGGAGCTGGATCAGGACGCCGATTTTTCAATCGACGGTTTTGGAGCTCCCTTCCGCCGGGATCGAGATGCACGGGTAACAGGGAAATCTCAAGGAGGGGGAGTATGCTTGTATGTGAACAAACGTTACTGTAGCGCTGTGACTGTTAGAGAATGTATTTGTACACCAGATGTTGAACTTTTATCTGTGTCACTGCGCCCTTTTTATCTCCCTCGTGAGTTTCCACAACTTTTTATAACCGTAGTTTACATTCACCCGAAGGCTCACCCCGCCTCCACTTGCAGCATCATTTCAGACGTAGTGCAGAAGCTGCAGGCGCTTTCTCCTGATGCACCAAACTTTATAATGGGGGACTTTAACCATGTCTCCCTTAAATCAACTTTGGGCAATCTGTATCAATATGTATCCTGTCCTACCAGACGGGATAAAATGTTGGACCTCTGTTACGGATCGGTGAAGAATGCTTATAAATCCCTCCCGCTTCCTCCTCTGGGATCTTCTGACCATAACTGTGTGCATCTTCTGCCCATCTATAAAACTGTCTTAAAACGAGAGAAGACAAAGACTAAGGATGTTGACATATGGTCAGAAGAATCTGTGCTTACCTTGCAGGAATGTTTTAAGTGTACAGATTGGGAAGTTTTTATTCAGTCTTGTGGAGATGATCTCGACGCTTTGGTGGATGTTACTAGCTCTTATGCAGTATTTTGTAAAGAAATGATTATACCCCGTAAGCGCGTTAAAATTTACGCTAACAATAAGCCATGGGTCACTAAAAGTGTCAAATCCTGTTTAAGGAAAAAGAGACAGGCCTTTAAAGAGGGGCTGTTACTGATTTTCAGACAGCCACCAAGGAAATGAAAATCGAGATCTTGAAAGCAAAACAGAGCTACAAAAACCTTCTTGAAAGCAAATTTGCTGCAAAAAATTTGGGGTCTGCCTGGACTTGTATGAAAACCATAGCAGGGTTTCAAAATCCCCAGAGCAGCAGTCAGGTCATTTTAGATGGTTTTAATTCAGACAGAGATTTTGCAAATGCTTTAAACATGTTTTATGCTCGTTTTAGTTCTTCTGATTTTAGCGAGGATATTTTGGAACTGAAACAGAAACTGAGAGATACTCAGCACTTTATCATTGAACTCAGCGATGTTAAAAAGGCCTTTCATACAGTCAATGTGAACAAGAGCCAGGGTCCTGATAATATTAGTGGCCGCCTAATTAAATCTTGTGCTGATGAACTCAGTCCTATATTTCAGGTTATTTTTAACAAATCCTTGCAAACACAACATGTGCCCTCTCTTTGGAAAGAAGCAGTCGTGGTTCCTGTCCCTAAATCTAGTCGTCCAAAAATTCTAAACGACTTCAGGCCTGTTGCCTCACTTCAGTTGTCATGAAAGTCTTTGAAAAAATCATCAGAAATGTGATTATGAAAGAGACTGAACATCAGCTGGATCCAATGCAGTTTGCATACAGGCCCAACAGAGGAGTGGAGGACGCACTTTTAACTTTACTAAATCTAATTCTTAAACATGTAGAGAGTAAAGGGACTTTTGCAAGACTTCTTTTCATTGATTTTTCTTCGGCTTTTAATACAATACAGCCCCATATTTTAATTAAAAGACTTTTAGAACAGTTTGAAATCAGGAAAAACCTGGTGGGCTGGATTTTAGATTTTCTAACTGACAGGTCACAAAGAGTGAGAATAAATGGGGTTCTGACTGACCCAGTGTTCTCCTCCACAGGTTCTCCTCAAGGGTGCGTCCTATCGCCCTTATTATTCACTCTCTATACAAATATGTGTCAGGGCAGACATGAAAACAGGGTCATTATTAAATATGCAGATGACTCTGTTATTGTCAGCTTACTGAAAGAGGGTGAAATTAACCACGGTCCAGTCATTGATGACTTTGTTCAGTGGTGTGAGGAGTCTTATCTCCAGCTGAACATATCTAAAACAAAAGACATGGTTGTTGATTTTAGGAAACAACAAAATGGGCAAGCAGTCACTTTAATTAAAGGTCAGAAAATAGAGCAAGTACAATCATATAAATATCTTGGGACCATAATAAATGAAAAACTGAACTTTGATCAAAATTGCAAATCAGTTTGTAAAAAGTGTCACCAGCACCTTTATTGCCTTAGGAAACTTGTTCATTTCCACATTGACCAAAAAATTTTAACTTTGTTTTATCGTTCTTTTATTGAGTCTGTTTTATCCTTTTGTTTGGTGGCATGGTTCGGTCAGACTTCTGTCACAGAGAAAAACTCTCTAAATCAGATAGTGAGATGGTCCAGTCGTCTGATAGGTGAGCCACAGACTTGTTTAGCCTCCCTGTACTCTAAGCAGGTACAGAGGATGGCTTTATCAATCCTTAAAAATGGTTCCCATCCTCTAAGGGGTGAATTTCAGCTTCTTCCCTCAGGACGGAGGTTTCTATTTCCGAGATGCAGGACAAAGCGTTATAAAAATAGCTTTGTCCCCGTTGCTGTTACTGAATTAAATAAGAACTGTTTTTGATTCGAAATATTAAAGTATGTGTCACAGTGAGTTTTATATATTTATTAGGTATGTGTGTTTTTAAAGGGATGTCAAATGCTGTCATTTTTCTGTAAAGCAAATTTACCTTGCCTTTAGGTATAAATAAAGTTACCTTACCTTACCTATTGCTACGGGCCATTCAGTCCTTATACGACCATTGCAAGAGCATAGCCGACAATAAGTCAGACTCGTTCCCGGTGGGTGATGGGCTCCGCCAGGGCTGCCCTTTGTCACGATTCTGTTCATAATTTTTATGGACAGAATTTCTAGGCATAGCCAAGTTGCGGAAGGCTTTCACTTTGGTGGTCTCAGAATCTCATTTGCTTTTCGCAGATGATGTGGGCCTGTTGGCTTCATCAGGTGATGGCCTCCAACTTGCCTTGGAACTGTTCGCAGTTGAGTGTGAAGCGGTGGGAATCAGCACCTCCAAATCTGAGGCCATGGTCCTCAGCCGGAAAAGGGTAGAGTTCCCACTTGGTCTTGTCAGGGACAAGACCAAGTGGAGGAGTTCAAGTATCTCGGGGTCTTGTTTGCGAGTGATGGGAGAAGGGAGCAGGAGATCGACAGACGGATTGGTGCTGCGGCTGCAGTAATGCGGATGCTTCCCTTGTGGTGAAGAGAGAGATGAGCGTAAAAGTGAAGCTCTCAATTTTTTTACGTCCCTACCCTCACCTATGGTCATGAGCTGTGGGTAGTGACCGAAAGAACGAGATCGCGGATACAAGCAGCAGAAAATGGGTTTCCTCCGAAGGGTGGCTGGCCTCTCCCTTAGAGATAGGGTGAGAAGTTCGGCCATCCGGGAGGGGCTCAGAGTAGAGCAGCTGCTGCTCCACATCGAAAGGAGCCAGCTGAGGTGGTTCAGGCATCTGACAAGGATGCCTCCTGGGTGAGGTGTTCCAGGCATGTCCCACTGGGAGGAGGCCCCGGGGCAGACCCAGAACATGCTAGAGAGATTATATCTCGCAGGTGGCCTGGGAATGCCTTGGTCTTCCCCCGGATAAGCTGGAGGAGGTGGCTGGGGAGAGGGAGGTCTGGGCTTCTCTGCTTGGGCTGCTGCCCCCGCGACCCGGCCCCGGATAAAGCGGAAGAAGATGGATGGATGGATGGATGGATGGATGCTAGTAACAAAGTTCCTAAAGACACAATAATGACATAATTGCATTCCTTAGCCTCTTACCCCCAAATTTTAACCTTCAAAACTAAGTTCCTAAAACTTGCCTTAACCTAACTCTAATTTTATCCCTAAAATCAAGTCTAAAGCAGGCCTTTAAAGAATATGCAAAACGCCATCTAGTTTACAAGTCATGCTAGTCCAGACATCCAGTCCAGTATCTCTTAAAGATACTGAGCTGCATTTGAGTTTGGTGTCAGCAAAGTTTCCAGAAACTGAAGCTTTGAGTTTAAATTTTGCAATTTGCTCTCTGCATTGAATCATATCTGGTATTAATCTCTGTCTCTCTTCCACAGCATGTCTTTATCCTGTCTTCCTTCTCTCACCCCAACCGGTCGCAGCAGATGATCCCGCCCCTCGCTGAGCCTGGTTCTGTCAGAGGTTTCTTCCCGTTAAAAGGAAGTTTTTCCTTCCCACTGTCGCCAAAGTGCTTGCTCATAGGGGGTCATATGATTGTTGGGTTTTTCTCTGCATCTATTATTGTACGATCTACTGTACAATATAAAGCGCCTTGAGGCGACTGCTGTTGTGATTTGGTGCTGTGTAAATAAAATTGAATTGAATCGATTTAAAAAATGTGTTTTTTTTTCCCAAAAAGAAAACATTTTGCCACTATTACTATAATTCTTTAAATAAATGATTTTCCTCTCTTCCTCTTCTTCAGTCTGTATCTCTGCAGGTTTGTTAGAAGTGTGTCTCCAGCAGCCAACACTTCTTTGCGCCGACAGTTTCAAAGAAGAAATTAATTCTTATAGGTTTCCTGTTTTGTGTAGAAAGAAGGTCGAATTCTTTGGGGGAAAAGTATAAAGAAGTCATGAGTGCCTCAAAACACTTTATTCTAATTTAAAAAACACTTATCACAAATCCAATGCATGAGAAGCCATAGACTGTATATAAAAGATAGAATGAACTGCAACCGCGATGTTTCCCAGTCATCTCTGGATTCTGAGAATCCTCCACTTTAGGACCCCCACCTATATTTTCTGGAGTTAGATGTGGCCATAATTAGAGCAAATGGTGGAGTAGTTACCGTGCTGTAAACTGTCTGGGTGAAATCCACAGACACAGACACTTGATACTAAATGGTTACCTTTATTTATTGACCCTGACTGAAGACTGAGAACTCTTTCTCTCTAGACTTTATTGTATTCTTGAGAACTATCAATAAAACATTACCTAAGGCCCTGAAATCATAAGCATCTAATCTTTAAATATAGAACAACTACATCTTTTATTCCACATTCTCAGAAAAATATTGACCTAAAATTGGTTTTGCAACTCTGTATTAATGTATTTGCATTTTTCCTCCCTCTCGCTGTTTCTGTCTCACAGTTCCTCTCACCTCCCTCCCCCTCCTTACATTTATCTCTGCTGACTGTATCTTCGTCAACCCCCCCCCCCCAGCGTGCTTGCTTGGCTTCACTGTTGTGATTCATGAGTTAATAGGCGACATGTCTGAAAGTGCTGAACTATGTCCTCCTCTTCAGTTCCCCCTCCCTTGTTTCCTCGCTGTCTCTGTTTCTTTTAAGCACTTACCCTCCTTTTAATCCACTTTGTCTCTTCCAACTTTTAAACTGTAGTGTTTTATCATGACAACGAGCTGAATCAAGACGCCATTAAGTCAAACCCGAATTCCACAGCGAGCAAAGGCCTGTGTTGGACATTATAACAGCACGGACTTCCTCCTTTAGCTCATCTATTAATGTCATCATCTCAGTCTCATTAGGAAGTAGCTGCTTTCTGCCTTTCAGTCTGGTTTCTATATGAACTGTTATTACTCATGACAGCATGTGTACGTGAAACACATGACGAGAAGAGCTGCTGTTATGAAGAACGAATAAGAACAGCATTATGTAGGAGGTCAGGGAAATATTGAATGCATATTTTACTAATAATTCAAGAAATCATGTCCATCTGTTCTGTCTCGAGAACCACAGAACCACAGTGCTGCTGGGGCACGAGCAAGTGGGGTGTTGATTTGGATGAGTAGTACTTATATTTTGATTAAAATACATCCTTCATGGTCAGTATTTCAGAGGCGCAAACATATTCTCATGATTGCTTTGCCATCTTTGTGATGACATCCACTGACAAATGCATCCTCACTCTGATAACTCTAAAACCGATTTTATTTCTAAAAGTCTGAAGCAGGAAGGTGGGTGGGGGGCAAAATGTCACCTGCTCAAAAACTCAAAGTAGACATGACAAAGACAGATGGATGTATTTTATTTATTTTTATCTTTGGTTTCCGGTGACAAATGATTTCAGTTCCTCCCACAGTTTTCCAGCTGAGGTACGCATTCATGCTTCGCTCAAAACAGCAAAGTAACGATTATCCATGAAAATATGGTCTTTGAACTGTGCACAAATTATTTAAAAGCTCAAAAAAGCGAAATCTTGTAAAAATAATTTAACAGCATTTTGATGACATCTTGCTTTTGTGGTTTCTTTGTTGAAACAGGATGAGGTTTACTAATGTTTTTGAAAGGGAAGTATTACTTTGTAAACCTTGTAAACTCTTAAAGATGGTAAAATGTTCAGGAACTAATCAGCTGCGAGTTTTCATTCTGTGATTAAAAAAATGTGTTTTTTCTTCTGAAGAGAACAAACAAACTTGCCACTGTTACTCGAATCCTTTGAATGAACGATTTTCTTTTTCTTCCCTTCCCTCTGCATCTCTGCCAGCTTGTTTGAAGTGTGTCTCCGGCAGCCAGTAAGATTCACTGTGTCGATAACAGTACGACAATCAGTGGGAGTGATACAGATGTCCGAATTGGCTCCCACTAAAAAGAAACCCCCGAGTGAGTCTGTTTCATCCTTTCCTTCTTCACGGGGCGGTTAAAGTCGTCAGTAACCAGGTCTGAAAATGGGCCACATGTGGTCACAAAGCAGCTGCGATTATTTTGACCTGCTGCCGTTGAAAACATGACAACAGATACAGTGGGGCAAAAAAGTATTTAGTCAGCCACCGATTGTGCAAGTTCCCCCACCTAAAATGATGACAGAGGTCAGTAATTTGCACCAGACGTACACTTCAACTGTGAGAGACAGAATGTGAAAAAAAAATCCATGAATTCACATGGTAGGATTTGTAAAGAATTTATTTGTAAATCAGGGTGGAAAATAAGTATTTGGTCAATAACAAAAATACAACTCAATACTTTGTAACATAACCTTTGTTGGCAATAACAGAGGTCAAACGTTTACTATAGGTCTTTACCAGGTTTGCACACACAGTAGCTGGTATTTTGGCCCATTCCTCCATGCAGATCTTCTCGAGAGCAGTGATGTTTTGGGGCTGTCGCCGAGCAACACGGACTTTCAACTCCCGCCACAGATTTTCTATGGGGTTGAGGTCTGGAGACTGGCTAGGCCACTCCAGGACTTTCAAATGCTTCTTACGGAGCCACTCCTTTGTTGCCCGGGCGGTGTGTTTTGGATCATTGTCATGTTGGAAGACCCAGCCTCGTTTCATCTTCAAAGTTCTCACTGATGGAAGGAGGTTTTGGCTCAAAATCTCACGATACATGGCCCCATTCATTCTGTCCTTAACACGGATCAGTCGTCCTGTCCCCTTGGCAGAAAAACAGCCCCATAGCATGATGTTTCCACCCCCATGCTTCACAGTAGGTATGGTGTTCTTGGGATGCAACTCAGTATTCTTCGTCCTCCAAACACGACGAGTTGAGTTTATACCAAAAAGTTCTACTTTGGTTTCATCTGACCACATGACATTCTCCCAATCCTCTGCTGTATCATCCATGTGCTCTCTGGCAAACTTCAGACGGGCCTGGACATGCACTGGCTTCAGCAGCGGAACACGTCTGGCACTGCGGGATTTGATTCCCTGCCGTTGTAGTGTGTTACTGATGGTGACCTTTGTTACTTTGGTCCCAGCTCTCTGCAGGTCATTCACCAGGTCCCCCCGTGTGGTTCTGGGATCTTTGCTCACCGTTCTCATGATCATTTTGACCCCACGGGGTGAGATCTTGCGTGGAGCCCCAGATCGAGGGAGATTATCAGTGGTCTTGTATGTCTTCCATTTTCTGTTGATTGCTCCCACAGTTGATTTTTTCACACCAAGCTGCTTGCCTATTGTAGATTCACTCTTCCCAGTCTGGTGCAGGTCTACAATACTTTTCCTGGTGTCCTTCGAAAGCTCTTTGGTCTTGGCCATGGCGGAGTTTGGAGTCTGACTGTTTGAGGCTGTGGACAGGTGTCTTTTATACAGATGATGAGTTCAAACAGGTGCCATTCATACAGGTAACGAGTGGGGGACAGAAAAGCTTCTTACAGACGACGTTACAGGTCTGTGAGAGCCAGAGATTTTCCTGGTTTGAGGTGACCAAATACTTATTTTCCACCCTAATTTACGAATAAATTCTTTACAAATCCTACCATGTGGATTCATGGATTTTTTTTTCACATTCTGTCTCTCACAGTTGAAGTGTACCTCTGGTGCAAATTACTGACCTCTGTCATCATTTTAAGTGGGGGAACTTGCACAATCGGTGGCTGACTAAATACTTTTTTGCCCCACTGTATGTGCAGTAGCAGCCACATGTTGCATGTAATGACTTACTTTAGATTTTATAATCATGTCAATGCAAAAATTGGTAAAACACAACACAAGGGCCTGCTTCTGAGCCACAATAGCTGGAGCAACCATTGTTGCACTCTACTAGTTAAATTTAATGTCATATTGCAGACAGTAACTTCAACAGTGGATGGAAGCCAGTGCATGCTTTACATAAGCATGGTTCCATTTGTTTGTGTATTTCTCTACAGAGAATCAATGCAGATCGTTTAACAGTGAAATTTACCAGGAATAGGTATGAAAAGGTTTTATTTTCTGTTTGCGTCACTCATTCCACAGTGTCACTACCTGTCTGACTTCAGACAGACAGGTTGATGTCTCGCATGCAAATTAGCAGTGACTGTGACCAAATCAGTCATATGGGGGATTTAGGTGAAGCGCTGCTTTGCAACCAAATTCATTCTAGTGAGGCCTATGCAGGAATTACAGACATTAACCCAGAAAACTGCACTGTGGGTCACCTGCGATTCAACATGTGAAGTTTGAATTTATGCTTCTCATATACTCATAGATGCACAAATTGTAATACACAGTAAAGGTATCAGACAACAACAGCAAGATGTACCAGAGAGCGTTCAAGAGAAAGTCCCTGGAGGCTAACTACAGAATGCTGAGCAACATTTAAAAGGATTGCACAATTTCCAACATAATATCAGCACCAAAATATTCAGAAATTCTCTCCAGGTACATTTGTGTAATGAAATCAAACAATTTCTGACAGAGGCTCAGACGGTATATTCACAGGTGTCAGACTTGCAGACATTTTCAAGAAGTACCAAACAATATTATGTTATTAATAACATGCTCAAGGTTTATTTTTCCCTCTCCTGCTGCCGTACTAAGTAACTGCTGATGGCATTCAGCTGCAGAATAGTTTCTATAGGAAACACATCACTGGGGTTTTAACAGACTGAGTCATCCTCTTATTTAAAGCTGCAGTGGGCAACGTGGATATGCGTCAGTGCACGGAAACAACATAATTTCAGCATATTGTTTTTAAACTGTCTGACAGGAAAGAACGTCTGCACCTTACCTGGGCTCTGCAGTAAACTGGCCAATGACTGTTGTGTTTTCACAAAAGTATTTTAGTCCACATTTCATCCTGTGTGCTTTTTTTTCTCTTCCTTCTAATTTGCTGCTTTAAGTTATTGTTATCAGATGATCGATATTAAATAACCGGCTTTAACGTTAACAGTGCAGGTGTGGAAAGTCTGAAATTACATCAAGTTTGAAATTGTGGACGATCATGTGTAGGGTGGAAAGAATGGCATTCGTTGCTCCAGAAGAGTTTGGACATCTGCAGAATTTAGTTCTGAAGTTGTTCGTGTTGAACAGCACAGCCCCCTGCCTTCTGTTCAACGTTTCCTCTTTCATTTAACCGTAGGCATGTAACAAATACTGTGCAAAGTACCAGGCGATGCAACAAAAATGATTCAATTTTGACAAACTGACGAACTCCAAACTGCCAATTTTGTGTTCCAGTGAAAACCCATACCCTTGTTTACCTGCCTTTGTGATTCATGTCACTATATATGACAAGTAGTAAGAACAAGCAGTATGTTGCAAAATTCAGGAGGGACCATGTATCACTATGTCATAGTTTTTAAGCTCAGTGTAGCAGTCACTCTGAATGATGCCTCTCTTGATGTCAGACTCTCATGCCAATAAACAATCCACACACCCACAAGTAGAAACACACACTCTCCCACTCATGACCACAGCCTCATCCCCTGTGAGTGCATTTCCTGCACTGTTACCACTTTTTATGTTTCTAATTTCTACTTTAATAGCTATTCTGGCCCTTGTTTTACTACATTGTGCAACTCTGTCTCTTTTCATTTGATTTACATCCCATAAACTCAATAAGATGAAACTTTAGAAAGAAAAAAAAAAGTAACGATATATTTTGTTCTTAGGTTTGGTGATTGCTGTTATTAAACTGTTGAGATCCTGGTGTCGATGTCACAAACACAGAAGTGTATAACAGAGGCCCTTTGCTCTGAGACTCTGGCCTTTACACTATCAGATCATGAACCACGAGCGCTTCAGCCAGCGCACAGCAGTCAGATCTTTTTATTAACTGGTTTAGAAAGACCCAAACACAATCCCGCCTCCCTGCTGCAGATCTCCATAAAGCATAATCAAATACATCATTGTGGTAAAAGCATTCCCAAAGATTCCCATCACTGCAGCCAATTCTACAAAAATCATTTCCCAATTATTCTCAACAGGGGAGCAAAGTCGGAAACAAGAACCCAAAGTTGTTAATCTGAGGCCTTCGCACAGATGTGAAGACAGACGGCAGAACACCACGGCAAGATTTCAAATAGTCACTAATTGGGCTCAGGCCACACTCACCGCTCCATCCTCCTGATGTTAGTGCTGCTCTCTAAAACGGTTATTATCACTGAGACACCAAAACGCAACTGAAACAACAAGACCAGAGGAAACCCTGTGCATAATCATGAGACACAGAAGTGATCTGACAAAATAACATCGTATTCTGCAAACTCAAGGTCCCAGATGTCATCCTTAGAGATTTCTTTTTCCTCCTGAAGGAAAGGTGTATGTCATTTAGTCAATTTGTTTTGTGTGATGGTCGACACCAACAACAGAGCATTTTAGTCGATAAAGGGCTTGGACATGAATTGAGCTGCGGTTTGGGGAAAGCCTGGAGGGGGGTTGGCGGTGGTTCCCAGGCCTGGTAGATCCACATGTATTAAATAAGTGAAGTGAAGAAGTTAAAGAATTGAAAAGGGGAGGGAGGGTGGAGCACATAAACCTGAACAAACAGCTTGTAGAACTGGCGGGATGTATAGATAAAAACCAAAAGGAGCGTGTTTGGAGGCGTGATCCCGCTCCTGAAATTCAGATACTTTGTCTCCAAATACTAGGCCACGGGAGACACCAGTACCTAGGTTGGATAAACATTTGACCTTCACTGTTACCACCCAAGGAGAAAGTTGACCTTAAATGATACATTTCAAGAAACCATATAGATTAACATATCATATGGAAGAGCATGGATAGAGCTGTACAACCTGCGTTTTACTTTTTCAATACATCACTCTATGATGTCACAATGACACCATAAAGTTTCCCCAAAAACACAACACGTGTCATGACCCTGTGCCTTCTCGGCTGACTCTGTATGGCTACAAGTGTTTCTGTTGTGTTGCGTCTCTCGCTCTACCGGGGCGTAGTCATGACGACTCCAGCCCCTGGCTCAGACACCTGCAAGCAATCGTCTCATCACCACGTTCACTTCTTAAGGCGGCTGCCGAGAACGCTTCTTCGCTGGATTATTGTGTAACACTCGTCAGTGTCATTGCAAGTCTGAGCTTTTCCACGAGTTTCTTTCGTGCCGCAGCTTACCTGTTCTTCCTCCCTGTGCCAGATTTCTCGTCAGCCTGAGGACCGCCGTTTGGTGAGCTAAAGCCGGAGTCCGAGCTAACCTGAGCATCAGCGAAGGATTGTGTACATAGCCCCGTGTGTCCCCTTCCCGTGCCAGTGTTCCCCGGAGACCCTCTTCCCGTACCCCCTCACCTGTATATATCTGCACTTAGTGTCTGTGTGTAAATAAATTGTGAAACTTTAAGACGGTCTGCCTCCAAGTCTCTCCTGAGCCTGACAACACGCGTCCATGTCTTAAAATGACAATGACAATGACACAAAAATATGAATATACCACATTAGATATCCATGTAACATTGCTGACATCAGCAGTAATGGTCTAGGAAAATAACGCACATTATCGGGGATTTTAATATTGACATCTTTTCTGCTGACGACAGCATAAAACACTTTGAGTATAGCCTTCACCCTTCAGGGGAAGTTATTCTCTCTGAGCGCTCTTGTTTTCATAGCACACATGATAATATCATAAATAATCGAGACATTGTTGTTTCTGTAAACATCTGAACAGTTTTAGTTAAAGGGTTTCCCTTCACTCCCTTCCACTCGCATTTCAAGAATTATTCATTTGCCAGAAAAGACAAACCACAAGACTTTGCGGTAGTGCAGTGGTCAGCGTCATCACCTCACAGCAAGAGGGTCGTGGGTTTGAGTCCACTGGTCAGCTGTGGTCTTTCTGCTTGGAGTTGGCATGTTCTCCCCATGTGTGAGCTCAGAGTCATACATGTAAGGTTAATTATTATATAATATAATTAATTAATTAATATATAATTAATTGTAACTTCGGTCGTTGCTGTGCTTTTTGGAAGTCGAATTTCCCAGAGGAACCCACCCGAGGGATTAATAAAGTTCTATCTTATCTTATCTTATCTTATCTTATTACTGATTCTAAGCTGGCTGTAGGTGTGTGGTTGTCTGTCTTGCTGTGATCAGTTAGCATCCTTGTCCTATGGCAACTGTGACAGGCTCCAGCTGAGCGTAACCCTGAATTGGACAACACGAAGAAAATGGACTGATGGACAAAACAAGCAACGGTCAAATTGTTAATATGATTCACATTTTGTATAGAAATCTTTAAAGTATTCATGTTCTTAGTTCTATCAGCTACGATACAATGAAGTGAAAATTTGATACTCTTGCAGCCCTCGTACAAATATGCTATATTGGTCATACAAATCCAATAATAGTGAGGTCATAAAAAAACTCCATTGCTGCTGAATATTCTAACTTAATCTCCTCACAAAGTCTTTGATGTCTCATCTATTACTCAGATTAAAACCACAAACTGAAACTATGACGTTAAAGCACAGAATCATCGATCGATTATCAGCAACGTTTACTTCCTCTGAGATATTTGTTATTGCGTCCTCTTAAAGATCAGATAAGAGTCTTTCAACATCGCTGCAATGTTAACGATGTATTTAGGAACAAGTAGCAGCTCAATAAGAGCCGAATTGTCAGCAGTTGTGTTTAGACTGAAGGAGGCTGACTGGGAGATAATGGGGGTCATTACGCTGTTATTATTGCTGTCAGTGGGGTCTGCTCAGAGCTGTTTGATGTGTGGCTGTGAAGGATGATGGAGCACAGGGCAGTAGCTCAAAGACCAGGTGTTTCTCTGAGCGAAGATCAAAAAGTACTCGTGAAAGCTCCTCAGTGTAGTTTGTTATTACCCCGCTGGCTGTGCGTCCAGGACATGTTTTGAGTTCAGAAAACACTTTAAACTGTACAGACATGTTGTTCAATGAAGCACGACAAAGAGTCACTGAGTGTGGCGCGTTTCTTCCCGTGGCGTCAGATAACCATCAGATTCTGCCTGTGTGGGTCTAGTCACACACCAGGTCTCCTTTGGTCACTGATAGATAGCGTCACTGTGCTCGGGGCCAAAAAGTCCATACTGGGACAAAAGTGGGTGGGTGTGTCAGGTTTATCAGACTGGTTGGGTTTAATCTGGCCTTCCACAGCAGCACTGTCAGGTATAATGTCTCCCAAAGTAACACATTACTGTACATGTTTCAGTAGTAATGTAACTATACTGGCTTGAGTAATGACATCACAATAACAATAATGTTATTACTTGTATTAGGTTCTTAATAGTGTCATTATCTGACAGTGCGTTTCAGGCTATTTTATTGAGTAATGCCATAAAAAGTAAAGTAAGTTACAGAGTAGTGTATGTAACCACGGTAACTTCTGACCCCACTTCCGCCAGTCCCTTTATTGTGGCGGGAATGAATCCTGTATAAGTTCCGGGTCAATCAGCTGCATGTCCCTGCTCCTCTGGCTGCTGTTGTCCCTGTGGTTGGCGTACTTGTCAGATATCGACACATTTTGCACTACAGGCCAGTTGACAGCGTGCAATAACCCGGCCGATTCATTCATCTTTACACTACCTCACACTCGACTCAACGGTGAGTTATTTGTTTGTTTTGTTTTGTCACAATTAATGTACATGCGGAGCCGCGATCGCACATCCTACAATGCCGGTAAGCTAATGCTAGGCTAGCGACAGTAAGTGCAATTACTAGTGTCATCTATTGAATATTGTTGTTTTTGTTTATTCCATTATGGCCGAATGTTGACTTAACGTATCTAGAGTTGAATGAGTGATTTGATTTTTGTAGTTTTGTCCGTTTTGGATGTTTTTTGTTACTTTTCTGATGAAATGCCGAAACGGCCTATGAGATTTTGCATTGAGTTAAATTCCATTTACATTATTGAATCTGTTGCGCAACACCTGTGATTAAATGAGTTTTGTAAATATATTTGATTAACTTTGGATAATATTTATTAGCTTTAACGCTGATATACTTTGATGGGACCCATGAGAATGTCTTTCTATAATAGTATTTAGAATGACATTCATTATAAGAGATGATGGTTTATTGATTGTTGTATGAAACGTGGCATTGATTACTTGACTTTGTTATTTATGGATTTATGGATTTATTTTGTCACAGCAGTAGAATGCTGTTTCATTTTCTTCTGTGAATGATACTTTCTGTTTTTTGACCTTGTTTAGGTCAGGTTTTTTTTGTTCTCCCGCGATCAGCCCTGATCAGCCCTGATCAGCGCGAGATGGCGAGCCACCCGACCACCGCTACATTGCGGTAGGAATTGTGAACCTATGGACTGAATCACAAATTGTTGACAATGACCTATCACAGGTCCATGGAACTAAACTAAATCACATACTGGACTACACCTCATCCCACCTCCTTTTGGAACCTACTAAGCTGTTTTGTATTGTCAACATTATTTTTGTTTGTGATATATATGCATATGTTTTTATTTCTTTTGTACATCCGTCTATACACTTCTCCTAACAAACATAATATATATATATATATATTTGAGCTCTACTTTTGTTTCCTGTGTTTTATTCACACCCTCAGGCTCCATAGTCGAATCTTAATCTGATAGCTCATTGTCTATGAGGCTGCAGTCAGGCGCCCTGGTCCTTTAACCGCGTTACATGTAACAAACTACTTTCTTTGGATAGTAATTAGGTAACGCACTGCAGTACAGAAAAGTAATGCGGAATGTGTAATATGTTACTGTTTTTGAGTAACAGTGCCCACACTGCACACTTCACACTGAGAATGTCGGATTTGGGCTGGAAACCCATCTCACTGGTACCATAGCTCAGGGTGCCACGTGCTACATGATCAATGATCTGATCATGTATCAGCTCACAGTTCCAGGTTGGATTTTCTCTTTGGATTTTTACTTGTGAGTCAAATCTTGACTTATTGTTAAAGTAATTCAAAAGCTGTGATTTTATTTTATTTTTATGAATAAAGTCTAAATATTTACCAACAAACATAAACAACTATGCAGATATTCTTTTAAAGGTGTTCATGACGGGATAAAATATCTGGAAACTAATTGACACAACTTTTTGTTTTTGTCTTTATTTGCACATTTACATACTTATACGCATATAAAGAGTTTGTTTTCCCAACTTTGAAGTATTTGAGCACTCTGCAAAGATGCGTGCTGCTGTTGATAAAATGTTTCTAATAATTTATTTAAATTTAATGGAAACATTCACTAGCTACGTGCTCCAGACATGTATCATAAACTGGCCTGTAAAACAGCTCATAATGGAGGCCATATGAAGTATTTTAATTTGAGCCAATTTCTCAATAAAAAATTCATATTTTCCATAAATGCAGAGTATTTTGAAATAACATTTGATGTCATGCTGACTTAATAAACATAATTTTATGCTCCAGGACAATCCTCAGGCTCATATAGTGAAGCATGACTAATAAAATATTTATCCTTTGCTATAAAATCAAACTTTCTCCGTCTTATCCCACCACATTTTTCATAGCTGCTGCTGCTCTGGCTTAGTCTCTCTGCAGAGGGTTATCATCAGCAGAACCTTTGACCACATCAAAGCATGGCATGGTAGTGGCAGCAGTTGATAACCGTGCTGTGATCTAACCACAGTGGCTTTCCTGTTTCGTTCTCTTCGTCTCTCAGGCACGGCTTCATTTGAAGTCAGTCATTTGGCAGAAAACTAAACAAGCCCCCTGTTAACTACCTCACTTACTTCTGTTTACAGACCAGATTTTGAGAAAACCACCAAACGGCTGCAGAGGCCAAACAGTGTCTGAGTGAGTGGTAACACTTGAGATAAACACATTTGCAGTTTACTGTTGCCGGTAAAGAAAAGTGTGCATTATTTTATTCATATAGAAAAGATTAAAGAATAAATAAAAGCCATAAGAAGAATTTTTAGGTACAATACCTGATTCAAGAAATATTTTATTGTTCTTTATTGTTTCACAGAAATATAAAACAGTAATAAAATATAAAAGTTAACTTTTCATAAGCAACCTGCAGAAGCAACCTGAATTTGCTTTTCGAGACCACGTTAGTAAACTTCAAACCAGAGCTGTTGTGTCAGAGTCTGCTCTGTCTGGGTCAGTTTGCTCATTCAAACTGATTATAATTAGTGCTGTTGATAGCTTAAGTTGAAGGTCCTACATTAATATTTCTTCAGGATTGAGCCATAATTTCTGCCAGGACGGAAACAGAAAACAGAGCCAGGTCCAGAGCGAAGGTGCCAGAGCTCTGTGCAGCATTTCCAACACAATCACTAGTGAGTGCCCTGAGTTTACTAGTCCCTACGGACCCCAAAGCGCTTTACACATCCAGTCATCCACACATTCACACACTGGTCAACCCGTTCTCACTCCCAAAGCGTAACATTTTACGCTAGGTGACAAATCGTCACCATATTACGTTTTCGGCTACCCACCACGTTCCTAAATGACGACCTCGGAAAAAGAGGGAATATGAGAACCGTCTGGACTGAACCTACACATGTTCGCTCTTTTTCTTCAAATCGCTTAGAAACACGCTATTTAACATCATTAAAGTCCTGGTTAAGGTCAGGAATAAGGTTATGGTCAGGGCTAGGGATAAGGTTAGGTTTAGGGCTGGAATACAGGGCTGGAACGTCTATTACCGCGGGAGCGTCATTGCACTGGATTCCAGCCATAACCCGCCGCGTACCATAAGAACGCCGAAGGTCTCCTTTCGCGTTCCTCAGGAACGCCGCGGGACGTGACAAAACGTCGACATGTTACGCCTCGGGAGTGAGAACGCTCTGCACTGGTGATGGCAGCTACATTGTAGCCACAGCCACCCTGGGGCGCACTGACAGAGGCGAGGCTGCCGGACACTGGCGCCACCGGGCCCTCTGACCACCACCAGTAGGCAACGGGTGAAGTGTCTTGCCCAAGGACACAACGACCGAGACTGTCCAAGCCGGGGCTCGAACCAGCAACCTTCCGATTACAAGCCGAACTCCCAACTCTTGAGCCACGATTGTCCCAGTCTAGTCCGAGACTACAGAGTTGGAGTCAGTCTGGCTACAGGATGAGACATCTAAAAGATATAGAGGACCAAAACAGCAAGACTATTTATCTCTATTCTTCATTTATACCATTAAAGCTAGCCAGTGGAAATGCTAATGATAATGGTCACAACTACGTTTACCAGTTAGTTGCCGTTTGGTCGAGAAATTGTAATTAAATCAGTTTCTGTTTGTGGTGTGGCTGTTATAACAGAACAGTAGACTACCTAACAGATTCAATGACCCACTGCTGTGGCATGGTGAAGTCAGGTTTGTTGGCTCACAGCTGTTCACTGATGCCATTTCATCTTCTTGCAACACTGCATGAGCAGCTGCCTCTTCTGCAGTCTGGATCTAACCAACGTTACAGACCACAGCTTTAAGGTTTTGATTTGTGACTTCCTGAGCCCCGAGAGAGGAGTTTTGAATACACAAATACTGAGAAGGAGTTGAACAAATAGAGTGAGTCCACTGTGCGTCAGTTAAGAGGGTTGGGGGAATTAGATACTTCTCTGTGCTTCGACCGAGCTCTGTGATTTAGAAGCAACACAGCTGTGGTTCAGTAGAAACCTCGGCTGTATGCAACTTAACACTGATGTTATTACAGGAAGGTGACAAATTAAAAGAAAAATATCAGCATTTGGATGGATGCACTTCACAGCAGCAATGGCCATCATTTATATTCAGCTGTTAGTCCAAAGCAGAGTGACCATCACTGGACTCAGTGAGCAGCCATCACCACCATCATTCAAAAATAAAATTATATAGTTTGGAAGTCAGCAATAAGGTCCATGTGGCCCAGAACATCAACGCCGAGGAGGACGGACGCTGCTCCTGTGCAGGGCTAAGACACTTTAGGTTGTGTTTTAGCTAATGTGCCTCCTTTTCTACTCATGACAGTGTTTTGTTTTTGTTTTTTTGCCTGTACTTTCTGTCGATAAAAACTTAAACGTTATTGCTGTGCACTTAATTATCTGTTCTCTTGAAACCTGATTTAGTGTTTTCTTCTGCAGGAGACTTTAAATACTTTTGAATGGGTATTGGTTTCTAATTAACACCAACTTCAAAGTCTTGGTTTCAATGCACAACATAAAAATCTGTTTGTTCAAAGGATTAATTTATGATTAGGAAATTTACTTTAACTCTGAACCTTTGACTCGTTGATGCTTTGATGGTTTATCTTTCTGAAGGGAGGACAAGAAACGGAGACAAAGTCAGCAAAGAAGAAAGAAAGTGGAGACATTATCTTTTAACTGAACTGAATTAAAGCTCAGATGAGGTGAAGGTGACAGCTTGCACCGATGTTCTTAAGTGAGACACCGATTAGATCCCAACAGCTGACCCTAACTCCACCCCTAAGGTTAAAGGTCACTGTTGATCTCCTGTCGGGGTGCTGCAGACCTCAGCTGTGGACTTGACCCGAGTCTCCTCCGGGCTTTAACATTGTGGGTGGCAAACACACACATGCTCACACACAAGCCTCGTTGAAGACGTTGGAAAACTCTCAGAGGGTTAATCCAACGAAACACTGAATTTACAGTCAGATTAACAGCCTTCCAGAAAGCAATTCCATCCCTCCAACAGCTACCACGAAAACAAAAAAGAAACACTCAACTATGGTAGGCAGCAGAAACGATAAAACTCTTAGTCGCTCCATTTACACCGGAATGTATCTAAAGCCACAATTTAATGTATCCACTGTAATCGCAGCAGATCTGCTTTAAACTGTTACAATGAGGAAATCTGATTCAAAGACCCCTTGGTATTCCAGCAGGTTGCAAAGGTGCAAATTTTGATCACGTGACCACCATTAAAGACACGTAAAGAGTGCACAACACAGGTGACACCCCCCCCCCCCCCCCCCCACCAAAAAAACCCCAAACAATTTATGAAAAAACTGACAGAGAAATGATCTTTCCACATCCCTGCTTCTAAAAAGAGGCATTTTCTTCAGCACAGGCACTTTTACTCATTTTCTTCCAATTATTTCTTTTTGTTCAGCTGGCTTTGAAAAATGGATTTAACCGTTTTTAAAAGAATAACACTAATATTAATAATAAAGCGCCAATAAAAAAAGCCCAACCATGCAACTGTAAAATACACTGGCACTAGTACATTTTACATTTGTTCACTAAAAACAGGTGCAGCAAACGTTCTGAAAACATTAAACAGTTTGTAATACCACTGCTAAAGTGTACGCAGCGATCAGCTGGCAGCTACAAAGCAGCGTCTCCCGTTAAGTCTTAATAGCACATGCACGGGACTTTAGTCTGTTTCAGAGGCTCGGCTAGTTTTGGCAGTCAGGGCTCTGATATTGGGAAATGATCTACTGAGGAAAGATCAGTGGAGTCACTGACATGATTTAAGCAGATTTAGTGGAGATAAAGTCATTGAGAGTTCAGCCATGTGCTCTGTTTGAACGGGAAAAACCTGCTAACATGTGCGTGGGCTTGATAAACCTTTTCCAGTAATATTTAGGGGTTTTCCTCTGAAATGAGTTTCTTTGCATCCCTAAAAATGTTTGAAGCATAAATTAAAATAGATAAAATTACTCTGAAATGATTAGAAATAACATGATAAAGCACCGGCTTCTGTCAAATAAGGAAATAACCAATGCTGTCAGTGTACACGGAGCAACCATTGTCAAAGCCACGAGTACTTACTCCACCAAAGTTAAATTCTTAGCCAAGGTGATGGTAAGGCATCTGATCATTGCTACGTATCAAAGACTGAAATCTGACAGTCTAGTTATAAATCAACAACTGACGTCAGTAATTTGGTGCTAAATAACATTTTTGCTTAACTTTCTCACATCAATAAATAGTAATAAAGGTGAAATTATGACATATGTTAAAGTGCAGAATATTAAGGATTACTCTGGAAGTACAGCAGGATGGTGGTTCTGGTAAAAGACTGGAACTCAAAGATCTGCTACTGGGAACCAGACAGTCTACCTTTGTTTGAGTTTTCCAAACAAAAATCCTCTTTTCACTAAACTACTTACCTCAATTTCACCTCCATTTCTCTGCGGCTCTTTCCTCGAGACCATTTGCACCACCTCACTTTGGTTTTGCGTCTGACACATCAGCATGCTAACTAACAGCCAGCTGAAACAACTTTTTTTAAGCAGGCCAAAGTTTAAGGCTCTTTAGTCACTTCCTAAATTTATTAGGATACCAGCCTGTTTGAAAATTATGTGAATTGTGATACATTAAGGAAGTCGCAGATTTTTCTTCTCTCCACAGAATTAGCAGCACATTTCAACTTTGCGGTGGCCGTGACGGATGCAGCCAACGTCTTCAGAAAGTTAAATAAATCTGCCAAGACAGCAGCGTTATTCATGCAGCTGCTGTCATTCTACGAAAGCTTTAAATGATTCTAATGATGATGAATGGGAACTCCCTGCACGCAGATCCCTTTAGAAATGTTTTCTTTAGCTAATCTTATTTAATGGATCAACATCTCCTGCTGCAGCCAAATCACTTCAATCTGCACATCAGCAGGCGACTGACTGGAGGCGATGGAGGAGAGAGGTAAACCCAGGAAGATGCTGTGTGGTCTGTCTTTAAAGGGATCCAGTTCATATTTGGGTAGAAGATTGATGAAAAAATTTACAGCTCAGATTTAAATACAAACTGTGTAAGTACATGAAATTGATTTGATTGGTATATTTGAATAAGGGAACCAAAGGAAACTTCTTCAGTCATCCATTCTCCGTATCAGTTCATCAGTGTTGTGCAACCAAGAGTTTGCAGTTCATTTCCAGTTTGAGAGCTTTGTGTTGTTTCACTTTTACTTTTGATTTCTTTATTACATTTTATCTGAAAGAGATGATGCATTTAACATAGTTTCAGTATAGAGCATAAAACCTACACAAACGGGGACGCAACCGATTCTAAAATGCTTAAATGCAGTCGCCCCAAAAACCCAACACCATGCAGCTCGACCTGGGTGTGTCGGATAAAAGCTGATTGGTTGAAAAGAGGGGCAGAACAGGAAAGAGAGGAACAGCAGAGTTTACAAATTGGGGGAAGTATGGGGAAAAAACAAAGCTAAAAATAAGTGTCAGCAGTAAACACGTTTCACGGTTTTTAAACACTCAGTTTCACTTCAGTGTGAAGTTCACTGTACTCTGCAGCAGGCTGAAGGAACAACAACACCACGATAAAAAAGCACACTGCAGCGAGTACACGGCTACAACACGCAACCTGCAAAGTAATCGTATGACGACCGCAGAACCCGTTCAAGATACTAGAAACAAGACTTTTCTCACTATGACATCACAGCTTCAACGCCAAAAAGCACCTTGTGAGTATCGCAGGGCGTCAAATCTGCGAGTAATAATAATAATAATAATAATAATAATGGATTGGATTTATATAGCGCTTTTCAAGGCACCCAAAGCGCTTTACAATACCACTATTCATTCACTCTCACATTCATACACTGGTGGAGGCAGCTACAGTTGTAGCCACAGCTGCCCTGGGGCAGACTGACAGAAGCGAGGCTGCCATATCGCGCCATCGGCCCCTCTGGCCAACACCAGTAGGCGGTAGGGTAAAGTGTCTTGCCCAGGGACACAACGACCAGGACAGAGAGCCCAGGGATCGAACCGGCAACCTTCCGGTTACAGATGCGATTCCCAACCCCCTGAGCCACGGTCGCCCAAGTGAGAACAGACTGACCTTCCACTGAGCACAGTTGGTCTTAATCCTCTTTTCCACCAAAGTGGTGCTGTGACGGCAACTGTAGAAAACCAATCCACACGTTAAGGTCTGAGAATCAGCAGCATGCAGAGGTGGATTTCTTGTGGTCCGCCCTCCTGTGGCTACCAGTGTTGATGCTTCCAACAGTTTTGGCACAAACACTGATCTGAATGTTGTTGGCTGCAGATTAGGAACCAACACCAAAGTAAGAAGCATATTAAATTAAAGAGTGAGAAGACAGAGACTCTTCTTGTTGTAACTAAAAGTCTTTTTGTAAACGATTGGTTGGGTAATTCTCTTTGTATCATCAGTTCTCTGATCTCTCCTTCATCCCAGGTTAAGATGTCAGTCGAGTTTTCGATACCACCTTAAATTTTGAAACACATATCAATAATCACAGCCTGGATATTTCTGCTTATGTAATATCAGTCGGTTGTGTCCGTCCCTCACAGCTAGCAGTACTGCTATTCTTGTACATGTGCTGGTTACATCTTAGATTGATTATTGTAATTCTGTCCTCTCTGCTTTACTGCACAAAAGTCTCCATAGACTTCAAATTGTTCGAAACTGTTTATGCCATTTCTTGAACATATAACTGCTGTGCTCCAGCAGTTTGATTGGAAGCCTGCAAAATATTGCTTCATTTTAAGATTCTGCTTCTGATTTTGAAGCCTCTTCATTACCTCTGATGTGCACATCAGTATTCCCTCCTGTAGATCCTCCTATGTTACCCTCACTTTACCACGGGATTTAAAGATTTCACTTTTTTCTCTCTCTTGATTTGTATTGTTGACTTTGTAATTTTATGATGTATTGATGTAAAGTTACTTTTTGCGTCCTATGATTCAGAATGATGATTCAGTCAGCAGCCCGTACTTTGAAAAAGACCAAAGCTATGATCTGTGATGAAAGAAAAACTGGGAAAGTGGTAACATGATAAGAAATGTAATGGATGAATGCTTAATTTCATCATACAGCAAGGATTTCTGCATCAATCCTGCAGCACAAACGTGAGGTAATGGAGGAACAATGGCATTACAAGTGCTCAATTACAGCTCAATTACAGCGCTGACTGCGCAACCAAAGCTCAGCTGAAAGTAGATTAGATTAGACAGAATTGTAGTTTGTAAGGACAACAGAAGGGAACACGCTCATTGTTTTTCTCCTGATTGGAAGCAGACACCACATGTCCCAGAGTGATTACCTGGAACTTTGATCTCTGGCCCACAGATCACCACACACCAAAACCTAAACGGTTTCTGCTGAAAATCACACAGCTGCTGGAGCTCGAGCAGTGTGTGTTGGAGGAATCCCGAGTTGCTCTGACATTACCACTCACTGGATGGTTTTCATGCTTTTCTTCCTATCAAAGAGTTCAGTGCTCCATGATAACACACCCATCATCATATGTGGTAACACAAATACACACACACATTCTCTTGATACTTGCAGTCTCTAATCACCGTGTTATTTTGATTCCACTGTTATGAATGTACCCATTGGTATTATGTTGTGGTATTTGTGGGAAAACACAAGAAAAGAAAGTTCCTGTATAGTTTTACAGATGTTTTCTGGTGAATACTTTCATTTCTCCCGAGTTAATCAGGATCGTAAACACAGTTTTCTTTTCCCTTTCTCAACATCTGTTATAAATCTGTAACTTTATGTTGACGTGACCTTTAATGGAAAGATAAGAAGCCAGTTTGTGTCTTACCTTCTGCAGCCACTGTGTGTTGTTCTCCATCGTGCTCTCCAGGTGTTGCAGTTTCTGAGCCGACCATTCGCTGTCAGCAGGCGGCGAGTCTCTCTGAACGACACCCGGCCCGCCCTGAAAGCCACCATAGTGTTGCGTCTGTGATGGTGACCCTCCACCGGGGCATCCGTCCAGCTCTGGCAGGATGAAGGTGTAGCTGCACTGGCCGTGCTGGATGCGGTGCAACTTCCTCCTTTTCTCGCCGGCGCCGCCACCACTTCCTCCTCTCCTTCTTCCAGATACTCCTCGTTCTGCGCTGCCTGCATCAATGACAGCTGACAAAGTCCAAAGGAGCAGAAGGACCAGCAACCCCCGGCTGAGACTTAAGCCTTTCATGACACTCTCTTTAATTATATGAAATTGTTTATTTCTCAGTGCAGAAGAGGGTCAAAGGAAGCTCATTCACACTCTGACCCCGATTAAGTTTAGGAAAACGTCTGTGTGCAGGATATGAACAAGAGTGTCAGCACAGTCTGTCGTTAGTTTGATCTCCTCTGTTTCAATCACAGTTTTTGGAAAAGAAAGCCGAAAGCATCTCTGGCCTCACACTGAATGGTCTCCTTCATTTGTGGTGACGATGTCCAAGGATTCCTCCCTCCTCTGTCTTCGTTGTTTGGTCGTAATCGTGTTTTCTGAGGCCGGGTTCTTCAAGGTAATAAAGACTTTTTAGGGCTCATATATTAGCTCAACTGATCAGCTGTTGCATGTTTTTTCCTTAAGGTATCAGGTGCAGATCCAGATCCACTCTGCAAAAAAAATGGAAGAACCCAAAGCTACAAATTTAAAAGCAGAAGTAATGTGAAGATGATGAGCAGTTGTGTCCAAACAGTCTGTGAAGCTGAAGAGCTAAATATCTTTGTACTCCCACTCTTCTCTGGTGGCTCCAGTTTTAGAAGTGGCTGAAGGGAATTGCCTCTGCCCCCTTCTTATCTGCGCTGGCTGAGAAGAGGAGGAATGAGAGAGAGAAGAGGGGAGAGAGGAGGGGGGAGAGAGAGAAAGGACGGAGGAGGAGAGGGAGGAGTGGACGGACAGGAGACCTGAGAGAGGTCTGTTAGAGTACCCTCTCTCTGTTAGTGGGCTGAGACGAAATGAAAGGAGGAAGGAAGGAAAGAGTGAGAAGTAGCCAGAAAAGAAGAAGAAATGTGAAGATTAAGGGAGTGAAAAAGAGTCAGATAAGGAATACAAATGCTGAGAAAGACAAAGTTTGAAAAGAAACTTAACTGCTGACAGACAGAGAAAAGACACTGAGAAAGAACGTGATAGAAGAAGAAAGAGAGATCTAAAAGAGGCTCCTGTAATCTTCTTTCCTGACTGATCTCTCAGTTCTGAAGAAAATCCTGATGCCTTGTATGGTCATTCAAACGGAGCTGGCAGCCAGAGACATTTCACTTTGTCCACTAAACACAACCATGCTCAGGGGCATCGTGGGACATCAGGAGGCCAAGGAAACCCACGCAGTCTACGTACTTAAAGCTGAAACGCTCTCTCAGTCGCAGGATGTACCTCCTCAACGCCTCTCATCTGTCCACATGGAACCACATACAAAGATTAGTTCCAGACTGATGGCTTTGTCCCCGGATGATGAAACACAAGCTCTACATGTGGCGGGACAATGTGCGCTGTCAGTTACAGAGTTTATTTGCACAGTGACAAACTGTTTTGCAGAACGCAGATAAAATTCTTTGATACGAGCCACGAGACAAACAGATTTCTGCGAGAGAATGAAGCCTCCAAAACAGGTTTAGAATGGCAGCTCAGCGTTAGGCGATCAAAGATTGAATGATTCTGTTTTGAAGACTGTGTTTCTGCAAAGATAAAGAGCTGCTCCCAACATCTTACCACCGACAAGTTATTTATTTTGACATAAAGCAGTCCTATTTTCAGCCCGGCCTGACCCTGAGCCTGGTGCACAGAGCTGCACAACATAGAAGAGTCCTCTAATTGCATCATTTCTGTTTATGTTTTAAGAGGAAAATGTTTTTTATTGTGGGATTGTTTCGGTCTCACTTATTCTCATTCTTTTATTTCATCTGCTTTTCTGTCTGCTCATGTATGGTACAGGTTTTTGTTACGTTCTCATTTATTCATGGACAGATTTTGTTTATTTGTGATGAACTCTGACCCAAACAAAGCTGTAAAAAATGCTAATGGTTGATGAATACCCCTGAAAAGCATGATGTTTCATATAATCGCATATATCGCAGTCAGTGAAAAATAATAGAGATACATACTGTCCTGCCCCTAAATTGCTCTTGCTTTCAGTTTAATATTAAATAATAAACTAAGTTATTAGAGAGGAAGTACTGTGGCGGTTTATTCAGAACATGCAAATCTGAGAATTAGCACATCTGCACAACCCTGATTGTTTTTTTCTTTCGTGTCACTTGTATTGATCAGAGTTTGGTGCTACACTTGCTAACTGATTTTCTGTCTCACTATCTGCTCCAAACAGTACGTCTTATCACATACTGATTAGATCTTTTAATCAATGTAAACACTGTGGACACTGATCTTTACTTAACCCTCATCCTATGTGAGAGTGAATGAATAGTGGCATTGTAAAGCGCTTTGGGTGCCTTGAAAAGCGCTATATAAATCCAATCCATTATTATTATTATTATTGACATATTTTACATACATACTGGACCACAGACTGGGTTTACTCAGGACCCCAAGAATAATTGACTGTGAGACACAATCATAATAGAAAAATAAAAATGATAGCACATCTCATTTTTTCTCTAAGTTATGTAATGCCATCTTTCATTATTATTATTATTATTACAAAGTTACTATTCATTTGCATATGTCATAAAAGTATAATCTAAACTTTTCTATAATACAATTTGCAGCTTCTATCCCATCTACAGTCCATTTTATTACTTAAACTTTGACTCTTAGTTTGCAGAAATTTCAAGTAAACATTATTTGTTGGAGTTATTTGATGAAACCTGTTCACGGGTCATTTTAACCACAGTATAAAATAACTGAAACAAACACACAACCAGACAGCCCAGAGATCTAATCTCTCCCGCATGTCCTGGGTCTGCCCTGGGGCCTCCCCACCTCCTTACCTCCTCCCGCTGCCCCTGTCCAAAACGTTTCACCCTGAAGGCTTTCTCGTCCCCTCGGCTGGCTTCTTTGGCTTCGTCCCTCCCAAATGACCAAACTCCTCACCTTATCTCTTTCTTTTCTTTTTTTTTTTTTGCCTGTCCCATTTGGTTCTTTAGCCGTCAGAATTGTTGTCTGAAGACCAACAAGGATACCCAATGGATTTACTTTGCCAAATGGATCATCACGGCCATGCCGTATTAGTCCATTTGATCGACCTTTGTTGTTATTATTTATTTTATTTTATTTTCAGTTGTTACAGACGGGACAGACATGACTGAGGGATAGGAAAGGGAGAAAGAAAGATGAAGGAAAAGAAAAACAGAAGGGGAGAGGGACAGTGAGAGAGGGCACTATTTTTTCAATCACTACCTGGAGATCATAAAATCTTTGTGATCAGCTCTGTCTTCACCAGCACACCGGTACAGTGTTCATGTTACTGTAGATGCTACACCAATCCATCTGTCAATCTCTCACTCCACTCTCCCTTCACTTGGGTGCAAGACCTTAAACAGGCACTTAAGCAAGTACTTAAACTCAGAAACTTGGGGAAACGACTCATCCCTGAACAGAAGTGGGCACTCCATCCTTTTCCAGCTGAGGACCATTTCTCATCCCAGCCATTTGATACTCAGTTGCAAACCACCCCACTGCAAGTTGGAGGTCGTCTTTTGATGAAGCCAACACAGCCATCATTTGCAAAAAAAGCAGAGATAAGACCCTGAGACCACTGAACCCTCCAAACCTTGGCTGAGCCTAGAAACTCTGCCCATAAATATTGTGACTAGAGTCGGTGACAGAGGGCAGCCCCGTCTGCCCAGACTGACTTATTACCGGCGGTGCAAACTAAGCTCTCACTGTGGCCGTACACGGAACAGAACTGACTGAAAACAACTGAGATAATCAGACACAACAGTCAATTATAGCATCCAGTTTACCTCATGCAATACTCGGTGACATGGTGGCATGTTACATGCAGAGCAGCCAGGCTTCATGTTTATGATTCAGATGCAAAGGTAAAATCTCTCCAGCTCTCCTTTTTGTGTGTGGTATGACCAGGGCATGCCCCAGCTCCCTCAGGTACAGTAAATCCAGTCATATGCCCAACGTTCTAATAACCTCCAGTTTGAGAAGTTCCATATTCAGATGGTGAAGGCAGCAATGGCAGCTTTTCTTCTTTAAAATGACAGTGTCCCAATCCACCCTGACTGTGTCGTTATGTCTTTATGTTTAGGAGCCATTGTAAATATAAGATCTCCAGTGTGGTTTTGTTTCCTCCTTTGCTTCAAATCACGGTGGAAGAGCCTTAGAACCAGAGAAATCAGTCTGTACATGGTCTTTTATTTTGAAAATTCACCAGCGTGTTTGAGCTACTACTCTGCTAAACTTCCTCCCCTGATCTCTTCAGCTTCAAGGGCAGGGATAGCTCAGTAGGTAGAGTGGTTGCCCCATGATCGGAAGGTCGGGGGTTCGATTCCCCTTAACAGCTACCCTGAGGTACCCCTGAGCAAGGTACTGTCCCTACACACTGCTCCCCGGGCGCCCAATGGCTGCCCACTGCTTCACTGAGTGAATGGGTTAAATGCAGAGAGCAATTTCCCCACGGGGCTCAATAAAGTACACACACACACTTCACGCTGAACAATAGGCTTGGGCATTTTTACTGATTCAGAAAGCCAAGCTGCTTTTCTGAGCCTTCCAAAATCAGCAGCTTATTCTGTGAGCAGGGGAAAACTTCCAAGGGGAAGTGTCTACAAAGCTTACCCTGTAGGAATTAGAAAAAAGTTGAGAAGAACTAAAACTAAACAGGAAACTTGAGAACCAAAGATTACAAAATAAAACAGGAAATGAAAGGACAGCAGCCAATACAAAATTTTCGGATAAAACAAAGGTTACTTTATGCATCTTTTGTTCTGGAAAAACTGTTTCTCATTATTTTAACAACGTTAAAGAAGTAGACATGGATGTCATGACGCAACTACAAAGCCTCCCTCGGTGAATAAGTAAACTAAATTTGATGAGTCAGCTTGGAAGGTTGTTCCTCACTGTCAGTGGAAAATTTGTCAAGTTACTGAAATCAGATCATATCTCATACAGGCAACTTTTGTGGAGCCAGTAAATCTTGGGGAGAAGATTGGAACAACATGCTATAAGATACTCCTGTCCTGTCCAACTCTGGGTCGTGCTGGTACTCGTCTGGACTTTTTTCAGGCTGATATCAGAGGCAGCAGAGGGCACATGAGTCATGAACCAGCCCTTTCACCTTCTCTCTGTGGGGACGGATGGAAGAATGAGATCTTTCCAGTCTCCTTTTTGTCCCTTTTATAAACTTCATGTTTATCTTTATTTGTTGGTCTGGCTTCTTTCTTCTCTGACCTTTCGTGTTATTGGATGCATGAAGTTTGGTAGTTTAGTCATGTTGTCGCAGCTTTCATGACTGAGTGTTTCCGACTCTCTGATGATGTTTGTCAGAGACTGATTGGGCCAAAAATGAAGACTTTGTGTATCTAATCTATATTGGGACAAAACCATAATGCTGTTTCCATTACATGTTTGAGAAGAAACAGCGATAATCTTTATTTTTGTCTAATGTAGTTTGACTTCTTCACCATGAACTCAGTCGCATCACACGCTTAATGCTTTGTTTTGATTTTACTTGATGTACTTTTAAATATCTCACATCATTTAGTTATGTTATTTCCCATCCATTTATCGAGCCAGAAAAGATTACTAGAGATAAAGCGACAGAGGGGCAAATGAAAACTGGACAAAATAAGGAGAGCCGTGGAGACAAAAAGATTCATTGAAACACAGATTCAGGCAAACAGAGACAGAAAAGAAGGAGAGCGGAGGATTTCCTGTCTCGAGGTTTCAGACGATGAGTCTGTGAGAGAATAGGCATCCTGCCGCTTGTGAAGTTTTACTACAATCTGGAGGATCATTCACTGCCCAACAGAGAAGAGAACAGACAAATATGACGTGCATTTCACATTTGCACTGAATGATTAAATATTCTGTGTATTTCTGCATGTTTAACAGCCAAAGAATTCAAAGATGAGGCACAAAGTTAACTTCCAATTAATACAGTTAGACTCCAAGTCTCTGACATCAGGAGCTCCGTCTGGTTATAACCTGATTCACTTGTGCCTTGAACTGTTGTTGTGTTTTGGTGCTATATAAATACAATTGAATTGAATTGAACTTGTTGATGATTGTTTTTGTAGTTGACCACTGGTCACTAGAGTGGTCATTCAATGTGACTCAGTGATACTCGTACATGTTTGAGATATAATTCTTTGCTTTTTTACACGCCGTGCATTGCTATACTTTACTTTAATTTGCTTTGCTCTTTGGACTACTTTTGGAGGTTGATCTGATATATCAACGATCAACGGACCCTGACCCTAACCCTAACCGTAACCCTTTAATAAACAGTAAGCAGAATTGATATTGTCCTTGCAACATTGGAATTTCATAAATGCACGAATGGCTTGGCGCGCAAAGGAATAACGTCACAACAATGTGATTGGTCACTTGCAATGTTGAACCTGGAACAACATTTTCATGATGGTCTGGGAACAACACCAACACGAGGATATCAGATCATCCACTTTTGGATTATTCAACAAATACACAACAACACCAACAAGCATTTGAACCCCAGATGCATTCATCTGTATGTGTGTGTGATTTAAATGTTTATTCAAAAATAAAATGCTGCGACTGCTCAGTCAGAGTAGAAAATAAAGTGAATTTGAGCCTCTCTGTCACCTGTTTATAGACAAGCTTCAATTGGAGTTGGCACACGCTCCACCTCACTGCTAGCTTTCTATTAGCATCATAGATTGTAGAGTTGTTTGCATTCGTAGGTGTCTCTCGAGCTTTAATGTCATATTTACAGGTGTAGATTGTTCTTTCAGGATTGAGTACAGTTTGTTCTTTGCATCACGTTGTTTTCACTTCTCAAAAGTCATAGATCTCTCTGCACATCACACGATTTAAGCTCAAATGATTATTACTGAAGGCATGTTTAAAGATCCTCCTTTTCTATCCAACTGTCAAAGGAATAATTGTTTATTCATTGATTAGTACCGTAATATAACAGCTAAATTTATTACAGTAATGTGTTATAGTACTGTATCCTTGGTTAAAGTTAACTATCCAGATACATTTTAAGATATTTTATTTAAAAAAACAAGTAGAAATTTTTTAACTTGCACTGAATTCATGTGAAATTAAACACCTTCATCTTCTATGTGTTTCTACAGAATTCATCGTTTTAGCTGACAATAAGGGATAAAATCCATAAAAATCCAACATGATGTTTCACACTGTAGGTGAACTTTGTAAAGTATCAAGTATAAATATAAAAAAAATAGACAAGCATTATAGACAGGATATATAAATGTTTAAAGTCTACATCAGGTTCATAAGTGTACATTTCAAAATGTAAAACATATATCTGATTATTTTTGACACAAACATTAGCACACAAAATCCAGCCCTTTGTTGTGTCCTGTCTATTTATTCAGTGCCAATCTTTGCTGTTTCTACTGTGTGAGAAAAAAACACACTTGTAATCACTGCAGATGAACAAACACATGGCTTTTCTCACATTGCTTGGAAAGGTTGAAGCTAAACAGAACTCAATTAAAGCTGTCGCTACCAGCTGTGACAACACTGCATTTAAGTTTACTGTAGCAGCTCCACCTGCTGCTGTCTAATAACCAGGTGATGGACATTCAGACGTTTCTGCCAGCACCACATTTAACGGGGTTTGGTCCTTTGTGCTACATGGCACGATGAACTGGAGGGAGGCCAAGGTCTCAAAGGCACAAAACAACAAGTCCAGATGATGTTGGTTGTTAAGGCAAACATGGCACACAGTGTAATGGTACCAGAGACAGCACACAGCCAAAGATTTTATGTTCGAGCCAGGAAAGCTGAACACAAACCTAAACAACAGCAGGGCACTTTTACCACATCCAGCACTCAATGCCAAATAACAACAGACTGCACCAGAGGATGGAGACGTGTTCGCTTACACCAAAAACACGAAGAAAAGTTTAAATGGAAGAAAAAGCTGCACTTCAGAGTGTTTGTTTGAATCAAAGACTAAGTCCTTACTTAGATGAAGTGAAATTGTTTGAAGAGAATGCATTATATCTTTGCTTATTTTCTGTTATATAGCCATACAGTTAGAGGATGATCATATTAAACATGTAACAAGTAATCCATGTAATCCTCAGGCTTTTCTTCTCTTGTAGAACCAGTTCACCCCCGAAAAGGTGCTAGAAAGAGGGAGGTAAAGTGACAACATTAAAAGTAAGCAAATAAATATCAAATGTCCATGCCATCGGAGATGTGAGCGGAGGAGGTGAGGAAAGGATGTGATGTGAAAGGAGATGAGGTAAAGGGGACAAAACACAAAACATGACACATGATTCCTTGCATCTTCATTTTAAAGTGATGCCAATTAAAAAGCTGCACCACAAAAGGTTTTTGTTACAGCCCAACACTTGATGTCAAATGTAACAAATGTAGCAAATCTAACAAATGTAACATCTGTAACAATCTAACAAAGATCACAATATTCTTATCTTTAAGGTCAGTTTTAATTAAAGCAACTTTTGGATTACAAGGAGGAGTTGTTCAAAGAGTAATGCCCACTGATTTTCTATTAAAGCTTTGTCCCATGACTGTTTTTTATATTCTGAAGGTAAAAGGATACACCTGCATACACAACAAGATGCAGGACACAAATAGTCTTGTAGTAAAACAGGAAATAACCAAAAACATAACTGATACTGAAACACAAGACTAATCCTAAAGTAAGGACAGGGGAACGGTGCATATAAAAAGAGTAACAGTATGTCTGGAGCTCTATCACTGTGCACTGCAGCATGTGTAATACCGTGTGTCCACACAGTGACTGGCGGGCACAGTCAGCAGGGTGTGGAATAATGTCTGAACCTGCTGGTACTATGATGCTGTGATGGACGAGGTGATGATCCTCTGCACACTTTCTAACAGTCAGCACCTGCAAAAACAGTGACAGGCTGCAACCTGAGAAGCTTTGACTCATTAAAGGAAATAACAGAGGGAAGGTTTTACACATGCAAACTGGATGGAAGAATGGATTGATGACAGGATGAATGGATAGTTTGTGTCTACTTTGCTACGATAAATTCATTACAAAAAAATCTTTCGATCCAATTCAGTTTTATTTAGATCGCACTAGTGGCACGGTCTTGGGTTTAGGGCCCACTATTTTGAGTTTTTAAAATTTCACTGCTTTTGTTTCTAGTCTATTATTATTATGTTTTGGTTTCCTTGGCGTTTATGAGTTTTTCCTGATTGCTTTTAGTTTCCTGTTGTATTAGTTTATGTCTCTAATTTAATAATAAATGACTTGAGGTTTATTAGCTCCCTTCCTGTTCCGTTTGTCATCTCCCCGTGTTTTGTTCGTTTGTGTCTCTTTGAAGTCGTGTCTCCATGTTTGTTAGTCTTTGTCTCATCTCTCTGTGTCCTCTCTAATGTCCCATGTATGTAGTCGGTCTGGTCTCTGTGTCTTAGTCAGGTTTGCATCTCTGTGTTTAGACCTTCCTGTCTTATTTTGTCACTCTCTTGTCTTGTGTTTAGTTCTACTTGTCTCATCATCTGTGATGTTCCAGGTTTTATCCTCACTGTGTCTTTTCTGCTTGTTACCTGCTAAGTGTGCATATTGTGTCCATCTCCTGCTGTTTGTTGTTGCATGAGGAAGGATGCGCATCCCTTAGGGTTGTGCGATGTGACCAAAATCTCATATCCCGATATAAGACATTTATTGTCCGATAATGATATAAATCACAAAAATTTAACATTTTCTGTAAATTCTGTGAATCTCGGGCAGCTCGACTTGCGTGAAGAAAAAATATTGCCGTAAACAGTTTATTTTGTGACACCACGAAACAAACGATAGATGTTTTTATATCATCATCCGATACATATTGTTATATCGAACAGCCCTAGCGTCCCTCATGCTATGATTCTGATTCATATAGTTTAGTCTTCCTATTCTGGTGATTTATGAGTTTCAGCAATAAACCTATTTATTATTTTCACTCTTTGCTTCCGGAGCCCCTCTTCTGGGTAACTCGCCACACAGCGTTACCCATAACAGCCAAATCACAGCAGCCGCCTCATGATGTTTTATGGACCCTAGCTCATTTTTATGCCATCCATCCATCTTCTTCCACTTTATCCGAGGCCGGCGCAGGGGCAGCAGCCTAAGCAGAGAAGCCCAGACCTCCCTCTCCCCAGCCACCTCCTCTTGCTTATCTGGGGGAACACCAAGACGTTCCCAGGCCAGCCAAGAGATATAATCTCTCCAGCGTGTCTTGGGTCTGTCCCGGGGCCTCCTCCTTCTGGGACATGCCTGGAACACCTCACCCAGGAGGCGCCCAGGAGGCATCCTTGTCAGATGCCCGAAACTCCCCAACTGGCTCCTTTCGATGTGGAGGAGCAGCGGCTCCACTCTGAGCCCCTCCCAATCGACTGAACTTCTCACCCTACCTCTAAGGAAGAGGCCAGCCACCCTTCGGAGGAAGCTCATTTCCGCCGCTTGTATCTCGTTCTTTTGGTGACTACCCACAGCTCATGACCATAGGCAAGGGTAGGGACGTAGATCAATCGGTAAATTGAGAGCTTCGCTTTTATGCTCAGCTCTCTCCTTCATCACAACGGACCGGTGCAGCATCCACATCACTGCGGCTGCAGCACCAATCCGTCTGTCGATCTGTGTGTGACACTGCAGTAAAATGTATATGCTTTAAGCTGCTGTATTGTTGTGTCTTATATTTGTTTACATGTAAGCATTATGAACTGTTTCTGTCATGGTCCAGGGTCTTTGACCTGTTTCAGTTGTTTCTCAGCCTCCACCACTCTCAGCACTGGAGCCCCCCAGGGGTGTGTTCTGAGCCCCCTGCTGTACTCTTTGTACACATATGACTGTGTGGCCACTACCAGCTCCACCACCATCATCAAGTTTGCTGACGACACCGTCGTGGTGGGCCTGATCTCTGATAACAACGAGACGGCCTACCTGAAGGAGATTAGGAATCTGGAGAACTGGTGCCAGAGGAACAACCTCCTTCTAAACGTCAGTAAGACAAAGGAGCTGATAGTGGACTTCAGCACTAAGCAGGAGAGGAACTACCAGACCCCCGTCATCAACGAGTGCCCAGTGGAGAGAGTGGACAGCTTCAAATACCTCGGAGTTCACATCACGCAGGACCTGTCGTGGTCCTGTCACATCAACACTGTGGTGAAAAAGGCCCGACAGCGTCTCTACCACCTCAGACGCTTGAGAGACTTCCAACTGCCCTCCAAGGTGCTCAGGAACTTTTACTCGTGCACCATAGAGAGCATCCTGGCAGGAAACATCTTAACCTGGTTCGGGAACAGCACCATGCAGGACAGACGAGCTCTACAGAGGGTTGTGCGGTCAGCTGAGCGCACCATCCGCTCCGAGCTCCCTGACCTGCACTCAATCTACAGCAGGCGGTGCTGGACCAAGGCCAGGAAGATCGTGAAGGACCTCAGCCATCCCAACAACAGACTGTTCTCTCTGCTGAGGTCAGGAAAGCGATTCCGCTCCCTGAAGACCAACACAGAGAGACTGAGGAGGAGCTTCTTCCCGCAGGCGATACGGTCTCTCAATCACACCACCACACAGTACTGACCCACACATATGGTTCTTACACACACACTGGACTTTCTGGACTTTGGTTTTGCACAACACTGGTCACTATATTCTTCATTTCCGGTTAATACTTGTACAGTTGCTGTTATTGTGTATATATTTATTTATATTTAGATTTCTTCATACATTCTTATATAGTTCTATATTGTGTATTTTGTTGTACAGTTATTTTATTTTCAACTTTAATTTATATATTTTATCTTATTCTTCCCAGTTAAATTTACCCTTCATTCTAATTTGTGTTGTACAGTTATTTCATTTTTAACCTTAATTTATATTTTATTCCTTCTTAGTTAAATTTACCCTTTTTAATTTTTCATATTTATTTCCTATCTTATTCATAGCCTTTTCCTTTTTTGTTTTCTTTAGGTCACGAGCAGTTGTCCAAGCATTTCACTACATATCGTACTGTGTATGACTGTGTACGTGACAAATAAAATTTGAATTTGAATTTGAATTCATTTGTTGTTTGCTTCTTTGAAAGTATGAGTTAATCATCTTCTAGTTTCTGAACACGTCATTTTCCAGTGACTCTGAGTTTGTATTTATAGTTGTGGATTTCTGGTCTGTCCTAGTCTCTTCTCTGTGTTTTGTTATTCCTTCAGTCTCCCCGGTCATGTCTCCATGTCTGTTTCTCCTTGGTCTCAGTGTCAAGCTTGTGTGTCTTAGTTTGTTTTTTCAAGTGTGTGTTACTTCTTGTTTTACTCGATGGTCTCCTGTGTATTCTGTTGCTTTTGCTTCCCATGTCTAATTTCTCTGGATTAGTGTCAGCTGTGATCCCACCCTTGGCCTGTTCCCTCGTTATCCTCCTTGTGTATAAATTGTCTGCATTGTCCTCTGTTTTCTGTTATATTCTTCCCATATTTTTTCCTTCTTGTCTTAAAGGTTTGATTCTTCCTAGTTTTTTTTTTGTTATTTTGTTCTTTAGTTTAATAAAACTACATATTCGTTTACTCCCTCTCTTCCAAGTCCTGCGTATAGGTCCTACCTCTGCCAGCCACACAGCCGCCATGACAGTTTGATTTTCTGTCATAGAGCAAAGAGGTGAGAAATAGGAGCCGTCTTTGAATATGTAGCAGAAGAACATTCTCACATATCACTAATTATATTTGCCTATGGGAACTGTTCTTCGTCAGTTAATTCAGTTTATTATTGATTGAATTAAGTTATTGTAAATAAAGGGTAGGAGAAATATATAATCATTAAAATAGGGATTATGCTTTTCATATCCACAAGTCCGCTTGAGTCCCAGTGATTTAAATTTCATCATTAGAAGGTTAGCATGATAGTTAGCATGATGATACACAGTGTATTTAATCCATATCCAGACATATCTGATGTTTGCACCGTTTAATCAAGAAAATCAAACAGATTATGTGAATATTCAGTTTTAGCTGGTTGACACATTTTACTCATACACTCAATCACACAATAACTGCTCACTAATTAAGTACTTTACATTATAATACACCAACTACAAGGACGTCAAGCTAACTTCAAAGGAACGACGACTTGACTGTGTGAGTCTATAACAGAAAATAGCCAAGAACTAACAACAGATTTACATTTGCCGCTGTGATACGCTTTAACTGCAACTTTTAAAATCCCAAACTGTAACTTGTAAGCTGACGTGTACCTCGCTCGAATCAACTACATGTTGCATCAGCACAGCCCACATTGACCGCGGCTTTCCTGTTCAGTGCTCTTGTTTTATCTTGTATATTTCCAAAGGACTTTTTTTTTTTCTTCAACCAATTTTTGAATCAATTGGAGGAGAACTGATTAGCTTGAAGAGAGAAACTCCACTGACAACTAGTGTTTTGGCCTTGAAGTTGCAGAGAAAACTGAGGTCTACATTCAAGGAAGTGCCAAAGTTAAAATCAAGCTTAAAGAGATTGATAAGATGCAATTTCAATATGAAGATCAACAGGAGACCGAAAATCTGTTTCATCTTCAATGAAAAAATTATCCAACCTACAAATTTGGTCCACTTCAGCCCAGAGTTAACCAAACATCAGCATGATTCTCAAAAAACATTCTGTTGTTACCAACTGAACACCGCTGACCATGAGCAGGTATCATTTCAATGGTCTGTTTTTTTTAAAGTTATGTGGTACAGAAAATTCAAAATGTAAAATAAAACTGCCCTGGGGTGTTTTCTGTTTAGCTTTAAAGAGATAATAATGTGATATTTTATGAAGCAGTCTCATTGTTAACGTACAGTAGCATGTAAATTATGATATCTCCTACCGTCAGTGTTTCTGACAGGAATGCTTTCAGTGAGGGAGTAAAAGCATATCTTTCCTTTAAAAAGTGGAATTTACTGCAGTTACATCCTCAGAAAAACCTTTTAGAGTCTAAAAACTTGTCATAAACTGAGGAAGATTTCCCACCACTGGGATAATCATGTTTATACAGCATTATCTGCTTCATTCTAACTGTATCATAGAAGTTATTTAATGTGTGATAACAGCAGCTATGAAGATTAACGAGGTCACTTAGCGAATTAATTATTCAGGAAAATGTTTTAAAAAGGAGTTTTAAAGCGACTGGTGGTAATTCACTAATTAAATCTCTATAATTGGAAAGATGTTGGTGGATTATTAATAAAGAATTTAACACATCCTCGTTTTCAGAGTGTCTGGCTCTGTGGCCAGTCAGTGGCTGGGCTTAGACATGTGGGCAGGGTAAATGTATGTTTGACAGTTATAGAGAGGAATTTGTAGGAGGTCAACCTGCAGCCGGTGGTTCCTGACAGGCTTTTAAATCCTTGTGTAAACACACTACAGCTCCCCAAACTGCAGGGTAACATTAACCCTCATCAATCAAACTTCACCACACACTCTCAACACATCGCAGTGCTTCATGCTACAATCTTAGCACATAGACATTTGCTCTTCAATCATAAAGAAACCTAAAGGTTAATGCTGTTGTAAATCATTCTTCTGCACATTTTCTTTCACAATTAGTGTTGAAAAAAGCCTGAAGATGTATAGTAACTGTACTATAGTGGAAAAGCCTGAACTGTTTGATGAACTGGTTTTATTATTTTCTCATGCTTTTTATCCGTTTAATAGTTGTCTTAATTTGCCGATCTTAATTTTGTTGTTACTTTTTGGATGTTGTTAATTCTGTCAACCTTCAAAATTACAAAATTAACTGTTTTCATTTTCATTTTTCACTGGTTGATTAGCTTCAGGAACCAAATGTACTTGTTTATGGCTCAGTCACAACAGAGTAAAACCTGGATGTCAGTCTCTTTGAGAAAAAATATTTTTCTGCTTTGTGATCAATTAGTTCGGATGAACAAGGTGTGTTAATTGCCGAACATGTTGCAATCAATCTGAATCAGTCTGCAGTAATCAAGGCTTTTTGTCTGTGGCGTGTCTCGTTGTAGTAGGGGACGGGACTCAGCTGTTTATATTCTGGTTGTATTCTGGTTATATTCCTATATAAAAGAAGACAGCTGAGCACATAGTGAGTGGTATTTTCAGTTAAATTGCAGTTCTGCAGCAACTTTGTATTTGCAACTTTGATTTATCAAAGTTAAACACTGTATTATCATAAACGGTTTAGTCGCCATTAGTATGGCGTTATTTTTGTGCCACTATTCTGAGCGCACGTAAAAAAGGTTTGCAGGTGCAAGTGTTGCATTTTGAGGAGAAATTTATTTTGAGTGAAGAAAAGCTGAATTTGAGTGAATTTCCTGTGTGCAAAAAATGTATTTCAGTGTTTGCTATTATCCACACACACACAACAGCAGCCCCTCTCGCTCAGTTTTTGCATTTGCTCTCACTCGCAATGTGTTGCTCACGCTCTCAACATTTCTGCCCGTGCGCGCTCAATACTTTCTGTACACCATTATATTTGTGCCACAAAACCAGCCAATTACAGACTTGGATGCAAAAATATCTGATTGGCTGTTTTGGTCTCCAATCAGCTCGAAATGCAATATCGCAGAATCCATTTTGTCCAAAACTCAAACGAGGCAGTGGTGGAGGAACACAGAGTGGCGGAGTTTGAAATATTACTTTTTCTGGGTCACAAAATAAACTTTTAAGATATTTTCATGCGAGAATGGTGCTGTGTAAACTTCTAATACCTGCTCGATTCATCAAGACATCACATATTTCCATAATTGCTCTAACGTTTTCGGAGATGCCTGTTACCCACCAGTTGACCGCATAGCTGGACTGGCCATTGGGCATACCGGGCATTTGCCTGGTGGACTGATGGTGATTTTTCATTTTTATGTTTGTTTGTCTTTGTAATGGTATTAACAATGAAAGGTGGTGGATTAGCCAATTGGTCATGATCAACTCTGGGCTGGACCAATTAAAATACATCTGTATTGAGAGGAAAAGGAACGCGATTCGTCCTGTAGTTCAGCTAGAATGAAAAAAAGACAAAGCTGGAGTTATTCTGTCCTTACGTTGCTCAGCTGCCTCTTCTCCCCTCATTCTCTCCCCTCCCTCTCCTGTTGCTACTTCAATCATGAAACTGATCAATGATCAGCTGATCGTCTCTCTTGTTTGTTTATCTCCCACTTTGCGCCAGAAACAGGAAACCAGCGGACGTCGCGCTAAACAACAGCAGCACGTTCAAGTTTGATCAGCTGTTGTTAGAATTTATTTAAAATTAATTTCTAGTATCAGCTGATGTTTGCTGGAGCCACAGAAAGCTGCTGCTCATGATATCGGTTTGGAAACATGAAGGTGATACAAATCATACATATATACCAACAAGACAGTGTACGTCACTGTTGCAACAGCGTTTGTTTTAGTTCAAAGGCTTTATGGTTTTTCCTGTAATACCTGGTGGTGTAGTCGGTGATTTTTCTGTCAGTTCAGCCTTTTATATTATGTTTAACCCGAGTGACCACCCGGTCAACTGGTGGGTAACAGGCATCTCCGAAAACGTTAGAGCACTTATGTGATGTCTTGATGAATCGAGCAGGTATTAGAAGTTTACACAGCACCATTCTCGCATGAAAATATCTTAAAAGTTTATTTTGTAACCCAGAAAGAGTAATATTTCAAACTCCGCCACTCTGTGTTCCTCCACCACTGCCTCGTTTGAGTTTTGGACGAAATGGATTCTGGGATATTGCATTTCGTCATTTCGAGCTGATTGGAGACCAAAACAGCCAATCAGATTTTTTTGCATCCAAGTCTGTGATTGGCTGGTTTTGTGGCACAACTATAACGGCGTACACAAAGAGTTGAGCGCGCACGGGCAGAAATGTTGAGAGCGCGAGCAACACATTGTGAGCGAGCGCAAATGCAAAAACTGAGCGAGAGGGGCTGCTGTTGTGTGTGTGGATAATAGCAAACACTGAAATACATTTTTTGCACACAGGAATGAATTTTGTTCACTCAAATTCAGCTTTTCTTCACTCAAAATAAATTTCTCCTCAAAATGCAACACTTGCACCTGCAAACCTTTTTTTTATATGTGCGCTCAGAATAGTGGCACAAAAATAACGCCATACATTAGAGCCCGCTCTCCCTCCCAATGAATAATATACCGATGATTTGTCACGTCCCGAGACATTCCATGGGAACGCGAAGGTGACCGTCCTCGTTCCTATGCTACACGCCATATTGTGCATGAAATTGAAAAAAATAACGCTTGTATTCCAGCCCTAACCCTAATCTTATCCCTAACGTTAACCACCACCTTAGATAGTTAGAAAGTGTTTTCCACAGCGATTTAAGTGAAATAAACATACATGTGTCGGTTCATTACAAACGGTTATCATGTTTCCTCATTTTTCCAAACTCGTAGGGACGTGTTGGGTGGCCGAAAGCGTAATATACTGACGATTTGTCATCGTAGCATTGTTGCATGTTAAGATGGTGACTGACTGTGAGTGGTCACAGACCTGATCCCTGTCTTTGAAGCAGCAAAACTTTTAAATGCAACAAGAGTCCCTGTTCGCTGCATGCTGTCTTAATAATGTTATTGTTGTAGTCTCCAACCACAGTTTACTTTATTGAGACTGTTGCTTTAGGTTTAGACCTTAGAAATACTTAATTAGCTTTCATGGTATGAAACAGCTGCAACAAACAGGACAAAACACAAACAAGAGGAGAGAGTAAAGAAAAGTTAATGAATAGCAAGAGAATAGAGGAGAGGTGCTCAGTGCATCATGAAAAGTCCCACAGCAGTGTCGACCTATAGCAGCAAAGGTTTAGAGTCACCTGAGCCACACCTAACTGTAAGCTGTAAAGATTTAGGCCAAAAGTACTGCACTAGGTTTTGACAAAAAAGTACAGGGTTAGGAAAAAGTAGGCTTTGATTATATGGATGGATATATGGATTATAACAATCTGCAAGAAGGTTGTCAGTCCCATACGAGTTAACAGGAGTGCCCACTGGTAATTTGTATGAGAGCGATAACCACTGATAACAGCCATTCAGTCTGGTGATGTTTCAAGTGTGTAGAAGATCCCAGCTTAATGACAGACCTACTTTCCAGGTACTTATTATTCTCAAAAAGGAGGCCGTTACCATGATTCCATAGAAAGGAATTAGTTTAGGGACTATCAAAGACCGATGTGCATGGCCTGAAAATACTCATGTACATTTACACTTTGCAAATTTTAGGACATGCTGACAGCACCTAAAGGTTAATAAAACAAGTGTTTGAATGTTGATTTATTAATGTCAGGACTGGCTTTAGCACATAATAAACTCAGAAACTTTACTGCCAAATAGTAACAGGAACAAAAAATAGAAACAAAACAAACATATCGTCATGCATGCACTTGCTTGCCTCTTTATAGCCTGTTGTTCATCACTCTAACAGACGTCCCTTGTAATTGTTCTTCTCACCAGCAGATCATAAATAACCAATAAATCACAGCCAGAGTCTTTATAAACCAATCAGCTCTGCATGTGTGTGTAGTACAGCACTTGGCTCTGAGGACCCCAAACCATATAAAATCTCTTATCTTATCTATGTTTTCTTTCCAGATTGGCTGGCAGTCACACAGGTTGCAAACACACTCGTAAACCATAAATACACACTCAGCCATTGTTCCATGTTTCCCTTGGAGCAGATGATGTATGTTATCAGACTCCAAAACCATGACATGGGCCAAAAGCCATTAGTGCTGCATGAAAAAAGGGGGTGTCCCTCCTAGTCCACACAGCCAAGATACCCGCTGAGGATTGTCAGGAAAAATTATGCGTAGTATTAGTTATGACAGATGGGTTTAAATTGTAGGTTTCAACACAATCTACACGATCTGCTGGTGATTGTGGAGTTCGTATGAGGACTGTTTGGTCCGCGCATCCCTGTAGGATGCTTCTTTAATGGTGTCTTGTGCAACAGATGCTATTCACTCATTAAACTCCAGTAATGCCCAGTTTCAAACATTCACACACGCTAGTAACATATTGTTACAGTCCATTTCTAGTCTGATCAAACTTTCTCCCTCTTCACTCAATCGTTGTTCATTTATCTCCATTTCTGTGTCAGTACAATTTTCTGTTGGTTCCCAGGCTGGTGCAGCAGGTGGAAGTAAACGCATCATTCAAGTTTAAGGATTTACTGCAAAAGTTAAAAAGCCACTTAAATGGTGGAGGTTGAGTTATGGAGTGGGTAGATCAGGCTGGTGAGTTTTCTTTGCAGAGATGAATCTCAGGAAGTATTTGATGATGCTCTTGACAGAGCGCTCGTCCATAAGTGCACAACAGGAAGATAAACTGATGGATCACAGGTGTGTCAGCCAGAGATCCAACAGCAGGAGGTCCTGCCACTGTCACATCTCAGACACACACACACATGCTACAAATTGAAGTCAGCTAATTGTACCTTAACTACACAGGAAGAAGAAAGCACGACTGATGTCTTTCTTCTTCCTTTTTATCTGCCCATGTGGAGCTAATTGAAGTACCCTGTAATAGAAGTAGCAAAATAATTGTAATTGTAGTGTATTACTGATTTAGTAAGCTGTTAAATTACTGCATTCTCCAAAAAAGTAATAATAGTAACATACTAGACCCAGCATCGTTTTTTTAAATTATTATTATTATTTAATTGAATGAGCTTAGTATGAGTAAACAAACCCTTTACATGTATTCTTGGGAGGTCTTCTAAACTTAGCACTTACTTTCATAGCCTGGCCCTGTGATGTAGTGTAAAGTGTTTTGTGGATCATCTTTTGTGAGTTGTGCTGCTGCGATAACAGTAATCATGATTTAACAATGACTAATGACGAGTTTAGAAAACTGGGTCAAGTAGTAGGTCAACTTTTTCATTTTCTAAAAAGTATTGTCACAAAAACAGAAGGTCGAAACGATGCTTTGCTATGTTTGTATGCAGTTGTTGTTATTATTGTTATTATCCATAAAGCGGGTTCTTTAGCTCAGTTTGTGTGTGGACACGTAATCAAAGTGAGACTGCACTCAGCTGCGACTCGTACCACACTTTTGAAAATAACAGCTGATGAAACAAGCTGTGGTTTTGTGTTTTTGTGCAATGGGCAGTGAGTTAAAGTGAGTCACATCCTGTTTTCTTTCTATAGTCTAACTTTAAACTAGATTATGTAATTCTGTAAAAACCATATAGACACTGAGGAAGAACTACATATTTCATATCCTTTTTTAGATAATCATGACGTTAGCAGTTTCCTCTTTTTTCTGGAAACAAAGTGGCACTATAAAGTTTTAGACGACATCGCGGAGACGCTTGAACAAGCGCACTGTTTGGACTCAAAGAGACGACCAAAATAATGAAGCTCCTGCTGCTCATCCTCACGCTGATGACAGGTAAGACTACTGATTAGTAATATTACACATTCATTATTATAATAATTTCATGTATATGATGACCAGAAATTGTTGCCATTTACAGTCATGATAAAAACAAAGTAAGCTTTAAATTTTAGATTCTGTAAATCCTAAGGGTTAACATGTCACAACATAATGAAAGGTCTTAATATTAGGTATAAACAGCCTTAGATGAACAACGACACATGATTTATTACATGACGTCATTTCAGAGAAGACATCAGCAGTGATCTTAGAGAAGCAACTACTGCTGCCCATCAATTTGTGAAGGGTTTGTAAGACTATTTCAAGTCATACAATTTGAAGTCCATCATTCAAAATTTAGAGTGATTATTCATGAGTGGAAAACACCCAAGAGAGCTGCCAATCTTCTCAGAGGTGAATATCCCAACACCTTTATACCAAGGTCATCTGCAAAAACTGGACATTAATTTAAATGTTTTCTTCTTCATTTGTTGATTCATTTTTTCAAACATTTCTCTGACTTGGAGGTTTAGAAGTCTTATAATCAGAAAAATGAGCAAATTGGAAAAAAGTTGAACTGTGCTGTGAGAGTAGTGGTGCCACTCTTAACGACCTTGAGCATCTACATGAAATGAAAGCCTTCCTGATAGACCAAAAATACGAAAAGATCAGACTAATGATTGAATCAGGTTCTTCCATCAGGGCAGAGGTTTGGTCTCTAATATGTACAGGGGGGGTGGGGGACTCCGGGCCTCAAGGGCCGCTGTCCTGTAGGTTTTACATATCACCTTGGTTTAACACACCTGAATCAAATGATTGGTCCATCACCAGACCTCTGGAGAACTTCAAGACATGTTAAGGAGGTATTTTTTGCCATTTAAATCAGCTGTGTTGGATCAATGACACAACTAAAACCTGCAGGACACCGGCCCTTAAGGCCTGGAGTTCGCCCACCTCTGATGTAGAGACCGTCCCATCTTCTATTGTTTTGAGAGAAGAGGTTTTGACCAATTTTCAAAAAGCAAAAATCACAAACCTGTTGGAAAAGTTCAACATGCAGTTTACTCATAGTGACGACTGTGTAGCAACATCATCTCTCTCAAATCAGAAATACTAAAAATATTCAAAACAACTTTTTGTCTTTGATCTGCAGGTCGTGGTGCCGATGGTGATGATGAAGATGAAGTGAAGGCATGCAAACAAGGATGGGTTCAATTCATCTGCAAATATCCTGGAGCAAATAAAAAATATGACCACGTCAATGTAGTTATTCCCAATAGAACAAGCTTACGAAGCTCTCTGAAGGATGTTTGGGACGATAAAGGCAGATTTTCTCTGTACCATGATACAAAACATAAAACTCTCACGGTGGGCATCAGAGATCTTAAACAAGCAGACTTTGGGACGTACAGATGTGAATTTGATCAAGGCTCAAACAGATCTCCTGTCAAAAAGGAATTGGAATCTGGTAAGAAATGTGATTATTATTGTTGTTGTTGATGTTATTAGTACAACACAAGAAATTAATAACTAAAATCAGATTTCCTCACCTGTATTTTGGTATTATATAGTTTGTTTCTATCACACAACATAAATCATAGTTTGGAAATGTAAAGATTTATTACAGATTACAGGTTAAACGCATGTTTACATTACTTTGTTTGTTTTTTAATCTCAGAAGTTACTTTACATCTCAGACTTTTGAAAGGAAATTTCACAGTTTGCTCGTGTCTTCATCTGTTTCACACCTTTGTCAGCACACGAGGAAGTTAAAAATGTTAAAGTAGTGTGTGACAAAGTACAAGTTACATGTTGTGATATAATGAATGACATTCAAATACTTTATCGTCCTGCTTTGGGGGGTTTTGTCTTTATTTTTATACAGAAAACTGCCAGCAGCCATTTACTCAAACTGTGACCAGAGCAGCTAACATCAAGTGTCATCCAGATGATGATTTCAAGTACAGGGTCCAGTTTTTCTGCAGAAGGGAGAATTTCACCTGTAACGATATTTTGTCAACAAAAGGTCAGAGGTTAAACGGGAAATTCAGACTCACAAACACCAACAGAGGCTTCAACGTGTCCATCAGGGATGTTTCCTCACAGGACGCTGGTGTCTACTGGTGTGGAGTGGGATCAAAGGATGGAAGCTACAGAGTTTCAGTCAGACAAATAAAACTGGAGGTTGAAGGTGAGAAAAATAATCTAGTATGTGTGTTTCTATTTATGTGCTCCACATGTTTTCATGTCTTGCTCATGTATTAAAATGCACATCAGTCATAGTAGAAACTCCTACAGTACGAGGTAGAGGGTTGGTTTTTTTTGGGGTTTTTTTGCATAATCTGGTCAAAGGGTTTGACTAGTTTCTAATTATTTGCAGGGAATGATTTAGTCTTTTATTTACATTTTTAACATTTATTTGTTTCATTTCTTTGCCTTCTCTTTTTGACAGCACATCTCTTTTTACACACACACACACACACACAGTGTGTGCAATGAGTGCATTGGTTCTCTTTTGTTGACGTTCTTGACAATCTAACAGTTTTGTGTACAAATGTTGAAGAAAGAGGAACATATAGTATATTTGATAGAAGAATACAAATTAAATGTTATTTAGAATCTTTAAACAAAGAGTGAAACAGGACATTTCAGACACACAACCTTTGTTTTCGGACTATTCTTTGCTATTGAAAGCTCATTATAAATGGCCAAATGTGAACAAATAATCCATGTGAGACAAAAATTCGTGCTTCAAAATCCTCTACCTTTTTCTAATGTTTGATCTATAAGTAATGAGAGTAACTCAGAGATGATATCCCTATTATGGTCATCTAATACATTTGAAATAAATACAGGCAGTAAAAAAATGGTACAATCATTTCATTGTATTTTATATATTATGTCTCATGAAAAAAGAAACTAAACTTGGCAGCGATGTTTCCAAATAATGAACTTTTTTTAAATTCACTAAATATTGTTAATTTATCTGTAATAATGGCAGCTTGTTAATTTACTATTGTTTCAATGCACAACTTACATACTTTTGTGTACCCAGACCCCTCCACTACATCCTCCACTACATCACTGAATCCTTCATCTCCAGCCACCAATTCTACAACCCAGACACCTCCTGTGACAGGTCCCTGTGAGAAAGTGCTCTTATTGATAGATTAAAAGAGTCTGTCAGCATATTTATGTGAATTCTATTAAACTGACAGTTCTAGCAGACATGTCTGTGTTTACAGCTCTATTGTGATATTTCTTTCTGATTTTTGTCTTACAGCTGGTTCTCCTTTAACTGTGGTCATCACTGCGGCTGTCCTCGTTGCTCTCCTGCTACTTGTGGTTATTGCGGTTTTCACCTACAAATGTAGGTAAAATATAAATTTAAAATGCCCATTCTAACATAGTCATGTATAAAGTATCTAAAATATATTTACTTTTCAGTAGTCAGACACATTTAGCGGTTCATATATTAGTCAATTAAATTAAAAGAAACAAATGTAAGTCTGTCAGTTTGGACAGTTTTTTGTTAGGTAAAGAAAAATGTTTTTCACTTCTTTATGCTTTCTTATTTTTCTCTGTCAGGTTTTTCATGGTCAAAACACAGAAAGAATGGAGAGGCACAGAACAAAGAAGTATGTATACATGTCTGTGTGTGTGTGCGCGCGCATATATATATATATATATATATCTCTTAGGGGTGCAACGATACACAAAATTCACGGTTCGGTTCGGTTCGATACTTTGGTGTCACGGTTCGATATTTTTTCGATACAAAAAAGGTTCATGCCTTTTTAATTTGTCATTTATTAAAATTAGAAATATATATTTTAATATAATATATTTTAGTACAGTTTTTAAATTTAATGTTGCTAAAACAACAAAATAATAATGATTAAAAAAAAATCTATCTGATCGAGAAATCACTCATCTTTGGAAAAGAGAGTTTATTACAGAGAAATGTCTCTTTCCAAAATAAAATCTATACTATACGCTTCTCCTGGGCTATATTCTCAGCAGCATATTAAACAAAGTTTAGTTTGTAGCCTGCGTGCTTGTTGTTTTTTTCTGCTTCCACTTGTCTTTGCACTAGAATTAGGGTTGCCAACTCCTTGAAAAATAAATAAGGGACACCTCGTGGCCAGGGCCGGGCAACCCAGTTGTCTTCACCCTTCCCAGTGTGGTAGCTCTTTTTTTTGTGTGTGAAATTATTTTTTAACCATTTGACTTGAATTTGATTTAAGCAGATGCATATTCTTTGTGATATGACCATATGGGAAACAAATGATCATTTAGCCATTTATTTTTAGCTCGAAATGACAACATTAACACAGTAAAACAGGTCTCTTTCTTAAACAGAAGCCTGTCATGCTTAACTTTTGAGAATATAAGTAAATCTTTCTTTAAAAGAACTCTGTCCTGCTTAACTTAAAATTATATAAATTAATAGAAAGCAATAGAACGAAAAATATTCTTGTAACTGTGCACATATAGTGCATTTAGTACAATTGGCTTCAGTTGAGGTATTATTTCAGCTTTTCTAATGCTAATCAGCTGCTCCTGTTTGTAAACCCGCTTGTTCCCATGATTACACATCTTAACTCATCATCATTATTCATCTATGTATTACTTTTACGTATTAGTCATCTATTTGTTGTAATCATCTATCCTTGCAGTTGTTTATTACACAAAATAAATTATATTATCACACTTCTGGCCACATAGCGCTGATATTCACTGCACATGCCCATATTAACCCCAATGTTTACATACCATATCTGCTTCTGCCGTGGCCTGGTGGACAAAAAATTGGTTAAGGGTTCCCCGAGCTTTCACGCCTCTCATGTTCTTCATGTGCCCACCATTAGAAGCATGCCTATGGAAAAAGTGCGCCGGCACACAGTGCAGTGCGCTTTATAGGTGTTTGTCGTGCACTTTCCCAGCCAGGTGTTTTCCTTTTCCCATTCCTCCCTGTACTTTTGCAGCCTTTTTTTTTCTTTCTCTGAGGGGAACAAACATTGCTGCTCTAATGCTGGGCTTACACTGTGCGATTTTTGGCCCATTTTGAGACGATTTTTGAGTCGTGCGACCGATTTGGTGATCGGCCCGATTTTGGCCTTCATCGTGCATCGTGTAGTATACGTGGGGTAACGAGAAGCGATTAACAACTCGAGCAGCTCCCGATCATCAATCGCTCGTGAGGGTGTCACCACAGTCGCTCACACTGCTCACGTGCAAACACGTAAACGTCGGTGAAAAAGACGGAGCAGCACGGCTGTGCAGCGTGTGATCTGGACACAAGCGATGGAGGCACAACTTGTAGAACTTTGGAAAGCTCATCCGAGCCTTTTCGATGTGGCCTCACAAAATTATCACGACCACAACAACCGTGAAAATAGTTGGATTTACACTGCTGCTCAATCACAGCTGCCTGATCAATGTTTTTCATTAGCAATTTAGCAAAGTTGATGGTGGTGTGTCTGTGTGAGTGAGAGACAGAGAGAGAGAGAGAGCGCGACAGATTTTCTGTTATAACCTTCATGTTATGGAGGCACAGTGTGCGCACTCAGGTCGCATCAGAGCATCGGGCCGTATAGTGTGAGACCCTGCATCGTGACCTACCAACTTCTAACCCCTGCGAGTCAATCGTGCAGTTTGAGCAGGAGCTGAATAACGCGACTGAAAAAATCGCACAGTGTCTGCCCAGCTTTAGGTGTACTGTTGTCCGAGACTTGCACCGCAGTGTCGGCGTTTGTTTCCCTGTTGGCCATGCTTCTTGTTGTGGTCATCTGTTGTCTTCCGGTATTTTCTCCGCAAGCGACCTTTCCTCGACCAATGAGATGAGCATCTGAATTGTCATACTCGAATTGTCATAAGTGTGCTGTCAGCTCATTGGTCACAAAGCAGGAGAGGGGCTGGGAATTATGTTTTCAAACAAACCGTTAATTCCATTAACATTTATAGACTACTTTTGATTCTCACTGTATTACGGGACAAAGTGTGTCCCTTATTAGCTCAATACGGGACGTGTACTTTTGTTTCGAAATACGGGACGATTCCGTTTTTTAAGGGACGGTTGGCAACCCTAACTAGAATGATGTCGGTGTAAATGTGCAGTCATATTCGTTGTGTTCCCACTAGTGCTGTCAGCTTTAATCTCGTTGAAATGACGTTAACGCCATAACGCGGCAAATCTCCGTTAACAAGTTACCGCGGATCGCCCCGTGCGTGGGGCTAGACGGCGTCAACACGCTAATGAGCAAACGGCGCTAATGCAGTAGTTCCCACCCATGTAATTGAGCATTGCATGGCACATCCAACATACTGTTTTACTTTTGTCCATGACGTGCTTACCTTCAGGGTCATACTTCACATGAAAACCAAGATAGTTCCAAATGCCACATTTAAATGAGGATGGGGGAAGTTCAATTTCGGGTAGCGTTGGGGCAGTTGCCATGTTGCAACAAGCTTAGCTTCTGTCTCTAGCTTGCACTGCGCTCAGTGGATCTGCGCTCGAGAGTGTAGCCTAGGCGGAGTAGTGGAACGCAGATCCACTGAGCGCTCAACACAGACAGCATCGTCAGAAGAAAAGTTGATAAAATAAATAAATAATTTTGTATTGTTCGATACATATGCGTACCGAACCGAAAGCACTGTATCGATATATCGATACGAGTATTGTTGCACCCTTAATATATATATATATATATATACATATATACATATATTTATTACAATATTATTACATATATTGTAATAATATTGTAATATATATATTACAATATTATTACAATAAATATATATATATTACTTTATTATTACATATATTGTTTTCCCGTGTAAAAACTGTTTTTCAGTAAAATTTCATAACCAGTCTAAATCAGGTTTACACATACGGCATTTAACAGAACAGTGTGTGCACTTTAGTGAAAACCTGTTTGCAAGAAACTCAAATATAAAATCAAGTTTACATACATGTTGTTGGATTTACTTTACCAAATTGACCATCCCAGCCTTGCCATAATGGTCCATTTGATTCACCTTTTATTGTTTATTTTATTTTCACTTACTGAATACGGGACAGACTTGACTGGGGGAAAGAAGGGGAGAAAGAAAGAGGGAAAGAGAAACAGCTGAGAAGAGGGACGGGGGAGAAGGGCAAAAGACAAAAACCAACAGAACGGGCAGAGAAAAAAAAATGCATATATCAATCACCTGGATCACCTGCTGAGAAAGAAAAAAGCAAGCAAGCAGAAGAGAACAAGAGTAATAGAATAAACAACATCACAATGATATATGGGAATATGACAGTAAATACTAAATATTAAACATTATTGTGCAGCACATAAGATCAACAGAACACAGTGTGCTTTGAGGTAGGAGCCAAAAAGGGTGTAGTTTGTGGGTGTGATCACCCGTGTGTACACCTGTGAGCATGGACGCGCTTGTTTTTTGTTTTTTAAAAGGTTCCTTCATGTAATCTGCTAGAGGGTGTGGGGGGGCCACAGCCCCGTCCTCCAGGGCATGAAGCAGGTATGGAGGAGATCAAAACTCCAGACATCCAGAGGCCCCCAGAACACAAGAGACCAAGGAAGACCAACAGAGGGGCAGCCGCGCCACTGTCCCAGAAAGAGCTGAGGAGAGTCCCAGATGAGGGCTCACTCAGCAGCCGCGGAGCAGAAGCCAGGGGGAGTTGCAGTGACGCGCCCGTGAGCTCCGCCGGCAGCCAGCCGTGCCTGAGTGACCGAGCCCCAGGCCGAGAGGCCGGGGGCACCCCACCTCCGAAGTGGCCCGAGCGAGCCCCAGGCTCCAGGCCCCGATAAGCGGCCGCCAAGGAGTGAGCCGGTGTGTACCTGGACGCCCATCCCCGGACACAAAGAACCACCAACGCACCGATGTCTGAGGGAGTCCGCCACTGGCAGGGGAAGTGGTGGTAGGGGGAGATAGGCCTCCAAACCTTGGAGGGCCTGAGATGTCCCCAGAGAGGTGGCGCCTGACACCCAACCTGACATATAGACACAGACATACAGGCACACACAGACACAAACATCCATTCCCACCCTCATGCTCTCATATGCACTTACTCCACACTCAACCAACGTGGAGACAGACATAAAGAGACGCTGTACACACGATCACACTCCCCAAGCGTACTCTACGAACCGGGTCTAGGTACCCTTGCCCCTGGAGGGGGGAACTGCACCCAGACCCAGGTGGTGTTACACTTTTCCCTGCGGTGGGGGGAGGCAGACCGCCCCGACTCTGCAGCAGCAGGAAGGCCCCACACTCCAGACCGCAGTCGGACGGCCAACTCCTCCTCCTAGCCCCCCCGCTCCAGCAGGTCGCAGAGAATGGGGTGCTGGTTATGTTTACAGTGATGCCGGTTTCAACTGCAGTGCTCCTGAAAGCCCCTGAGCTGGATTTGCACCTGGGCAGTAATTAGCAGGTTTTAGTGATAGAGAGCAATTCCATTTTTTAAGGTCTTTAGTACATGTAATGCTTACTATTAAGATTGGATATAAACCTTTTTTGTGTTTGTCATTTTTTAGGATAATATCTATGAGGCAATACACGAGTCTTCCCAGAAGTCCGTCACAAGACCTGCAATGAAAACAGTTTATGCCACTACCAACTTCCCCACAAACCCAGCTTTCTTCATGCATGAATCCAAAGTCAAGGTTTAAAACATCTCTGGTGAGGCTGACTCTGATACAGATTGTAGTCAGTGGAAACCAGGCCAGCATGATAGGAAGTCTACAGCAAATCATCCATCCAGAGTTTCAATTGACAATTTCTACTCCCTGTCGTTGCAATGCCACTGCGGCACTGAGAAGGGTTAAGTCCTGACTGCTCCTCTATTTACTGCTTGCTTTCTAGCTATTAAAATTTGATGATCTGGGAAATTTCAAACCTTTTCTTGATGCATCCAAAATCTATAAGAACTTTTCAGCTGTACAGATCTAGGGCAGTGACCTGGGTGGGAATGAATGTGATTATTTTGCCAGATCCTATGTTATTTACGTTTATATTTTTTTCCTTTATTTCACTTTTGTAATCCTTCTCTTCTCTATTTGTTTATATGTATGAAGGAAATATTCTTAATAAAAAAGCCATTGTTTAAAATGATGATCTGAAAAATGTAAGATGTAAAAAATATGCAAAAAAACATTAAAAGAATAGAAAAAAAATCAGAAAGATGGCAGAATACTTTTTCACAGCACTATATTAAAAAAATGCAAGCCTATTATAGGCCAGAAAAGGGACGACATGGTGTGTTTGCCACCCACAGTTACCTGGACAAGCAAGGACAGAGCAGGCATCTGCCCCCCACTGTTGATCCAAACCAGCAAATCTACTGAAAGATATTAGGCTACGTTCAAACTGCAGGTCTTGATGCTCAATTCCGATTTTTTGATCAAATCCGATTTTTTTGTCTGCTTGTTCACAATACAAATAAAATGCGACAGCAAACGCGCTCTAGTGTGAACGCTCAAAGCGGCCGCATGCGCAAAAGAAGACGTCACACACAACGCGCTCTGGTTAGACCCAGAGCAACAATATTGTTTGACTGATGGCCTTAATATAAAGACTTCGGACTTTACATTTCCCAATTTTTACTTTAAGTTATTTTGTTATTCACATAATAATGTAAATAACCTAATAATGATCCTTATTCCTGTTTTAGAGGAGCGCTGCTTCAAAGGATAGCTGCAGATTTCTGTCAGAATCTGCAGATTATACAGTACAAAGAAAATGTTCACGTTGTCTTCCCAACAGTTTCACTGACATCTACACTGGATGGCCAGGAAGCGTTCGCGGTGTCTTCTCCGGGGCTGATAATTAGCGTCTGTCTTGTGTCAGTGACGTAAAAGACGGATTTAATGCGACATGACCGTCAAACAGCAGTCGCTTCCTAAAACATCGGATATGTATCGTGATGCGCTTTCGCCTGCAGTGTGAACGTAGCCTTAGTGTCATGGTTGGCTGTGTGGCAGGCAGGCAGGAAAAAAGGACCCAAACTTGACACTGAGAGAGACATGAAGAATATGACACAAAACAGAGAAGACAGTGACTTAAACTGAAGGCCAGAACACCAAATAAAGTAAAGAGAACAAAACTAAGAATAACCCTTAATACCAAATCAAACCAGCACAACTCAAAAACCCAAACAAATCATATATTTAGAAAAACAGAAAAAGCTGGGTCACAATGACCCAGAACCGTGACAATTAGAGCTGCACCAGGAACCTTTTTATGCTATTTTTAAAATTATTATTCATTTGTTACTTCCCAAATGTGCACTTTTACTTGCCTGTTCGCAGCTTTTTTTTTTTTTTTACCTTTGTTTCTGTTTTTTGTGCATGGTCGCCATGACGTCAGGTTCAGTCGATGCTACTTTCAGCTGCTCCTTTGTTACAAAGGGTTTCCAAAGTAGGTTGCCATTTTTTTTATCCCCATCCTGACACAACCCCCATGGGATGTGTTTCCTCCCAGGATGAAACCATTCATGTTTTTAAGCAATTCTTCTTCATCGTCATATTAATGATTGTACCTTTTTATTTTGTTCTTTTCTTTCTCAGTTACAGTTTGTATTGTAGTTGATTTGGAAATTTTAAAAAAGCTTCTGATGATGCTATTAAAAAAGTTTTGCATTTGCATCTCGTGTGGTCTTCTAGGTTTATTACAAACTGTATGTGTTTAAAGACTAAAAACAATATTTAGTGCTTGCACCAATGCATCTGAATACATCAAGACTTAACATACAATACAACATATTTACAGAGGATGGTGCTGTCAGACTGAAATCTATAAACAACAATTTTAGTTTAATTGTTGTTTAAGATTTATAAATACAGTAGGACACCATGACCCTGCTTGTCCTGAAAAACACATTTTTTGTAATAAAAACTCTCTCCACGTCTGCTGTCGTCCCTGGTTTTTAGTTCTTTGGAGCTTTGCATTCTTGCTTATTATTAGATGTTTTCTCTTTGTTTACTTTGGGCTTTATTTTCTTATTTATTTAATTAAATTCATGTTTCATGTTTTCCAATGTCATTAATGGTTATTTGTTAAAACTTCTTCACATTCTGCGTTTGGCTTCTTACCCTGTCTCACTGTCTGAACGTGCCCACCTGTGTCTCCTTCCCCCAGCTGCTGTAAAACCTGTGACGCTTAATCAGACTGCATCAGCCTTATCAAATATGCCAATCCTGCACTTAATTTTATAAACAATGAACGTATAGTATAGTTATGATGGAATGGTGCAAGGACCCATACAGAAGTCTGCTGGTTTTGGCGTAGCACCTGCCAGAGCAGAGGAGTTGGACAGAACCTGGTGTGAGGGCTCTGCGATGATTTTGCCTGCCTGTTTCCTGACTGGATTTGAATTGAGGGCAAGTCTGCTTCAATAATTTCTTTCTATAGAGCTCACTGTCCTGTTTTATGGCTGATCCAAATTATGCAGTGATGGACGAGCAGACTGGATTATTGCAGTATATTTTACTAGGACACTGTGGATCCCAGAAACCTGAAGTTTTCCACAGCAGACAGTGCTGTTAAGTAACTTCATGGGGGACAACGGCTCCTCCTGTCATCTCTCTTCGAGTTCTGAGCATAATCATCTCTAACTGCACCACAAGGCCAGCTGTTCAACCCACGACTGTATGCAAACTCATTGCTAATGAGTCAGATAACTGTCATGTCACAGCTGCAAACTGAACTGCAGTCGTTTGTGTAGAGGGAGAAGAGCAGACGAGAGGTCACACCCCTGAAAGGGGAAGTGCTGATTAACACCAGCGACACCTGCTGCTTCCTGTCTGTTAGAATAATGTGCGTTGTCTTCATGTCTTCACATTTTTAACTTTTTTGTGATCTCGTTCTAGCTGTGTGTGTCTTTGCCTGCCACACACAGTGTATCATGACATAAAACTACAGCACTCAAGCAGTTTGTCTTTCATGCAGTCTGGTCAACAGTAGCAGGTGAGGAGTAATCAGGAGTTCGTGGAGAGTGTTAGGTTGAGGCAGAAACACGGCGAGGAAGAGGAAGATGGGGGCAGGGTTACTTTTAGTTTGCCCAAAATATAAACTGAGGAAACACGGCTGTGCACACAACCACATCACCCCAGAGATGAAAAGAAGAACTCAGAGTTTCAATTTCTTAAAGATGACTTCAGCATTCAGGACCAACAACATGAAAAGCAGTTTCCTGCTCATTATGTTCCTGCTGACAGGTAAAAACTATAACTATGGCTTTATTACTGATATTAGAGACAGAGAGATCTGTTACTGCATCTTAAGCAAGTAGCTTGAATCAGTACATCCTGTGGGCTGGTATAGCTACAGCTCTCTTTGAATATCTTGAACATGAGCTTAACAGACTCACTGCTCCACTTTTTTAACCACGGCACATTTTTCAACTTAACAAACATAAGCTATAACCAGATAATGCGTTTTTTTTTCTGCACTTCGTTGCACTGCAGGAGTGAAAGTATGAAGCTCCTGGAGGTCTGAGTTATGACAAAAACTGATTGGTCCAGCTAATGAAACATATACAGTAAAAGTAATAGCCTCATCACAATTATACAAAAAGATAAAATAAGTCCAAATACAGTTAGGAAACTTCATATTTATTCTTTTTTTTTAATTGATATATGATAATCTAACATAATATGTGATTACTTAATCTTAATGATCTACTAATGCAGACAGACTTTGATTTAAGGAGCTTGGAAAGAAAAGCATCCGGACTTCTTTAAGTTTCTTGAAGAATTCAAGAAACTTAGAACTGAAGCTTCTTACGTTCTAAGAGCAATTAGTGGAAAGTCCCAGATTTTAAGCCCTATAGGAGTGCCCCAAAGAGGGTCCTGGACTTCCTATTCAGAACCCTGGATGACTGAGAACTTCATAGATAGATAGACTGTGATGTTTACAGAATCAGAATCAGAATCAGAATACTTTATTGATCCCTGGGGGAAATTATTTTTTGTTACAGTGCTCCATTTTAAACCAACATTAAGACAAGACAGACAATACGCTAACTAAGAATAGTACAATATATACATATATATACATACATACATACATAAGTCACTTATAAATAAATATTTGGAAAAGAAACATGTGTAGTTGTAGCAGCAAACAGTGTGTTAAGTGGATGCGTTGTACAGGGAGATGGCCACAGGCAGGGAAGATTTCCTGTGTCGTTCAGTGGTGCTTTTCGGTAATCTCAGTCTCTCACTGAACGAGCTCCTGTGACTGACCAACATGTCATGGAGTGGGTGGGAGGTGTTATCCAACATTGTCTTTATCTTGGACAGCATCCGCCTCTCCGACACCACCTTGAGGGAGTCCAGCTCCATCCCCACAACATTGCTGGCCTTACGGATCAGTTTATTAAGTCTGTTGGCATCTGCGACCCTCAGCCTGCTCCCCCAGCATGCAACAGCATAGAGGATCGCACTGGCCACAACAGACTCATAGAAAATCCTCAGCATTTTCTGGCAGATGTTGAAGGACCTCAGTCGCCTCAAAAAATAGAGACGACTCTGGCCCTTCCTGTAAAGTGCTGTGGTGTTTTTAGCCCAGTCCAGTTTATTGTCAATGTGTACTCCAAGGTATTTATAGTCCTCCACAATGTCAACACTGACCCCCTGGATTGAAACAGGGGTCAAGTGTTTCCTGGTCTTCCTGAAGTCCACGATCAGTTCCTTGGTCTTTGCCACGTTGAGCTGCAGATGATTCTGCTCACACCACGTGACAAAGGAGTCGACCACAGCCCGGTACTCTGTCTCATCATCCCTGCTGATGCATCCAACCACCGCAGAGTCATCAGAAAACTTCTGAAGATGGCAGGTCTCTGTGCAGTGGCTGAAGTCTGTGGTGTAGAGGGTGAAGAGGAAGGGGGAGAGGACAGTCCCCTGTGGTGCCCCTGTGTTGCTGATCACCTTGTCAGACACACACTGTGGGAGACGTACATATTGTGGTCTTCCTGTCAGGTAATCAACAATCCAGGACACCAGAGAAGCATCCACCTGCATCGCTGCTAACTTATCACCCAGGAGGGTCGGCCTGATGGTGTTGAAAGCACTGGAAAAGTCAAAAAACATGACCCTCACAGTGCTCGCCGGCTGGTCCAGATGGGTGTAGACACGATTGAGCAGGTAGATGATGGCGTCCTCTGTTCCGAGACGAGGCTGATAAGCGAACTGAAGGGGATCCAGATGTGGTCTTACTATGGGTCGCAGCTGGTCCAGGATGAGCCTTTCCAGGGTCTTCATGATGTGGGAGGTCAGTGCCACGGGCCTGTAATCCTGGGGGCCACTGGGACGAGGCGTCTTTGGTACAGGGACGAGGCATGATGTCTTCCACATCACCGGGACCCTCTGCAGACTCAGACTCAGCATAAACAGTTTATGAAAGACTCCACACAGCTGGGGGGCACAGGTCTTGAGGACAAGGGGACTCACTCCGTCTGGTCCAGCAGACTTGCCTGAGTGAAGTCTCCTCATTTGCATCTCAACCTGGTATTGAGTGAAGGTGATGGGTGGGGGAGGGGTGTCAGGAATCTCACAGGAGGCAACATGTGACGAACGTATCTTTAGAGTTTTGAATGAATCTCTGGGTTTTTTTTAAGTGACTGAATTGAAGTGAATGCTTGTCCTCAGGCTGTGAGATATCAAAATCGAATAAATGCCCATCGGTTGAATTCACCTGCAACAAACCAAATGCTCAAGAAAATCAACAAAGAAAGCAAACCATCCTGAGAGTGGTCTTCAGGGAACTTAAAATTGAGGATTCTTGGAACTGTAAAAACTCTGGTAAGAATTCCTTTTTTAAAAACAAAAACCACTCATGTGATATCTAAGTTTTTGCTACTTTAATAGCACATATTTTTTAAAGCAGCATTTAACAAACTGATAGACATCAAATTTTAGATCAGCTTAGTTTTATTATTATGCCTTTTTGTCTTCTAGTCTAAAAGCCTAAGCCTGACAAGTCATCATTTCTCATCAGCTAAATTAAGAAATTATCATTTTCAAAAAGTTGCAGTTTTTTTTAAAAAAGAGAGGCAGATTAAGAGGAGATTAATTTAGGTTAATGTATTTCATTTGGAATGCTTAATCTACCGTTTTTTCCTCCTTTGTAGTGAAAATTAAATGCCTGAAGCAATTTAATCAAATTGCGTACAGAACAACTAAAACCACGATCAAATGTGATTATGAAGGAGACAACAAACCATTTTTTTTCTGCAAAGAGAATAACTCTGTCTGTGAGAACATGGTAGAATATCCTCGACAGTCAAACAGCAGATTCACTTTCACAAAGACAAACAGAAACTTCAGCCTGTCCATCAGTAACGTGTGCTCACAGGATGAAGGTGTCTACTGGTGTGGAGTGAAATTAGAAAAAGTGGTCGCACTCAAAAAAATACAACTGGATGTGGAACGTGAGTAACTCTCGTAATGTCTTCCAGTTGTTGCAGTTTCCGTTTTATTTAAAGGCGTGCCTAAATACAGTGTTTTCAAGTACTTGCTCTCTTCTGTTTTCTACAGATATTACTAATTTCACAAGATCACCAGCTGCTGGTCAGAACTTCACATACTGGTGTAAATGCAAAGAGAAGGCCTCACCTTCAAAATCAATCTGTAAGGGAGACGATCCATCTATATGTCAAACTCTAGTAACGACCAATGAGCCTGATAAGAACAAGAAGTTTTACATAAATGATAAAGACAAGACAAATATTACTGTTACAATAAGAAATGTAACAGCAGATGACAGCGGGACATACTGGTGTCGAGCGAAAAACGACAACCAACAAATCTGCAACAGACTGATCCTGACTGTAGGTGAGTCACGCTGTTTTATTCTGTGGGTGTTATTTGACATGTTCACAATGTACAGGATATTACAGAGCAGTAATAATTCACATAAACTTTATCTATAATAACAACATACGTTTGTCCTGTTAAATTTCAGCCAATAAAAAGTCTTCTAAAGTGAAGACTTCTGATATCTGATAATAAAAACTCAATGAACCCTTTAATTTTATGTAAAGAAGCAAACCAGGAAAACGTTACATGAGAGGAAGTGGTTTGATACAGAAAGAGCTTTAAGACAGTAACGTGGGCGTGTTCAGCTGATAACCTTTTGTGTCATTAAGGACTGAGATTGTACAACTAAAATGATTTAACATTAACTTTAAAATAACTACACAGAATCTTAAATCTGTGTGCTTCCACAACTTTCAGTCTGCTCTGATTGCAGACCTGTGAGACCTGCAGTGAGTCCTGTATATGCTGCGAAAGAATCAGTTTAACTGGCTCTGTATGGTTTCATCAGCCACTTTTAGAAGTCAGTCCCATTACTCTAAAACAGACTACCAAGCATACAGAGTACCTACAGCAATGCTGCTGCATTTGTTTTCATTTCCTGCTCCTCCCTTTGAGTTGTGATGTCTGAAAATTATCAACCAAAGCTAAAAATCTGCGGTTCCAGCTTCGAGATCAGGGCTTAAAAGAAAGATAGACATTTACACAAGTGTGAAGAATCATTATCAACGGTTCTAAGTGTCCCAATGAGCTATGAAAGTGTGATGTCAAGCTATGAACATTAGCAGGATGCTAAATTCAAATAAATGCAGCATTAATCGGTTATATTCATGCAGTTAATTTCTGCTGCATTAATTGTGTGTTTTTGTCTCTGTGACAATAAACCATAGGTAAAAGTTGGATCAGGTCAATTTTAATAACTACTGACACAAATTTGGGATTAGAATGTATTATTAAGGTCCTTGTTTTAACAGAAAAAAGAAGAAAATAAACCTTTAAACCGACACATTTTGTCTTATTTATCAAATTAATTAAAATAAAAATCAATAAAAATTTCAAACATTTTCATAAGTAGAACTTCCTTGACCTTCATTTTTCTTTCAGGATCACCAACAACATCCACGTTTACCATTTCATCAACTACAGCGACGACTACAGCGACGACTACAGCTGCAGCTGCTGGGACACGTGGTGAGAGAGGACTTTTAGTTTGTTTTAGTTTTTACTTTTTCATTTAAGTAAAATTCACTTTAAATTCCTCAGCATAGAAATGTGTGCGTCGCAAACGTTTTCTTTTTAACTGATGCTGAATATGTTTCTGTTTTATTTGTGAGGCGTCTCTGAGGCCATCATTTCTGTGATCGTCTGTGTGGCTGTGCTGCTTTTTGTGATACTGATGATCCTAATCTATAAACGTAAGTTACTGTTTGTTTGCACAACATTACTAGATATGCTAATTTGTACCCACAAACCACATTCATGTACTTCCTTATCTCACACTGTCTAAAAACACAGCAGCAAAAGTATCCAGACATTACTTCATTAAAGCTGATAATCTTTGTAAATGTCCACTTAAATCCAAAACATAAACTGCTCATTTATGTTTTGCTGTCTTTGTTTTCTGTTTAACAGGATTTTCACGTTCAAAAAACACAGGAAATGGTGCAGCAGCATGCCGTACCAAAGAGGTTTGTGTGGAAATGTTGCTTTTTTTGTCTTGCTGGTGTGCGGTGTAGTTTTACTGTGCAACACTTCTGCGGCAAACAAGATCAAAACCTCGTTTTCTTCCCAGTGTGTTCATCCGAAGTTCACCGTGCACAGGATCTCTTTTCTTTATCTGGCTTCACTTTCCCAGAATAGGTGTCAGCATGTTCACATGAAGGAGGCGCTGTTGGCAGCATGTCACTGATCAGGAACAGTTTTAACCTCGTTCTTTCATCTGCAATCACAGCTCATGGTCATTAGTTTTTAGTTTACTGTCTTACCTTAGACATAACCAACTCAGCATAACCAGTGTTGGGAAGGTTACTTTTAAAATGTATTCCACTACAGATTACAGAATACATGTCCCGAAATCTACAGTGGGATGCAAAAGTTTGGCCAACCTTGTTAATAGTCATTGTTTTCCTGTATAAATCGATGGTTGTTACAATAACAAATGTCAGTTAAATATATCATATAGGAGACACACAACGTGATATTTGAGAAGTGAAATGAAGTTTATGGATTTAAAGAAAGCAAAGACTTCACCATAAACAGACATGTAAATGTTATTTCCACACACAACAGTTGTGTAGTCAGAGTTCTCTCACATGACCAAAAATAATGATCATATTACTTCAGTAAAGAAATCAAATACACTGCTTAAAAAAATAATAATTTCTCATTCTTCCCGTGAAGGACTGTACCTATGAGGAGATACAGGAGCGCCTCCAGCTGCCAGACTCAGAAAATGCAACAAACACAATTTATGCCACCGTCAGCTCTCCAAACCCTGTGCCCTCAACACATTATGCTACCATTAACTTTCAAAACTCCGATAAAGCTGCTGCTGAGACAGTCAGACTCGGCTACTCTGCCTGTGAATATTCTACTGTGAAGTTTCCCAAATGTCGAACTGACTCGAGTGACACCCAACTGTACCCGCCGACTGAGGAGCCGCTCTACTCAACAGTCAACAAGCTAAGAAAATGAGATCATTTATTTAAAGAATATAACAGATTTATGAATAAAAATAATGTATTTAGTGTTTGAGTCACAGTGATTTTGTGATGGTGTTTTGGTGCTGATCTGTTCTGAGATCTTAGATTTTATTTCCCTGTGAAGATAATTATTAAAGCCTATCAGGAAGATACGGACCTGCCTCTTTCACAGGAGGAGAAGCCAACAAAGAGGTCAAGTGCTTTTGTACCACACTGTGGTACGATACACAACATCCACACTTAGAGCCACTGACTTTAACCACAAGGAATGTGAAAGTATCCTAAGCATCTGGATTGAATAATAATATATCAAAAGAATTAGCTGTTATTTATAACTTAACTCTCTACAGCACAGCATTGCTGCTGGGCAACAACATGCCCAGTACATGTGAAATGAACTGAGCCAACCAATCAGAGTGTTGGAAAAAGTATCAAATTTCAGTCCTATAAGATGTTTGAGTCACTGTCGAGCAGTATTAGTACGGTGGGGCATCCTGTTCTGACACATGGTCACAGGACCAGATGATGTGTGAAGCTGCCATTGTAAGTGTAATTAAAATGACAAACTGTAAATAAAAGAGTACATGTGAGTGTAAGAAGATATAGAGGTTTTTTTTTCATGTTTCATGCTGTGTTTTCATTTTGAATGTTAAAAAAATGTTTTTTCCTTCTTTCCATTGCCCTTGTGTGATAAAGGGAACTTTTTAAGGGAGCCATATGTAATACACACACACACACACACACACACACACACACACACACACACACAGATATATATATATATGCATGTATGTATATACCACTCCTATGTTCTTTGTCCCACTTCAGTCTAAGATCGTCTGTAACCATGTAACCAAAACTATGAATTGTAATTTTAAATGGTTTAAAAGTATAGAATAGCATATGTAGGCAAGTATATTTCTCATTTTGTTATCAAGAAGCAAAGACAGAAAGGGGAAAAAAAGAACAAACAGGGCAGGGTTTGGTGGTTGAATCATCCGTCCCCACCAATGCCAAAACCAAATCTACGCCCTTGGACTATAAAAGTCAAAGTGAATTGAATCAAGAGTAAAGATGAGGATTCCTGTGTGCACAGAAACAAAAAAGTGATGTGTCTGAAGTGCAATGTGCACCTCTGTTTTACAGCACAGAACTCTCTCTTCAACACTTTCTATTGTTTTTATTGCTTTCAGTTGTGTTATGATCTATGAGTTATATTTATATATATACTGTTGTTGCACAATGTTTCCTCTAAGCAATGAAAAATATCTTGAAGAGGTTGTCTGGAATACATTTTTTGTATCAGTCAGTAAATGATGTTAAATCATTTCCAGCATGTACCACGAAAATGTGTGCAGTAGTAGTTAAACAGTTTGCTTGACTTCAATATTTTCATGCTTAAATATATCCACGGTGCTGTGTGTATCGGACATATTGTTTACATCAGTGTTTTTGCTTTGTAAGAGATAATTTACCCCTGCTGTACATAGAAACCGCCTGGAAGCTGTCCGTCTGTCTACGGTGCAGTTTTATGAGTTATAATGTGACCAGTTTTAATCGGGGGGATAATTTATCATGTTTATTCAACAACTGTTTGTCAGTTTTATATTTGTCATACATTTCATTAAGAAAACACGAACTGCACGAGTATTCTGTCTGTGATATTAGAATCAATTTGTCAGTTTGTTATTATTCTCCTTTTAATGAGGTTTTTAATGAGCAGCAGATACAGTAGATGGCAGCATTGAGCTCTTGGTTGCCTCAGAAAACACAACCTAAAAATCTGTGGCAAAACAGAAAAACAAGCAATTCCATAAAGCAGGTTTTAGAGATCCCAGCAATGAAATCAACATTAGAGTCTAACAGGAGGTCAAAGGGGAGACAAGACTATATACACTTCAAAAAAAAAAAGAGATCGCTTGGAAGAACTGAACATTGTTTATTGAGACAAAATAATTAATGTATTTGGTGATTTGACTTATTTCAGACACAACAGAATGCAGAAGGGCAAAACTACTGGTTCATAACTAAACAAGGCAGAGGACACCAAGAGGGGGAAACACTGAGTAGCGAAAGACCGCGTGGGGCCTGAAAACGATGTGCAGGGAGTTCGCTGTTCCCTACAGCTCTAGTGACCCTCGAGCTCCCGGCTAGCTATCAAGGAGCACTTCGGAGCACTTTTGCAAATATGTGATATCTTGATAAACCGAGAAGATATTTGAAGTTTACACAGCTGCATTCTTGCCTGAAAATATCTTAAAAGTTTATTTTGTGACACAAAAAGAGTAATAAGAGTAATATTAAAACTTAGTAACTGCTGCCATAAAAAATCAGAGTAGAAACTTATATTTTTTACTGTAACAACCACAAACATGTTTAATGAATCACATTTCATAACTTTAAATGCAAATATAAATGGTCAATTTTAAAATCATATGCACAAGTTTTGCAAACCACAAAGTTATTTGCAGCCATTTACCTTTTACCCTTTTTTTATAACCATTTCAAACTATTTACATAACAATCAGCTGTTCTACATTCAATAAGATGCCACACAAATTATTTGTGCCACTCCAAAAATTTATGTCCACTAAAGGAGAACATCACAGCCTGATACCTGCAGATCTATCATTCCTGTTTCTACCTGGAGACAGCAGTCGCCTCATTGTTCGGACACACAACACAAAACTATCCACAACACTACACACTAATTACACAAGACAACACATGAACTACACTGACTACTTTATTCTTCCTCAGCCAAGCAGCAGCACTCATGTGATTGTTTTGCCCTCTTAGCTCCAGGTGTTGTGCCAAAAAGAGATCCCTGCCAGAAAGTGATTGCCATCCGGAGCGCGCACAGCTGCTTAAAGCTGTAGCGCCCAGATTACTTACAGCTACATCTGATATAAGGTGCCGTAAACTGATCACAATAGTAACGCGACCGCATTTTCTTGTTAGTAACGGTAACGGCGTTGTAATGATAGGAATAGTAATTAGTTAGATTACTCATTACTGAAAAAAGTAACGGCGTTATTCCCAACACGTATGCTGTCTGTGTTTTCTCAATGCTAGTTCAGAGTCTGTTCCTAGTTTTTGGTTATGCTTTCTGATTTTTTTAGTGTTGAAATACCTACAGCAGTAAAGTTGCCTCTCTCAGTTTTCCCCTCTTGTGTTTGGGTCCTATCCTGCCTGCTGAACATGAAAAGATGTGATGCAACACAGGTTTTAAACAGCTGTGAAAATCACTGAATTCTGTTTTTAAAAGCATATTTACAACACAAATATTTCAGAGTCATTCTAGTATAGACTGTACTGCAAAATCATGTGAGTCATATCCTGTTATTTATGATGCAACACTATTAAAAATATATAAAGACAGCGAAGCATGAGTCAGCTTCTTTTCCTAATTTCTATTTAGTCATCACCACCACTGTCTTCATTTCTCCCACGCCCCAGTAAAAACTGTATCAGTTAAAAACTAAATAAAGATTTCAACTAAAAAAATCACCCAAAACAAACAAAAAAAGCCTTTACTTCATGTTACAACTCATAAAGTCATTTTCTGAACTGCTATTCCTGTTTTGTGGACTTCCTGTTAATTTAAACTCAAACCACATCTAGTTTACTGACGCAAAGTAATGAGATATGAAGGTGGGAGGAGTTCTTTTTAAAAGTAAAACAGGGTGAGGACAGACAGAAATTCACTAACATCAGTCGAGCTCAGGAGACAATCAAGATTTGAAGATGAGCATCCAAAAACAACAGATGAAGTTGCTGCTATTCATCCTCTCACTGATGGCAGGTAAAAGGTTTCTACCACATCATATCTGGTATTACATGCTAGTCGCTGCTATACTGTTATGACATCATGTTATGGAAACATTTATTACAACATACATTTTTGCCTCCAGTACAGTTTTCTTTTTTTTTCTTTTTTTTTTTTTTTCTTTTTTTAAATGACATCAGAAACAGCAGTATGCGACATTACGTGATGGCAGAGCTTCAGTTCATCCTTTGTCTTTTTTTTTTTTTTTTTTTTTTTTTTTTTTAATAAATAGGACAGGGGGAATGAATGAGAGAAAGAGGGGGAGAGAAAGAAAGAAAACCAAAGGGGAGAAGAGACGGTGAGAAGGGGGGGTAAGAGAGAGAAAAAAAAAAAAAAGAACTCCTGGGTCACCTGTATGGAGAAAAAAAAACAAACAAACAAAAAAAACAAACAGAGGAGACAGCAAACAACAAAGAGCAACATAATAATAGAGAAAACAAAGCACCATCACAATAAACTAGCTAGCCATAGATATCAATATTTACTAAATAATAAACGATATTGTGCAGCACGCAAGATAGACAGCGCACAGTGTGCTTTGAGGCAGCAGCCAAGAAAGCTTTAGTCCGCGTCTGTGAATACCCATGTGTGCATACCTGTGTGGATCAGCATGCTTGCATTCCAAAGGTTTCTCCATGTAATGATCTGCTAGGGAGTGTGGGGGGGCCACAGCCCCGTCCTCCAGGGTGTGAAGCGGGTATGGAGGAGATCAAAACTCCAGATATCCAGAGGCCCCCAGAACACAAGAGACCATGGAAGACCAACAGAGGGGCAGCCGCGCCACTACAGTACAGTTTTCTATATAGTCAGTACAGTTTCAGTGATGTGCTTCTGTACTGTGTTTATAACTGATAACTATATGAGTTTACAGAAGCATGCGTTCATGCAGACAGATTAAAATACTGAGAGAATAAAATCCCTCTCAGTAAAGAGACAGTTCAGTTGTTTTTATGTGTTAGACAATAAAACTTTTATTATTGTGCTTTTTTTCGGAAATATAAAACAGTAACTGTGAATCTTCAAAGCAAATTTTCAGTATCATAAATTAATTTATTAAATCATTTTGCAGAGAATAGTCTAAGAAGCTTAGAAAGAAAAGCGTCTGGAGTTTGACCCACACTCATTTTCACACCTTGGCTCACGTGATTAGGTAGAGGATCAATAAGGTGTCCGTGACCTTCTTGCGGACACTCCCATAGGGCTTAAAATCTGGGACTCCACCATTTGCTCTTAGAACTCAATTCAATTCAATTCAAATTTATTTATACCAAATCACAACAACAATCGCCTCAAATATATATTTATATTGTACAGTATATCCTATAATAATAGATACAGAGAAAAACCCAACAATCATATGACCCCCCTATGAGCAAGCACTTTGGCGACAGTGGGAAGGAAAAACTTCCTTTTAACAGGAAGAAACTTCCGGCAGAACCAGGCTCAGGGAGGGGCGGGGCCATCTGCTGTGACCGGCTGGAGTGAGAGAAGGAAGACAGGATAAAGACATGCTGTGGAAGAGAGACAGAGGTTAATAACAGATATGATTCAATGCAGAGAGGTCTGTTAACACACAGTGAGTGAGAAAGGTGACTGGAAAGGAAAAACTCAATGCATCATGGGAATCCCCCAGCAGCCTATGTCTATTGCAGCATAACTAAGGGAGGATTCAGGGTCACCTGGTCCAGCCCTAACTATATGCTTTAGCAAAAAGGAAAGTTTGAAGCCTAATCTTAAAAGTAGAGATAGTGTCTGTCTCCTGAATCCAAACTGGAAGCTGGTTCCACAGAAGAGGGGCCTGAAAACTGAAGGCTCTCCCTCCCATTCTACTTTTAAATACTCTAGGAACAACAAGTAGGCCTGCAGAGCGAGAGCAAAGTGCTCTAATAGGGTGATATGGTACTACAAGGTCATTAAGATAAGATGGGGTCTGATTATTTAAGACCTTGTATGTGAGGAGCAGGATTTTGAATTAAATTCTGGATTTAACAGGAAGCCAATGAAGAGAAACCAAATGTTGCCATGTTGAGGCTGTCATTTTTAGCATCTACATGGATGTTGAAATCACCCACAATAATTATTTTATCTGAGCTCAGAACTAAATCAGATAAAAAGTCTGAGAAATCAGACAGAAACTCTGTGTTAGGCCCAGGTGGACGATAGATGATAACAAGTAAGACTGGTTTCTGAGTTTTACAGTTGGGGTGGACGAGGCTAAGCATCAGGCTTTCAAATGAAGCTTGGCTTAGAACTGAAGAAGCTTCTCGGATGAAACATCTTCAAGAAAAGTCCAGACGCTTTTCTTTCCAAACTCCTTATACTACAATGACCTGGATGACTGAGAACCTTGACAGACATTTTGCAATTCATTTGTTATATATCGAGCTAAAAGGCACGGCTACAACACAAAAACACAACATTTCAAAATTGTTCACAAAGAATGAAACTGAACAAGAAGAAATAAAACACTTGTATGTTTTGTCATACACCATAATTATGCATTCATATTAATCTAACTAATTTAGATCAAACTGGCCATTTAAAACAAATGTAATAAGAGACATTAAAATAAATAACTGTGTGTGACTTTTGACATCTGACATGATGTGAATATTTGTCTTTAGGTTGTGAGCGGATGTCAGAAGCAGCACCCTGCGAAGGAGAGTGGGTTAAATTCATCTTCAATCAAAAAACAAATGGAAGATTTCAAATGGAAAAAGTTGTTAATCTTCCTCAAAAAAACCAAATAAACCCTGGCAAGTTGATCGTCAAGGAGCTTAATAATGCCGACAGCAACGGAAAACAATCCAAAGACACAGAATTTGAAGTTGGTACGAAGTTGTGGGTTTTTTGGTCCCATAAAAGAAACTTTATTTGCAATGTTAAATAAGATAAATGTAATGAAGAGTAAAATATCTGATACACACTTTACTGTGTTTTATCTTGGTTTTCTTTTTTCCCTTTAGATAAAGATGGGTGCCCCAAACCATTTAATCAAACTGCATACAGAAATAATAACACCACCATCACCTGTGATTCTCCTGATGGAAAATACAAGCCAGCTTTTTTCTGCAAAGAGGATAACTCCACTTGTCAGAACGTTTTACCAAAAAGCCCTTCTCCGCAGCCAAACTGGAGAATCATGTCAACAAACACCAGCAGCAGCATTTCCATCAGTCATGTGTCCTCACAGGATGCTGGAGTCTACTGGTGTGGAGTGAAATCAGGTGACAAAGAGTTTTCTCTTCAACAAATACATCTAGAGGTTAAAGGTGAGTAATTCACATCTTCACCCTCTTATGTTTCAATTTTATATCAGGGCATGACTAAAATACTACATGTTATAGTGCAGATGTAAATGAAGAAGTTCCATGTTACTGAAGAGCTTTACGATAAGAACACAGAAGGCAGGGACTTTACTCCCGATACTGCAAAAATGAACTTGAATTTGAATTTATTTATTTAAAAGGGACAGTGCAGTTTAACATAGTCCAAGTACAAACATGAAGCTGATGTAACGCACATAAGTTTATAGCTATTGCTAATTGTCAACAATTGTCCCTTGTTGGGCTTACAATCAAAATAGATACATTTTACAATAAAGCATACACTTTCATAAAACCAAATGACATCATAAATACAATTACAGTTAATAGACAATAAATTAAAATAATATTAAAATTAGTTAAAATGGCTACATCTCTGATTTCCTTTTAACCAAACTTTAACCTTCAATGTAAAGGATCTGATGTCTGTAATCAATTTGATTTTGGTTGGAAGTGTGTTCCACAGATGGCAACGCCTTTATGGAAAAAGCTGACTGACCAAATAGATCTTATATTAGTCCATGTTTTATCCTTTGAATCCCCTCTTGCATTTGCCATTCAATTGGGAAGGGAGACACAACAGTGTCAGAATGAGGCTCTCTGTGTTGTACGCAATGTCAATCAGTCTATTTCACTTGCTGGTTTTATCTGTAAATATATTGCAATATAATAGCTTGCAGTTGCCGTTCACCTTGCGATTACTATCTTGTCTCTGGATGTATCCATCCTATTTATACATTTAAAGACTAATTTAAGAAAACACAAATGATTAAAACTCTTAAAACTAAGTAGATTATATTTCTTTAAAATGTGACAGTGATGCCACCGAACAGAGTTTTTATCCATTATTTTTAAAGATTGGTTATATAAGGACACCACAGGCTGAATTATAGATGGTGTTGCCTGGGTCCAAACTGTCATACAATATGAAAAATGAGAGAATATCATAGAATGCATAAATAACTGAGCCTCTGAACTAGGTATATAGTGCCGAATCAACTTAAAACAATTCAGATTAGCGTTGGCCGTCTTAGAAATCTTCTTTACATGCTTGTCAAATTTAAGATGTGAATCTAAAATTATTCCCAGAAACTTAAAATCTTTGACCTTTTTTATTTCTTTGTTCCTTAACTTGATTTTAAAATCATCAGATGAACTTAGTTTCCTAATAGAAAAACACATAGAAACTGTTTTTTTCTTTATTCAATACAAGATGATTATGTTCCAGCCATTGTTGGACATCATTTAGATGTGCCGATAAGGTGTCTGCTGCTTCACCAGGTGACTTAGCTGGTACGTGTATAACTGCATCATCTGCATAAAGTTGGCAGCTAGCTTTTGGACAACTGGCAGGCAAATCATTTATAAACAAACTTTCTCGTTTGGCTCTCAGCGAAGGCGGTCGCACTTTTCTCCTCTCCTCTCCCTTATCTTCCCTGCTTATGTCCTTGTCTTGTCTCGTGTTTTTTACTACTTTTCCCTGGAACATTCTCTCACAGTCTGTTCTCTAAAACCTAAAAGAGGAATTATGGATTGGATCAACTGCTCCCTAAATGCAATTGACACCCCTTTCTCAACGAGAAGTTTGGGCTCGGGTGAGCCTGAGTGCTGAAGATATCTACCTATTCGGAACCATGATAACAGGGTTCTTGCTGATCGGAGCTGGCTTGGCCCTGACTTATCGAAGAATTAAGAAAGCGGAACCGGCTGTTCAAACCCCCACAGGGCTGCCCGCTGGGATTGGAACGATGGGAAGAGGCATGAGTTTCTCAAAATGGGCTCATTGAGTGCAGCACGGATAAGATCTTGGAGAGGCTACGGCTGCTGTGAATACTCAGAATAAGATCTCTGACTGCAGACTGGATACATCTCGAAAGGGCTAGCCCAGAATAACATCTCTGGGCGCAAATTCGATGACATCTCGGTGAGGCACACTGCCGTGAGTTCTCAGAAATCGGCTCCTTGAGCACAAGAAATGACAACATCACAGAACGCAAGTATGGCGAAGCTCGCGGCTCTCCAAGGCTGCCATATCGCGCCATCGGCCCCTCTGGCCAACACCAGTAGGAGGTAGGGTAAAGTGTCTTGCCCAAGGACACAACGACCAGGACAGAGAGCTCGAACCAGCGACCTTCCGGTTACAGATGCGCTTCCCAACCCCCTGAGCCACGGTCGGCCCCGTGTTTAGTTTGTTCCTTCCCATTCCATGCAGGCCACCTGGGTTGGCTGGTAGACTGTTTACTTAGCCTGGCAGGGCGAAGGACACTGTCTCAGCTGAACTATGGACACGCACACATACACTTACACTGATAAGCACACACTCATCCCCCTCCCTTTCCAAACGCCTTTGATGCTTGATTCCTGCGGGGGAACACGGCGGGGCTGTGTGCCGCGCTGGAATGGTAGCGCTGTGCAGGGCGGCTGCTGTGTTCGCTTCGGATTACTCCTCACCCCCCACCCACCCCTGTGGCTTGTCATGTCTTTCACAATGTTGTGCTGTGGACAATTATGTGCTTTTTGTGCAGAGGAGTTTTTTTGTTTCCTGTTCTCGTGCTGTCCTACCATGGAAGCACAGCATGAGTAGAGGTCTCTTTTTTTCCCTCTTGTACTTTCCCATTGTAGTGTACATTTCAGTGTTTTTCTGTAATGCTACCGATCTCCGACTTGTATCCCCATGTGATGTCTGTGTTGTGTAAGGTCGGGGGGGGGGGGCATTTCACTGCAGGACAACCTGCATGTGGCAAATAAAGCTTTGATTGATTGATTGATTAAATAGCAATGGGCCAAGTACAGATCATTGGGATCACAATACCCATTCTGTTTTCCAACATGGATGACTTTTCTTTATCAACCCTCACACACTGCTCTCTTTTGTGAAGATAGGACTCAAACCAATCAACTGCTTGCTTTGCAAAGTCAAATTTTATCAACTTGGAAAGAAGTATGTCGTGGCTGACAGTGTCAAAAGCCTATTTTTGGTCAAGGAACACTGCACCCACAACTTTACCATTATCCAGATTACACTTAATATTTTCAACAAAATAGCAATTTGCCATTTCTGTGGAAAATTTTGGTCTAAAACCAAACTGCATTGGATGAAGCAGTTGATTAGTCTCTAAGTAATCAATTAACTGTGCTGCCACAGCCTTCTCAAGCACATTTGAAAGAACAGAGAGTATGGAAACTGGACGATAATTACATATCAAGTCACGCTCGCCTCCTTTAAAGACTGGAGTAACTACAGCCCCTTTCCACTCATGCTAGAATGCTAGAAATTATAAATATGTTTGCAACAAAACATTTTTCTTTTAATAGAAACATTTGAAGATCATTTTAAAATAACTTTATTGTGACGTTAAAGGATAAAGTAAGACATGTTTTAAGTATTTTGTCGAGGTCCAGTTTATAAAAAGCTGTGAAAAAATGTTGTTTTTTTAATGTATCACTCTGAAATGTTTTCAGTGTTTTCAATATTTTTTTTTAGAGTATTTTACATTATTAATATTTTCAAACTTTATTTTTGTAAAATTCCTCAACAGAGACCTTCTGGATGGTTAAAAAACAAACCTGTGGGTTAATATTTTCTCTTTGGTCTTTCTTTTATTTTACAGATGGCTTAGAGGTTATCATCAGTGTTACTGTGTCTGTAGCTGTGCTCCTGCTGTTTCTGATAGCACTGATCCTCATCTACAAACGTAAGAATGTTCGCAGTTTCAAGATATCTTTTTTATTTCATTAAATTAATGGTCTTTGGCAATTCGTAGTTAAACCAGATTTACATTAAAACCAAACTATGAACTACTAATAAATAATTCTGCTTGGTTGCTATTTTAGGAAATGGTGCAGCAGGACGTCATGTCAAAGAGGTTCGTGATGAAATTATTTCTTTTTTTACTTTTATTTATCAAAACTGAGTTGAATTGAAAATCACAACAGCAGTCACCTCAGGGCACTTTATATTAAAATAAAGCCCTACAGTAATGGAGAGAAAACCCCAACAATGAGATGGCCCCTTATAAGCAAGCGCTTTGGCGACAGTAGGAAAGACAAACTCCCTTTTAACAGGAAGAAACTTCCAGTAGAACCATGGTCAGGGAGAGGAGATCATCTGCTACAGCTGGTTGGGGGTGAGGGGAGGGAGACAGGACAAAAGACATGCTGTGGAAGAGAACTACAATGAGTAGTAATAATAAGTAATGATTCAGTGCAAAGAAGTGTATAAACACATAGTGAGTGAGAAAGCTGACTGAAGGAGAAACACTCAATGCATGATGGGAATCACCCCCACAGCCTACACCTACTGCAGCATAACTGGGAGAGGATTGAGGGTCACCTAATCCAGCCCTCATCTGGTTTCACAGAAGAGGGGCCTGACAGCTAAAGGCTCTGTCGTCTTCCTTATGAAGCAAGAACTACACAGTCGACAGACGGATGTTAAAGTTGTTTCTTAATGTTTGTGACATTTCTGCAGGTTTATTGTAAATTCTTATTTATTACATGGTGAACTTTGCTTACTTGGACTTTCCAAGTCATCATGTTACACTATAATCCTATAATTGCTGTGCTGTTAGGTCAGTGGAATAGGTTGTAGTGGAAAAAGGTTGTGAGATTCAGTCTCCCCAGTGATTTAGCTTTCAATAATCTCTCACTCTTCTTGTAACTGTTTGTTTTATTTTTTCATTATAAACATAATATAAAGACGTGAGTCTAGACAACAATGTAAACTCTCCAATGTCTGCAAAACGTCAATTTTGGAATCATTTCAGACTTCACGACAAGACAAAAAAATGTCAGCTGATGGTTATTCAAGGCTGAATAGTAGAAAAAAATTGTAAAAAAAAAAGCATATTTTTTGTTTCTGGCAACATAGGAACAATTTTTATGGATAGTGTTTAGACATAAACTCATTTTCTGCTTATTGTTGAAGGACTGTATCTGTGACGAGAGACAGGAGAACCTCCAGAACCCAGAAAATGCAGTGAACTCGATTTCCATCAGTGCCAATAATCCCATAAACCACACTGCCTCGCCACATTACGCTGCCATCAACTTTCAAGTGAGGTCTGAAAAAGCTGGCAGTGTGATACTCCAACCCAGCTCCTCTGCCTGTGAGTATTCTGCTGTGAAGTTCAGCAAGTGTCCAGACGACCTGACCGTGACCGAACCACACAGACTGGTGAAGTAGATCCTCCACTTATCAGGCAAAATGAAAATGAAAAAAAGATCAGCTCTGTGAGGAACATGTTTGTTGTAAAATTGTTAAAAATTAGCAAGGAATCATGTGATTACTTTTGGGTTTCGGGATTTAAACCAAGCTATTTAGATGAAAGTCTCACATTTTTGTGACAGTATTCGTCTGTTCGGGGGTCTTAGACTTCTGCCAGATTATCTACCGGTTCACATCAGCAGTGAAATGCATTGTGTCTCAATGGACCTGAGATAATGTGTTATACCATGCTGTGGTATCATGCACAGAGTTGAACACAGTTCATTCAGCCCAATGCAGAGTTTAAACCAGTTCAGAGCACAGTTAGTGGAGGTGAATTTAAGCTGATACTAAAATGGAAATGAGGCACACGGGGAAATTTCGTCAAATTAAAGTCTGCTCTTCAATCACATCTTAATTGTTGTTATATTTACAGTTGAATGTGATGGTTTACAGAGACAAAAGTACAAAAAACGTGATGCACAAATACTTACGAAGCTAACTGTGTCACCACATGGACAGGTCGATCCACCGTTCTCTACCAGTCAGAATAGTGGGCGGTTACTCAGGGAGTGAACTGGTCAGCAGTCCCACATAACATGAAAACAATCAAAAGTGATGTTGTGAGTTTGACACACAAACCAGCTTTTCAGGATTGGGATCATCAGCAGTTGCACCAGTTTGTTTTTACAGTGCTGTTAATGATGTAAAGTTGGGAAATAAATACAGACTGTGGGGGATGTGTCATTATTATCTTTTTGTCATCAATTGCATCATGTCTCTGTGGAAGTCAGAGTTTCAGGCTGCATGTGAGAACGGTGTAGACTCAACTGATTCTCCTCGCAATAAAAGAATTTTCTATGAAAGTACTAAACGTCTATTTCTGTCACACTGTGCCACACACTTCCTGTTATTTATACTTAAACCACTTATTTCCTCTTTATCAACAAGAAGCAATAAGGTTGGTGAGAAAATAAACTTAAAAGGGAAGGACAGAGAGAGATGAGGGAACAAAGTTTTAGGTCAGAGAAGAGAAACAATCAAGAAACAACACTGGACGCCAAACACCCGAGAGACAAACAGCCAAAGGCAAACTAGTCTGACCGACCATTCTAAGTACTAAGACACATTTTAACCATAAATGTAGACAACAATTAGTTTCGTATACTTGATGATATATAGTTTGTTGTGAGGAGGCAGTGCTAACCACTGTGACCACACTCTGACACACACTTGTACATCCACACTCAAGATGAAATCTCAAACCAAATAAGGGAAACGATCAAACCTGGTGATGGTTTTTAGTCTTTACTTTCAAATTTTCTCCCCTGGTGCAGAAATATTGGAGAAAACTGTTTATGTGCTTCATTTGTCTGTAAGAGTTAATATGCGAGATTAGTGTCATCCTGGTTTGACAAACAGCAGATCGAGTTGTGTTTATTTCTTCCAGCTGTTTGTGTGTATTAAATGTGATTCATAATTCAGTTCTTGAATTTTAATGAATTGGCTTTGATAATGAACACAAAGAGAGGGTCAGACAGATGGTACAACATGAATACTTTTGTGAGACAAGTGAGCTGTTCCGCACAAAGTCACTAAACAAAGATTGTAAACAGATATAAACGCACACTTTCTATCATTTTTGTGTCTTGAAAGTGTACAAATGTTCTGTCTTTACTTTCAAAGGTTGTGTGTTTGGTCATGGGACTGCTTATATGTGCTTCTTTTAAAACCACAGCTATTTTAATCACCACCACCATCTTTTTCTACTCCATCACTTCCTCATTCTCAAATCACACCCTCAAATATTTGAGTTATGAGTTAACCACAGCAAACATTTCTGGCACAACTTCACCTACTTTCAAGGTTTGAACCAGCTGACATATACCGGGTTAGTATTGGTTAATTGGTTAAGTCACGCCCAAGTAAATACTGGACTAAGTCATTAATGATGAAGATGGGGTGAGGAGACATAATCCACACCTGTCTTAAAATACATGCATGAAATACATAAAAGGAATATTACAAATATACAAAAAATGATAACAAAGAAAAACATTTAATTCAAAAAAGAAGTCAGTGCAGCAGCTAGATTTAAAAACAAGAGGACATCATCACATGGATAAACATTTGTGGAAAGGTCCTCATTTATGTCTCTCAAATTCAGACTTAAAACGAGACATCTAGAATGTTACTCCCTCTTTTACTGAAAAAATAAATAGAAATAGATAAATAGACAAACATTACCCGTGTGAGAATGATTGACAGAGCAAAGTAACTGGTAAAAAAGAATAAAAAAAGGGTACAGTTCACAAAAACTCATTGATAGAAAAATTCTCATTCATACCTCTAGGGTGCAGACTCGTAAAACTGAATATCCAAAATGATTCTCTATTAAAATTAATATTACCACCTCATTGGTTTAGTTTAATGGCTAGATCATTAGATCATTCGTCTTTGAGGAAGTTGAGTCATGATTTAACCTCATATATGGATGGATACATGGATGTCTGAAGTTTTGATCTCCTCCATACCCGCTTCACACCCCGGAGGACGGGGCTGTGGCCCCCCCACACACTCCCTAGCAGATCATTACATGGAGAAACCTTTGGAATGCAAGCGCGCGGATCCACACAGGTATGCACACGGGTGTTCACTGCTCGTAGACCCAAATTACACCTTTCTTGGCTGCTACTTCGAAGCACATCTGTCCTGCGTGCTGCACAACAACATTGAATATTTAGTATTTACTGCTGTTTACACTTAGCTAGATTAATGCGATGGTGTTGTGTTTAGTATGTTGCTTTGTTTTTTTTTCTGCTTGTTTTCTATTCTTCTCTCAACAGGTGATCCAGGAGATTTTTATTTTTTTTCTCCCCCCCTTTCTCACTGTCCCTCTCCCCTTCTGTTTTTCCTTTCCTTCCTCTTTCTTTCTCCCTTTCCTATCCCTCACTCATGTCTGTCCCGTCTGTAACATCTGAAAATAAAATATAATAAATAATAAAAACAAAGATCGACCAAATGGACCAATACGGCAATGCCACGATGATCCATTTGGCAAAGTAAATCCATTGGGTATCCTTGTTGGTCTTCAGACAACAATTCTGACGGTTAAAGAACCAAATGGGACAGGCAAAAAAAAAAAAAAAAAAAAAAAAAAGAATCGATTAAGCTAGGTGGCTAATATGTATAGCCATGTAAATGTGTTAATAATGTCGGTTTAAATGCTTTCCCATGATTATTTTCATGTTGGCTGGAAATAAAATACTTTTATATAAAATAAAATACCCCTTGTTATTAGTGCAGATTACTGCAACTTCTGCATGACAGGCGTGTCTGTTACACGCTTTGTTGTGATATCGGGTGTAGGCAGTGATTAAGATGCTAGTTGTGTTCAATACATTCCAATTTTATTTATATAGTGCCAAATCACAACAATAGTTGCCTCAAGGTGCTTTTTATTTTAAAGTAAAGACCCTGCAACCCCGCTGTGAGCAAGCATTTGGCGACAGTGAGAGGGAAGAACTCCCTTTTAACAGGAAGAGCCAGAGATGAATAAAAACAAATGATTTCATGCAAATGTATTTGTGTGGTCACACTTTGTCCAGTCTGCAAACTAGACAGAAAACAGAACAAACGTATCAATATTGAAGAAGAAAGAAAAAAAAAAGAAAAAAAAAATGAAACGATGGTGACCATGCACGTTTTATCTTTGCTTTTAACTTAATATGCTTTTAGCCATAGAACCAACAACCCTTGAACCTGTACGTGTAAAAGGAAACATTCTTGTAAACCACAGAAAACATCAGAGGAAGTGGTTTGATACTGAAGGGTGGTGGCTAATTTTGTGTGTTTGAGATAAATTACTACCTGCAAAGAGATTTTGAACTCTAATGAGACTACCTATTGTAATGAGATATATAAATAAAGTATATACGTACTGTGTAGTATAAACCACAGGAATAGTGAACTGACTAAAGGGATAAATTTCGTAACATAAAAAAGGGCAGATTTTTAGAGTAGAATACAAAAGAGTAGAATATGAGTAGAGTATAAATTATCTCAAAAAAGAAGTATTAAAAAAACTCTTGTCTTAGCCCCAGTGGGTCTGTGATATGAAGGGAAACTAAGCAGGTTTTTATTTTTGTACAAAATTATCTCTGAGATTACAGTTAGCTGAAGCTGTTGATGTAAGCTATCATTTCCCAATAAGCAAAACCAGCTACTCTTTTAGTTTAGTTAAAAACAGCTTTTAAAACTAGAGGTCTTAAATCTGCAAACCTGGATCACTAAAATGGTCCAAACCTGCAGTTTCTCTCTCTCTTTTTAAATCAAATGTGCAATCGAATGATCCCAGGAGTGACATTTTACAAAACATTAAGTGTCTGAATCATCCCAACACTGAATTCTTGTTTTGGTCATGAAAAAATATTCAATTTAGTTACATTTTTTGTAAATGCACTTTAAATTGTAATGCACACATAATAAGACACTGGAACTGATTTTAATGTATCTTTAAATGGCTCATTAGTTGTTTACAGAACATAATTGTACTTTTTTAGACACTGAAAGGATTTGCCAGTAATTGACAAAATCTTAAATATGTGAAATGATTTTTCATGCTGCCCATAAAAACATGTAAAACGTATCTAAAGTATGAAAAAGAAAGTCGATATAATAAATGCTACTGCCACAACTGTTGGACATGACTGCCACGCTGTCACAGCTTTCCAGTTCAACCAGGGAAATTTTCACCAACTCATTCACCCTGACGCACACAGCATTTATTTCCTGTTTACTGGTAATCAAAAGAAGTAAGTTACACAGAGGGAGGAGCTGTGTTTAAGGAAAAAAATTAAAAAGGACAGACAGGAAGGTGGGGCAAGAAAGTTTAAAATCACATACGGGTGGAATTCAAGAAACAACCCTGGAGAGTCTCAGACAAACCAGTGAAAGCAAACAAGCCGAGGATACATCAGACTCTTAAAGAAGCATCAGCACGCAGCACGGTGATGTTACTGCTACTACTCATCTTCTCACTGACAGGTAAAAAGATAACTAACATTTGTTAATACAACAGACTACTGAATGTTACATTACAATACATATGCTGCTGGTGATTATGTGTTTTGGATTGGTTTAAGATTTTTTTTTTTTTTCAATTTCTTACTTTTTAAGTCTGTTCATATATTTTAAAAATGGCAAAAAGGTTTTTACAACTCAAGCAAACAATCACATTTTAATCATATATAATATATAAATAGAAAAACTAAAATTGTGCTCATGCACTTTAATAAAATATACCATCTTAAAAATGTTAACATTAATTATGTGCACCATTTCTTTTCTTTTACATAACACATCTTCACCTTGTTTATTAAAGCTTTTAGGAAGTAAAACGTCTGATTGGATAATCTCGGGTCGTACCATCTGAACATAGCACCCTGAGTCTATCGCTACAACAAACACTGAATTTAAATAGTTACATGGATGAGACATCATGAACCAGGCAACAAATCAAAAACAGGTCTTAGTGTACAAATATCTTTGTGGTATAAGAAGTGCTAAAAATTGTATTTCTCTCATACATTTCAAGAACAAACATGCGTGCATGAAATTAATGTTGACTTTGACTACGTGGCTGCAGCTCCAGATTCTTACAAAGAGATTTTTTTCATTTTCAGGTTGTGAATCTGAAGTGAGAGCATGTCACCATCGATGGGCTGAAATCACCTGCAAATATCCTGAAACAAATAACATATATCAGTACACTGATGTAGTTCTTTCCAATGGAACACCTGTACAAACCTCTAAGAAGGACGTGTGGGAAGAAAATGGCAGATTTTGCCTCTACCATGATACAAAAAATAAAAATCTCAAGGTTGCAATAAAACATGTTAAAGAGCAAGAGTTTGGGAAGTACAGGTGCAGGTTTTTTCAAAGATCGAACTTATCTGACATACAGGAAGGAAAACTGGAGACTGGTAAGAAATATCATCATCATCACCATCATCCTTGTGTCAGACACCAGACGAGGCACACACAGGAAATCAGAATATTTGATTAAAAAAATCGATACAGAATAAAACAGGAGTTTCGGAAACACTGGGAACTTTTTTTCTGGCTCATGAGCAGTCCTGAGCTGCAGTACGAACTTTTCTAAAACATTTCCACAGTTAGTGAGTCCCCATCTATTCAAAGTAATGGAGCAAAGGACATTTCGAAAAGTCACCTGAACATAAAAGAAACTAGACAAGTCCTTAAAATAAACTGCTTTAATTCTCTGATTTGTTTACAGAGCATGTAAACTGCCCGCGAACATTTCTCAGCGTGTACAGAACAGCTAACAGCACCTTCACATGTGATTATCCAGATGTTTACGAGTCCCACAAAAAGTTCTTCTGTAAAAAGAAACATTTTGCCTGTGAGGACATTTTATCAACGCCAAAAGGGAAGTTTACTCTCACAGGCAGCAGCCGTGCCTTGAACATTTCCATCAGTCATGTGAACTCACAGGATGCTGGTGATTACTGGTGTGGAGTAAAATCAAATGATGGAAGTTACAGATTATCACACACACAAGTACACCTGAAAGTTATAGGTGAGTATTCCACATGTTCAGTATCACAGGTTTAAATGATAAAAGCTGGCTGATAAGCTGAAGGCAAATATTTGTCTTTTTGTCTTCAGATATTGAACCTTTGACATCAACTATTGGACAGAACTTCACATACCAGTGTAAGTACAACCAGGATGCCTCCTCATGTATAAAATTCATCTGCAAAGGAGAAGATTCAACTGTATGCAAACAGCTAGTAACCAGCACAGAGCCTGGCGTGAACCAGAGATTTATAATGAAAGAGAACAACGGGAGTATCACCATTACAGTGAGAGAAGTAACAGCAAACGATAGTGGGATATACTGGTGTGGAGCAAGAGTCCCTCACAAACACAATCAAACACATGACGACTTCTTTGATGGATTTAATTTGACTGTAGGTAAGTTGTGCTGTTTGTTGTGTGGGTGACTGTCAAGATCAACCCTTCAAAGAAAATATATGTCACTTTTTAAGACATTTGCTTGTAGTCAGTCAGAAATCAAAAGGAAATGTGAGGTAACACAGACTGTTTTCTCCTGGACTATAAGTGGAATATTTGGGCTATGCTACAATCATAATTAACAGCAATAGCAGTGTAATATTTTGTGATATAACAACATCGTGTCTTTAGTTTCCCTAGTGCACATAAGAATGGATGGAAATTAAGAAAGGCTTTAAGGTACTGGTTAAAAAACTTGACCCAGGATACAACATCATAAATAAAAGTTTCTTTTAAATTTTACTGTGTGACAGTCCTGTGCAGGCTTAACCTGTAGAGTTACAAGGTTTAGTAACAAAATACCAGCATTTTAAATGTTATACTTAAGCTAGGACACTTTTGTCTTTGCATTTGTCTTATGTTGCATCACCACATAAGTCCTCCTTTCCCAATATTGTGTCATCAGTGATAGCAAATCCTTGGGAAAAGTGAAAAATGCCCTAATTATATTTGCCCTAATATGCAGCCTGCAAGCTGCAAGCAGATGATGAAATTTTCTCTAACATATCATCAGAAATATCCCAAATTTCCTTAAAATATGACATCATTTTAAAAGGTTGATCTCCCACCCCTACTAACTTATACTTAAAAGTGCAGTCAAGACCTTTAGTTAATTATTTAACATCAATATTATCGATAATGATCTACACCAGAAACTGTGTATTAAAAACATACATTGGTTTCTAGACTTTTGAAGTCTGACTGATAAGGTTTTGGGTGCCACCATGTTGTGTGTTCCATACACTGTAACAATGAAACACACAGAAACACATCTGCTTATTAGACTGCTAATGCTAGCATTCTATTACCTGCATGGCGTGCACCACATAGCAGGCTGTACAAATCTGTTCAGTCACGCACACCTCAAATGCTACTGAAAGGTCTGGATCAGAATTAGTGAAAGTCAGGTCAAGGGATTAATTAATAGGTGCATTATTTGCATCGGTTACAAAGTCTGCAAAAGTATATTCTGCAAAAGCACTTGACAAAGTTCACTGTATGAATGTAATAACCTCTGAGGCTGTTGCTGTTTATGCTTCAGTCTTCCTGCACCACCTTCACCACCTGCAGAGGTGTGACGTGAATATTTACAGGTTTATCTTGATGAACATTCATTTTCCTATATATATTTAATATGAAGGGGAAATCTCAGAACACAATACTTTTTAGAAAAACTTTTCCCTCACAGTGCAGTCTTCTTGATATTCAAGGAAAACATATAACACGTTCACAGCGTCAGTGTTTTCACCTGGGAGGGCACTAGTCCTAGAGTCCATCAGCCTTAAACATCTTTACTTAGCACAGTTTAATCTGCACGATATCTGAAACTCTCTGTAACTAGCTTTACTGCAACAGAAGAATTTAGTTTAGAGATGTTATTATAATGTCTAGTGTCTGTACTGCTGAACCTTTGACGATATGTTGCTGTGCAGGATGTGAAAAATGATTTCAAAATATTTCTGTCTCAAAACAAACAAAAAACCCCAAACAGATTCTCATCGTTTGATCTTTTTCTTAAAGGAATAAGACTTAATATTCAAAATTGTGTGTTTTGCATATTAACGTCAGTTGTTTCAGTTATATAAGACATACGACTTTCTGAACACTCTCCTTTTCTTCAAGGTCTGAACCAAGGAAGTATTCTCCATCCACATGAGAATAAGAATTTTGGTGAGAGTGTACATTTACTATCTCGCAGAAAACAAACAGACATTTTCACGACATCCTCGGACAGTGTTGTGTGATGATTGCATGTGAATCAGTTTCCAGTCATCCTGACTCTTTTTGTTTTTTCTGAGGCAGTCGTTGTGTTGACCGTCTGTATGGCTTTTCTGCTGCCAGTGCTGCTGATGGTTGTGATAGTTTTGATCCTTATTTACAAACGTAAGTTCATTTATCACTTACCTTCATTTTTACATCTATATCTAATCATACATCTGGCAGAAAGTTGCCGTGAGCAGGGGGGCAGACAGGTGAGATTTCCAGATCTAAGATGTCAAGACGGAGTTAGCAGCAGAAGGCGGTGGTTAGTTTCTAGCAGGTAAAAAGTTGGCGAGAAGGACCAGTGACAGAGGAGGCCGAACAGCACTACAGTGGTACTAACAATCTGGCGGAAAGTGAAGGTCTCAGCCGGTCCTTAAATACTGACAGGTTATTACTAGAGATGAGCCGTAGTTGAGGGAAGCTGGATGTGAGAATCGGAGCTTCTGGAGTGCATTGTGGAAAAATATGCCAAACAGCAACACACACACTGGATCCTGACAGATGTCAAATGAAGAGCTAGTTAAGTCTCAGTTCAGTGACGTGTCGAAATGAATCTACGTTGTTCTGTTTCTTTTCGATTTCTCAGGCCTTTCATCTTCAAAGGATACAGGAAGTGAAGCAACAGCACAGTATATCAAAGAGGTGAGTGAATGGTGCTCTATGTGTGACTGTGGCAGTGTGCTATGATCCATGCAATCACAGGGAGGTTTCTGATGCAGTACCATATACTTGGCTGCCAGCAACCACATGCCAACCAATCAGTCAATGCATATTTTTTTCCTAAAGACCTGTGGTTGCCAGGGGGGTCACTGACACCTCTCTAGTCCACTGTGTCCAGGGAATTAGCAGTTTCCTGGCAACTGCCAGCACCAACAGCAACCAGTCAGAGAATACACATGAAAGTAGAGTCACTGCCACATCATCACTCGCCAGTCTCTAGACCTGTGCGGCCGAGGCCTGACCTTATAGTACCTGCTAACACTGACTGATTGAAAGCTCTCCCAAGTAAAAAAAAAATAGTGAACTGATTTAATGGATGCATGATTAATAATCCCTGGTTTAGCTTTTTTGGCCATTTTCATATCATTTTATTTGCCAGCGTTCTGAACTAAGCATTGCTTAACAGTTTTAGCAACACCAATTTGAATTTCAAGATGTACAGATAATGATTGATGGTAAACCTCATCAGATCAAATATAAACAGTTCAAACTGTATTTTCTTCTCCTCTTTCTGGCAAGGACAATATCTATGAAGAAATAGAGGAGCATTTCCAGAGTCCAGGCTCAGAATATGCCACAAACACAGTTTATCTCACCGTCGATCATCCTACAAACCATCCTGCCTCACTCCATTACTCCACCATCAACTTTCCGATCAGCTCTGACATAGCTGCTGCTGAGACACTGATCCTCACACCCAGCTCATCGACCTGCAAATATTCGACTGTGAAGCACAGCACGAGTCTGACGACGTCGACTGCCACACACCCACCCAGACCTCCACAGGAGCCTCTCTACTCAAAAGTCAACAAGTTGAAGCCAAGACAGAAATAAGGTCTGTGAAGAAATATGAAATACATTGACTGATTTATGTCAAATCGTGTATAGTAATTAAAAAAAAAACAAAGAGGTGCAAAACAAGTGTATCAAAATGTTGGCAACATGCTCCCAAACTGAAAAGGAAGTGCGCTGACGTAGAGCGTGACATGTTTTGAAACCAGTCTGATAAGGTGAAACTTGCGGTGTTCTGTTGCGTAGATAAATTCTGTCTACATTTCCTTCCTTGAGGTGTTTTTAGTTACAAAATATGAATCTTCTTGCATGCGTTTCTTGTTTGTCCTTGTGCTTTCATGAATGCTGGTAGGATTCACACAATACTGTAATATTTTTATGGTCACAGTTTCCACATTTCTTAGTGGAATCTTGTGATATTTGGAAATGATAAAAATAGGTTAAATCCAAGATTTGAAATCTATTTTCAAATTAAACTGAAAATGTCTTTAATCTCTTGGCGTGGTTATGTTTAACTTAAAAGACTCCATATTCAGCAAAAAAGCCTTGATCATGTTCATGCTGCAGTAAGTCAGAGTAAGCCTTTACCTCAAACTGAATTAAATAAAAATTACAGAAAAGTTTATTTAAATACACATAGCAGCATCATTTTTAATAAAATGATATCAGGATGCTGAGCCTCCACTGGTTTAAATCTGCACTCTCCATCATTCTCCCTTTTAGACTCTCCCTGATGCAATCCACCCCTGTCAACCTCAAACCCACCTCAGCTGGAAACATCCAAACCTCAGTCTACATCCTCACCACCACCACCTAGACTCTGGTGGGTCCTGTCCTAAAACTGCTGGGATTGTGTTCTGCCATGATGAGCTGCTGGAGTCTGACTGCCAAATACAATCATTTCTCTATGTCAGTAAATCATGTTCTTTTAAGTGAACTCTCCTTATTGAAACACTTTTGAGACACATCCCTGGTGTCCTTTTAACAACCCCACAGACTGCAGTGATGGGAATAACGGCGTTACTTTTTCAAGCAGCTGCGCGCGCTCCCGCGGACGGTAATCACGATCACTGTCTCGCACAACACCTGGAGCTCAGGGGGCAAAACAATCACATGAGTGCTGCTGTTTGACTGAGGAAGAATAAAGTAGTCGTGGTAAGCCAATCACATGACCACTTCAAGACAAAGCAACAAGGTGATATATACCAGTCTATAAACTGTGTTGATAGGCCAGTAAAACCAGAGTCATGATAAAAAATATATTAGCAGCGTTTTTTCCTCAATAGTTTCGTCACGTTTACTGTCTAAGGAAAGCGCAGCGAGACCTCTCTGCTTATGAGCAAAAAAACAAACAAAAAACACCCAAAGTTTTAGGAGTGACGCGAGAGAGAGAGAGTTTTGAGATGTGAGAGATTTGAGAGATTAGCGTGTTTGGAGTGTGTAGTTAATGTGTTGTCTTGTGTAGTTAGTGTGTAGTGTTGTGGATAGTTTTGTGTTGTGTGTCAGAACAATGCTGTCTCCAGGTAGAAACAGGAGTGATACACCTGCTGCTGTCAGACCTGCAGGTATCAGGCTGTGATGTTCTCCTTTATAGTGGACAGAAATAATTTTTTTGGAGTGGCACAAATAATTTGTGTGACATCTTATTGAATGTAGAACAGCTGATTGTTGTGTAAATAGTTTGAAATGGTTATTTAAAAAATCAAGGTAAAAGGTAAATGGCTGCAAATAACTTTGTTGTTTGCAAAACTTGTACATAGGATTTTAAAATTGACAATTTATATTTGCATTTAAAGTTATGAAATATGATTCAATAAACATGTTTGTGGTTGTTACAGTAAAAAATATAAGTTTTTCTACTCTGTTTTTATGTTTTTTTGTCTGACTTTAGATCAATTGTGTTAATACAGTCAGTCAAAATGAAAACATGACTGTAAATTCAGACACGTGAGGTTGTGCTGAGTAGAATGATACCAAACAAGACAAAGTAAATAGTTTTTAAAGGTGAAATGTGGAGGAAACATCAAAAGTAGTTAAAAATGGCCAATTATACCCTGGAACCCAGAGGGTTAAACATTTTTAAGTACCGCAATAGTTACTTTTCAGGGAATTAGTTACTTTTAGAATATTGTAACTCAGTTACTAACTCAGTTACTTTTTGAAGAAGTAACTAGTAACTATAATTAATTACTTTTTCAAAGTAACTTGCCCAACACTGACAGACTGTACATATGAACAATTCACAAACGATTTCAGCATTTGTCTTCTGAGTCACTTGTGCCAATGTTGAATGATTTGCATTTTACAGGGATCACAGAAAAACCTCAGCTAGAGGTTCAGATTACTTGGTATGTTTTACTGGGGAGAATGAGACAGATGTGCTGTGGGTGCTACTTTTTACAACATCTGAGGTTAGTTTAACACAACAAGATCACTGTTTAGAGCAAAAATTAATTACTTAAAAACACTGTCTTTGTTTAACTGGTGATATTTCCATGCATAAGGTTGATGGGGAAGTGGCAGCAGGCACGTTTAGACAAAGCAGTGAGAAAATGTTCTTGTCTCATTTTTCCCATCATATTGTTCTCACTCCAGTGTTATTTGAGGGTCGCCAACCTTGCAGCTAAAGCATACAGTGTACATTATCTGTACTGAGATGGAGTGAAGTCCAGTCCACTAATGCCACCTGCAGTAAAGAGCCATTATCTAGAACCAGATTAACTTCCGACACATCTTTACTTGGCTTACTGATCAGATTTTAAATCCCACTTCATGTACAATACATCTGAAACTTTGAACACTTTTCTGTTCCTGCTTCTTGTAAGTAAACTATTACCTAAATAAAATGTTGTTGTGTATTTATTTTGAGCTGACACCAATGAGAAAACACATGTCTGTTTATACACCTTGAGCTTTAGAAATCATAACTCCTATCATTTGGTTCTTAGTTCTTACTTGGTGGTACAAGCAAGAACTAACCCAACTAACATCAACTGTACCAACCTGATTCAAACCTGTTTTTAATATCTGTAATCAAACAAAATGATATATACATGACATATATAAGTATGATGGGCTGTCTGGACCAAAAATGCCAGGGCTGGTTTCTTTTTTGCCATGTCGGAGTTGCACAGCAGTTGCACAGCAGTTGCACAGCAATCAGCAGTTAAATTAACATGTCATTTGTCGATCTAGACGGAAAAAAGTTCTTCAAAATTAGTTTGAAAATTTAATGAACGATGCAAGCTGGTAGATTGGGAAACCAGCAGAACCATCATAGATACATTTATATTAATCATACGTACAATTCATCATAATATTAATATTACTACAGCTTTACTACTACTATATTTATAGTATAGTAGTATAGTTGCAGACTTTTATTTCCCCCATAAAGTTAGCTTAGTACTGTCAAACAGGAGCCGCCTTTATATGTTGAAATCCATGAGGCTCAGTTTACATTACTGAACTGTGCAAACAAAAGAAACCCGTCTCCTTCTAACTGATAAAAGCAGTTTTCTATAATACCTACAAACTGCTATTTTTGTCACGCAGTTTCAAGACTTCCTGTTAATCAAAGCGTGATATGATTCTCCACCACACACGCCATTTATTTCCTGTTTACCACCAATTAGAGGAAGCAACATACAAAGCGGAAGGAGCTGTTTAAGACAAAAAAAATGGACAGATTGAAAAGTGGGGCAGGAAGATTTTAGGTAACTTAAAACCGAAATTAATGAAAGATCACTGTAGACCAACAGACCGAGGAGGGAAAAAGACATCAGGAAACAAACTGCAGATAAATAATTCAGACTTCAAGATCTTAAACAAACATCCAAAACCAGATAATGAAGTTTCTGCTGCTACTCGTCCTCTCAATAACAACAGGTACAAACATTCATTTGCTAACACATTAACACTCAGAGTTTATCTGAATGTATAATATTATATATAACAAACATATTTTTGATGTGGTGTAATCTTTTTTAAGACCGCTTAACACTAAAGGGATGCAAACTGTATGTAGAAACAGTCTGACAGTGAACCTGAAGGAAATCCAGCTGCAAATAATAAAATACTCAGACTCACAAACTGAACAATAATTTTGAAAAGACAGTGTACAATATTTTAATTTACTTAAAAGTTTGCTGTCACATACACACAGTTGTGATAATCATAAACACACAATTAATGATGAATTTAAACATTTACATGTGGTGCAGGGACAATTCTTAATATGTGCAAATTTTATAAAAGTCATCATGTTAAACATATCACTGTGGTGCAAATATATTATTTCTGTGGGATAAGAAATACTAAATAATGCCTTTCATTCTTCTTCTTCACTTCATCTACTATCTAGTAAAAATCTAGTAATTTCTGTGACACAAATGTCTATCTTTAGTTTTTTTTATGTGAAAAAAATGGGTTCACAGTAAAAGAAAACAATCTCTGCATTAACAAACCATTTCTGTTTTATAATTATAGGACGTACATTTTTCTGTCACTTTTTTATTATTATTATTAATTATTTCTTACAATATAAGCTCAAATATTTGTGCTGACAGCATTTCTTTATTAGGTCCAGAAAAACTGAGACGTGCTGGACTGGAAGGGCAGTTTCACTTATGTCTGAACCATGAAATGATTACCAGAATATTTTTTTTTAACTGGAGCATTTATTAAACTTTCTGACAATTGAAGAAATACTTTAATTTGTATATTTGCTAATTCTGGCATTTTTTTCTGTTTATTACTTAAAAATGTATTATGCACATTTTTTTGTTTTAGATTTTTCAAGAGGACTCACACTGATGATATAGAAGTCACAAAATCTCACATATCAAACGTGAGACACTATAGAGGTTAAGATCAAACCGGACTGCGTGTGGCTGACAGTGTAAAATGAGAATGAGATTCCTTTTGGAGAACATGATGTAATATAACAGTTTCTTTGATTTGCAGGTTGTGAGGTCAGCTTTGGAATGAAAGCATGTCACCAAGGATGGTTTCAAGACACCTGCAAATATCCTGAAATAAATAAATCACATCAAGACAATGATATAGTCGATTCCAATGAAACAACCATTCAAAGCTCTGAGAAAGATGTGTGGGAAACTGAAGGCAGATTTTACCATGATACAAATAGGAAAAATCACCAGGCAGCCATTAAAGACCTTAAAGATAAGTGTAAATTAAACCGAAGATCAAACTCGACTGACAGAAAAGACGAGGAACCAGAACCTGGTAAGAAATGTAGCACGTCTATCATTATTATTATTACTAGTAGTAGTAGTATTATTATAAAAATGAACTGGATCATGAGAGACCTAAGAGATCTATTCCCCATGTATTTCAAATCATTGCCAAAAGACTTAGGAAAATTAATTTGAACATGAAAGAAGCATTCCAAGTCCTCATAAGATGACAAATATTTGATTTCACTGTTTTGTTTACAGAGCTTGAGAGCTGCCAACGAACACTGAATCTCATTTTGTACAAAAAAACATGTGACTCTCCTGGAGATGATTACATGTCTGGGTTCACGTTTTTCTGCAGAAAGAACAATTTCACCTGTGAAGATATTTTATTAACAAATCATCCTCAAAAGTCGAAAGGATTAATTATTCTCACCAGCCATGGCTTTAGCGCCTCTATCAGTCATGTGTCCCGATGGGATACTGGTGTCTACTGGTGCGCAGTGGTATCAAATAAGGGAAGATTTTCACTCAAACAAGTAAAAATTAACCTCTTAACCCCAGCGCCCCTATGTGAGTATTACGCATTTTCAGCTTCTGAGTTTCAAATACACAAAAACAAGTCTCAAATATATCATGTTTTTCTTTTTTTCTATTTTCTACTCCTATAGATGCAATAAAGAAATCAGCCACTGTTGGACAGACCGTCACCTATTGGTGTAAATACAAACAGGATATCTCCTCACTTAAAAAAATTTTCTGTAAGGGAGACGAGCCATCTATATGTAAGCCTCTCATAAACAACATAAACAGGTTTTCTATGAATGATAACCATAGAAAGAATAACCTTACTATAACAATGAGAGAAATAACATTAGATGACAGTGGGACATACTGGTGTGGAGCAGAAAGACCCGACAACCAAACAAGCAACGTTTTCTTTGGCAGATTGTTCCTGACTGTAGGTGAGTCACGATTTTTATATTATTTCAAATTATAATAATTCCGTAAGGACTATCAACAAAATGAGTCACTTTGAGATGTACAGTAAACCACAAAAGGAGTTCCATGACAGGAATTCTTAAAACATATTTAAACTTAGTTTCTAACGTAAAAAGCTAAAGTTTGCCCAAACATGAAAGATGGATGTGTCCACTGACCTGTCATCTGTTTCTTTCTAAACTTTTTAAAAGTCTGAATGTTTGGATTTTGGACACCGTCAGGTTGTTTTTTGGAACCAGAGGTGATCATACTTACATAATATGATGGAGTGCAAAATTATTAGTTAATTCTAGCAAGCTGCAATTTTGAACTATATGACTGCAACACACAAATATCTGTTCATCAATGCTGAGAAGGACTATAATGCTATAAATGTACTAATGAAATAGCGCAAATGTGGATGATCTGCACCACACAAAAGGTGCTGCAGTCACAGCAGCTGCTAACTGTGAGAAATCCAATTATTATTTTAAAAAGAGTTACCCGCATACAGCTGATGTGAAGAAAGGGATTTTTAGTAGCAGCCGTCCCTGTTTTAAGACCGGATGTACAGTTGTACATTTCCCGTAACTTTATTTTGCAGTCAGCTGCTACTGTGAAGACGGACTCCAAAATCATGTCCAAAATACAAAGAGCAGAAGGTGGGAACAATCACCATTGCTGTGTCATAAAAAATCTAATGATCAATTTTGATGTTTGAAGAGTGTGCAATCGATTGTTTGTTTACACCACTCAACAAAAGCAGAACTGCATTACAGAATCAGAAGACACATCGTCCACATTCAGAAGCACATCTCTGTATAGTGACAGTTATTATGATTTAAACAGGCAAATGTTCAGCATTCAAACTACAGGTGAACAATAGTCAAACCAGATGTTTCCCCCGTTATGTCGATATCAGCTAGTCAAGTACACACCTACACAGCATGTTAACAAACCGTGAAAAAAAGCCACACAAAAAATGAACGATTGCTGGTAAGGGTTTTACACATTAGTATTTACAAAGGGTATGTTGTGACTTACCTTCAAAATTACAGCGGTCCTTCACTATAACATGGTTCACCTTTTGCGGCCTCGCTATTTCGCTGATTTTTATTAGTGCACTTTTGCATTTTTATTTTTTTTACAGTGCATTGTGTTCTGCTTCCTAATCAGTTGTAGATCATTGTCGATCTCCTCCGTGCCGTCTCTCCTGTACAGAATCGCTACATCGATCGCTAGCAGTGTGACTCTGAAGTGCAATACTGTATGTTTGTAAGTTTCCCCCCAATAAACACAATGCCGACGAAACGTTTTTCAAAGGCACCTGCGGTAGCATCCAAAAGGCAGAGGAAGCGCAAAAAGTTGGACTTCTGATTCATTAGTGTTGAATTCTCTCGCAGCTGCTCTATTCCCATGCTCTGGACCTGAAAACTGGGTTTGATCTTTGGTTTCATTCAATAATACTGGACTTATCTTTCTACAAAGGTTTGAACCTTGAGAGAAATGTAAATTGCTGTTGATTCATTCATTTGGTTGACTTGTTTTGGGAAACCTGACCGTAAACAAGGCATGAATATCGCACTGGAAACAAAGCGCTATACAGTTTTCCCACCGGAAGCAGCATATGCTAAGGTGCACATAGTCTATTAGAGGAACTATAGATTGTGTTAGTTCCACATTGGCATCATTTATTATCCCCAAAGTTTGCTGCTTGATCAACACACTTAGTCTTGATTTTAAACCACATGGTCGTTCTCTAAGTGGAGTGACTGAAATAAATAATTGTTTGTTCTCACTACGAACATGATAAACTGATTTCCAACCAAGACCCATTCCTGTAAAAAGTCAGTTCTGTTATCATAACTCTAACAGCAACACAGCTCAGCAGTAGCATGTACAGCTGCTGCTGTTTTTGTTTTCATTTCCTGCACCTCCTGTAACCCACAGAAATGCAATAGCAGGAAATTATCAGCCACAACTGAAATCGCTGACATCGCTTCAGTTTTGAAATTCTTTTTTTAAATCTTTGTCTTCTGTCATTTAAAATGTAGTTTAAATTAACCTCATCAAGTTCACATTTTTCAGGGTAATGCAACACTGACAACGACACTTCCTATTCATAAAACATTGTCTATTTTTTCAGCGACACTGGTTTGACACAGTGTAGTTTGCGGACTTCTTCAGTGGTTTTCATTACATTGTAGGCTCCCTGATAGTCAACAATTTCCAAGATATTGGGTTTTCTTTCTTTTGTTTTTAATTTAAGGTGATTCTTTAAGTGGCTCCATGGTGCAATACTTTACAAATGCATCTAAAACACAAAAGATTCTCAGTTCATGAGTGGGAGGAGACACAAACTGCAGGGTTACATCAGCAAGGGTGTCTGGTATAATAACTCAAGACATGCCAAATCAAATATCTGAAATGTATTTAAAAGTTGTTTTTTTAAAGTTTTAAAAGCAAAAAAAATGTTTAGCAGTAGAACTCAATGATATAGGTTTTTATTTCATATGTTTCACTTATAGAAAAGAAAAGGCTTTAATGACGAGGACTGTCTCTTGTTGTTCAAGGCGAGTCTTTCATGCAAAATTTCAGGGTACAACATAAAAGCACACAAACTGTCACAAAGCATCTTTGTACTGAGTTGAGCAAAAGCTTTTTTAGCATTATAAATCACCGTGCATTTTAGTAGTCATTCATGTTGCTGTACCTAGAGTGCTGTGTGGAAGTCTGAGGTAACACACACACACACAACTTTTTTGTAACTATTGTGTAAACCTCAGAAAAAAGCAATCAGGATCATTAATCAAGCTGGATTTAGAGACCACACTAATGTTCTACTTTTAAAGACTAAAATCATGAAGTTCATGGAATTCATAAAATATAAAACTGCCAAATTATATACATGTATAATTATGATATGTTATGTTATGTTACTCTGTTATGTACAGAGGATGTTGTTTTCCACAGAGAATAACCTGGGGCGAAATCTGAAGACTTAATGTTAACAGTTAAAACCTGTTGTGTGTCCATTTGTGGAGTAAAACTGTGGAACATTGGGTTTTTTTTATTTTAAAACCTGCTTTTAGAAAAAGAAGAAATTAATGAAATTGATGACTGATTGTATACATTATTATGCAAATTCATATCAGATTCCTATCTAGCGTTATATTTATACATAGATTTTTCATTTCTTTTTCCTCTTATTTTGTGTGTGGGGTGAGTGTTTACAAGCACTGAGGGGAAGTGGGGGTAATGATGAATATCAAATCAAATTAAATCACTTTTAGTGTCACATCACATGTGCAGGTACACTGGTACAGTACATGTGAGTGAAATTCTTGTGTGCGAGCTTCACAAGCAACAGAGGTGTGCAAAAATACAATAACATAAGAACAAGCAAAATATAAGAATGGCTAAATCTGAGAGTTATATGAATAAATATATGTACAATATAAGACTGTATATGCCTTACTGAATGTGTATACTAAATATGTATATTTACGTGTCTGTATATGTGTGTGTGTGTGTGTGTGTGTGTGTGTGTGTGTGTGTGTGTGTGTGTGTGTGTGTGTGTGTGTGTGTGTGTGTGTGTGTGTGTGTAATTTTACAAATTAAATAGAGTAAACAATAAAATAAAATATATAAAATACACAGAGGTTGGTAGTAGGATATTGAGCAAAACAAGTGGCATTAATGTACAGTATGGAGTGCATAATGTTGAAGTTCCAGTAGTGAAGGCGAGGTGTCTATGAAGTGTTCAGCAGTCTGATTGCCTGATGGAAAAAGCTTTCTCTCAGTCTGCTGGTTCGGGATCGGATACTGAATATGGTGAATTGATAGCGTGTTCAACATCGGGTAGGAAGTATGTACATACATGTTGTCTGTGAAGGTTCTCAGTCATCCAGGTCATCGTAGTCAAAGGAGCTTGCAAAGAAAAGCGTCTGGACTTCTTTAAGTTACTTGAAGACGTTTCACCTCTCATCCGAGAAGCTTCTTCAGTTCTAAGGTCAAATGGTGGAGAGTCCCAGATTTAAACCTAGTGGGAGTAACCCCCCACAGAGGGACAAAAGGACCCCCTGATGATCCTCTAATCGCCTGAGCCAAGGTGTGGAATTGGGTGTGGGTCCCAATCAGCCAGAGTTTCGGGTGGGTTCATTGTGAAACCTGGCCCCACCTTATCATGCGAATTCCTGAGATCAGATGACCCAGGATGTGAGTGGGCGTTAAGGCGTCTGGGAAGGGATCTCAAAACTGGATTATAGATGGCAGAGAGTTGGTGTCGTAAACCCCGCCTCTGTTCAAAGATGGTCGCTCACAGTGGACATAGATGGCTTCTTTCACTCCTCTTTCAAACCATCTGTCCTCTCTGTCCAAAATGTGAACATTGGCATCCTCGAAAGAGTGTCCTTTATCCTTAAGATGCAGATGGACTGCTGAGTCTTGTCCTGTGGAGGTGGCTCTTCTGTGTTGTGCCATGCGCTTGTGAAGTGGCTGTTTGGTCTCTCCAATGTAGAGGTCTGGGCATTCCTCGCTGCACTGTACAGCATACACCACATTGTTAAGTCTGTGTTTTGGCGTTTTATCTTTCGGGTGAACCAGTTTTTTTGCTGCTCAGACAAAAAACTGGTGAAGATGAAGTCCAGATGCTTTTCTTTGCAAGCTCCTTTGACTACATACATGTTCCTACTCCATAATTGAGTGGGTATTTGATGCCCTTTATATTTTGTTTATTTTGTGTTAGTAAGTGTATACATTTGTCATGAGCAAGATGGCCCCTGTTTGTTTACTTTTCATGTTGTGCTAGTGTCTTTGCTACACTTTTGTCCAGCGCACTTCGCATTTATGATCTCCATGCGTTATTGGCAATCAAATCTGCTATGGATAATTTTCAGAGTCAACGAAACAAGGTTGTTTTCCCACCGCCGCTTGAGCGCGGCGCAGCACCCGGTTTACCTCCATTCTTGCTGGTCAGCTCTTTTTTGCTTCCAAGGCCTCATCGGAGGAAGCAGAGAACTTGGTCTTCAGGGGCTTACTCTTGGGCTGCTGCTGGTAAGATACGCCAGAAACTTGTTGGAGCTGGATTAATCCCCACGACTCCCTGTGTTTACCATCCGGGCTGTCACCTGAAAGCATGGAAAGCCACGGCTCATTGCAGTAGGAACCCTGATTTGCTGTGTGGCTTACCACATTGTGCGGACTCTACCCCTGTCCCGGTGGGATGCAAAAAGTGAATTGATGCCCGCTCAATTGCCAACAAGTCTTATATTTTAAATGACTTGTTCTGTGCAAAGAAGCTTGACTTCATGTTTATGAGACGTGGCAACGTGAGAATGAAGTCTCACGTCTTTTAGAGCTTTGTCCCGCAGACTGTTCATTTCTCTGTGCACCTCTGATATCTGGACGAGGAGGTGGAACAGCTGTAATTTTTAAAAAGACATTTTTATGCCAGATGATCTCTTTGAGCTGTTACAATTCTTTCGAGATGATCATGATAAAAATTGGAAGAGATTAGCCCCTCTACGGTATCTTAATTTATCGTCCACCTGGGTCTGCTGCAGCTTTTCTTTCAGACTTGCAAGAACTTTTAACTTCCACTATTAAACTGGTCATGGTCATCATTGTTTGAGACTTCAACATTCATGCAGAGGACTCATCAAATAGTACAACTAAGGAATTCCTGAGCATCATGCACTCTTTTAATTTTGTTCAGCATGTATCAGGCCCTACTCACACTGCATGGCATACTCTGGACTTGGTCTTCACTTATGGCATTTCCCTTGACCAGTTGGATTTAAATGACGTCGTTTTTAGCGATCATAAGACAGTCTCTTTTGATGTATCTGTCAACTCAGAGTCTCTTCCACAAGGGTTTATTAGGCGCAGGCGTTTTATTGATGACTTTTATTTCTAAATGTTCTCCCTTTTTTGATTTTAAGACTTCTTTTGACGATGTTGAGCTCCACATTAACTCTTTTAATGAACACTATCTTGCCATTCTCCATCAGGTTGCTCCTTTTGAAACTAGGCATTGTTCTGTTCGGTCCCGTACACCCTGGTTAAATAATCAATCTTGTGGTCTTCGACGCTCCTGTCAGAAAGCAGAGCGTCTCTGGAAGTTCACTGGTCTGGTTGTCCATCGTGAGCAATTCAAAGATCTTCTTCACTTATAAAACGAGTCTGTGAAAAGGCTAGATCCTCTTATTTCAATAATCTTATAAATCGTCATAAGAATAACTCAAGAATTCTATTTGATACCATCAACAGTATTGTTTCTCCTCCAACTCAGCATGCTCAGTTACTTTCTGATTAAGATTGTAATACTTTTCTCCATCACTTTGTAAATAAGGTGATGGACTTGAGATCCAAAATCTCCTAAAGTGCCTCCCCTTATGAAGATGCCCCTCGGTGTCCTGGGTCATGTACTTCCTTTTCTCCAATCACACTTAATGATTTAATTACAGTGATAGGTAAAATGAAATCCTCACCATTACTTCCCTTTGTCCTGTCTGGGACTCTCAGCAGCATTGGTCCCACATTGCTATCCGTCATCAACAGCACACTGAGGCAAGGTTGTGTTCCATCCTATTTTAAACATGCTGAGGTAACTCCTCTATTGAAAAAACAGCTCTACTAGTAATTACCAGCCTATTTCAAAATTGCCATTTTTAAGCAAATTACTGTAAAGAAATGTAGAAAATCTGTTCAGGTCCTTAGTATGCAGATTATAGATTGCTGACCCTTTTCAGTCTGGCTTTCAAAAGCATCACTCCACTGAGACGGCTCTCTTAAGGGTCTATAATGATTTATTAATGGCTTCTGATGCAGGGGATTGTTCTGTGATCATTTTGCTTGACCTCAGTGCAGCCTTTGATACCATCCATCCATCCATTCGCTTCCACTTATCCTTGTCAGGGCGCTGGAGCCTATCCCAGCTGTCATAGGGCGAGAGGCGGGGTACACTCTGGACAGTTCGCATGTCTGTCGCAGTGCTAACACACAGGGATAGACAATCATTCGCACTCACATTCGCTCCTGCATTTTCACCTATAGGCAATTTAGATTTTTCAATTAACCTATCCCCACAAAGTGCATGTCTTTGGACTGTGGGAGGAAGCCGGAGTACCCGGAGGGAACCCACGCTGTGAGGTAACAGTGCTAACCACCATGCTGCCTTTGATACCATTGACCATAAAATTCTACTTAACAAGTTGAAGGTTTTGGCTGGCCTATCTGGATCTGCCTGGTTTTCTTCCTAATTATCAGATAGGACCTTTTCTGTTAGGACTGACAGGTTTACCTCTAACATTACCCCCCTAACCTGTGGGGTTCCACAGGGTTCAGTTTTGGGTCTATTATGATTTTCTTTTTATATTCTTCCTTTAGCTGGCATAATTCAATCTTATTATGTCTATGCCGATGACATTCAGCTGCATATGTCCTTTAAGCCTCACCAGCTGGGTAGGCTGTCCACCTTAGTCCAGTGTTTAACTCAAATCTCTGATTGGCTTTCTAACAATTACCTTATTTTAAACAAAAATAAAACAGAGACCATGACTGTAGCTCCTTAAGAACTACAGTCTAAAATCAGTCAAGTTATTGCCTCTTTCTTTCCTTCTGCCAAGTCAAATATTCGAAATCTTGGAGTAAGCTTTGATTCTTCTCTGGACCTCCTTCCTGCTTCTTTCATTTAAGGAACATTTCTAAACTCCAACATATGGGTTCCTCAGCTGAATTATAAAACATTGTTCATGTATTTGTGTCATCGTGTTTAGATTATTGTAGCGCCCTGTTTACCAGCTTGGACAAATCATCTCTTTCTCGCCTCTAAGCTATACAAAATGCAGCGGCCAGGCTACTACCATGCTCTAGCAAGCGTGCTCACATTACCCCCATTTTATATTATTTACATTGGCTCCAAATAGATTTTAGAATTCGTTTTAAAATTCTTGTTTTAACATAGAGCACTAAATGGCCATGCCCCAGATTATTTATCCAAGCTTCTTATAAAAGCACACAGCCCCACTCCCCCCCATCATCCTGACTGACACCCCCATCACCTCTGTGGACTCATTCCGCTTCCTGGGTACCACCATCACCCAGGACCTGAAGTGGGAGCCCACCATCACCTCCGTCATCAAGAAAGCCCAGCAGAGGATGTACTTCCTGAGGCAGCTGAAGAAATTCAACCTGCCAACACGGACGATGATGCAGTTCTACACTGCAATCATCGAGTCCATCCTCACCTCCTCCATCACCGTGTGGTACGCTGGAGCCACTATCAGGGACAAACAGAGACTGCAGCGTGTTGTGCGCTCTGCTGAGAAGGTGATTGGCTGCAGACTCCCATCTCTGCAGGACCTGTACACCTCCAGGACATTGCGGCGTGCAGCCCAGATCTCAGCTGACCCTTCTCACCCTGGACACAGTCTGTTTGACCTGCTCCCCTCAGGTAGGAGGCTCCGGTCCATTCGCACCAGAACCTCTCGCCATAAGAACAGTTTCTTCCCCTCTGCTGTTGGACACATGAACAATAACCATATGACTGTTCCCACCACTAACTCATGACCCTACGCTGTGTTCACTGCATCATTCCATGTTTGGCACTGATCACCACCTGCACTCATGTATATATCTTTCTACGTAACACTCTTAATTCTTATTCTCATGTATATATCTCATGTATAGCTCATGCACATATCTTTCTACGTAGCACTTTTAATTCTTATTCTTACTTTTATTTTTTCATGTCTATTTAAGCGCAACTTATGACACTATGTTTGCACTGAAGCACCGCAGCAATTTCCTGATGTTGTAAACCTGCTCAACATTTGGCAATAAACCCCTTTCTGATTCTGATTCTGATTCTGAAAATACACCACTGCCTGTTGTCTTTGGTTCCAGGCTCAGAGTTTGTTGGTTGTTCCCCGAACACGACTGAACATTGCATATGCATTTATATTTGATTTGTTTGTCTTATATGAAGAAAATAAAACGTTTTTCCTCATGAACAGATGCAAACACAGCACCTGATGCAGCTTCTAAAAGTCATGGTAAGAGATTACACTTAATGTTTTAATTCTTGTTTGTCACTACGAACATGATAAACTGAGTTCCAACCAAGACCCATTCCATACATTTAATGTTTTAAAACTGTTGCTGAACACGAGTGAGGTGAAGATGTTCACGAGGTTTAAAAAGAACAGTTTCATTTAAATTTCTCTACAGTCTCAAATAAAATTACACAAGCGTCCACAGTCTGGGAGATAAAGCCATGCTGACTTTTTGTTTGCCTTCATTTCCTCAGATGTAGGGATTGTTGTGATCGTCTGTGTCACTTTGCTGCTGCTGCTGCTGCTGCTGGTGTTTGTGATAGTCTTGATCCTTATCTACAAACGTAAGTACATTTTATTATTCATTTGTGGAGCACAGAACGACCATCACTTCCTTCCCTGTGTTTTGTACATATGATGTCTAAAATCCCACAGCAGACAGGATGATGTTAGCAGCTTCTATTCATTTTTATTTGCTTTTTGAAATTGATATTTTAATATGTAAATACTACATTATCAATGAAACTCTTACAGTTCTTTCTTTAAAGGTCATTGAGCTCGTGGAAGAAATTGAATTTATTTTTATGAGATTTGTAGAAATTTGATCAATTTGCACTATTTCTTTTCTGTTTGGCAGGAATTTCAAAATTACAAAACACAGGAAATGAAGCAGCAGTACAGAATATAAAAGAGGTGAGTGACTTAGGCTGTGTCATGTGTCATGTCTGTTCACTGTATTGCATTGTAATGTATTAGTATTATTAATGTAATGCCTCAGAAGTCTGATGGTTGAGCTGGGAGTGACTCCTCAGTTGAGCTTGTTACAGTAACAATAACTAAGCATTAAGTTGGAAAAGCAGAGATATGAAGGATTTTTCTCTCTTTAGAAAAGGTAGAACCTTTAATTCATCAGTGCTTGCTGTTTTTGTTTGAAAACACAGCTGCAGCGCACTCACATCCAGAGCCTGGATAAAGCTCTTAAACATGTCTTACAGTTTTACTACTATTTACATTCACAGCTGTGGAGTGTTAAGTCAGGCTTGGTGGGACTGCTATATCTTTATGAACTGGAAGTCTGACTTGAGCCAGTTCAAGATACCTGATTTAAAATGGAACACAAGTCAGAGTTGTCACAGATCTAACTATAAAATCTATATGGATGAATTGTAAAAAGTCAGAATCAGGATAACTATTCTTTTATTGTCATTAAACATCAGATGTTCAACGAAATTAGAAGCAACTCCCAGCTGCAGCATTTTGAATAGATAACAATAAAAACACAACCTATGGGTATTGCACTTGTCACACTTGTTGCTGGAGTGAGCAGGTCAGTCTGTAGCGTAGAGGGTGTAGAGCAGTGGGCTCAGCACACACACTCGTGGGGAGCCACTGCTCAGTGCACAACTGGAGGAGAGGCGGGGACCTCCATAGAGCTGTCATACTTGGAGAAACTATACAGTGAGACCAAAACCACTTTTTGTTCAGGCGTTTTAATCCTGTATTGTTGATCATTATAATGTGGTAGTTTATGGAGATTACCTTGCTTTTGGGTTAAGGTGCAGGTGGAGAGAAGCTCAAGTTTCTGGCACTTTTGGGTGCGGATTTTTCAGCTGGGTTGCTTCTTGCTTTCATGTGATGAAGCCCATTTTACCAATGAAAATGTGATTGTTAGAGGAAACCAGTTTCTTAATGATCTTGTGTGAATATGCTCAAGAAATTATGACCTAACCATTGCCAGATCAGTGCATCAATGTTAAGTTGTAGCCAGCTGGCTAACTGGATCTTGCTTGATAATGTTATCACAAGAAAAGTCACAATTGAAATGAGTTGGCCAGGAATTTTATTTGCGCTTTGCATGGAAAAGGCTTCCTGTTAGATCAAATATAAACTGTTCAACGGTGTGTTTTCATTCTTTCCTGCAGGAGAATATCTATGAAGAGTTCCAGGAGCACCTTGAGTATCCAGACTCAGAAACTGCAACAAACACAGTTTATCTCACTGTGAATCCCCCAAACCAGCCTGACTCACTGCATTACTCTACCATCAACTTTCAAAGCAGGTCTAACAGAGCTGGTGGTGAGACACCGACTGTCAAACCCAGCTCCTCTGCCTACAAATATTCTGCTGTGACGTTCAGCAAACATCCGACCAACTCATCTGTTAATCAGCTACACAGACCTACAGAGGAGTCTTTGTACTCCAGAGTCAAAAGGACTGGAAAAAACTAAAACGGGAATTAGAGTTCATTTCTCTTGTTAGAAATGTATAAATTACAGAACCTGCATGGCCAAGAATTCAGGTCATTACATCTGTGTTAAATCACTCAACTAATGTGAGGACTTGTGATCTTTTTACACTGATCCATACTGAGCTCTTAGATATCAACTGGTAGAGTCCCAGCGATACAAGGCACACTTGATGCTGCTTTGTTTGAACAGGCGTTCCCGCTGACCAGCCTGTTTGGACTTTGGGATTAGACTTGTTCAAGTTTAAACCCATCATGGGTTGGCTCAGGCAGCCTGGGCTGGGGTGTAGGCATGTGTTTCAGCTAACTAACATTAGCAAAAGTCAAATTCAGGTTACTGTAAATATTATTTAAGCAATGATTTAAAAAATCCTAAACAGTCCTGATTTTTATCTTTCGATCACTCAATGTCATCTATCTGGAAAAGTGCACACATTACTCTGCTGTACAACCACAGTGTCACTCTTGATATCAACAAAAATCAAAAATTATTTCTATAGCACATAATAATGCAACAAAGTTGATCAAAGTGCTTTGCAGTTGGTCAGACCAATAGTATAAGACAGTTAGAATAAAAACAGTCAAGAAGGAGGGCGAGAAAACAATATGGGTAAACAGCATAACTAGCCACGAAATTACCAACTAGTTTGAATTAAAAGCCAGACTAAAACAAGAAGTTTTAAGATGCAATTTAAATGACTGGATGGAGTCGAAGGAACAAATATAAGGAGCGAGGTTATTCTAGAGTCAGGGTGCTACGATAGCAAAGGCCTGATCACCTCTGGACTTCAGACGAGACCTCGGTTGCGTCAGGAGCATCTGATTGGAAGATCTTAGTGCTCTATTAGGAATATACAAATGGAGGAGTTCAGACAGATAGCTGGGAGCCAAATTGTTTAGAATTTAAAAGGTAAGCAAGATAATTTTGAAATTGATACGATCTTCAACAGGGAGCCAGTGTAAGTTGACTAAAACTAGTATGATTTGACAGCTGCGTTTTGAACTAACTGGAGCCGGTGAAGAGAAGAGAAGAATATGGGCGGCCCGAGTAGAGGGAATTTCTTCCCTACCTTCCCTTTTTCAATTAGAACTCCCAGTGGCTCCTTTCATGGAGGAGGAGTGGCTCTACTTCAAGCCCCTGCTGAGTGGTCCTCACTTTATCTCACTTATCTCATTTCTATCACTTTTATCCACAATCACATTCTTTCATTTAGTGACTGAAAAAAATTATAATCAGTTATTTCTGTACCTTAATAATAATCATATCCTCTCACAGCATAAACTTGGTTTTCAGATTGAAATACTTCCCAACTAATGCTCTCTTAAAATCCCGTGTTCTCTGCCGATCGTGGTCATCTTAAAGTGGTGATAGTTGTAGGTCTGACAAAAGCTTTTGACTTGGTTCATTCTTCTTTCTTTCTTTTTTTTTTTTTTTGATCTTTAGCCATCAGAATTGTTGTTTGAAGGCCAAGAAAGATGCCAAGTGGCTTTACTTTACCAACTGGATCATCATGGCCTTGCCATATTGGTCCATTTGATTGACCTTTATTATAATCATGTATTTATTTTATTTGGTTTTCGGATGTTACAGACAGGACAGACATGACTGGGGGAAAGGACAGAGAGAAAGAATGAATGAAAGAGAGGGAGAGAAAGAAAAATAGAGCGGGGAGAAGAGACGGTGAGAAAGGGGGGAAGAAAAAAAAGGAAAAACAAACACAACACCTGGATCACCTGTATGGAGATTAAAAAAACAGAAGAGAAAACAAACAAGAAAGAGCAACATAATAAATACAAGTTCATCCTTCTTTCTTTAGATGAGCTTAGTGTTATTGGTCTTTCCCAACATGCACTGATGTGGTTTCAGTCTTCTCTTTCTCTTATTGCGCTTCACCAGAGATGATCATTGTTTTCATTCAACATTAAATAAAGATTGTCTTCATTTTCTTAATATTGTGTATATATATATATATATATATATATATATATATATATATATATATATATATATATACTCGGTACAGGAACATCTGTGCCGAGTATAACCTAGAAGTCCCGAGGTCAAAATGGGAGATGCCCCCAAGGGTGGTGGAGAATGACCGAGCTAAGATCCTGTGGGACTTCCAGATACAGACGGACAAAATGGTGGTGGCTAACCAACCGGACATAGTGGTGGTAGACAAACAGAAGAAGACGGCCGTAGTGATCAATGTAGCGGTTCCCAATGACAGCAATATCAGGAAGAAGGAACACGAGAAGCTGGAGAAATACCAAGGGCTCAGAGAAGAGCTCGAGAGGATGTGGAGGGTGAAGGTAACGGTGGTCCCCGTGGTAATCGGAGCACTAGGTGCGGTGACTCCCAAGCTAGGCGAGTGGCTCCAGCAGATCCCGGGAATAACATCGGAGATCTCTGTCCAGAAGAGCGCAGTCCTGGGAACAGCTAAGATACTGCGCAGGACCCTCAAGCTCCCAGGCCTCTGGTAGAGGACCCGAGCTTGAAGGATAAACCGCCCGCAGGGGCGTGCTGGGTGTTTTTTTTTTTTATATATATATTGATATGCAGATTTCTGTTAGGCTGTTCTTTTTACTATGTTTTACAGACTCTGTCATCTTACAGACTTACATCTTCACCTTGGTTTAAGACATAAGTTTGTGATATACCACTCGTACCAATTCATCATTAAATGTAGTGACTTTGACTTGATTTTCTTAACTTGATTGTCTAAAACAATTTTTTTGTTCCTTCTGTTTCAAGTCGTGCTCTAAAATGTTCCGTTGAGATCCTCATTAAGGTCTCTTTTGTACTGACAGAAGTTTGTGAAAAACCTTTATGTTTTAGGTTCCTGATGATTGGAATTTGTCACCTTTAATCTTTTTGTCTTTAGCAGCTGAATCAGTTGTTGTTGTTCTGAATTAGTTATATATGACCTGCCTTTGTTCTTTTATGTGTTCTGTATTGTTCTGTACAAATGTTTGTTTAGACGTTGAGGAGTTCATCCCATTAAAATGAATTTGAAGGAAAGAGCTTAAAAATTAATTCCTGGTTGCTTCAAAAGTTTCTGAGCAGAAATCTGCCCTTGATCATGACAGGGTTGAAGCTTCATCGATTGCTGTTTATTTTAAATCGTGTTTATATTTATGTCAAGCTCCATTTGTGTATTTTTTTAAAGACAAAAGAGATCATAATTTTTTTAAGATGTTCAAATTTTATTAGGCAGAGGAGGTGTCCTTAAAGAATGAATCTGTAGTTATATGTAGTTTTGTGGACTGTATAATAAAGCAAGTTTCAGGTAGCCGTGATATCTGTCCATCGTTCAGTTTCATTTAACATCAATCATCAGTTCAAGTAATCAAATGAAGTCCAGGAGTCAACTCTGAGCATGAAAGAGTGTCGTTGGCAGTACATGACAAACAATTATAAAACTTGGACAGGTGAGCTGCCAGCAGAGTGATATATTTTAGAAAAAAAAATCTATATATACCAAGAGGTTAGACACATAAATGCAGACTTCACAACCAAAGCAGCAGTATGTAAGAGTAGTGCTGTGCAGTTATATAGCATTTATAATAGCTCCTTGAATAATTGTTAGGGTCTGCAGTGAGCAGTGTTGGGAAGGTTACTTTTAAAATGTATTCCGTTACAGAATACAGAATACATGCCCCAAAATGTATTCTGTAACGTATTCCGTTACGTTACTCAATGAGAGTAACGTATTCTGAATACTTGGGATTACTTAATATATTATCATGCTTTTTACAACAACGTGAATGTACTATTGCTGTGTGATTTATTACTGAAGGTCCGCGACTCCGAACTGTAGTAAAGGGACCTCTGTCTAATACGGCGGGGTCCCTGTCGGCTCGTAGCCGAAAACTAGCTTTACTTTGTTGTGTGGGTCAACTTTTCTTGCGAGAGACAGAGAGAGGCGTTGAAAGGCTGCTCCAACGGAACTTATTGTTTTCGGAGGAAAACACGAACACGGTGTACAGTCGAGTCTTAATAGCTTACTTATGTTACGAGATCGATCAACTTTAGACCAGACAACAAACGACAGAGGCTCCGGAAAAGTGCAATCAAACGATGAGTTTTATTGTCACAGGAGAACACATCAACATATGTCTTCTAATCAAAATACATGTTGTGAATACTTATAAAGCAGTGGGGTACACGCCCCCCATGGCGTCAATGACAGATTAAAATAGGTTCCAGACATTAGTCACAGTTACTCGTACATCTTGTACATCTTTTAATAGCTATAAGCAGACATAGAACTTCTCTTTTCTATAACACCTTCCATACAAGGTAATAATCTTAAGCCCTCGGGGTCTCTGAGGCTAATTATTGACTCTGCTCATCTGTTACCAAGTAGAATAAAATGCAACAGGTTTGCAACAAGAAGCTGGAAACCTTGGGGCCTCTGCTCAGGCCTATTCCTAGATTATATGTATTATGTGTACTGTAAGCATGCATTGCAGTTATCCTTCTATGTTCTAGTTTCCCCTCAGCATGGATCATCTGGACACTCTCACCAGTGAAGCTTAAAACCTTCTAGAATGGAACATCAACTCTTAACCAAGCACATTTATGCATTGTGTATAAAATGAACTCAACCTGTAAAAATAGAAAGGTCAATGTGATGACAGACATATTCAATGCAATATAAACCCCGTAGGAAATATTACTGATAAATGATACTGTAAAACAAGTTATTAATACATTCTTCATAAGGCAGATTATATGGTAGCAATAAAAGAATCTCTGAATCCCAACACTTACAACTGGGCTCGTCAGGCACTCTTCTTGGCTGCAGTGGTTATTATTATATTTACATGCTTCCAGCTCCCGTTTTTCCTCGATGACAACTCGTACCTTTCCACTCCCCTTTTTCTCCCTCCTCGCGCTCACAGACCCATAACGTGTATGGCAGTCCATTCTCCCTGCAACACGGACTACAGTCAAAGGATCTTGCAAAGAAAAGCGTCTGGACTTCTTTAAGTTGCTTGAAGACGTTTCACCTCTCATCCGAGAAGCTTCTTCAGTTCTAAGGTCAAATGGTGGAGAATCCCAGATATAAACCTAGTGGGAGTGACCCCCCACAGAGGGACAAAGGACCCCCTGATGATCCTCTAATCGCCTGAGCCAAGGTGTGAAACTGGGTGTGGGTCCCAATCAGCCAGAGTTTTGGGTGGGTTCATTGTGAAACCTGGCCCCACCTTATCATGCGAATTCCTGAGGTCAGATGGCCCAGGATGTGAGTGGGCGTTAAGGCGTCAGGGAAGGGATCTCAAAACTGGATTATAGATGGCAGAGAGTTGGTGTCGTAAACCACCGCCTCTGTTCAAAGATGGTCGCTCACAGTGGACATAGATGGCTTCTTTCACTCCTCTTTCAAACCATCTGTCCTCTCTGTCCAAAATGTGAACATTGGCATCCTCGAAAGAGTGACCTTTATCCTTAAGATGCAGATGGACTGCTGAGTCTTGTCCTGTGGAGGTGGCTCTTCTGTGAAGTGGCTGTTTGGTCTCTCCAATGTAGAGGTCTGGGCATTCCTCGCTGCACTGTGCAGCATACACCACATTGTTAAGTCTGTGTTTTGGCGTTTTGTCTTTGGGGTGGACCAGTTTTTGTCTGAGCGTGTTGCTGGGTCTGAAATGCACCGGGATGTCATGCTTGGAGAAAACTCTCCTGAGTTTTTCTGATACACTGGCTACATAGGGGATGACATGTTGTTACGTCTGTCTTTCTTGACATCCCGGTGCATTTCAGTCTGTCTCGAGCAGCCCGCTGGAAAGGTGTATTTTCGAGCAGGCGTCAAATATGAAACAGGGGCGCCACCTGGTGGACAAATAAAAAAATTACAACTCTAAGGCCCCTAGTTCAAAATGAAACTGAAAGTGGAAACATGACGATTACATTAGCGGTAATTATTTTGCAGTGAAAAATAGCGTTTATAATGGGTTTCAATGGGACACACATCGACCACTTGGCACAATAGTGTAAGTTTATCTGTAGCTTAGCCACTGAAGCTAATTTAAGGAAGTCAGACTGAAATTTTAAAATTAAATGTAACCGAACTTTTTTTTGGAAAATCTGGCTATATTCCATTCAACACAGTGCAAATGGCTTGGATACGAAGAACACAAAAGCCACAAAAAGGTCCCAAGACAATCTACGGGTATTATCCTCACAAAAACATGAAAAAGATCTGGATACTTCATTATGTATTTAATGACACATTAAGCACAGAGTGTGGTTAAAAATGAACCGAGTCTCCTGCCCTTAAAACCTAAAATGTCAGAGTTTCAGTCTGCAGTGTAAAGAGATTCATTTACTTATAACTGATTCCATTCCTAGTTTTTATTATAGAACTATTAAGTTATTTCTGATGTTCAGTCACATGCTTCTACCAAACTGCCCTTTTCACACCCAAACGAGCCACTTATTTCCTGTTTAATGCAAAAAGTTGTGTTTGTGTTTGTCAGAGGGGGCGGTGGTGTATGGGCCATGAGAGGAAGAGGGAGGGGTGGTTAGAATGGTAGGAGTGAAAATTTTTGGCCACAAAAACTGAAAATCAGCAAACAAAACTGCCGAGCAACAGACTGGAGACACAAACTGAAGACAAACAACGAAGACATAAAGCTTCAAAACCAGTATAATGAAGTTACTGCTCCTACTCATCCTCTCTCTGACCACAGGTAATACGATTACTAACAATTGCTTACAGTGATAACAGACTTGAATATTAATTATTATATTACTGATATATAACGTTTTTTTCAACACATTTTGTTCTAGTTTGTTTTAGTTCTAGTTTGACCTTTTTTAATCTGTTCGTATAAAAACTATGTGTAAAATTCTACGGTAATACAAAAATCATCTATGATTACACAAAGCTCGAAGCTCACAAACTCAAAAAAGGCTTGTAAGCATAGCAGCTTATTTTCTTTCATTTTCAGGTCGTGAGGCTGAAGTGAGAGCATGTCACCATCGATGGGCTGAAATCACCTGCAAATATCCTGAAACAAATAACACATATCAGTCTACTGATGTAGTTCTTTCCAGTGGAAGACCTGTACAAACCTCTAAGAAGGACGTGTGGGAAGAAAATGGCAGATTTCGCCTCTACCATGATACAAAAAATAAAAATCTCAAGGTTGCAATAAAACATGTTGAAGAGCGAGAGTTTGGGAAGTACAGGTGCAGGTTTTTCCAAAGATCGAACTCATCTGACATACAGGAAGGAAAACTGGAGACCGGTAAGAAATCTGACATCTGTTCAAATAATAATAATAATAATTATATATTAATCAATTTCCATAATCTGCAAGTCCTCATCGATTTAAAGTCACTGCCTATGGAGCTAAATTTTAAATACTTTAATTCTCTGATTTGTTTACAGAGCATGTAAACTGCCCGCGAACATTTCTCAGCGTGTACAGAACAGCTAACAGCACCATCACATGTGATTATCCAGATGTTTACGAGTCCCACATAAAGTTCTTCTGTAAAAAGAAACGTTTTACCTGTGAGGACATTTTATCAACGTCAAACGGGAAGTTTACTCTCACAGGCAGCAGCCGTGCCTTGAACATTTCCATCAGTCATGCGACCTCACAGGATGCTGGTGATTACTGGTGTGGAGTGGAATCAAATGATGGAAGTTACAGATTATCACACACACAAGTAAACCTGAAAGTTATAGGTGAGTATTCCACATGTTCAGTCTCTGAGGTTTAAATGATAAAAGCTGGCTGATAAGCTGAAGGCAAATATTTGTCTTTTTGTCTTCAGATATTGAACCTTTGCCATCAACTATTGGGCAGAACTTCACTTACCAGTGTAAGTACAACCAGGATGCCTCCTCATGTATAAAATTCATCTGCAAAGGAGAAGATTCAACTGTATGCAAACAGCTAGTAACCAGCACAGAGCCTGACGTGAACCAGAGATTTATAATGAAAGAGAACAACGGGAGTATCACCATTACAGTGAGAGAAGTAACAGCAAACGATAGTGGGATATACTGGTGTGGAGCAAGAGTCCCTCACAAAGACAATCAAACACATGACGACTTCTTTGATGGATTTAATTTGACTGTAGGTAAGTTGCTTGTACAATTTATCACTAATTCTTAACATGTTTCTGTTCTATTGAGTTTCATAGAACTCTTACAAAATAATGTTAGCAATAATATTTGATTTATCTCTTGCATTAGGTAAACATCTTTTATGTTTCACTTGTGCAAGAGATGGTTTTAATTAGTATCTTAAAAATACAGAAAAGAAGTGACAAAGCTGGATGAAGACGTTCACACAGTTTATAAAAACATAAAGAAAAAGCTTTAACAGTGAGGACTGTGGTTTTTCTCAGAAACAGGTCCTCTTCTTTCTTTTTTTTTTTTTTACCAGGGACCAAATCACCTGCTCGAAGATCATCAGACAGAGGTGAATGTGTTTAATGAGTCTTTATTTATTTGTGTTCACATTCAAATCACATACCAAAAAATACAAATTAGATTTTAAACCATGTTTGAACACATTAACAATGCATTTTCCATTTGTTATTATAGAGCTTTTGCCTGTAACAGAAACAGGTCCTCTAACCACAGCAACCACCCCAGCTCCTCAGAGTTCTGGTGAGAGACTTTATTTAATTTATTTAATATCTTAAATCTGCTATGAAGGCAAGTGCTGAAGCTGGATTAAGATGTTCACACTGTTTATGAAAACGTAGAAATAAACTGATGATGTGACAGTCTTAAAACTTTCAAAAGGTTTATCTTTCCTATGTTCTTCAGCACCGGCAGTTGAACAATAATGTCATGCTGAATAATTTTCTGGTCTAAATTTCTGTGATGTAGTGATGACCTTGATCCTACGTGTGGCTGTGTTGCAGCTGATGTTTGCAATCATTTTATTCCTTGTCTATAAACGTGAGTACATTCATTTTCATTTCTCAAAAATAAGACAATATTGAGATTCTTCCATATTTTGCACAGATAACATCTAAAAATCCACAGCAGACAGAGTGACATTAGCAGAGTCCCCAAATTCTCCATCCCATGACTTCTGAATACAAGTTAAGATTATCTTTTCAAATTTCTTGTTAAATCAGATTAAATCAAAATGGAAAATAGTTCAGTGATAATGATCAGTGCAACTCTGGCAGTTCTTTGCTGGACAGTTTTTCAGAAGCAGCCAGTGGAGGCAGCTGCATATCAGTTTAGTGAAATGTGTTTATTTTTTTCTTTTCACTTTGCAGGAGTCTCACATTTAAAAAATGCTGAAAATGGAGCTAGAGCATCGTATGTCAAACAGGTGGGTGCGTGTGTCTGATATGAAGTATAGTTAATGCAGCAATGTTTTGATACAACCATTAGTTAACTTTTTCATGTATTAGTCAATTTTTATACTGAGGAGAGAGCAGCAACAAAGGTACAAAAAACAATGATGTGGTGGATTTGGATGAGAGGGGAGAGTTATCATAGTAAGCTGAATCCATGAAAGGATGCACTATATGGATTTCAGTCACCCAAATTAAACCACAGACTTTCTAGTCTTTTAGTAAAACCATATAATTTGTCAGACAATCAACTAAAAACTCCCCAAAAGCACAAAAGAAATCAAGAAATCCAGTTCATTACCTCTTAACTAGTAGAGAATAAACCTCCTCATCAGCCTATCCAGTATGATAGGTATGAGTATTCATCCATCACCTCTGTGGATTTGTCATCCTGAGAGAAACCACTCAATGAGGGTTTATTATGGTGATGTTGCTAAGCCTCATTGTTTAATGAGTATTGTTGAGAGTAGAGGCAGCAATGTTGTACCAAGTGATCGAAAATAACAATTTAGCGCTATTTCACATAAAAGATTGCACTCATAAATGCAGCAATTTATAAACAACCAATTAGTTAAAACAAAAGTATTTTCCACACAACGAGGAAGTAACGTTGATTAAATTTTAGGGACATAATTTTATTATTGACTCTCCTCATCAGGCCAGCTATTAATCTCTAACTGCATGGACATTATTTAAGCTCGTATCCAAAAAACAGAAATAATGTTGACATATTGCTCAACATGTCTTGCAGCCTGTCTGAAGAGATTAAATTTGTAGCATTCTGTAGAAAACCACTGCCTATGTTTCCTCTGCTGAGAGGTTTGTGGCTTTGTAATCCATCAGATAAAACTCCAGCGACATTTTACATTGAGATGCTCTGAGTCCTGCTTTCATTTTGCTTGTCTGAACTAGATTCAAGGTACTTGGTTAGTACTGTTGTCTCACCAGTGGAGATTCTAGATTCTGTTGTAGCTCAAGTAAATATTAAGAGGGGGCACCTCGATCCAGTGTTTGTCACCATTATGTTTTAAATCCGACACCAACAACAAGCACAGACCAAATTCAAATTTTATTTGTCACATACACAGTACAACATGTAGTGAAATGCTTGTGTATGAGGCAGCAGACGTAGCCATGCCATTCCAGGGCTTGGTTTTAGCATGGGGGGTGTCTAGCCAGGAGACCCTTACTGGATAACCAGTTGCTGGTTTTTTCTACCATCAGCTTGAAAAAACACAGCAATTAGTGCATGTAGTAGGTGTTAAAGGTACCACGCTGCAGTGTTTTGAATCACATCTATCTCAAAGACTCCAATTTGTGCATGTAAATGGAGAGTCCTCTTCACACACTAAGGTTAATTATGAAGTTCCGCAGGGTTTTGTTCTGGTACCATTTCTGCTACATTATACATGTGTCTGTTAGGCAGTATCATTAGAGGGCATAGTATACATTTTCACTGTATACACACCAATTGGTAACTGCAGGCATGTCTTAAAGTCCAGGATGGCCTCTAATTTTCTGCTTCTAAATTCAGATAAAACTGACGTTATTTTACTCGGCCCTGAAAATCTTAGAAATATGGTATCTAAGCAGATTCTTACCCTGGATGGCATTAGCTTGGCCTCCAGTAACGCTGTGAGGAATCGTGCAGTTGGTCTTGACCAATAAATGTCCTTCAACGCACATATTAAACAAATATGTAAGACTGCTTTCTTCCATTTGTGCAACATCTCTACAGTTAGAAATATCCTGTCTCAGAGTGATGCTGAAAAACTAGTTCGTGCATTTATTACTTCCAGGCTGGACGACTGTAATTCATTATTACCAGGATGTCCTGAAACCCTGAAAAGCCTTCAGCTAATCCAAAATGCTGCAGCAAGAGTCCTGACAGGGACTAGAAAGAGAGAGCAGATTTCCTCTTCATTGGCTTCCTGTTAAATCCATAGTCAAATTCAAAATCCTGCTCCTCACATACAAGGTCTAGAATAATCAGGCCCCATCTTATCTTAACGAAGTTATAGTACCATATCACCCCATTAGAACACTTAGCTCTCTGACTGCGGGCTTGCTTGTTGTTCCCAAACCTTCAGTTTTCAGGCCCCTGTTCTGTGGAACCAGCTTTGGATTTGGGAGACAGACACCCGCTCTGTGTAAAAGCATATAGTTAGGGCTGGATCAGGCGACCCTGAATCCTCCTTAAGTCATGCTGAGGTAGGATTCACCCCCAGCATGTCGCAGCAGCAGCTCCCTGAGCCTGTTACAGTTTTTCTCAGTCGCTTTGGTGCATTTCTCACAACAGAATTAAACATTGCACAACAGTTAGTCCAACCACCACAACATGTAGTCGTTTTGGCACAACCCTGTGGCGGTTTCACGTTCACTGCGTCCAAAGGCAAATGCCTTTGGACATGAAGCAGTTGAGTGAGTACAAATATCTAAAGAATGGTCACGTTTGACTTCCTATTCATCACTATCTCCTTTCTTTTATCATGAATGTCACAATTATTCATACTTGTACCGGCTGAATAGTCATTGTCCTCACAACTAATAGTCTTCATTTCATTGCTTGTGTCAGTGCACTCAAAATTGTTGAACATCTTGTCAAACACTTTGTACACCCATTTTGAAAACCCTATTTTTAAGGAGTTTCCATGAAACCCCTGCACACGTTTGTATATCTTGACGAAGCGGGATTCAATCTTGCAAAAGGCGTGAACGAAATCACATTGGAGAAATAGCCACCATTGATGTCCCAGGCCAACGAGGAGGAAATATTTCAATGTGTGCAGCAATCTCAGAAAATGGCGTTCACACCCATATTCCTCGTATTGGTGCATACAATACACAACACCGGTTGGCTTTTCTGGACGCTCTTTATAGGGACCTAATCCCACAAAATGAAAGGGATGATCCTGGTGACAATCGGACAATGTATGTAGTGGTTTGGGATAATGTTAGCTTCCATCACTCTGCTGTAGTCGGGCAGTGGTTTGCAGCACACGACAGGATACTTATGGAGTTTCTTCCTCCTTACACTCCATTCCTAAATCCAATTGAGGAGTTTTTCTCTTTCTGGAGGTGGAAGGTATATGACAGGCATCCACATACCCAAATGACCCTGCTAGCAGCTATGGATGCAGCTTGTGATGACATCACAGCAGAGTCCTGCAGAGAGTGGAGTTGACACTCCAGAAGATACTTTCCCCGATGCATCGATAGAGCTGACATTCGCTGTGATGTTGATGCAAATATGTGGGCAGACAGACGGGAGCGTCTAGATATCAATGATTGATATGCAGCAGTGTCTGTTTTTCAGTTTTGTTTTTTTGTTTCATAACCACTGGAGTGAGGTTTACTGTCTAAGTGAGTTTATGTTTGCTGTAAAATGTTTGATTTACTGTATTTCCCCAGTTTGCACAATGCTGTGAACAGTTTCAATTAAATATTATCAAGAGTGCATATGGAGTGTCTTGATTTTCCTTTACAATTTATGGTTTTCAACATGCCATGCATGCTGTCCAGACTTGACATGTCATTGGGAAGCACCTACAAAGAAATCCGTCACAATGAGAACATGTTCAAACCATTTGATTTTGTGACCAAAGGTGCTGGTGTAATGACTTGTAATTGTGACAGCCCTGACACTTTGATTGATATAAGTACTTGCTTTTGATGAATGTATTATCTGTTTTGCTCAAGGGATTTGTTGTTGATGCATTGACAACTTATTTTGGACACCTGACTTTTCTTTTTGATGGAGTGACTCACTTTTGCAAGTTATCCACCATGTTTTGCAGTTTGCACTAATTGTTTTGAGAAGTGCCTTAGTAGTGGTGGAGAGTTCAATTCTGTTGTGAGAAATGCACCAAAGCGACTGAGAAAAACTGTAAAAGGGAGTTTTTCCTTCACACTGTTTCAAAAGCATTTGCTCATGTGATTGTTTGAATTTTTCTCTCTTTTCTTGTATTACAATATGCTTTTTATTCTGCTTTTTATTGTAGGATAATGGCAACAACAAATACCTTGAGGTAGCTGTTTTTACACACACACACACACACACACAGACAGACAGACAGACAGACAGACAGACAGACAGACAGACAGACAGATAGATAGATGCTATTCTACTACAGATGACAAAATTTAGGTACTGTTTCATCATAGAAGATTGAATGTAATGAACCTTTAGCCATGCTAAAAGAGGAATATGTTAAGTTAAATTCAAATTTCCTTTCTTTTTTATAAACTTAACGATGTAGTTTTAGTGCCAACAGCTAACAGTATGTTATAGTCGAAGTATAAAGGAAAAAAATGAAAGGAATCACTGAGTGAAGAGCAAAACATTACTTCAGAATGCTGTGTGGCTGCCTGTGTGTATACCTTATTGTATGTATTCTCTATTGTCTCAAACACAGGTACCCAGTAGTAACAATTTGGTATAATTATTATTTTAGTTGTAATTTGTAGTGCAGTTTATATCACAAGTGTTGTGACTGTGTCTAAACAATGTTTGTCGTTCTCTTACTGAAGGTCTGTGCTGGTGAGGATACACAGGAGCACCTTCAGGTGTCAGAGTCAGAAAATGCAGCAAACTCAATTTAAGTTAGAGCCAACCTTCACTCTGTGCTTTCTCGCCACATTATGCAAACATCAACTTTCAAAGCTGTTCTGTCAAAGCTGCTGGTGAGGTACTCAAACCCAGCTCCTCAGCCTGTGAATGTTCTACTGTGGAGTTCAGCAAATGTTCAACCAGCCCGACTACCTTTCTATCAGCTAAAACAACAAAGGGGAATGTTTTCCTGATTACTGCACATTGCCAAAAAATGAGGTTTAAAGTTAACACAGTCAAACAAGAAATACTTTTTATTCTCAGAGTTCATAACAGAGTTGGGCAAAAATAAATATCATTTTTAAAAATACTGCCCTTTGTTCCTAGAATAGTCTGTAGAACAAAATAAAACTGTTAGAACTTGTTACTGTGACTTAATAGACTTAATAGTTTAAGTCAATTTAAAGGATCAACAAAATAGATATGAGACAACGAGATTACTCTTAAAATTGATTTGAAATTCATTGTTTTGTGGTTGGGTACGAGCTGGTTGTATTCACTCACACATGTACTGTTTAGCAGCTGTATTTGTGTGACAGCTGATTTTTGTAATTGTTACAATTTCTCCTCCTCTCTTGGGCACATAAAATGTTACTAAATAAGGAGAAATAAAAAACACAAAGAATTTAACACCCTGCTTCTGGCTTGATAAGCAAAAGAAATTCCATAAAAATTCCTCGAACACGTTTTGAGACCAGAGGAGACGTTTTAGAGCAGTGGCCCCCAGGTTGTGGAATGCGCTCCCTCCATCATTACGTTGCCTTGATTGTATTTATTCTTTTAAAAAGCAGCTTAAGACTCATTTGTGCTGAACGTTTGACTGTGCTGTTTTTATGTATATCTGTTTTTATATTACTGCGAAGCACTTTGTGGTTGTGCTATATAAATAAATTGAATTGAATTTTTCTGACTGTAATTATTAGGAATAATAGGAATATTCACAATAAACAATAAAAAGTCATACCATTCCCCTGGTTCTTTCTCTAACGTCTTTATTGTTCTACTAAATCTCAACTTTAGCAATTTCATGTAAATGTTTTATAAAACTATTCGTTGGTGCTTAGAAAGTAGTCAGCCTAGACCCAGTGGGAAATCAGGGTTGTAATACAGTGCTACAACCCTGCTACAGTTAGCTCTGCGATCACAGCCAGGTCCAGCTGCTGAAGACAATCATCAGCTTCCAGTCAGCAAAACTGTTGGGTCTGCGCTTCAGCAGGCCTGCTAGTTCAGACTTATTCCTGTGAACAAAGCAAGACAGAACACTTTAACCGTTTGATAAGCAAAAACTGGTGATCATCTCCCCTCACCCCTGTATATGGCTTAGCTTCCTCCAAAGGTTTACCCTATACAAACACAGGTGAGGAGATAAAGAGCAGGAAGTAAATCATCCTCACTAAATAAGGACACGAGAACCTTACTTGAAATGTCTGCAGGTAAAAACTATAGCTAACTGTCTCCCCCACCATTCAGCAGGCCGGGGAGGGGAACAGAAACAGAGAATGTCTTTGATCACACAATTAAAGTAACACAATGACAACATTTAACAATTTCAACCTAACAAAAACCTTTTTTACGCAAAACTACAAAATTAATTATGACAGGTTTTATTAAAGAGTTAAAGAAACCAGAATTTCAAGTTAACGTCCTGTTATTTGATAAGATTATGAACCAAAATTAGATTGTTATGATCTTAAAGATACATTCTTTAATAAAACATGCATTATAATCAGAAGGAATTTTTAGCATTTTGAAATACATACATACATACATAGTTGTCACATGTGTATCTGCTGGTCTTGCAGTGACCCGTGGACAGTATTTATTTTGGGCTTTCAGTCAGTGTGTTCAAAGGGTTCAACACAAACCACGGGACAGCAGAAATAAAAATGTCTGTAAGGCTTTTTTCTCTTCACAAGTTGAACTTCTTCATCAGTCTTTTAATCGTGTTGTTTAACAGAGGTGACAAAATAGACACTCTTCACTAAAGTAGAAGTACAAACACTTATCTTAAAAATACTCTGGTAAAAACTGAAGTCCTGAACCAGCTTCTTTATTCAAGTAACTGTGAAAAATTACACACCCTAAAAGTGCCCAAAATATTTTGAGTTTCGTGTTTTCAGAACTGTGTACATACATGGTGTATGTGTATACATTATAAACATATCTAATATAATTATATCTATTAAAATTTTATTGTATGTCTTCTATTTCTTTTCATTGGGGTCTCGTGTCATGTGTAAAAACATGATTTACTGTTTATCCATCCATTCGCTTCCGCTTATTCTTTTTTGGGGGGCGCTGGAGCCTATCCCAGCTGTCATAGGGCGAGAGGTACAAAAAGTGCGTAACTGTGCAAAAAGGTGTGCCATTAAATAATCATCTGTTTTGCAGACAAGATTGCAAGAGATACACAAACTGTATTAAACCCAATTTAAAAAAAGATGGTTGATTCAGTGACTTTCCCTAGAAAATTGAGAATTTGATTCAGAGAATGAAAAGCAGTGTTTTAGCTGTGTCATGTGAAGGCTGTGTGCAGGCAGGAGTGGTGAAATGGAGGACCTACAGTGCAGACTCCAGAGACAAAATGTGAACTCAAAAGTAACAAACTTCAAAATATAAACATGAACTCAGGCAGAACACACAGCATGAATGCGACACTGACACAGAGAAACACATGGCTAAAATACACAGAGGGAGCAATCAGGCAATGGGTAACAGGAGGGAAACACAGCTGGGGCAAATCAGGCCTAACGAGACAGGGGAAGCAAAACCAGACACATTAACATAAGACATCACTTCAAAGTAAAACAGGAAACATAACACAGAGATGCGGACTTGACACGGGGATACAGCAACTATGGATCACAGACAGAAAAGCAGAACACTAAAACTCTAACAAAACCCACATAGAGAACCTAAACTAAGAATAATCCTATAACCCATAAGACAAAGCTAGAATATAATGAAATAAACAAAATCAAAGAACCAAAAACACAAAACACTGGGTGGACGACCCAGGCACCCTAACAAGCTGTCCATCTTTCTCAAACTTACACATACCAATAACTTCCTCTTTACTAAAAATGAGAGTGTGTGATGTTGAAAGGGGGCATTAAAAACAATTTCAAAATGGGAAGTAGAAACAGGAAGGAGCAGCAAGAAAATGTAGGCTCCATAAACCATGAAGTTAAGAATAGACACTGGAGAGCAACTCAGCAGCCAACAAGCAAATGGGAAATAACTGCATTTGAATACTTTAGTCATACAGATGTTAAAGAACAAAACAAACATAATGAAGTTACTTCTACTGCTCATCCTCTCACTAATGACAGGTAAAAAGATTACTAACCCTGATATTATATAATAATGAGTGCTGTACTGTATATTACATTATATGTTCTTATTATGGTGTTAAATCATACACAGTAGGACGTTTGAGTTTGAGCTTTTTACGTTCTGCTTATGTACTGTCTTCATAACTTATAATAATTTACTTTGAAACAGGCCATCTTTTGGCAAAAATAACGAGTTTTCACAGACTTAAATATGATTTGCAGACCTCATTTAATCCTCTAGTAAAACTAATGACATTATCACTCAGTAAAATACTTGTAATAAAAATGTTGACATTTACTTCTGATGATGCTGTTGCTACTACTATTGCTTTAAGCCAGTTTAGAGTGCAAAACCAAGCCAGGCTTAATTCAAAGTTGATACCAACCATGGGTGAAACAATGTGGGAGACAGAGGATTACAGAAGCAAATAGTCTGAGTTCATTTTTAGCTGTTTTACAGCTTTTTTAACCTCATTTAGAAGAATTAGAAGACTAACACTTAATTTCACATCTGTGTTATTTTTGTGAAATTTCTCTTTGCCAAAATTTTAATTGTTATGTGTAATGTCCTATGAAATGGGCACTCATTATATACACTAAAACACTGTGTCTTCAAACTAGAAGCATTTAAGCTTCTATTTTTATTTAAAGTGTAAAGTTTTGTGTGTGTGTGTTTACGTCAGAGGTTTTGTGTCCACGTTTAGGAAACGCCCCTGAGCAGATGTAAGAGGAAACCACAGATTTGGAAAGGCAGAGAGTGAAAAAAAAAACTATTTTAATGAACAATGTGTTTTAACAACAACATAACTCCAAGACAATAGAACAGGAACATGAGCTCAGTGGCATCAAACAGGAACAGAAGAACACAACCAGTAAAGGCAAAATGACACACAAAAGCAAAAGGCAAAGTAAAACGGGAAGTGACAAGAAAAAGGAAAACTACAATGAGCTCATGATGTAACAAGCCAATTGTGACAGATTACAAGTAACTTTAAAAAAGAAAGAAAAAAAGGTCTCTATGCCCTCCTGTAGGCCCCCCACCCACAGGAAGCACTGTGGGGGTAGGGTGGATTGCGTGTTGTGGCAGCCGAGGGCAGAGGCCCTGACGGACCGATCCCTGGCAACCGAGGCTGGCGGTGTGGATATGAAACATCAGCTCTCTGGTGGGGAAGGATCCTGGGTCAGTATGTGAGGTTGAGAGGTACCAGCCAGATATAATCAGGCTCACCTCTACACACGGTTTGAGCTCTGGAACCAGTGTCCTTGTTGAGAGGCAGCAGGCTGGGGTGCGTAGCCTGGTGTCCCCTCGGCTTCCTTGCCTGTATGTCGGGGCTTTTGAATGAGAGGGTTTGTTCTCAGTGCGTCCAGGTCAGGGAACGGGTCCAGCCTGTCATCTGTGCAGAACAATAGATCAGAGACAATGCATTCGATTTTGTCGCTCAAAGTATTCTGTGGGACATGATCCACTATTATGGGGTATCTGGTCGGTTGTTGCAAGCTATTTGGTTCTTATACAACTGCTGCAAGAGCCTGGTTTGCATTGCCAGCAATAATTTGGACTATTTCCTGGTGGGTTTTGAACGCTGCTCTTTGTCATTGATTGTATTCTTAATTCTTGTAGACAGAATTTCTAGGCATAGCCAGATGGTGGAAGGTTGTTCAGTGACTTGTGCAGTCACAGGGTCTTGTTCAGAGGGAAGCGGGAGGTCGATAGATGGATTGGTACTGTGGCTGCAGAGATGAGGCCGCTGTACTGCAGCTTCCATTGTGCAGAAAAGAGTGCTGTGAGAGCAGTGTTGGGGAGTAACAGAATACACGTACGAGCCCAGTTGTAAGTAAGCTGTTAAGACTTAGAAGTACACTGTGTTTGTGGTTGTGGTTTGGGAACACGGTGTTGTATTCTGGTCTCATGCACGACAGACTACAGAATACCCCAACGGGGTAGTTAGGTTTATTAACAAGTCATGTGACTCAGATTGCCTCTCTGTCATGTACAACAACAACAATATACAGCCTAACGTTCCGGCCCGACACTCACTTACTGGTGTCACACTCTAAAACGTCCGTGTAGCAACACAACCTACTGTGGAACACAATGCATCCTGTAGACAATAATTCACATTATTACATCCCTTCTTTTTTTTTTTTGAAAAAACAAAAGTTTGTTTTTGTTTTGTTTTTTCTTCTTCTTACTGAGGGAGAAAACAATATGAAATACTCAAAGAATACAAAAGCATTCCGCTATTAAAACATGTACAGTTCAAGTCAAGTCAAGTCAAGTCAACTTTATTTGTCAATTCTGCCACATGTACAGGACATACACAGAATAGAAATTGCGTTACTCTCAAACCCTAGTGATTAGAAAAATGCAAATAAAATAATTAAAAAGTAAAAATTTAAATAAATACAATACAATTTTACGTATAACAAAAAAAAGCTATGCAATATACAATATACAATATTCAAGTAAGAAGGCATAGTGGTGCAAAATAGGCAAATAGTGCAAATGGGGATTTAGTAGTGTACGGTAAGAGATAGTGTAACAACAGAGTCTTATGAGGTCCAATGCTTAAGCAGTCCAATGCTCCACAAAGTGACTGGAGCAGGCCAGTGAGTGCGTCAGAGAGTGAGTGTGTGTGTGTGTGTGTGACAGAGTTCAGTGAGACCGTGGTGGAGAAGAGGGGAGAGGGGGGCAGAATCGGGAGGGAGTTTAGCTTCCTGACAGCCTGATGGATGAAGCTGTCCTTCAGTCTGCTGGTCCTGGCCTGGAGACTCCGCAGTCTCCTCCCTGACGGCAGCAGCTTGAAGAAGCTTTGCATTGGGTGCGTGGGATCAGCCGCTATGCAAAGGGCTTTTTTAGTGAGACGGGTGCTGTAAATGTCCTGGAGGGAGGGGAGAGAGACACCAATGATCCTCTCTGCAGCTCTCACTATGCGTTGGAGGGTTCTATGGCAGGACGCATTGCAGGCTCCAAACCACACAGTGATGCAGCTCGACAGGATGCTCTCGATGGTGCCTCTGTAGAAAGTGTACATGATGGGGGCTGGAGCTCCTGCTCTTCTTAGTTTGCGGAGAAAGAAGAGACGCTGCTGTGATTTCTTGGCCAGTGCTGTGGTGTTGTACGTCCAGGAGAGATCCTCTGTGATGTGCACACCCAAGAACTTGGTGCTGCTCACTCTCTCCACAGACGCTCCGTCAATGGTCAGAGGAGCATGTTGGGTGTGCATTCTCCTGAAGTCCACAACAATCTCCTTCGTCTTCTCCACATTCAGAGAGAGATTGTTGTCAGCACACCACGTGGCCAGGCGTCTCACCTCACTTCTACTACAGTTCTGCAAACTATAGTGAACATTCATTTCCAAAGAATACACAACTCTTCCCTTCAGACAATACAGGCTGCCAAGTCCTCGTTATGTAACACAGTCCTTGTGTCATGATTCTGCTGTGCGGCAGGCAGGAATTGGACCCAAATGCAAGCTCACGGAGGCAGGAATGAACTCAAAACAGCTTTATTGCTGGAGAGAAAAAACATACAAACTAAACTGGAGACTGTAACGTATTACACGGAGAAACACACGGCCATGAATGAGGGAGAACGCGACACTGAACTGAGGGACACGTGGACATAAATACAGAGGGTTAACGAGGGAAGTAGGAGCACACGGGGAACACAGCTGACACTGATAATCATAACGAGACACGGCAGGAGTAAACACAACACTGACGGGAGACTGTCAAAGTAAAACAAGAAGTACACAGAGGTGCAGACAGGAGGAGAGGGAGAGAGCACGGGGAGAACACAGACATAATGGGCTGGGGAAACATGGAATAAAACACAAGGAGGGGAGACGAGGACTCACCGATACACAGATGGGCACACAGGGGCTAAAGTCACATGGGGAAATCAAATAGGGAACATCTTAACAGAACCACCCAGGAACCAAGGCATAAATAAAGAACAAAATACAAAACACACGAAGAAAGCTGGGCCAACATGGCCCAGGATCATGACACCTTGTACCAAAGTGATGGAAGCACTCTGCAGCCTGGTCTCAACCTGACACCCCCTGAAACCTTGTCAGTCTTAATCTGCTGCTCACGAGTGTCTGACTGAGCTGCCACTGAGTGGCTCAGCACCCCAGTGTCTGTCATGACGTTTTCTTAATGCCTGCACGCCTCAGGTGCCTCCTCATTCCCCCTCAGGACATTCCCAGAGTCCAACTGCACCTCATAGGACCTCAGGTGAATAGTCCACGCTGAACTCTGACACTGTTCCGTAGCTTCAAAGAGTTCATGTTTTGGTGCTTCAGTTTCATCGCAAACTCCTGCAGGGCTGGAATGACTTTCGGCCTCAGCAGGTTCATCCTGGTTGGCAAAAGGGTCTGTGTCCTTCTGCTGAGAAGCCTCTGAGCTGGCCTTGTGATGGTGTGCTGCGATGGTCAAGAATGGCAAGATACGGGTCATGCTCTGCCATTTTTGCCTTGAGCAGCAGCCTCTTTGCTGTCTTCACTGCCGATGCAGCTTTCCCATTTCTCTGAGGGTAACCTGATGAAGATGTTTTGTGCTGGAAGTCCCACAGTCGACTAAATCTCTCAAATTCACCAGGCGTATACTGTGAACCATTATCTGAATCTGAAATTACTGAATGCACATAAGCATTCTTTGCAACCGTTTGGGTTTCTTACAATGGTCTCTGAGGGTTTGTGATCACTGTGTACTACCATTTTACGACCATATGTGTACTGATGAAACTTCTCCATACAGAAAATTACAGTTTTCTGGGCATAACCTTGCTCTGTACGTGTAAGTGCTCTACTCACAAAAGCCAGGGGCTTACGCTTCTGCACGAGTGCTGCACCGAACCCTTTGTCCAAAGCGTCACATTATACGGTCAGCCCAGAGGCAGTAGTATCTCAGGACTGGAGCCTCTGCTATACTCTCTTTCTGTCTCTGGAATGCGTCCTCGTGTCGAGGTGTCCAGTTCCACTCACTGTATTTGTGTGTCAGTTGTCTCAGTATGTCACAGTGGTCAGACAGATGTGGGCAAAACTTTGCTAAGTAGTTCACCATACCTGACAGTCTCTGTACTGCCTTCGTGAATGTAGGTCTGGACATTTGCTCTATAGCCCTAACCTTCTCTGGGTCTATTTTCAATTAACTATTTTCAGACTGTTGCTTGTCAGCTGATGTCCAATGTACGTAGTCTCCTTCTGTTCAAGTTTAAACTTTTCTGCGTTCAACGTAATGTTTTTCTGCCTGCAATGAGTCAAAAACTTTCTCAGCTTCCCGTCATGGTCACGTACTGCTTCAGCATCTGTGTCTCTGGGGTCAGTAATCAGCACATCATCTGCAATGATGTAGATCCCTGCCAGTCCATCCAAAGCTTGGGTGAGCTTTCTCTGGAACACTTCTGGAGCTGGACTTATCCCCATCGGCATCCTCAGCCATCTGTAGCTTCCAAACGGAGTCGAAAATGTTGTCAGGTAGCTTCACTCCTCCTCCAATTTCACGTGCCAGAATCTACTCTTCATGTCGCAGACAGTGAACACTTTAGCCTTTGATAGATCAGGCAGGGCTTTGTTTAAGAGTTTTGGATCAATGCACACCGTTAAGTTCCCAGTCTGCTTTTGGACCACAACCATCCCACTGATCCAGTCTGTGCTGCATTCTACTGGTGTGATGATCCCTCTGCGCTGAAGATCTTAAAGCTCCTTCTTTAATGGAATATCTATTTCCTACCCAGCAGAGTAGTAAGGTTTATTAGCAAGTCATGTGACAACAACAACATACAGCCTAACGTTCCGGCCCAACACTCACTTACTTGTGTCACACTGTCACCCTTGTGTACACATGGAGCCCGACTTATTAGACAGATGTCTCTTTACTACGGTTAGGAGCTGTAAATTCCGACACCACTTCACATTTAAAGTGAATCTGACCTGCCAGCAAACAAGCTGCTCTCAGCTGGAAGTAAGTTCTTTTTAAAAAACTAGCGTTAGCCTAATGCAACTAACTTGTTTTAGTTGTGGTAGTTAATAATAATAATAATGGATACTTTATTGATCCCCATGGGGAAATTACTTGTTTTTCTCTGCATTTGACCCATTCACTCAGTGAAGCAGTGGGCAGCCCACTAAGCAGGCGCCCGGGGAGCAGTGTGTAGGGACGGTACCTTGCTCAGGGGTACCTCAGGGTAGCCGTTAAGTGGATTCGAACCGCCGACCTTCCGATCATGGGGCGACCACTTTACCTACTGAGCTATCCCTGCCCCAGTTTGGTGGCACATAACCCAGTTACCTGGGTTATGTGCCACCAAAGTATCTTTGATGTACTATTGCTGTCTGATTTATTACTATTAATGAATGTTGCATTAACAACCTGCTAGCTGCAAATAATCATGTGCAGTTATGAAAGCAGACAAAAAGAAAACATCACTGATACAGGAATAGTTTTCTATGAGATCGCTGCAAAAAGTGCAGCCTTACCTAATGTCCACCTACTGTTACTCATTTTAAATAAAGATTTAAAAATCTAGTCGGTATTGGTATGGCAAATAATCTTCAGTAATAGTAATAAATCACACAGCAATAGTACATTCATGTAGTTGTAAAAAGCATGATCATATATTAGTAATCCAAAGTATTCAGAATATGTTACTCTCATTGAGTAACAGAATACGTTGCAAAATACATTTTGAAGCATGTATTCTTTAATCTGTAGTGGAATACATTTTAAAAGTAACCTTCCCTAAATACCATCTTCGGACACCCCTGTGCGATTTTATTTCAGTGACCTTTATCATGTGAATGTTTGCTTTAGGTTGTGAGCTGCTGTCAGAAGAGAAGATTTGCACAAAAGGATGGGTTGAATTCACCTGCAAACAAAACACAACTAGAAAATGTCAAATGTCTAAGGCTTCAACAACTGAGCAAAACACTCTCAGAGTGATCATTAAGCAACATCAGACGAAGAATTCATCAGCTGACAGCGAGGAATTAGAATTTAAAATTGGTAAGAAGGAATAATTTCTTATTCACATTCATATATGCTGTGGCTGATTTTAATTCACTGAACAAATAACAGCAACAAAACACATTGGCCAACACATTCATAGTTTGGATTACTGTATCTAAATAAATGGATCATGTGAGCCTTTCCTTTCCAGTGAAAAAGACATTTGTGAGTAATACTTTTTTTTTCCCAGCAAAACAATGCCCAAAAGCATTTCATCAAATTGCATACAGAACAGCTAAAACCACCATCAGATGTGATTATCCAGAAGACAAATACAAGTCGTGGATCAAGTTTTTCTGCAAAGGGGAAGGTTTCACCTGCGAGGACAATTTATCAACAAAATCTTATCCAAAGTCAAACAGGACATTCACTCCCTCAAACATCAGCCATAGCTTCAATATGTCCGTCAGTAATGTGTCCTCTCAGGATGATGGTATTTACTGGTGCGGCGTAAGATCACCTGAGGGGATTCATCATGCTGCACTCACAAAAATAAAACTAAGTATTAAAAGTAAATAGCTTATGTTTTCCACTTTAAAGGTTTACATTTTATATTTAGGAACTACTAAAGTATGTTTGCCTCTGTTTTCCACAGATATTAAGAGCTTCACAAGATCACCAGCTGTTGGAGAGAACTTCACGTACTGGTGTAAATATAACCAGGCTCTCTCAAATTGTACAAAATGTATCTGTAAGGGAGAAGATCCATCTATATGTAAACCTTTAGTAAGCACCAGAGATCCTAATAGGAACAAGAAGTTTTGGATGAATGACAATAAAGAGAAGAAAAATATCACCATGACAGTGAGAGACGTGACAGTGGACGACAGTGGGACATACTGGTGTGGAGCAGAAAGCACCAATGAACACCAAAGTAACAGGTTCTTCAACAGATTGTCCCTGACTGTAGGTGAGCCGTGCTATTTTATTATCTGACCCTGGGTCATAATGCACAGCATATTAAAGCAGGCTCATTTTGCACATATATTTTACTTTTAATTCATTATTTATAATGTTTTATTTTTTGCAGTTTTAATAAAATCTTTTTAAAAATAAAAAATATTAAAAAATAAAGACTTTTAATCGTAACTGTTAGAAAGAAAATGACTTTAAAAGAATTTAAAAGAAACAAACCTGCCAAAAAGGTTTGACACAGAACGAGCTTTAAGAAAAGAGGATGTGCTTATACTCGGCACTAAAAATGTGTGTTTTCTGATTATGAGGTATTACTACATTAGGTTAATAAATGGTAAATGGACGGGTTCTTGTATTGCACTTTTCTACTCTGAGCACTCAGAGCGCTTTATACAACTTGTTCATTCAACAAATCACATCCATTCACACAAGCACTTTTCTAGGTTTTCAGTGCAACCTAACTTACATTCTATTACACATTCACACTCTGATGGATGCATCGGAGAGCAACCAGCGGTTAGTATCTTGCACAAGGATATTTGATATGCAGATTTTGTAATGCCACTTTAAAAATTGGAGAGGAAAACGAGATGGTAACCTCTAAGCTGGTGTCTAAAAATTATAAATATTTTTTTTCCCAAATTGATGATATTATTTTATCATTTAATTAAACTCTGTTAATCTAATGCCTCAAAGTAGAGTCTGAATGCACATTTGTTTCCTTCGGTTTCCACCAATCATTTACGTCTGCTGTTTTTTCAACTACAGGACCCACTGCATCTGCTGAGAGTCATGGTGAGAGAGTACATGTGGTATCCTAAAACTTCTGCAGCTTATGAGAACTGGGAAAGTTTGTGGCTGTTCACATAACAATTTTTATTTTTTAAATTTCTTAAAAACTGCTCCTTTCACATTTTCCAACAAAGACAGTTCGGGATGTCAATGCTGGGATGATGAATAATGCTGGAAAATTGTTGTTTGGTTTACGCTGCAGGCATTTCTGACGTTGGAATTGTTGTAATCATAATAACTGGGTTGGTGTTTCTGGTCGTTTTCATCCTTGTCTACAGACGTAAGAACTTTCACTAAATCCTTTGTACATCATCAGTCACACAAACATGTTTGCTGCTTTTCTCCAAAAAAAGAAAAAACACATCCCTGTACTTTTGTACAAATTATATCTAACAATCTGCAGTATACATGATGCATGACATTAGCTGACATAGATTTTTTAAAGTTATGAAAGATATCATCTTTGCTGAGTTCTCATCATATCAGACATTTAAAAACAATCAAACTAGAAAAAATGTAAATCTTTAACAGATAATTTTGCTTATTTCTTGATTTTCTGCTTCGTCTCTGCCAGGAATCTCCTTTTCAAAATGCAGAGGAGCTAATGCAGCATTGCAACATGCCAAAGAGGTTAGTGTGGAATTTTAGTTTGTTTATTTATTTATTTTCATGTATAACTGGTGACAATCCAGGAAACATAGTTGAAATGTCTCCACAGTTAAAACCTCCTGGACTGAACTGCAGACACACAGATGTTGGCTCATAAAAGCTTTTCAGGCAGACGTCTGTTATAAAGGATGAAATATATTTCACATTACGGCAATAATGAAAGAAAATATACATTCCTTTAAAATATATTTTACTGGCAACTAATGATTACAACTAATCAGCACATTGCAACATAACCTGCCGCAATGTTTTTTTAATCATTTTGAAAATGATTGTAGGGTGTATTTATCATAAAACATGACAGCAATAAATCATACAGATGAATAAACATCCAAAAGTTTTATGTGATTTTATATGAAGTTTTTAAACTATATTTTTTTATTTTGTAGTTGAAGGACTGTACGTATGAGGAGATACAGGAGCGCCCCCAGCAACCAGACCAGCCAGAAAATGCACTGACCTCGATTTATGTCACTGCTAGCGTCCCCACAGATGTAGCTGCCTCACCACTTTACGATTGCATCAACTTTGAAAGCTGCTCTGACAAAGCGGGTGGTGAGGCGCTGAAACGCAGCTCCTCTGCCTGTGAATATTCTACTTTGACATTAAGCAAATGTCCAACCAACCCGACAATCACTCAACCATCCAGACCTGCAGAGGAGACTCTCTGCTCAGTAATCAATGAGCCTGAGCCAAAATGAAATGTGCTTTTTAAAGCGTGTTATATTCTGTGGAGCTGGGCAGGTGTAGGTGTGTGGTGCTGCTCTTTCTTCCACTCTCTCTCTCTTTTCTCTCCAGGGCCCACATGCCGCTCTTTTCCCCAGTCGGCACCTGGACCCACTCGGCCATTAACCCCGACATTATAAAATCCAGGTGTTGTTTTCTAGTGTATGAAACCGAGGTTGAGCAAAAGAAGAGCCCGGTAATGTACTTTGGAGTTGTGTTTGTGGGAGCAGTGTTGAAATCTAGTGATGGGCAAATTAAGCTTGTTTTGAAAAAGTGTTTGTTACCCAGTTTTTCAACACGGTGCTATTTGGCGGCATCTGGTGGCCAAGAATATGAAGAGCAGCTTGGAAAAGGAAAAATGAACTGCTAATGATGCTCACACTCAGCTCGCGCAATCGGACTACTGTTGTGGTCCTCTTAATATGTCTTTGGGGAGTTTTTTCTCTTTCTTTTTTTTGTGCGTGCATATTTCTTATGTATGTTTTTGGTTTGGCTTTTGACTTAAGATAACACAACGTTATTATATTTGCTTTTTTATTTAGTAATAGCAGAATGTCCTTCTTTCCTGGTGAATTGTGTCATGTTTTTCTTTTTGTTTTGATATTGATATAACAGCACCGCTGTCTCTTTGTGTCGATAAGAATAATGTTTATAATTTTAAAGTTTCTGTATTATTTTGCTTGTTTCTTTCTCTCCCAGCTCTACTTTTGTTGCTCCCCACACCCTCCTCGGGCCTCCGTCTTGGGGACATAACAAAGAGTTTAGATGAAATCTGCAAATGATGTCATAATTGGTGGAAAGTATTTCCCAGAAGGATGACTGGCTCAGTGATTTTATTTAGCACAATGACTGGTTCATAAAATGTGAGCTGGTCACACAGACTGTAAATAACACATTGTGTGGAAGAAAGAAAGGGTCATAGATTCCTTTATCAATTCATCTATCAGTAATCGATCAGGGAATTTAAAAAAAAGAAACTAATAACCAGAACTTATCTAAACTAAGAACAAATCAGTCTGTGTGTGCTGTCGACTCAACCACTCAATTAACTTTTACCAGGCCATTCTTTGACATCTTACTGTCAGTGACAAGTTAACAGGTCCGTGTATCACAGTGATGTAGTTAGCATCACTTCCTGCTTTCAAGATAAGTGTTTTTCTGCATGTCTGTGGTCATGCAGCAGTTTATTTGTGCCACTTCTTGATCCCACAGGTTTTTAGTTGGAAGTTAACTCATCGTTATTTTTGCTGCATTGCCAACACCAACCTCTCTCAGGGTTAGAACAGTTCCTGTTCCTGGCTCTGCTTCTGCAGAAATGATGCAGGCTCATTTGAGCTTACAGGGTTTACAGATTACATCAATTTACAGATGAAACTGGGCCTTAAACATCTGGTTTACAGGATGAAAACGACAGATTTTGTGACGTGAAACTAAAGATTTGATTAAATTGGCTTGGTTAGTGATTCACATTTACATTACTACTATAAATATTCTAAAACGATTTTAGAGTTCAGCAAACTACCTGACGTTGTGAATGAATGTGGTGGGAAACATGTCGCTTTCCCATCATTCGACATGTTGTCTTCGAGGTGTTTTCAGTCGAGGTTTAAGAGACTAAAATATTTTCTTTCATCTCCAGTTCAGACAGTGTTCAAATTTTCTGGAATCAGTGTCATTCGACACCATGTGGTCACATACAAATAAACGTTGCTTTGCTTTTGTGAAATATTCTTCATAGCCTAACCTTGACGTGATGGTGCAGTAAAAACTTAAAGTATGAAGCTATTTCTGTCGTGCTGTCTGATCATTTCCTTTGTCCCACGCAACACTTACCTCATCTTTACTGCCAATGAAAAGATTGTAACCTATGACAAAATAACATTAAACAGAAAAGTTAGTGTGAGGAAACTTTAGGTATTATGTGACAGAAATTTAAGCGACCAACAGAAGAGCCAGCGTGACAAAAGGAAGCTAACTGCAGATCTGAAACCAACATAATGAACTTACTGCTACTACTCATCCTCTCACTGACGACAGGTAAAAACATTACTAACACATACTTACAGATATCTCACACTAAGCAACACTACATATACATATGTGACACAGATGTCTGATTATCTATAGTGTTAACTGTATGAGAAGGGGTCCTACCTACTAAACACAGAAAATTCAATAACAGGACATAACAGGATACTAACATTTCTCTTTGATCTGCAGGTTGTGCTGCCTATGGTGATGATGAAGATGAAGTGAAGGCATGCAAACAAGGATGGGTTCAATTCATCTGCAAATATCCTGAAGCAAATAAAAAATATGACCACATCAATGTAGTTATTCCCAATAGAACAAGCTTACGAAGCTCTCTGAAGGATGTTTGGGACGATAAAGGCAGATTTTCTCTGTACCATGATACAAAACATAAAACTCTCACGGTGGGCATCAGAGATCTTAAACAAAGAGACATTGGGACGTACAGATGTGAATTTGATCAAGGCTCAAACAGATCTCCTGTCAAAAAGAAATTGGATTGTGGTAAGAAATGTGATTATTATTGTTGTTGTTGATGTTATTAGTACAACACAAGAAATTAATAACTAAAATCAGATTTCCTCACCTGTATTTTGGTATTATATAGTTTGTTTCTATCACACAACATAAATCATAGTTTGGAAATGTAAAGATTTATTACAGATTACAGGTTAAACGCATGTTTACATTACTTTGTTTGTTTTTTAATCTCAGAAGTTACTTTACATCTCAGACTTTTGAAAGGAAATTTCACAGTTTGCTCGTGTCTTCATCTGTTTCACACCTTTGTCAGCACACGAGGAAGTTAAAAATGTTAAAGTAGTGTGCGACAAAGTACAAGTTACATGTTGTGATATAATGAAGCACATTCAAATACTTTATTGTCCTTGTTTGGGGGGGTTTGTCTTTATTTTTATACAGAAAACTGCCAGCAACCATTTACTCAAACTGTGACCAGAGCAGCTAACATCAAGTGTGATTATCCAGATGATGATTTCAAGTACGGGGTCCAGTTTTTCTGCAGAGGGGAGAATTTCACCTGTAAGGATATTTTATCAACAAAAGGTCAGAGGTTAAACGGGAAATTCAGACTCACAAACACCAACAGAGGCTTCAACGTGTCCATCAGGGATGTTTCCTCACAGGACGCTGGTGTCTACTGGTGTGGAGTGGGATCAAAGGATGGAAGCTACAGAGTTTCAGTCAGACAAATAAAACTGGAGGTTGAAGGTGCTGTAGGTTTATTATTAATCATGTATCATATATTTAAGTCCATATATCAAACCAATTAAAAAGTCCAGGAAACATTTTTTCAGGATCTAAGAGTCAAAACATTCTGGTGTGTTTCTGTGAAGGACCAGTGTTACTTTTGCTACCTGATGCATGTTTGATGTATGTCTTAATCTTTTGTTGGACAAATACAGTTAAATATAATTCTCACTGTTTGTTTATAGAGCCATCAAGAGCATCACCAACTTTCACACAGTCAGCTGTTGTTCCTCACGAGAGCTCTGGTAAGAATCTGTGTTTGTCCACAAAGGGAGTGATGACTTTGAAGTCTCTAACATGGTCATGCGGGCCCTGTGTGAGAGCACTTTGGGGAGACATATGTCCAGCAGAGTAAGTCTGTAGTCAGAGAAACCCACACTGGGCACGTGGTCATGAAATGTAGCAGCCTATACCACAGGCTGACATTTTAGTCCTCCAGTCAGATACTGCTGCTGCAAAGTGGTCTGCTATATTTATTTAAGGGTTTAGGCATGCCTAGATTTAGGAGAGCATATGCCCACACTCTAGGTGTAGACTGCCCTACTCGGGCCCAGATATGGCCCAAATTACACACAAGTGCTGGGACCCACAGTGCAGGTCACACATGTGTCTCTTGGTGCATTACCACCAGTGAATGGTATGGAGCGAGGACCACAATGCTGCTCTAAGGGTTTCACCAAATTCAACTGGTGTATTTATCTAAATTATATCTATGATGGGTCAGTGTTACTTTTGCTACCTGATGTATATTTGATGTATGTCTTAATCTTTTGTTGGACAAATACATTTAATTATAATTCTCACTTTTTTTTACAGAGCCATCAACAGCATCACCAACTTTCACACAGTCAGCTGTTGTTCCTCACGTGAGCTCTGGTAAGAATCTGTGTTTGTCCACAAAGGGTGTGACCACTTTGAAGCCTCTAAGCCAGCAGACATGGTCCTGTGGGTCTGATGTAAGAGTATGTCCAGCAGAGGTAGTCTGTAGTCAGAGAAGCCCACACTGGACTATGTCACAATGAAATGCAGCAGCGTATACCATTGGCTGCACATTTTAGTCCTTCAATTAAATATCGTTGCTGAAAAGTTCAAGGTGGTCTGGTACATTTATTTAAAATGGCCATAATCTCTCCTTTGTTTAGGCATCCCTGCATTTAGGAAGGCATATACCCACACTCTAGATGTAGACTGCTCCACTTAGGCCCAGATATGCCCCAAATCACACACAAGTACTGGGACTGGGCACATGTGTGACCACAGTGCAGGTCACACATGAGCCTCATGGTACCTTACCACCAGTGAATGGCATGGAGCGTGAGCTGAATTTAGATTAATTACAGCTCGATTCCTAAAAATGTTGTTTTGATTGAGCATCAAAGGGCTGTACAGCGGTTCCTCGTTTATCGCGGGAGTTCTAAAAATAACCCAGGACAGGTTAAATCCAGAAAGTAGCCAACTTCATTTTTTACAATTAATATAGATGTTTTAAGGCTGTAAAACCCCTCACGACACACTTTATACACTTTTCTATGACAGGCGTGAACATTTTCACACTTTTCTGTCTTGTTTAAACTCTCAAAGTTCAAACCTTAGTAGAAAAATAAGTCCAGTATTATAGAACGAAACCAAAGATCAAACCCTGTGTTCAGGTCCAGAACATGGGAACAGAGCAGCTGCCAGAGAATTCAGCATTAATGAATCAATGGTACAGATGTAGAGGAAGCAAGAAGAATGAGTTGAGTAAAGTTTGACTTATCTGACTGTTTTGTTTCGCTTAATGTGCCCTATAATCCGGTGCGCCTAATGGTCTGAAAAATACGGTAATTTCTACTTTCCTTTAGCACGTCCAGAAGTCAGACTTTTTGTCTGATAGTTATCATCTTCCTCTGCTTTCAGCAGACAAAACGGTGCGAAAAGTTTCATCGACATTGTTGTGTTTGTTGGGGAGAAAACTTACAAACATACAGCACTGTACTTCAGAGTCACACTGCTAGCGATGGAAGAATTATGTAAATTTGACAAGCTGAACGCATTTTGTACTGAACAGGAGACACAGCACGGAGGAGATGCAGAACACAACGTGTTGTAAAAAAACAACAACAACAACCCATGCAAAATTGCACAAGAAAATCCGCAAAACAGCGAGGCCTCAAAAAGTGAACCGCTTTATAGTGAAGGACCACTGTATTGCCCAAAAATATGTTTAACAAAGTGAATATGAACTTAGTTGAACTCTAAACTGAGCTGATTCAATCTCACATAGAAAACTGAGTTTTAAGTTCCAGAACATTACAATTACAATGACTTTAATGTCTGTGTTGTTAATTAACACTTGGGAATCTACCAGGGATCAGTCCATTGTTTAGTCCACCTCAGCAGGTTAGCACAGAAAGAACTGGTGCAGATGCAAAAAGAGGTCATGCAAAGTCCACACAGAAAGATGGTCCAGTCCTGCTGTGAGACAACAGTGCCAGCTACTGCATCGAGTTTTTGAATTTTAAACATTATAAAGTGTCGCCTGAAATTAGAGCAAATGCAATAAGACAGTTGATTTATGAGATTAGCTAGACTCAGTAAGACTGTTTTGGTGATTGGTTGCGGAAAAGATGTTGACATTTTTATTTTATTTTGTTTCAACATGTGAACATATTATAAAAGTAAATGCTGAGTTTGAATCAGTAACTCTCTAAAGACAATTAAAAACTATATTTAGTCCCGTTAAGAATCTTAAAGTGATTTCAGACTCATCTTCACATAGTTTGAAACATGATGCCAGCTGGAACAGACATTTTTCCATCGGTGTCTAAAGTTTACACCCTTTTGTTTATTTTGCAGGTGTCTTCGAGCTGCTCATTACTGTAATGAAGTGTATAACTGTGCTGGTGCTTCTGGGAGTTTCAATCCTTATCTTCAAACGTGAGAATGTTCATTAATCTCTGTCAAATTGTAATTGTGTGACAGCAATAATGTGTGTGATGGTTATTATGTGTTGTTGAGCTAGAAATTCAGTAGTAAAAGTTTTAGGTAAAAATGTTTTACCTTATTTGCAGTTTTAAGTCCAATTTGTCTGAATAGCATTTATTATTAGGATTATGAATCAACTATTTCAACAACATTTTTCGTTCTCTTGTTGAAGGACTGTGTGTCCAAGGAGATACAGGAGCGCCTCCAGCAGCCAGAAGATGCAGCAAACTCAATTTGTGTCACTCCCAGCATTCCCACAGGTGTTGCTGCCTCACCACATTATGCTAGCATCAACTTTCAAAGCTGCTCTGGTAGTGAGCACTGAAACCCGGCTCCTCTGCCTGTAAATATATATTACAATCTTAAATTAAGCAAATTTCCAACCAACCAACTGTCTCTCAACCATCCAGACCAACAGAGCAGAAACACCACTCAGCAGTCAATGAGCCTGAGCAATAATAGACATAAGGACAGCTCTGCCACTTAGTCATTTTTGAGGTTATTTAATGTAAACAAATGTTGTACTCATTAATATCCATAGATTAACATGTAATTACAAACAAATCTGGGCAGTTTATAATGTGCCAGCTGGTTAACTGCTGCTGAATATAAGCAAAGATGATGGCAAAGCGATACTCGCCATGGAAGGATTTCTTGCTCCTGATAACGCTCCAGTGCTCTGCAGAAAAACCCCGCTCAAAAGCCTTACACACCTTGGCTAACTCCTTAACTCCAACATCCCTGCTCTCCTCCCTCTGGTGTTCATTGACCTGTCGCTCATTCAGTCTTAACTTAAATCCGACCTCGCATTTTAAAGAGCTGTACAAATTATTCGGACTAGTGTGTACCACCTCCAGGAGCACCGAAATTAGACTTTAAAGTCCACGATTTATAAGTTCATCCACCAGGATTAATGTAATTGGGCCTCCACTGAATCTTTCTTACTTTGAATTGTTGTTTGGCAGGAGACTGTGTGTTGGACCTACTTAAGGAAAACTTAGAGTAAAACCCAAGCTCAAGGAAAAGTTGCTTGGCCTGAATACTTTGCCTGAGGCCAGGAATTTCAGCAGCTTATGTTCAACCTGCAGAACTGTGCAGGTGGACAGAGGGAGGGACAGTATCTGGAGTGGGCAGTTAAATGGTAATGATAAATGGTCTGGTTCTTATATAGCACCTACTCTTTCTGAATACTCAAAGCGTTTTCTGTCTAACATTCATATACAATCATCATCTAAGTGTACGTTTGTGTCACAGAGGCCGAGATTTGCTACAAAAATATTTTATAATAATGCATGTTTTAAATGGTCATGAAAGCCATTGTTCATATTTACATTTCATGTTGTGTTTTCCTTTTTCTTTGCTTCTGTGTATTGTGCTGGGTTTAATGTCACATCCTACTTTCTTATGTAGCCTAAATGTGAAGTTGCTTTAAAAAGAAAAAACAGGAATACATCATGTAGTTCACGTGCCTGTGTATTGTCACCACTGCTGTTGCCATGTTCCACAGTAATTAGAAAAACTCGTAGCTTCCTGCCGTTACCACTGATCAGCATTTAAGATCTGTGCAGGGCAGCTGAAACCCATTCAGTAATTATGCTGTCACCAGAGTTACTGAACTTCATTTTGGGGGGTGGTAATATTGGATGATGAATTAAGATGGAAATGTCATATTGAACATGTTAGAAAAAAGATGGTTAAAAATATTTATATTTCGAGTAATGTCAGAGATACTAGATTATAAGGCAATGCGTATTTTATATTTCTCACTAATTTCCCCCAATCTCAATTATTGTGTTGAAGTGTGGGGGAATACATATATAAGTAATATAAAACCTTTATACTTGTTTCAGAAGAAAGCGGTACGAATGGTTCATAATGTTAAATACAGAGATCATACAAATTAACTGTTTATAAAATTGAAATTGCTGAAATTAGAAGATTTGGTGAAATTACAGACATTATTAATTATGTTCAAGGCAAATAATAATACATTACCTCTTAAGTTACAAAGTTTGTTTGTATTGTGTTTAGGAAGTGGGGACAGTGAAGGAAGTTTTATTTTAAGCATTAGTCTACCAGGAACACAAATCACAGCAGCAGTCACCTCAAGGCACTTTATATTGCACAGTAGATACAATATTGTATTGTACAATAGTCCTTCTATTATTGTACAATTATAGATACAGAGAAAAACCCAACAATCATGTGACCCCCTATGAGCAAGCACTTTGGCGACAGTGGGAAGGAAAAACTCCCTTTTAACTCATTCACTGCCAGCCATTTTCAAATCAGGCAACTCCCCACTGCCAGGCTTTTTGAGCATTTTTACTCATTTTTGAAGAGCCACAGAAAACTGTGTGTTATGATCATATAAACGCTGAACCTACCAAAATGAAGAACAGACTCTCTTCTTTCATCCAAAAAAAAAGCTTGTTTCTACCATTTTCCATTCTTTAGTAATCAGCTGTAGAAGAGAGGTGGGTTCCACCAAAAATGCCTGTTTTGACCAAAAAAAGGGAGAAAACGAGCTTTTTGTGAAAAATACATTTCAAGCAGAAAAGTGCCTTTGACACTAATATTTCTTGCTTTGTGACACCTCTAACATATAAAATAGTTTTTCACTTCTATAAAACAGAAATAACACTGAGAAAGGTTATGTTTTATCAAAACAATTTATTTACAAATATATGAAAAAATAAAATTCACTGACAAGCTGCCCGAGGTTGTATTCTGGCCCCTCCCATTGAAAAACTTAATTGACGTCTATAGACGTCAATGGCAGTCAACGTAAGTTTTTCAATTGACGTCTATAGACGTCAATGGCAGTGAATGAGTTAACAGGAAGAAACCTCCAGCAGAACCAGGCTCAGGGAGGGGCGGGGCCATCTGCTATGACCAGTTGGGGTGAGAGAAGGAAAACAGGATAAAGACATGCTGTGGAAGAGAAACAGAGATTAATAACTCTTGGTGGCGCTGTCACTTGGTGTTTGCTCGCTCTGCGGTAGAGTATCACTTCCTGTTCCTGCTCAAACACAGTGGTGTTTCTGAGTAGCTTATTTGCTTAGCAATTTAATTAACAACTTTTAAATACATTCTTTTTCATAATATAATCTTCACGTGCTTCATCCGAAGCACACTTTCTGTGTACTCACTACCTAATTTATAGCCAAAGTATTCACTCACTTTCTCTGTACTGTTTCGCTAGCTTAGCTTAGCTCGTAGCCAACTCATTAGCACCATGGCTACTTCACCTGTCCCTCCTGCACTTTCCTGCTCATTGTGTCAGATGTTTAGTTACTCCTCGGCCTCCTTTAGCAATAATGATATCTGTAACAAATGTAGCATATTTGCAGCTCTGGAGGCCAGGATTACTGAATTGGAGACTCGGCTTCGCACTCTTCATTCACCCATAGCTAGCCAGGCCCCTGTAGCTGGTGCAGCCGAAGATAGCATAGGCCCCGCTAGCTGTTCCCCGGCAGACGCCAAGCAGCTGGGGAAAGAGGGTGGGTGACGGTGAGGAGGAAGCATAGTCCTAAACAGAAGCCCCAGGTACACCACCATCGTCGTCTCGTGTCTAACCGTTTTTCCCCACTCGGCGACACACCCGCCGGGGGTCAAACTCTGGTAATTGGTGATTCTGTTCTCAGACATGTGAAGCTAGAGACACCAGCAACCATAGTCAATTGTCTTCCAGGGGCCAGAGCAGGCGACATTGAAGGAAATTTAAAACTGCTGGCTAAGGGTAAACGTAAATTCAGTAAAATCATAATTCACGTCGGCAGTAATGACACCCGGTTACGCCAATCGGAGGTCACTAAAATCAATATTGAATCGGTGTGCAACTTTGCCAAAACAATGTTGGACTCTGTAGTTTTCTCTGGTCCCCTCCCCAATCAGACCAGGAGTGACATGTTAGACGGATATTCTTCTTAAATTGCTGGCTGTCTGAGTGGTGTCCCAGAAACGATGTGGGCTTCATAGATAATTGGCAAACCTTCTGGAGGGAACCTGGTCTTGTTAGGAGAGACCGCATCCATCCCACTTTGGATGGAGCAGCTCTCATTTCTAGAAAAATGGACAAATTTATTAAACCCCCCAAAATATGACTATCCAGAGTTGGGACCAGGAAGCAGAGTTGCAGTCTTACATGCCTCTCTGCAGCATCTCTCCTCCTGCTACCCACCCAAAAACCCATCTCCATAGATACTGTGTCAGCTTCCAAAAAGACAAAAAACAAACTAAAAACCAGCAACAAACAACTTAAACATAAACAATTACAAAGAAAGAACAATACAGTATCCACATCTGAACCAAAGAATAAAAAAACAGTGAAATGTGGATTATTAAATATTAGGTCTCTCTCCTCCAAGTCTCTGTTAGTACATGACTTAATAATTGATCAACAAATCGATTTACTCTGCCTTACAGAAACCTGGTTGCAGCAGGATGATTATGTTAGTTTAAATGAATCAACACCCCCGAGTCATTCTAACTACCAGAAACCTCGAAGCACAGGCCGAGGGGGCGGTGTGGCAGCAATTTTTCACACCAGCCTATTAATTAATGAAAGACCAAGACAGACTTTTAATTCACTTGAAAGCCTGAAAGCTTAGCCTCAGAAACCAGTCTTACTTGTTATCATCTATCGTCCACCTGGGCCTTACACAGAGTTTCTGTCTGATGTCTCAGACTTTATATCTAATTTAGTTCTGAGCTCAGATAAAATAATTATTGTGGGTGATTTTAACATCCATGTAGATGCTAAAAATGACAGCCTCAACATGGCATTTAATCTGTTATTAGACTCAATTGGTTTCTCTCAAAATGTAAAAGAACCCACCCACCACTTTAATCACACTCTAGACCTTGTTTTAATATATGGCATAGAAACTGAACATTTAACAGTGTTTCCTGAAAACCCTCTCCTGTCTGATCATTTCCTGATAACATTTACATTTACAATAATTGATTACACAGCGGTGGAGAGTAGACTTTATCACAGTAGATGTCTTTCTGAAAGCGCTGTAAGTAAGTTTAAGAATATAATCCACCCACTGTTATCATCTTCAATGCCCTGTACCAACACAGAGCAGAGCAGCTATCTGAACGCTACTCCAACAGAGGTCGATTATCTTGTTAATAATTTCACCTCCTCACTACGTACGACTCTGGATACTGTAGCTCCTGTGAAAACTAAGGTCTCTAATCAGAAGTACATGACTCTGTGGTATAATTCTGAAACACGTACCCTAAAGCAGATGATCGTAATCTGGAGAGGAAATGGCGTGTCACAAATTTAGAGGATCATCATTTAGCCTGGAGAAATAGTTTGCTGCTTTATAAGAAAGCCCTCCGCAAAGCCAGAACATCTTACTATTCATCACTGATTGAAGAAAATAAGAACAACCCCAGGTTTCTCTTCAGCTCTGTAGCCAGGCTGACAAAAAGTCAGAGCTCTTTTGAGCCAACCATCCCTTTAACGTTAACTAGTAATGACTTCATGAACTTCTTCGGTTTCTAACAAATGGTCAGCAGCCAGCTGGAGCTTAAGCAATCATAACACACAGTGGCGGTCCTAGCCTGTTTGGCTCCCTGGATTGTACATTAACATAAAACTGTTGTCGGAACCACACACACACATGAAGTACATATGTGTATGCATTGTATGCAAACGGCTACCAAACAGCCATCATAATACATCATAGAATGAGAACAGGACAAATCAACAATTGACAAGGACTAATTAATATTAAAATCATAATGTTTGGAGTTTAGTCTGTTACTGTTGCTATATTTACCATTTCTTCTTGGCGCAACTGTAACGCACATTATTTAGGGATTAATATTAAAGTATTCTGATTCTGATTGTTTCAGGATGAGCTGCCATTATCCATTGACACATCTGCTTGCATCTTTTGCTCGTTTCTCCTCCTCTTCTTTTCTCTTTTTTCTAAACTGAGCACCTGATGACTTTGAACTTGTCTTGTCCATCTTCCATTGGTTTTAATTTCGCACTCCAGTATGAACACAAGTCCCCCAACTCCAGGATCACCACAACATAACCTAATAGACCTACTGTCATGGACCCGGGCCATGTGGGCCCGGTATTCTCGGTTTTTGTATGTTTTGTATTTCATCCCCTAGTCATGCCTTGGTTCCTAGGTTCTTCTGTTAAGATGTTCCTTATTTGGTTACCTCCTGTGTGCCCCTGTGTAACTGTGAGCCCTCGTGTTTTATTCCATGTCTTCCTCAGCCCGTTATGTCTGTGTTTTTCCCCGTGCTCTCTCTCCTCCTGTTTGAACCTCTGTACTTCCTGTTTGACTCTGCCTGTCTCCCGTCAGTGTTATGTTCACCCCGCCCTGTCTCGTTATGGTTATCTGTGTCAGCTGTGTTCCCCGTGTGTTCCCACTTTCCTCGTTAACCCTCTGTGTATTTCTGTCTGCGTCTCCCTCTGTTCGGCGTCGCGTTCTCCCTCATGTTGTGTGGATCTTCCTGTGTCTACCTGCGAGTGTTAGTTTACTTTTCCCCAGTTTAGTTTTGTATTTCCTGTGTTCTGCCGTGCCAGCATTAAAGCTGTGTTTCTCGAGTTCATCCCCGTGTCTGTGAGTTATGCATTTGGGTCCTCCTCCTGCTTGCCACACAGCGATCCATGACACCTACAGCTTAGTTCACAGATTCACTTTGTCTAAGGTGTATTTCTGGGATTTCACACAACCCAGGATTCAAATCATGAATACATAATGGGCTTGGATTTACATCATTATGAATGAAATTTGCTCTATTTGGAAGCAGCCGCCCCCCCTCCCCTGTGTGAGACTTTAAATCATCAAACTGTAAATTATAAATTTTAAATTGTTATTGATGCCTTTACCCCGAGTCCTAAAGAGTATATTTATTTTCTTACGCTTCTTATATTTATTGTTTGTTTACTTGCACTGCTGTAACTGGAGCCTCGTCGTCTCGTCTCTCTATATACTGGATTGTATGTAGCAGAGATGACAATAAAGTTTACTGTGACTTCAGCAGCGAGCACGCGCACCGAGGGCTCTTGCGCTCACTTTTCGTGTATAGAATTTCGAGAAAACATCGGTGCAAATTATAAGTCTGTATCATGATGTCTGGTGTTTTCGTGTTTGTTGGTTTGTTTTTATTTTGTTTTATTTTGCAAGTTGGTTATTAGATGCTGCCCCCGCCGCCCCGCCCTCTCCTCTCTGTGCAGCAAGCCGCAGGCGCACCTCACAAACGGAGGGCGCCCTTACTCCCAGCAAATGGGCGACAGAAAACCGATCGGTGCCTATGCCATTCCCAATATGCGCTGGCTGATGTTGGAGCAGCATAAGTACGAGCAATTTTTTATTTTGCCGATGACCATGATGCCGCCCCCCGCCACGATGCCGCCCCGGGCAACCGCCCGTGTCGCCCGTATCAAAAACCGCTACTGATAACACAGAAGAACAAATGAACACCACCACCCTGAGGTGTGGAGCAGTGAAAGAAATGCACAAAATTATAACCTGGGTCATAAAACTGTCTTGCAAATCCAAACTGGGAGCTGGTTCCAAAGAAGAGGGGCTTTTTGTGCTCCTGCCTTACTTCTGCCTTCTGTCTTTAGAATTATTCACCACATGTAAATCATTGGGGAAAATATGCTTCACTGTGGGAGAGTGGTTAGAGTTTTGCAAAAAGATTCAATAATATTTGCAAATTGTGTCTAACTATTGGAAAACTATTGCATGTCAAGAGTGGTTCTGTTTCACAGACCACTTATTTCCTGTTTGGTGCTAAAAGATGTAATGTATAAGAGGAGGAGTGTATGCTTAGAAAGTGCAAAGGGGAAGTACAGACAGAAAGTCGGAAGACTAAATTTTGACCAACAGACCAGAGAGACAAACTAACTGCAGATAAATAAGCCTTCAAACCCAAACCAACACGATGAAGTTACTGCTAATGCTCATCCTCCTACTTATATCAGGTGAGGAGATCAGAATACATATGATGCAATAATAATAACTATGTTGTAAATTGTTATGTTATGCATTTTTAATCTCTTTTGCATCATTGCCTCGAACAATTACCATTAATATACGATCCTCCTTCTGTGGAATTTGCCTGCAGGCCAAGCCTCTTCTGCTTCGACTCTGTTTTTATCTTTAGTCTTTACTCTCAGAGCTTTAAACACCACAAGACTGCAGCAGAAACTGATGAAATACTCGAGTATAATCAATCAGATTCTCCAGTTTCGTAATGATTGAGTTTTGATATTGATAAATATTTTAATTCACGCAGCAGCTTTCTGTTCTGGATTTAAATGCACTAAGTTTATTACTATAATTTAGAAGCTATTTTCAGTTCTTTTAAATTATAGTAACAAACCAAAGTAACCAAATTGTTACTTTAAGCTGTTAAACAGCTTTGTGTCACTGCTTGTCTTGATTGCCAATGTAGGGTCAATAATTCTAAATAAAGAAAGATACTTTGGGTGTGATCAACTCGCGTAACAGTGCACGGCCCAGAACTCACGCAACTCATATGACCAGAAATAGAAGAAACGTTTAGTATTTATATTCTGGATTTTTTTTGTTACATTTATATAAAAAAAGATGATTGATGATGATGATGTCTTTAAGATGATTGCATCAACCCCTGTGATTATCTTACAATGACTGACATGATGTGAGTGTTTGTCTTTAGATTGTGAGTCAGAAACGAAGAGATTCACATCAGAATGGACCGAATTCACCTGCAACTGTCAAAAAACACCTGGAAAATGTCAAATGGTCCATGTAGCTGATCGTAGCTCAAAAACTGAAAAAAAGACTCTCAGAGTAATCCTCAAACAAGATGAGAACAAGGACCCCAAAAAGAATGATGACAAAAAAGAACTGCAATTTAAACTTGGTAAGAGACTCGCTTTAAAATTCAAGTGTTTTTATTTGTTGTTTGTTTGTTTTTACTGTATAAAACAATATTTTTATAAGAACCATCAACAATGAAAAAGACAAACAAAAAAGCTTCCAATAGTAAAAATTTTATCTGCCAATTCAAGAAATTACACTTATTATTAATGCACTATTTATTTTTTTAGAGACATTTTATTTACTTACTTACTCATTTCCTACAACCATTTTGTTAGAATTGTTTACGTTTTTCTTTGTTGTTTTCTTTGCAGAAGAAAATGGCTGTCCAAAGCAATTCAATCAAACTGCATACAAAACAGCTAAAGCCACCATCAGATGCGATCATCCTGAAAATAAACCTGAGTTGTGGTTTTTCTGCAAAGAGAAATCTTCTGTCTGTAACAACATTTTATCAGACAGAATATCCTTTCACACAAACACATACAGTGTCTCCATCAGTAATGTGTCCAGTGAGGACAAGGGTGCCTACTGGTGTGGAGTAAAGTTCACTGAGAACAATCATCATGTCGCACTAACAAAAGTAAAATTGAAAGTCGAAGGTGAGTAAATTCACATGTTCAGCCCCCGAGGTCTAAATTTTAGGAAATGGCACAACTAAAATACTGTCTGCTGGCAAATTCTTTCTTTAGAGATTAAAAATTTCAAAAGAAGCCCAGTTGTTGGACAGAACTTCACTTACTGGTGTAAATACAACCAGACTGTCTCCTCAACAACAAAGTTCATCTGTAAGGGAGAAGATCCATCCATATGTCAAGCTCTCATAAACACCAGCCAGCCTGGTATGAACAACAGGTTTTTCATGACTGATAACATAAAAGAGAAAAACATCACGATAACAGTGAGAGAAGTAACATCAGCAGACAGCGGGACGTACTGGTGTGGAGCGGAAACAAAACAACAACGCAGCAACAAGTTCTTCAACAGACTGTCCCTGACAGGTGAGACGTGCTGTTTTATTCTGTGGCTGTCATCTGACCCGTGGTCATTAAGCACAAGACAGACATATGTTTTTTTTACCTATTTTATTATACATTATTCATAATAACTAGAAATAAACTGTATGAACCCTTAAACTGCTTACTTACACAAACATAGTAACATACAAAAGTTTTATATGACAGGAAGCTGTTTGAGCTTTAAGATAGGAAAATAATAATAATAACTGTTTTTTACTCTCAGCAACAAAGCACAACGTTTTAAAAAATTACCAAGATGAATTTTTAAAAAGCTGTGACATTTAAGCAAGAGTGTCAATTTATTAACAAAACCATCCCACCAGAGATCACAACACAAGAAGAAATCAAAATAACAAACACAAGAAAAAACACTTTTAATTTGCAAACTTCAACAGATATTTTTTATTTTTTGCTTTCAGTACAACCAGCACCACCTTCATCCGCTACCCCTTTAACTACAACAACCACCACAACTGCTGAGAGTCATGGTGTGACAGTAGAGCTGGAGACAGATGGTAAGTCTGAAGATGTCCACGTTGTTTAGTTTTACCTTTTAACATCTGTAAAACTCATTTATTTCCTCAGGACATAAAGTTATGATACATGTGCGTGTTTTACATTTAATTTATGAATTCTATCATATGTAACATGAACCAAAGGCTCTGCTGCAAGTCGTTGTGAGATGTGTGATACACCCTGAAAATTCTGCTGTTCATAAGAAATGGGGAAGTTTCAAGATGGTCACACGTATAAAACATTCACATTGTTTTTATACTATTTTCTTTCAATTGTTCAACAAAGACAGTTTGAGACGTTTATGATGGAAATGTTTATTCTGGTTTTGTGTTGCAGTCATCTTTGGGATTACCACTGCTGTGATCATTGGCGTGGCTGTGTTTCTGATCGGTTTCTTCCTTATTTACAAACGTGAGAACATGCATTATTGCACATCATGAAACACAACTATATACAGGCTATTTTTACCCACATAAACACACCCATGTACTTCTCTATTTGTAATGTCTACTGCTAAAATTTCAAGTTAATAATAGTTTGAAAATTTCTATTTAAATCACACTGAACAAAACCAAATTACTAGAAAATACTCAACATGTGATTTTGCTTGTTCCCTAATTTTTCTTACTTGTTTCTGCCAGGAGTTTCATGTACAAAAAACAAAGGAATTAGTGCATCGCTGCAGCACGTCAAAGAGGTTAGTGTGAAAATGTCTTTAATATAACTGGTGCACAGAGTCTGACCCAGCAATCATGGATAATTGAACAGAGCTGCACACACGCAGATGTCGGCTTACAAAAGTGTTCTAGTCAGGCGTCTCTTATAAAGCTTCAAATGTTTTTCACATTATTGCAAGAAAGAAAAAAATGCTTTAATACATCTGAATGACAATTAAATTAATAACAGCAACTCAACACATCACAACTGAACTTCTTTGAGAATAATTTCAGAAAATATTTAAACTACAGTTTGAATTTGCTAAATGACATAATAATTTTATATATATATATATATATATATAAAACTGATGACTTTTTATCTTATTAGCCATTCTGAGTATAATTTGCATGTATATTGTTAATTTTTCGGATGCTATGTGTTGTTTTTTAACTTAATTTTTCATCGCATTCAATTGCAGGACTCTGCCTATGAGGAAATCCAGGAGCGCCTCCAGACGCCAGGAAATGCAGTGGATTCGATTTATGTCACTGCCGGCATGCACACAGATGTCACCTCAGTACATTACTCTACCATCAACTTTCAGAGCCACTCTCGGGAAGCTGGTGGTGAGGAAGTGAATCCCAGCACGTCTGCCTGTGAATATTCTACTGTGGATTTCAGAAAACGTCCAGATAACTCAACCATCACTCAAGCATCCAGACCAGCAGAGGAGAATCTCTACTCAGCAGTCAATGAGCTAGAGCAAATACGAAAATAAGATCAGCTCTGTCAGGAATTTCTAGATGATTTCAGCATTATACATCCAACTTGTAGAATTAGTTTTAGTGAAAATGTGTTAATGTGATGTTATGATTAAATAACGTTAAATATGACTCAGGGGTTCAGCAACTTGTCTTAGGATGTTGAAAATTTGGTTCAGAATGAAGAGTTAGTAAAACAAACTGTAAAACTATGTAGCTGCAAAAACCGCGTATAACCACGAGGAGAGAGAGGTTTTGACTGACTGCGATAGATAGATAGATAGATAGATAGTAGGGGTGCAACAATACACAAAATTCATGGTTCGGTTCGATACTTTGGTGTCACGGTTCGATATTTTTTTGATACAAAAAAATGTTCATGACTTTTTAATTATTATTTTGATTAGTCAGTCTAGACTCAATGCTTGAGGTAGTTAAGCTGAGTGATAATGTTGTGTGTGTGTGTGTGTGTGTGTGTGTGTGTGTGTGTGTGTGTGTGTGTGTGTGTGTGTGTGTGTGTGTGTGTGTGTGTGTGTGTGTGTTTATCAGTCCAGTCCCTTTTTGTTGAGGAGACGGATGGCTTGTGGAAAAAAGCTGTTGCACAGTCTGGATGTGTGTGCCCGAATGCTTCGGTACCTTTTTCCAGATTTTTAGGTTTTGTATTGTTGATTGTAATTTATGCTTAGAAATATTTAACCATATATGCTTAGAGGTGTATAATCAATTGTGTAGTGATAGGATGTGTGATCTTTAGCAGGCTGCAAAGGCTTGGTGTGTATTCCACACTGGAATGCACACCTACATCCTGGGAGCATGGGAAGAGGTCGTACCTTGTTTTATTGTTTTATGGTAGGATTAACGTAGTTGAGTCTAAGTGCCTTTTACATATAGATGAACTGTTGGATTTTCCAGACCAGCAGGTTAAGGGAAGTTGTTTATGGGGTCACACTCTGACCCCCCACACACACACACACACACACACACACACACACACACACACACACACACACACACACACACACACACACACACAGTGTTCTTTGTTCACATGTATACCTATGTAAGATGTTATATGTTAATGACCCTATGCATGTTCATGTAACCACAATAAAAGGAGTGCTATGGGGAACCTGGCTGAGAGTCTGACGGAGGTCAAGTGGTGGAACGACACTTGGCTCCAGGCAGGTCTCCCTCATGCATGAGTAACAAGAAGAACTTTGCCTACTTGGTGTTCAATGCTTTTGCTGTGTTTTTTAATTGTCTCGTTCCAGCGGTGGGCCTGTGCTAGACGGACCCAACACAGATGGTAGGAGTGTGAAGAGTGTGTGAGAGGGGTGTGTCCGATCAGCCACAATGCTGGTGGCTTTGCGAATACAGCGTGTAGTGTAGATGTCCTCAATAGAGGGGAGAGAGACCCCGATGATCTTCTCTACTGTTCCCACTATCCGCTGTAGGGTCTTGCGGCACAGTTCCCAAACCAGACATTGATACAGCCACTCAGGATACTCTCGATAGTTCCTCTATAGAAGGTTGTCAGGATTGGTGGTGGAAGCTGGGCCCTTCTCAGTCTTCTCAGAAAGAAGAGACGCTGTTGGGCTTTCTTGTGCAGGGAGCTGGTGTTGAGGGACCAGCTGAGGTCCTTCTCCAGGTGGACACCCAGGAATTTGTTGCTGTCGACGATCTTCACAGAGGAGCCGTTGATGCTCAGCGGTGAGTGGTCGCCTCGTGTCTTCCTAAAGTCAACAACCATCTCTTTTGTCTTGTCAACATTCAGAGACAGATTGTTGTCTTTACACCAGTCCGTTAGCCTCTGCACTTCCTCTCTGTACGCTGACTCGTCGTTCTTGCTAATGAGACCCACCACGGTCGTGTCATCAGCGAACTTAATGATGTAATTCGAACTGTGTGTTGCTACACAGTCATGAGTCAGCAGTGTGAACAGCAGAGGACTGAGCACACAGCCTTGTGGGGCCCCAGTGCTCAGTGTGGTGGTGCTGGAGGTGCAGTTCCCGATCCGTACTGACTGAGGCCTTCCGGTCAGAAAGTCCAGGATCCAGTTGCAGAGGGAGGTGTTCAGGCCCAACAGGCTCAGCTTTCCGATCAGTTGTTGGGGGATGATCGTGTTGAATGCTGAGCTGAAATCTATGTACAGCATTCGAACATGTGTATCCTTCTTTTCCAAGTGTGTGAGGGCAAGATGGAGTGCAGTAGAGATGGCGTCGTCCATTGAGCGGTTATGGCGGTACGCAAATTGCAGTGGGTCCAGTGAGGGGGGCAGCAGGGTCTTGATGTGTCTCATGACGAGCCGCTCGAAGCACTTCATGATGGTGGGTGTAAGTGCAACAGGACGGTAGTCGTTGAGACAGGACACAGAAGACTTCTTGGGCACGGGGACGATGGTGGTGGCCTTGAAGCACGTGGGAACGACAGCACTGCTCAGAGAGATGTTGAAGATGTCGGTGAGAACATCTGCTAGCTGTTCAGCACATTCTCTGAGCACTCTGCCTGGGATGTTGTCTGGTCCAGCAGCTTTACCTGGTCGTTCGGAGGAGAGGTGGACTTCCTCGCCGCCACGTCGTTCTGCCTGTCGAACCGAGCGTAGAAGCTGTTCAGCGCATCTGGGAGGGAGCCGTCACCGTCACAGGCAGGTGATGTCATCCTGTAGTTAGTGATGACTTGTAAGCCCTGCCACATGCACCGTGTGTCGCCGCTGTCCTTGAAGTGGTTGTGGATTCTCTGGACGTATACACGCTTCGCCTCTCTGATGGCCCGAGAAAGTTCGGCCCTAGCTCTTCTAAGCGCCACCTTATCTCCCGCTTTGAAGGCAGAGTCTCGGGTCCTCAGAAGTGCACGCACTTCCGCAGTAATCGACGGTTTCTGGTTGGGTCGTGAGATGATGATCTGTCTTGCTAGTTTGCGCTGCGCTCAGTGGATCTGCACTTGACAGTGCAGCCTAGGCAAAGTAGTCGAACGCAGATCCACTGAGCGCTCAACACAGACAGCATTGTCAGAAGAAAAGTTGATAAAATAAATAAAAAAAATTGCATTGTTCGATACATATGCGTACCGAACCAAAAGCACTGTATCGAACGGTTCAATATCGATACGAGTATTGTTGCACCCCTAATAGATAGATAGATAGATAGATAGATAGATAGATAGATAGATAGATAGATAGATAGATTGATTTTAGTTGGACAGGGTGGGATTAAGTGAGCGTATGCTTCTTCATATTTCTTTTTGACACCTCTGCTTTACATAATAGATTTTTTAAGATGAATGTCATTTGGTTTTTTGCTTTTGAACCACAGATTCATGACAGGGTCATTCCTGCTGTGGCTCCCTGTTTGTATGTGATGGTGTTGTTACTGTTTCAAGTCACTTCAAACAAATCGTGCTACAACAAGTCAGCTAAGCTGTTATTAAACTGTTATTGAGTTGACATCTTTATTTACTCTTACTGACTGGGAGAAAAGGAGCAATGGATCATGAAGAAAAATCTGTTTTGTTGTTATGTGTTATGTTAGTATGTCGCTGTGCATTTATAAAATCTGAATGCATGACTACTCATATTCATCTATGTCATGCAACATTCAAATCACATTTGCTCTACGCTGCATAAATTCAAGCCAGTGATGAAGAACCAAAAACTGCAGTTCCTCTAATGACCACCTGACGTTGTCTAGATAGAGATTGGTCACCAAAGACGTCTGTGTTAAAACACTCAACTTCACAGAAGAAATAAAGATGTTTTGTTTGCTAATGTCACATTGAGAATGATACTCAAGGAAGATTAATACAACTGAAATATTTAATATACTATAACAGTATTTCTGATGATAATTAGCACGGCCCACAGCAGGCGTTTTGTGTTCTGCTGAAGCTCCTCGAAGACAAACTGTCAGCTTTTGCGTTTTTTCAACAAAACATTTTATTTTAAGCTTGTTGTTCATCATCAGCATCTTGGTAGCAAGCTAACCACCCAGCTCTAGGTATAAGTAATCACTTATGCCAACTTATACACAACTGGCTGCATGTGGATTTATAAAAAAGTGTGCGTGTGTGTGTGTGTGTGTGTGTGTGTGTGTGTGTGTGTGTGTGTGTGTGTGTGTGTGTGTGTGTGTGTGTGTGTGTGTGTGTGTGTGACTGCTCTAAAATGTACAGCATATGCAGCCTTTTGTTACCATCTCTCGCTGCATTCAGAATAAATGTTCTAAACAAGTGAATGCATTTGTTTAAAAATTCTGTATCTGTCCTCTTGAATTTTGATTTTTCTTTCTATCACATGCTTGTGTCTGTAATTATGGAATAATTTAAGGTATTTGCAGTTCATCTTTTAGTTCGAAATGAAGTCATCGTTGTTGCAGCTACCTCTCCAACACTGCCTTCTTCCAGAGTTAGACCACATTCTACTTTAACCCTCTGTTCATCTAACCTCAAAGCAAAGAACCAGGCACAGTTAGAGTGTTTTCAGAAGAAACTGCAACACAGTGGGATGTTGTGAAAAAAGATTGCATAACCAGTGTGTCATAGACTTCCTGTTATTTTCTTTCTCTCATACACCACATCATGTATACAATGAGAGGATGCAAAGTATGATGAGAAAAGAGTTGCGTTCAAAAGAAAATTAAGAACAATTGAGAGAAATTTACGAAACAACACTGGCGAGCGACAGACTGAAGAGACAAAGTGACCAAAGGAAACTAACTGCAGACTTCCAAAACCAACACGATGAAGTTCCTGCGACTCGTCGTCTCTCTGATGACAGGATCACTAAAGATCCTGTATATGCATATATATGTTTACTATATTTCAGTGTCTGAACTCTACAAGTCCTATCTGTATAAGAAGGACGTCTACAACCAACTGAAGTTCTCAGACACACAAATTCAATAACTGTACATCACATTTCTCTTTGCTCTGCAGGTTATGAGGCCTTCTTTGAAGTGGCTGCATATGCAGCATCATGGGTTCAATTCAGCTGCAGATAACCAAAAACAAATAAAAAAATATGATTATATTGATACATTTATTCCCAGCAGAACAACCTTAGCAAGCTCACAGAAGGATGTGTCAGAAAATACAGGATTTTCTCTGTAACATGAAAAAAAAATAAAAAATCTCAAGGTGGTCATTAAACATCTTGAACAGGCAGGTCGTGGGTACTACAAATGTATTTTATCAAAGATCAAACTTATGTCCTGTCATTAAGAACATGTTATTGGAACCTGGTAAGAAATGTGTGGATGTTGTTAAGAAGAAGTAGTAGTAGTGATAGTAGCAGTACATGTGGTGTTTAACTATTCTTTAGTAGCTAAAAAGAACAATAAACAGTTCCAATATAATGAAAACCTTTCGCTTAGTGTAATCAGTCAGAGCTCGCTGAAAGAATTCGGATCATCCTTTCTGGAACTAAAAACTGAAACTCAGAGTTACCATCTTTTGACTTCCTCAAGTTTAAATTTACACTTACAATTTGTTGAAGCTGCTTTCTGGAACACAGCCCTGGTCTTCAGCTCTCAGAAATCTCTATTACAAACATTTCATCAGGTTTACCAGCTAAAGTGGATCTGTTATATGTTTTTGTGACTTTTTTCACATACATGTAAACATGTATGCTCTTGAATACCATTCTGGTCGTTTAGTTTTGGAGTAACCAACCAAATCAACAGTTCACTGCACAACCTCATCAGCTGGCACAGAGTCAACTGTTGATTGTTTTTGAGGCCTAAAGACTAATATTGCATTAGATATATGACCAAAGTTTAAACAATAGTATGAATCTACTTTTAAACTGGTGCATGTTCATAATAAACACTGCCAGCGTTTTAAATAATGAGAAGGTTCAGGTCTCAGACTGTTCTACAAACTGTTTTAGGAGGGTTTATTTTCTAATATTGGAGCAGCATGTCACAGAGTTTTCATTCCTAATGTAGTAAAGTGTGAGTGGAAGTGTAGAAGGCATGCTTTTGTTTACCCAGTTAGTCCAAAAGGGAACAGAAATCTGAAAAACATGATCTGTCTCGCCTCTGATGCACAGAAGCCCCACCCACTAACAGTTCAAGACTTCCTTAAAAGGAAAGCTGTCTTAAAGGGGGAGGAGCTAAATAGTTTCTTTCAGATAGAGCATAAACTAAATCAAGTCTCCATAAGCAGCACTGTAAACAGACTGATTACATTCATCCATTCAGTTTCTAAAACTACGTATTCAGGGTCTCAGAAGGCCGGGGCCTCTACCCAAGCTGAGGGTATTTGAATTTGATCTGTAAAACATGCTCTACTAGAATATATCTGCATAATTTTTAAAATATGGAGCAAAATGCATCTCCTTCAAAGCAGAGTATTGATGATAGATTGATTAAATATGGATTGATTTCTATTTCTGGTTTTGTCCACAGACCCGGGGTCTGTGATTTCAGTTGTGGTTCACTGTCTGCATGTGCTGATGTTGCTGCTTATAGTCATCACATGGTTTGTCTTCAGATATCTCTGACATTTTTTCAATTTCGGAAAATCATTTATAATAAGATCTTTCTCATTTTATTTTACATACAATCACAAAATCAAAAACATAAAATGCAGAAATTATTGCATGGTTCATGCTAAATAGAAATGAGGATTTGTGGCCAAAATCATTAAAATACAATGATAAAACCTTTCTTTTTTTAATGTGTCTGAAGAGGAATGGAGCACAAAGGAAAATAAATGAGCTAGTGTGTAGCATAAAATTGTACTACATAATATCTACACAAAAAAGCACAGCACAGTACCACACTCAGTGAAAATTCACCATCCAAGGCTGAAAAGTTAAGCCAACACAAGTACCAAAAGCTGCAGCTCCTCTAATGACTAATTCAGGTTTTCTCCAAATAGACTCCTGTGTTAAACCTCTCAACTTTATGGCAGAAGATGGAGACCATGGTCATGGTCGCCACAGCTTAATGTTACCTTTAACACATTTTTTTCTATTCCCTTTTTACTTGTACGTTGCCTTTAAGCATGTTCAGTATGTGTTTATGTATTGCTCTGGCCCTGATTATATGAAACTAGCATTTACATAAATCATTTCATTAGTTAAAAAGCAGAGAGATGCCAGTTAACACAACTTTCATCTGAGAGAAAGATGTCGCTGCTACTAGTACTGTTCAAAGAGGCAGACGAACATCTTAGATCCAACATTTAACTGCTGAAGATTAATAACATTTAAATTAGAAATATGTTTGACAAGTATTTCTGTGGATAGTTAGCGAGGCCTGCAGCACAGGTGGTCCTTCTGTTGTCTCGAAAACTTGCTAAACAGTTTTTACATTTAATTGACAAGTTTTATTTAAAACCTGTAATTTACTTCAGAGCAACACACTTTACACCTTAATAAGAAGTGAAAAGCCAACAGATCTAAAACATGTAGTAAATATAGGCTTTTGTCAGCAACACTTGCTGTTTTAAAAAATGAATATTATAAAATGTGAACACACATTTATTTTAGTCTGTGAGTCACTGGCTTTAGTTTCTTCTTAAATATTGTTTTTCTGTGTGACATTATTTCACACATCATGGAGCAATTCATTTGTGCGTCCTTTCATAATGTACAAAATGGATTTTTATTAATAAATTAACTCCTCTTTTTTTCATTACATTGGAGCTTTTATTTGTGTGTGTGTTTGGGGTTTTTTAGGGCCTCATTTAACCATCTGAGGTGGGATTACATCAGATTGACTTCAGTTTGTGGAGAGCTCAAAGTGGCTAACACTTCACTTTTCTGAGTGAAATTCTAGCAGTCGTAGCGTACAGCCTGGACAAACTTCTACAAGTCTCAAAGTACACGAGCTTTTTTGCGCCACAGACCGGAATTTACAGAGAATTACTGGCAGCTGTGGTTGCCAGAATTTCACGGTGAAAGATGAACTGTAAATGTAGAACACAAAACGGTATCCTATTTTGGTAAAAATTAAAAGCACGGTATGTTTCGAGTAATTAACATACAGTTGTAACTTGTAAATTCAAATGAAAAAAGCAGCAAAGATTGTCATTCATACAGAGTTATTATGTAAATTGTAGGGTGATTAATTGTAGATAATGTTACAGATTTTTCCTGTTGTTTTCTAAGACAGTGTGCCATATTACTGTAAATTAATATATTTTCAACATATTAGTAGTGTAAAAATAAAAGCAAATCACCGTTTGTCAATCATCATCATTTACTCTTTTTGATTTAATGGTAATTTACCGTTGCCATTTTACAGTTTTCTAGGGTAATTTTTACATACATTTCTTACAGTGCAGTTGCAAAAAAAAAGAAATTTAGAAAACCATAAATTTCACACCCAAGGCTCAACTCTCGCGGCCTGGTAGCAAATGACTCACAGACGGGTCCGTGGCCTGGTGGTTGAGGACCGCTGCCTTATAGGACAATTAATTACTAGTTCTTTTCTAATAATGTGTCACTGAAGTATAGATCATGAATGTTGCTGGTTATTTCCTGTCATGTTTAAAAGCTGAGGCTCACATTACTCTGTTGAACCATTCAGTCCTCAGCTCCATTGAAAACAAATCCTTCATGTTTTTTTCACAATTTTATTGTCCTATAACGTAAAAAATACAAAAAAAAAAGATTCTATATATTTCTACACTTTTCCATTGATATTACATTAATCCAGACAATGTTATAACAATGCAAAATGCAAACAATGCATTAGTTGTATGACGTCCTTATACGCTCTGTTGTTTGTGCTACGTGTTACCCCAGAACTCTAAATACAAACATAATATAAATATAATAAAAACATAATACAAATTTGATTTGTCACAGTTGTTTATTTATGTGAAAAATACAAATTTTGTTTATAAACATCTAAAAGAACCAGCTCGAATAACCTGTAAAGGATGTAATCATGCTCAGTTTTACTTTAATATACCAATTTATTTATAAATCTTACAAAACTAGGGAAAAGTCTGCACTTCACACAGACAGCTGACTGAAAAGCACGTCACACTTAGTGAACAAATTTCCTTCGTGAGTGAAACACAGATGTCTGCTGTGGTGTTGTGATGTCCCATTTTCATATAGCATAAAACCAAATGTATGTTTTTTTAGATCCTGAACAAATCCATGAGAAAATCTGAAAGACCCAGGAGGCTGCTGCTACAACTTTAATTCATGTGAACTAATTTAAACCGAACTCCTGCTGGAAGGAACAAAATATGAAGAACAAAATAACTGAAAATGAAACCTGACACTGTACAAACACAGATCAGTTTAATGTGCTGTGCCTAAAGCTCATCGATAAAAACATTCTCATGAACATCTCCAGCATGTTTCTAGCTCATATCCATGCTCTCTGTGGCTCCTATACCCCCACCCTCCCCTCCCTTGATGCTCTGGTAGATAGACGCCATGTCAGTGCTGGTTTTGATTTGATTGGCAAATTCGGCCATGCTGGGGCTTCTTTCCACCTCAGGTACAGCCAGCAGGGCGGCGACAGCACGCATGGCCGAGCGCCGCAGCTCCTCCTGCTTTTCAAACTCCTGCTTCACAGAACCGGCCTTCACCTGCAGGTGGAGGAAGGAGACGGAGACTTCATTTCAAGGCAGAGGGAAACTCAAGGTTACAACTCCAGGTTTGTAAAGATCTCTGTGTATTTTACCTTTAAACTATAAAAAAAGGTTCATAGAGAGTAAGGATGCGGTTTTTATAAATAATTTCTGGTAAGTTGTGTTTAAGAGACCATCAACTCCAATCCATGCAGTTTTTTTTTATTTTCTGAATCATAATGTTTTAATGAAGTGTTGATTTCTAAGACTGTGTGTCTGTTTGAGTACTTTGGTGGTGACGGTCGCTTTAAGTGGTTCCACCAGCCTGTCCAGTCTCTGGAGAACAGCAGCAGGACACAGAGAGACCAGTCTGGCCAGCATCAGGAAGGTCAACATCTGCACAGTGATATTAAAAACAAGGAGAAAATGATCAAAAATAAATCATTATTTTCTGATTGCTGGTGCTACTGAACACCCCAGAAATCATTCCACAGGACAGAAGGTAAAGAGGTGGATCATTTTTACTTTAACTATTTTTCCACCCACTCTGATATCATAGTGGTCTTTGAGTCCTTCCTCTACATGATCCAGGAACTGCAGGATGTCCAGCCCCTCCAGGCAGCTGTCCAGAAGACTGTACATACACTCAAATGCAGCTTTACGCACATCCAACCCATCATCAACAGTGTGCTTGAACGGACCCATCTCCACCTGCAGCACACAAACAGTAAAACGTCTGCACAGAGCATGAACAGAAACGCCTGCTGCTTCTAAATCAGCTAACTCACTTCTCTGATGAGGTCCTTCCTGATCTGGGTCTCCTTGTAGAGGTGAGGCAGCACTCTTCCCAGGAGACCGCGGATCAGAGACGGTTTGTTATGAGCTGCTGAGTTAAACATTACCAAGGCGATACGTCGCACATTGATGTCCTCATCCTGCAGGGTCTTCAGGAAGTCACCTGTCACACAGAGATGACATCACAGCTTTTTATTTTTCAGAGCCTCATCTGGGTTTTTATATTTGAGTCAGCATTAGACTTCAGTTTATATTTAAGATTAAATGAACATTTGTTTTGGTTTTTAAGTGGGATCATATGAGGAACTTATCTGTAGTCAGTGTATCACTTATCTGTCTACACATCCAAGCATCAATCTGTGGGGCTGAAAAATGCTACCAACAAAGAAGGGGGAAAACTGCAGTTCCTATAATGGCCACACAGGTTTGAGACAAGTGAGAAGACTCCACTCAGGCAAGTCTGCTGGACCAGACAGGGTGAGTCCTCGTGTTCTCAAGGCCTGTGTATAAACTGTTCCTGATGAGTTTGAGTTTGCAGACAGTCCTGGTGCTGTGGAAGACATCTGTCCCAGTGGCCCCCAGGACTACAGACCCTTGGAAAGTCTCATCCTTGACCTGCTATGAGCTACAGTCAGGCCACATCAGGATCCCCTTCATTTTGCTTACCAGCCCTGCGTCGGAGCAGAGGACCCTATTCATCTACCTGCTCAATTGTGCAGAATCCTCTGCAGCTCAACGTGACAAAAACCAAAGAATTGATTGTGGACTTTATGGGGATCAGGAAACCTGTTTCAATCCAGGAGGACAAAGTGGAGGACTATAAATACCTCAGAATAAACGTTGATAATAAGCTGGACTGGGTTAAAAACACCACTACACTCTACCAGAGTGGCCAGCGCCATCCTCTATGCCGTTGCATGCTGGGACAGCAGGCTGAGGAACAACTTATTCTATGCTGTTCTTATTGTCTTGGGGACACTGTAACCACATAATTTCCTCAGGGATTAATAAAGTATTCTGATTCTGCTTGAAAGGCGAGTCAATCTGATTATGAGACATGTTATACTATGTGTAATGATACTACCGGTACAAGCCTGTATTTCAATGCAGTGTGATTCTTCAGGAATTGAAAGGGAGAGCATACATCTACAATGAGTGATGTTACATCTGACAGCATTGACAAAATGAGGCTTGTTTCTCTGACATGAGATCACTGCTTCGTGATGTGCCTCGAGCTGTTGAAAAGATGCAGGAATTTTAATTTTCTGTGTGAACTGGATCTGGCGTGACTCTGAGGATCATCACAAGCTTGCAAGGAGATTATAAGAACATTATGGAGCCAACAAGGTGAAAAATATCCGCAGTTAGGGAGCATTTAGACATGATATCTCCTAATAATGACACACATCTTCTCAAATCAATCTCAGAGAGGATGGTTGGTTAGAGGTGTCTGTGTGTATAGCAAAAATAAAATACAGAACCTGATATCCGCTGGTATGCACCCCACATGTATTATCACAGCTGGGCTGCTGTACATCGAATGAACAGTAGATGTCATTACTTCAAAATGAGCAATTGTTCGGAAAGATTCGACACATTCATGGAGCTTCATCGCACCATCACCATCTACAAGTGTTCCAGTCTACCCGTTGGACCAGGTCAGCAATTAAAGTTTTAGGTTTAGAACTTGCTTTCACACAGCCTTTTCCAAAGGGAAACACCAGAATTGCTCGGCTACCTCTGCAAATCTGCATATGTGAGCCATTAACGTTTCACCATGAAACTGAATCTTAGAAAAATGTTCCCACTTTACTGTAAAAAGATGAAGAGTAATGATGTAACATGGGATGCAAACATTTACCTATGCAGTCTTTCAGCAGTGAATCTATAGGTGCCGGGTGGTCAACAATAGTGAACTTGATGGCTGTTACCACGGTGCTGCGAGCTAAAGGAGAACCTGTGGAGACAATGTAACAAAAATAAAGATTTTTGTATATATTTTTTTCTCATTCATATTGAAGCCATATTAATACAAAATGTCAAGACCATGTACAGAAACAGAGATTGACCATGAAGATGTTAATTCTGCATTATTTGTTGCATCTGACATAAAAAACAAAAATATAAAACAGTTCTTAAATATCATCCTACCAGTTTTAAGTTGTTGTTTAAGTCGAGGCAGAAGTGCTGCCGGATTGACTAAAGTGAGTTTTCCCAAACATTCAGCCACCAGGTTCCTGGTGCCCTCCTCCTGACACTCGCAGTTCTGAAACAGCAAGGCCCACACAGACTCTACATGGGGCGAGAGACTGGAGGCTGGACAGACACTGAACAAAGAGAGAGAGGAGGAAGGAAACTTTAAGAAAACTTTAAACTTATTTTATTCAACATATGTCATGCAAATTTTGTTGCAAAGCTTTGCAAAGTTTTTTGGCAAAATCTATCATTTTTATCAGCTTAAATATTAAACTGTTACTGCAAAATTCACACTTAAACTGCAGTGAACTCATAAATGATGCTTTTCAATGATCACCTGCTTCAGAGAACAACAACAGATTATGGTGAATTAAATGCACACACACACATTTAGCCAAACATTCAACAGAACACACACCTGATGACTTCTTTGAGGGAGTGAAGGAGCAGGTACTGTCTCCGTGGCTGGGCTGAGATCTCCTTCAGGAGGAAGGGCAGGTAATCGCTCAGGCAGCCGACGGCCATGCTGCCTAAAGCGCAGGAGGCTGCCGTCTTCACCTGAAATCACAAACAAGATGTCCACACAGTCGGCTGTCTGAGCTTATTTAACCTTTGTCGCATTAATTCATCGACTGAACTAACCCACTCTACTCTCCACACAGTTTGCTCCACAGAGCTAAAGCAACATCTCATTCTGAAGGATCTTTTTTACTGATTGTCAGATCTCTAAATCTTCTTTAAGCTCTGTTTTCACACCTCCTGTTTCTGGCCGTTGTGAAACAACTATCAGACACTGAAGAAGCACTTACCTAATAAGTAGTAAAACAAACAACTGGCACTGATATCAAAGCAGTAAAAGGGTAAAAAACAAAACGGACTTTTTGACTAATTAGGTTTCAATATCAAGGAAATGTAACTGTGATGTGGGGGAAACAATCAGTTTTCCTTTGTGGAAAATAAACAATCGGATTTGGAGAAGCTCTTCTTTTAACTAAAAGATAAATTTATTCATTGTGAATGAAAAATTTAAATATTCAGATGTGGATAGTGTGTCCTACCTCTTCACTGGTGGAAGAGAAAGCCTCCAAGATGACTCCCTGCACCTCCTTACTTCCTCCCAGACTGCCCTTCCTCCCCACCTCCCCCAGACACAACAGGGCGAGGACACGAGCAGCCTCTGGAGAGCCGGGATTCTTCACCTGAGGAGAGGAGAGGGCAGAATTTCAATGAGGTAAGTGTTAAAGTAATAACAGCAAAGAAAACAAAGGTGGCTTCTAAGAGGACAGTTTCAGATCAAATTTTATAAAACAAACAAACACGAAATTTGTCTAACAAATTTATATCTCATGTCTGTTTGTGTCACATTCTTAGAGGAAACCTCCATTGAAGCTAAAGCAGAGTACAAATGCCAGACTCTCACACCTGCTGTATGAAGCCGGCCACAGTGCCAGGAGTCTCTTTGGGAGAAGCAGAGGACAGAGCAGCCACACAGTGAGCGACTGAGTGGTAGGACTGCCTATGGACAATGCTGCCATCTGCAGAAGACTGAGATCTGTGAAACGGCTCCATGAGAGACTTCAGCAACTGACTGAGAGGAGAGGAGAGGAGAGGAGAGGAGAGGAGAGGATTATAATCCCGGGTGTAGTATTTGTGTTGATATGTTGCTAAAACTAAATGGACTGATCTGATTAAATCTTCCAGTTATAGTTTAACAAAGGTGCTGGGAAAAATGTTCTGATTCATATCAAACAATATAATTAAAGATCTTTAAGAAAAATTACAGATAGAAATAAAAAATCTTGAGCAAACAGGAAGAGTGCAGACGGAAAACGTAGACCTGTCAGAGTAGAATCCAACCAAGCATTTGCGCTGACCATTATTATATTATTCTGTAAAAAATATATCATACACGAAAATAAGTGTACTGCAGTGATTGAGGCATTTCACCCCAACTGAATGTTCGTCTGGTCTGGATCCAAGATCAAGCTTTGCCTGAACAAAAAGCATTTTCAGGTATATGGACAGTATGTACACAAATGATAGAATATAATTAATCTGATGAAGGTCACATGGACTGAAATATACACACAGTCGGAGGAAGACACACTATACATCTTGCTCATATGTTAATCGGCAGTACAGGAACATCAACATGACTTGCTGATGCAATGTGGGTTAGTTGAGGCTAACCAGGTCACTTGTGGTCATGATTAACATGTTTTAAACAAGACTTTAGCAGCTTGTGAGTGCAGAGTCTGACTCTTATCTGACAAACCTTCAGGGGAAAGACTTGCTTTACTGCCACTTTAAATAGAAGATGTTATCAGGTTGTGTCATTCTCCTGGTTTGGTTTAATTATCTCAAAGTCAACACAGAACAAACTGACTCATGCTTATTTTCTCAGACCAGACAAACTTCTCCAAAGCCAGAGAAGACATTACACAACAGACTGAGTATTCCTCCCTCCGAATACTGAACTGATATTTATCTGTAAAAACTTTGGAGTTCCCCTGCAGATGGTAATTACATGAATATTCATTTCTTGGAGATAACACTCACACTGACGTCTACACCCAGGGGATGTGATTTAATGTGGACTCCTGGGAATCTGATGGTGTTTCAATGCGCTGTTTCATATTCTTGCTGTCTAATAATATAAAATAATGACTTCTAATCACTTAAACACATTTGAACTGTGGCTTTTGGAAGGTTTTCATGGCATTTGATGAGATAACTACTGTTTACATGCCTGAGGGAAACACTGGAATGATGCACTGCTGCTCTTTTAAAAATGTGGGCTAAATTAGAGGCTTTCCAACAACTATTTAAAAACATTTGATTCATATCAGTGATTAAAATTCATTATAGTTTAACGAAAACATTATAAATAAGCCATTAGCAATAATCCTCAGCACTAAACAGCTTTCCCACTCCAAAACTGTTGATCTGTCCAGTGTTATTAGGATAAATGACCCAAAGAGATTCACAACCACATCCTATCTCACCTGTAGCTCAGATTACTGGTTTTGGACAGCACCAGTGCTTGCAAGTACTCGAGTATTGCTTCCAGAGTGCTACCCTGCAGGAGCGGTGAATGGATGAGTCTGAAGACTCCCGGCAGAACAGACGAGCTGATCTTAGCCAGAGTCGAGGGGTAGGCTTTGGCCATACCGGTGAGCAAAGTGATGGACACCTAAACAAAGGCAAACTACAGGTAGATTCAACCACAACATGTTTCATGTGTCCAACAATGTCTGCAGGCAACATCCTGTTTTAAGGAAAGCTGACTCAGCGGCCTGTGAACTTTTGAGTCATGCAGCTACGCTAACAGAGAACAAGGAGAAAAAATCTAAATAAAAATCAAAATGAGCAGAATAAGATCCCCGCTTTCCACCAACACATGTAATCTGAGCCCTAAACTTTATGTTTGATATTCCTTAACCCACTTCCTAAATGTATATGTTTTTCTTGGTGTGAACTATATGATGGAACAAAAAGAACCACCTCCAAAAATCTGCAATTACACATTTTTTACCATAATACGACATAAAATAGGCACATTACTGCTTTCTAAAAGGCAATCTCAAAAAGTAAAACTTCCTGTCACTGTCTGTCTAAGTTCAAATGTCATGCACATGCACGTTGATTCATTTATGAAAAAAAATTATATTCTATAGATTTAATTCTTGACCTGATTCATGTGCATGTTCGGTTCAGTGCCTGTACCTGTGAAACATGCATGTCACTCTCATCCACCAGAGTAGGAAGTTCGCTCAGCACGGGCTCCAGGGCTGCAGGTTTAATGCTGGCAGCGTGATGAGTGACCAGCGCCGTCAGACACGCCAGCGTCCCGAGCTTCAACGCCCGCTGATTCTTCCTCAAGAAAGATCCCAGCACAGAGAGCGCTTCTGGCAGGATGGGTGACATGTCGATCTGTAGAAAAGGACAGGAAGTTACTAAAATCTTTCAAATTAAATAATGTGTTCATTAAATTAAAAAAACAAAACGAAAGTCATAATAAACCTTTAACGGAGAGGCAGCGATGAGGGTGATGGTCCTAACTGCTGTTAGTCTTGTGATCTCATTCTTTAATCTCTCCAGAAAGATCGCCAAGACTGCCTGAACTTCTGCCCTCAGGTGGTCACCAAGGTGACAAACAATGTGACCCATACAGGAAATCGCTCGTTCTTTTACTTCCTGGTCGATGTCTGTTGCTTTGAGCCGCTTCATCGTTACAGAAAACACCTTTGGGAAAAATAAATAAATTAAAATTATAAAGAAAAGGTAGAACCTGTTCCACACATCAGGAAAGCCTTGTGAAGGCACCAGCACAGCAGCACAAAATTCCTGGTGCCAAAGTATGAACCAGCGATGTCAGAGACCATGAAGAGGGAGCAGTCACAGAACCTTTTGATCACAGTTTGTTTCAGATGTTTTTAAAATCTATAATTCTGTAGAAATACTTTGATTCAGGCAAGCAGGAAAGCACCGGCAAAGTCATGTTTGTTCATTTTCCTTAGACAAATCACAGTATTTAACCTGCCATTCACAGTCGTTTTTCATTAATTCTTTGCTCCCACAACACATGAAAAATGATAAATAGACAGGATGCTATGGAGCACAATTAAATTAAACCGCCTCAGACCAGAAAGCAAAACAGTCCTGAGCTATTTCACCTCTTTAACGAACGGTTTAGGGTCAAATCCTCCTGCTTGTCCCTGCGGTCTCATCACTTTGACCAGGTGCTGGATGACCAGCAGAGCCTCTGAGGTGATTTTATAGAACGTGTCCTCAATGCATGCAATCACTGGGGGCAGCAGCACCTGCAGGGGTCACAGCACAAGTTAGTCTTTACATTCTCATTATTGTTGAAAAATTTAGTGATTCAACTTTTTAAAGCTGCAGATCCCCCGAGTCATTATGAGAGACAGTGTACAGGTTTCAAGACAAAGCCTTAAAAGAAGTTTTTGAAACCTGCATGTGTGGCTGAAAGGCCTGAGGAGGGTGGGAGAGGAGCAGGACGTTGAAGAAGGAGAGCGCATCGATCCTCATGGTGGACAGGGTGGATTTGTCTGTCAGGGAGAAGACGATGCCTGCAGGAAGGAGGGGACAGGAACAGAAAGAAAAAAAGAAAGAAAGAGTGGGAGTAAGGAGCCAAAATACAGCAGCTGAAGTGAAAGAGAAAAGCTACTGGGAGACTTAGGAACAGCCGGTTGTAGGAAATGTGTGAGTTTTAGATCTTAAAGATCTTAAAGATCTCCCTTAAAGTCTATGTGACTTTGCTGAAAAGAGAGTGAAAGTTTCTGACCAGTTTGACGGTTAAGAATTAATTTGTAATGCATGTGTGTGTGTGTGTTCCTGTCTAGCTATCTTTGTGAGGACCGAAATCTGCATTCTACTATACTTGTGAGAACCAACAGTCATTTGTGAGGACACGCAACCCGGTCCTCACAAATTTGAAGGCATTTAAAGGCATTTTTGGGGCTCAAAATGTGGTTTTAGTGTCTGGGTTACAATTAGGTTATGGTTAGGTTTAGGGTAAGGGTTAGGCAATCATTTTTAATGGTTAGGGTAAGGGGCTAGGGAAAGCATTATGTCACTGAAGGACCTCACTAAGATAGTTGAATGGGGTTGTGTGTGTGTGTAGGTGTGTGCCTACCAGGTATCAGGGCAGGTATATGCTCTTCCAGGGCTCCCGGTACAGTGTGAGCCAGCTCAGTGAGGAGACAGAAGCAACCCTGTCGGGATTTGATGCTCTTCTCCTTCAGCTGTCTGTGGAGGGCCTTTACAGTCGCCGGCACCTGGACACACAAATCGCCGCACAATTTATTTCTGCAATTCATATTTACGAGACGCTCAGCAGAACTGGAAGACTGCAACATCTTAGATATGGACACGTTTGTTTAAAGGCGAAGAAGCTCAAGCAGGTTTTTTCAGACAGAAAGTGAAGGGTCTGTTTAGGCTCATATATGGGATAAGCATGCAGGCATTTGGAATTGTAAATCATAGAGAGCTACTCTGATGGAGTCCAAGAATAAAAAGATGATGCTAGAAATGAGCAAAGATCAGCTGATTTGCCTGGACTGTTAGGTAGTCTCGACTCTGTAGCCTGCCTTTTAAATTTAAATACCAAACATCTTTGAATTTTAGGTAAGTCAATGACACCTTTAAAAATGTAATTTAAATTTATCTACTTTTCAGCTCTACTTGTGAAACTCAATTAAACTCCATCCAAAAACTTCTCAGCACCTGTTTTTTCAGCAAGGCGACTGCCGGCTCCTCCTCTCTTCTCACCCCGGGATCTGAACCAGACACGATGAGGCTGTGGCGACTCGATGCCACCCGTGTTTGTCTCAGCAACGTTGAAAAAGCAGTGAAGACGTCGGCCCTGACGTTCTCCTCGCGCTCCTTGAATCGTGCCAGCAGAGCGGGGCAGATGGAGGAGTAGAAGGAGAGCAGGAGGTCCAGACGCGTGCTGATCAACGCCTCCAGACACTTGATGGAAGAGCGCCGCACCTTCCAGCTCATGTCATCGTCATCACTGTACTCGTCGTCTGACTCTGAGTGAAGTCGTGAAACGAGAATAAACTCGATTTGCTTCATACAGGTGACGGATGGAAGACAGCAAAACTCAAAAGATCTCACATTTTGTTGTGTGAAGTTTGTAATAGTTTTAAGAATCGACAGACTCAATCTGAACAAAAACAGCCGCTTTTGTTGAAAAGTTCTTTCTAAATCAGATAAACTCACTTAAAGAATACAGGTACAAAAATCATCCATATGCAGCCTAAATGTCTTTAACTTCAGTGTTTTTAATGTAGTCTGTGTTCATACGAACATTTCATGCTTCAATGTCAGTTATAAAGACCTGCTTTAAAGACTGATATTTATGTTTTAAAATACATATGAAAATGTAAACACCAACACAGAGGCCTATTTGGGAACCAAGAAAACAGCATTAAAGAATAAAGGTTGTCCTGCTGTGGTGTCAGCTGCAGGTAAGGACTGTTGTTCTCTCTGAGCTCTCATTTGTTCACATTTTCACGCCACTGAAAACGGACAAATGATCAGTTATCATTTGGCCATTTGGAATGTAACCATGGATGTACAGATCGTAATCGCTGGATTAATTCAAAACTAGACACCTAAAACATGATGATTGATTACCATCATGTTCTGTATGTTCCTGTTATTTGCTTCCTGTTAATAGTTTTTCTGCTAAATTTCTATTCACAGACACACAGATCTCACACACCTTCCTCAAGCTCATCATCTATGTCCATTCTATCTTCATCCTCCTCCTCGTTGTCATCATAGTTGTAGTTGGGGTCAAAGGTCATATACTTAAGACAAAGCTGAGTCACTGTGGCAATGTGAGGCGACATCTCCTTTGGACACCTGCCAATCAGGAAGTAACAGAAAGAGCCACAGTAAGGACACGGAGTGTGGGTATGTACGCCTGTGGGTCATGCTGAGGGGACAATGACCTGTTTACAACATGGACTGAACAGAGGTCCCAATAGTGCAGACCTTACCAAAGTGTGGGGCCCGCCCCCCTATGGGGGGGGGGGGGGGGGGGGGGGGGGGGGGGGTGCAGAGCCATTACAGGGGGGGGCGTATGAAAAGGGGGGGAAAAAAACAAAACGCTTGGACACTGCTAGCACGGGGCGCCTCCACGAACGCAAAGCAGGAGATGAAGCATCGCTGAATATGTTTCCAAACCAACTTCATTCTAAGCCAAAGACTTGAAAATATGGTGAAGCATATCTGCTCTTTGGCTTCACCTGCACAAGTGCTGAGGTAGGTCTCCCTGCAGGGTTGGTTTTCCCTGCGTCGGGAGCAGCGCTGGGCTGTTCAAATCACGGACTAACAGTATCCCACAGCTGTTAATGCTTTTAAATCCATTTTGCACAGAGAGGCATTTTTTGAAAAATGTATTGATAGCAATGTTGAATATTATTACACATGAAAAAAAAAACAACTACACGTAAAATAATCACACGGTGACGCCTCTGCCTTTCTAAATAGAGAGACAGTAACTGCGTGTGTGTATGTAAGTGTGTAAAAACTGCAGACAGTCAGATTAACAGTATTTTGTCTCTATCTGCCATTCTGCAATTCATCTCATGTAAACAATAACGTGGCGCACAGCGTGACGTGAAAAAAGGCTCATACCTTTGACATTGCGTGACGAAGTCTGTATTCCTCGTCCACACGTAAACGCAAAAAAGGAGTTTTAAAAAATCTCCGTTTTAGGTGATTCCAAACGCCGTTTACGTGTGGACGAAACAGCTGCGTGTTCAAAAATACCCGTGTAGGTGTGGATGTAGTGTAAAAGAGTTAGTAGCTTATTTTATTACTACCTGTAATTTATTGCAGTTTACTTGTATTTCCTTAATTGTTTACTAAATGTTTGAGGTGTGAAAGGGAGCAAAATATGGGCGTGTGTGGTTGGAGGATGTGTTTGTGCGTGTGCATGAGAAGGGGGGGGGGGCATTTTTCTTGTAAAGCAAAGGGGGGCTTAGCAAAAAAAGTTTGGGAAACACTGCTATAGTGAATGTATATAAAGACTTGCTTCAAGGTAACAATTAGAACAGGGTTAGGTCTGTAGAGCTTCTGGTTATAGTCAGTGTAACTCTGTGGGAAATCAGCGTGAAAATATTGTCCCCTAAAGTGATGGAAACATGACTTTGTTTGTACCTGCGTATAAAAGCTTCAAAGGCCTGGAAACAATACTCTCTCAGCTCATCATCTTCTACTCCGGTGAACTTTACCACCATTGGGATCAACTTCTCTAAATGTTCACCTACAAACCACAAAGAATGGGAAAAGAATCTACACTTTAGATGTTTTTCTTCACTAAATGACACAAAAAATGCATGAAGAACCAAATTTTAAAAAGATCCACGAGTCTGCAGCCATGTGGGGGCTTCATACAGTGCAAGGGCACCAGATGAAGGGCCAAGAGCCGACTTCCCCCTACAGGGAAAGTTGGAGGAAAGTCATCATCTTAGCTATCAGTGCTAAATTGAATTCTAGATCATCTGAAAGGCATTTACATGTCTGAGTGTGGAACATTTGCTACATTAGTGAAACTAAGAAGATGTATTCTATAAAAAACAGTCAGAATACAGGAGCGCTGGACTATCAACATCTGAAACCTTTCAGAAGACCGGTCACTGTCCTACTAGTTTGTTTCCCCATTCAGCACTGAAGGCGGCATAAACACAGCATCAGCTCACCGACTCGATGGCCGCCCTGACGACTAATGGTTGCCAGGCACTGGATGTATGTTCTTGTCATTGATGTGGGCGGACCCTTGGCCAGCTCTTTCATCAGGTGTTCTGTCAGCTGGGAGAAGAGGGCAGGGCTGCAGCAGGGCACCAGGTGACCGAGAGCTAAGATGGAGCGCTTCCTGACCGCCATTCTGGGGCTGGTTAACTGCAGCATCCAAATGACGAATGAATGAAGAAACATTAACGAGCAGATAAAGGGACAAATGAGTAAAAATACAATCAAATAAACTGTACAACAAAATGAATGAAAGTCATCATAAAGCTGTTAAAGCATACAGTAAATATACTGAAAGCAACGTGAAATGAGAGAAAGTGATGTGCACGATTCTTATAAAAACGGGTTTCTTATAATAATATGAAAAATATCCTGCTATCTTAAGTATACTAATAATTATGTCTAAAAACAGATGACAGTGATTTTTTGGGTTGTCATGGTAGCACTACACTGTAAAACCACAGTTAACATTTGAGCGGCTGAGTGTTTCTCACCTGAGGCAGCAGGCTGGAGAGCAGAGAGCTGTGGAAACTGACCAGTGCACCACTCAGCCTGTGGAAAAAAAGCAAACAGTGAAAAGCTTAAAAGTTCAGCAACGTGTACCGTGTGTGTGTGTGTGTGTGTGTGTGTGTGTGTGTGTGTGTGTGTGTGTGTGTGTGTGTGTGTGTGTGTGTGTGTGTGTGTTTGAGCTGGTACTTTTCTAATGTGGGACAGTCATCACGTTTGGACCGAGATCTTGTTTTTACCTTCCCAACATGTCCGACAGGATGTCCAGGGCCTCTAACTGCACAGACACATCATCGTGTTTCCCCATGGCACCAATCAGCTGGGAGGTAATCTTCTTACACACGCTGCCTGTCAGAGTCAAACCTGTGGATCCAACCCAAAACAAGGATGTTTAAAGAACTTTGAGCTTTCACTGCCTTCAAATGATCAGACATCCTGATTTCAGCTCACATTAAGGACTGTAGTTGCTGAATAATTGTGACAATTAAGCCCAGATGGCAGCGAAAGTGTGCAAAAATTAATGGTGAAAAAGTGACAATTTACAATTATTGGTTATTATTTAGTGAAAACACAAATATGGCATGTTGTAGCTGTGTAGGTAATTTCAGACACTTTTACATGCAGTCCCAGGAAAATTACAAACTTATTAAAGTAAAATATGAATGACTGTCTACAATGTAAGCTTTGCTTCTATGCCATGTATTATTGATGCTCTTCATACTCTCGAAGTTGCCCCTTTAACATGAGATGGAAATCCACCATTAAAAGCTGATCATCACGACGAGGAGACAGGTGGGAGGACAGTGAGCGCTCACCTGAGGATGTGAGTGGCAGCTCTGCGATCACGGTCTTCAGTCCCATGCTGGAAATGTCCCTCAGCTGCTCTTTGTCCGACGTCATGTTTGAACACAGCACGTCCACCATCGTCTCCACCTGGGGCTCCTTCACTTTGCTCACCAGAGGCGCCAGGCTTAAAAACAAACACACCAAGTTAAAAAATGTCATAATTTTGTTTCAAACCACTATTTGTTTAAATAATTATGTGATAGAAATATGACCTGTAGTATCTAACCAAGCACTTTGCAAAAACAAAAAGGTGGCTATCTAACACACAGCCTGCTACACAGACACCATCAATACTTTAAGTCCAGCAGAAATGAAGGTACCACTCTCATTTTAGTGCATTAACACTCTTATAGCTTGCCTTCAAGACCTTGAAAGGGACAAAATCATTGACCGCCTTACATATCACCGCCTTTACCCAGGGGATGCCATACCCTGCATTTACGGACTTCCTAAGATCCACAAGGAAGCTGTCCCACTCAGACCCATTGTCAGTAGCATAAACTCAGCCACTTACAACATCTCGAAACACCTTGCTACTGTCCTAGCACCTCTTGTGGGGAACACCCCACATCACATCAAGAACTCCACCGACTTCACCGACAAGGTCCAGAAACTTACCCTGGACCCAGATGAAACCATGGTGTCCTTTGATGTAGTCTCCCTCTTCACTTGCATACCCACCACGGAGGCAGTGGAGACTGTCAGAAAACAACTACAAGAAGACAGCTCCTTGGAGGACAGGACCAACTTCACACCCGATCAGATTTGCACACTGTTAGACCTCTGCCTCACCACTACATATTTCAAATATAACGAGGGTTTCTACAGACAAAAACATGGCTGCGCCATGGGCTCCCCCGTGTCACCTTTTGTAGCCAACCTTTACATGGAGGAAGTGGGCCATCTGACCTCAGGAAATCACATGATAGGGTGGGGCCAGGTTTCAGAATGAGCTCACCCGAAACCCTGGCTGATTGGGACCCACACCCGCTTTCACACCTTGGCTCATGTGATTAGGTAGAGGCTCGTCAGGGGGTCCTTTGTCCCTCTTTGGGGGGAAACTCCCACTGGGTTTAAATCTGGGACTCTCCACCATTTGACCTTAGAACTGAAGAAGCTTCTCGGATGAGAGGTGAAACGTCTTCAAGCAACTTAAACAAGTCCAGACGCTTTTCTTTCCAAGCTCCTTAGCCTACGATGACCTGGATGACTGAGAACCTTCACAGACATATTAACACTCTTATCCTTATTTAATTCAATTCAGGTCAATTCTGTTTTATTTATACAGCGCCAAATCACAACAACAGTCACCTCAAGGTGCTTTATAGTGTAAGGTAGACCCTACAATAATACTTACAGAGAAAAACCCAACAATCATATGACCCCCTATGAGCAAGCACTTTGGTAACAGTGGGAGGCTCCCCGCTGAACTCTGATATAATGCTGTCACTTTCCATTACCTTTATTCAAAAGACAAAAGTTTCCAGAAACAGACTTTCGAGTAAATGGGAGTAGATGATACAGTAAAACTTAAAATAGTCTATAACTCAAGGGTTGGGGATAATGCAGCCCTCTGGTGGTTAAACCTAGTTAACCCTTCTACAGAGGATAGTTACAAAGAGCACCTTTCTAGGAATCCAAATAATAAATAAAATACAGTTTACATGAACTAAAGGGCCCGTGGTTGAAGCTAACCTTTGACCCCTGACCAGACTGTGGAGTTAAGGAAAGAAAACACACCAGGACACTGACTTCTGGCACCGGTTCACACTGTGCGTACGAGTGAGATTTTTACCATTTCACAGCCAGGTTCTGCACCTCCCCATTCTTGTCTTCCAGCAGTTTGAGCAGCATGGTCACAACTCTTCTCTCGCTGTCCTCGTCCAGCTTAATGCTGTCCTTCTGCAGCTCCAGCATCAGGTCATTGGTGGCCATGAACCTGCACACACACACACACACACACACACACACACACACACACACACACACACACACACACACACACACACACATAGAGACCAAAGTTAATAAACTGATCTGTGAATCCTTTCAGTAATCCTTCTTTTCATTACTGCCTCAAAAAAGGGTCAAATAATGAATTAAGTGTCTAGATTTGTTTAGATGTCTATTTATTCTTTAATTAGATGCTTTTTCGACACTTCTGTTACAATTGTGGTCTTTCAGTAAAGATGTGCACATTACTTGTCCAATAAATATTTAGCTCATCAATTCAATGACAACAAAGAGAGAGGTAGAGGTTGGTATTATTAAGTAATTCAAATCTATACTTGTGTTGTTGTTGGCTTATAGATGTGTTTATAACACTCAAAGAGTTATCAAAACATGTAAAACAGTTGCAGAATATACTTTTCTTGGTCATACATGGCAGTAAACCCAATATGTGTTCTCCAGTGTTAAAAACATCTCCAAAGATATTTTGCAATGTATTAAAAGATTTTTAAGACAAAATAAAATAACAAAAATCTCCAACATTCTTGAACCTACTGCTATCTACCTGGACAACAACGACTCACTTTATCAAAATATAAAACTATTTAGATCATGAATTTATCATGTTAGCAAAAAATCCCTACTTCCAATTTCTGTAATTGAGTACTTTAAAAAAAATCACAGCCGACACAGATATTTACAAACATATTTTGATAATGATTAAATTAGTCAATAATATTAATATAATATTTGGAGTTTTTTATGAAAACGTAACCTTGGTTAGGTAAAATTGTTACATCTATTTTTTGTTTTCAGGTAGAGAAAACTAATAAATGATGTGTCGATTAAATAAAAGTAATTAAGACTGTATAGAGGGCACTATTGTCTCCTCTGTGGTAAAATGGCACACACAAGTGGGGGTTTTAAAAAAGTGTCATCTCACTGTGAGAGCTGCTCACTGTTTCTTACCTGAAGTCTTTGTCAGTGGAGGTCATTTTCTCCAACAGGTTGGAGATGTGGTAGGACACACTCGACATCTTTCCACTGTTTAGGCTGTCACTCAGGCTGAGAAAAAGTTTTTTTCCAACGGTAAACTCAGAAAACTGGCCACCAGATTTAAGCCGACAACATGGCGAGGCTAGGGGGGGCAGAGAGGAGAGCTGACGGCCTGATGGAACCCGACACTCGGCGTGCCCGGCCAAAAATAGACGGCAAGGGAAAGTGGTTCAGCTTTGTGGCGCCGCCGTGTGGACACACGGAGTCCAACCGGCCATACGGAGGCGGTAATGTGCCGATAAACCGAGTTTCAAGTCTTATTTTTACGCTAATTTGCCGAAAAAAATGCCGACGGTTATCGGTTAGCATTAACCGTTTGGAGTTTTATCCCAACTTTATTGATAAACAAATTCAACAACAATTACAGTAGCCGTTTAGATTTTTTTCTCCTCAACTTTATTGATAACTCACACATGCAGCACAGTTTGGGTTAACTGTGTTCTTCACGTAACCATGTAATAATAACAATAACAACAATAATAATTATTATTATTATATAATACAATAATTATAATAATAATAATAATAATAATAATAATAATAATAATAATAATAATAATAATTAACAAATTATTATTATTATATCGAAGTTTGGGTGAGGTTTGAGTGGAAACAAAAACAGAGTCACTTGACAAAAAAAGACAAAATTATGACAAGAAACTGCCCATATTTAATGAAAGAGATATTTGTATGTTTAAAAATCAGTTCAAAAAGAGAAAATGTAGCTTTTTTAAATATTTTCACTAATCTGGGAGGGATCGGATTTTAATTTATTTAGAATGTGTTCATATTTAGCTTCTAAACAAGGTTAAGGTGATCTCGTCTAAACGCTTATGCGGAACACTTGTTTACTGGTTGTTGTTTCCGCCGGTATGAAGTGCAGTTGGACTCTGTGGGAAGCGGTTATCTTACTTGTTGCCACGTCGGAGTAGTCGGTGAAGCCGGTTTCTTTTAAAAAAGGAGGATTACTCGTGTTGTTCGGGGTTTCTGTGTCAGTCACGGTCATGGTGAGTTTGATAACTTTGCATTTAGGCCACCGGTGAAGCTGTTCGCTGACATTTGTGGCATTTTCCCGGTTACCGTTAGCTGCTGACGTGCCCAAGTCCAAGTAGCTCCTTAGCAAAGTGGCTAGTAGTAGCAGGAAAATCAATGAACATTTTAATTCATGTGCAGTATTTGTGATTATATAATGTTTGCTCATTTCAGGTTTCTGTTATTAATACCGTGGACACCTCTCACGAGGACATGATTGTAAGTTTTCCATTTTTTTCCCTTTTTCATTTAACCGAAACTAGCTGCTAATCACAGCTGATGTTAGCCTTCTTGTTTTAAGTACCTGTAAGTGAGCTTTTACGCGTGATAACTAGAGATAGAAACATGTGTACAATGAAACGTCAGTAAATATTATCACTGTAACGTGTTATCCATTGTCCTTAAACCCAGTTGTAACAAACTGATATTGCTGCGATCTGACACTGCTAGCTGATCATCAGAGACTGATACTGTTCTGTTAGGATCATTGTCCTAATTCATGACCCTGTTTCAGTCAAGTTTTAGCTGTCGGACTGATGACTTCACATTTGACTCCAGAATAAAAAATATCTGGGGGTTTTCTTGGATAACAAAATTAGATTTGAGAAACAAATTAATTCAGTTGTTCAGCGGTCCTTGTTTTAAATTAAGGCTCATATCCAAGGTGAGATTATTTTTATCCTTTAAAAACTTGGAACGAGCAATCCATGCGTTTGCCTTATTTCAGCTGGATTACTGTAATTCACTTTATGTTGGTGTCAGTCAGTCCAGTTTGGCAGGACACTTGTACAAAATGCTGCAGCCGTCTTTTGACTCCTGTGAAGAGACACCAACATTTTACCCTGGTGCTTGCTTCCCTTCATTGGCTTCCAGTGCAAAATTAAAATAAAATTTAAAATCTTACTTTTGACTTAATAATCGCTAAATTGTCAGGCACCAGACTATTTGTCTGACCTTTTGCAGCTTTATATGTCCTCTAGAGGCCTTTGATCAAGTGATCATTTACTCCTTACCTTACACAAGTCTAGGATGGTTCATAGAGGGAATTGGGCATTTGCGGTTGTGGCACCGAAAACGTGGAACGATCTACCTCTCCACATTACAAAAGCCCCAACTGTCAATCCTTTTAAATCCCATTTTGAAACATATATTTTCGCTTTGGCTTTTTATACTGCACGAGAGTTACCAATTCTTTTTATCCTAATTTTCTTTTAATTTTCTTACCTGTTGTTGCTGTTAATGCCACTGTTTAATTATTACGTTGTGCAGCGCTTTGGTCAACTCTCTGTTGTTATTAAATGTGCTTTATAAATAAATAAATAATAAATAGAATACTTTGGTATACAGAGGAGTTTATGGTCGACTTGTAACTGCAGGGTTTCCATGTGCAGTGGCTGCACAGCAAGCCCAAATCAGCACCTCTTAACCATTGTGCTGACAGTTGGTCAGAGATGTTTGTGCTAGTACGCTGAGTTTGGTTTTCACTAGACTTCTACACCTGATCTTGTCTGTCCAAAGAACATTATTCCAGAAGTGCTACCATGTTCTTTAGGGAGAGACGAGGCTTTCTCCAAACAAACCAGACTTGTTCAGTTGTACTCTCTTGTGCATTTCACATACTGACCAATACATGTAGCGTTTCATAGAAACAATAGGGTGTACTAAGTTTATTTCAAAGATCTACTTAAAGTTTTTTTTAAACTGACTTTTTTCACATGTCTATATGTCACTATGTTTCATAAAGTCCAGACTACTAAACTAAATTACATATAAAAGAACATTTGAGTTGATTAAATTAACAATAAAACCAGGATTGTCAGTGGGTGACGACACACAGCAGAACATCATCAGCCCACTCTGAACCTGTTTTGTGTTAATTCACACAAACAGTGATTTTCACTGTTGATTGTGATCATTAAGTCATACATGATGAAGCACATTGAGCTGAGCTCCATCTTTGGCAAAGGCTATTAAAATAATAATTTCAGAAACAAATCATTAACAACTTGCCACTGATACCCTGTGACTGTTGCCACAGATACATTTGAACTTGACTTAGCTGTACGTTTGTTATAAACTGTAACCTGTACGTCTGCTGTAGGACTTTTGTGTTTTACACGTTTATCTGAAGTAACCCCTCAAAAACATGAAAGGGACACAATAACATTAACTAACTTAAGAGGGCAGTGGTAGACCAACATGTTCAATGAGGTAACGACAATGTTTGTGTCAAAGCCGGTTTTGAATACAGTGCATTCATAGATATGGCTTCATTTCCCTGTTGGAAAGAACAGTCTGATGGCAGCTGTGAAAATACTCTTAATGTTGCAAACTGATTTATTGTGTTTACTTTTGGCTGCTGACTACAGCCACAGAAAGCACATTATTTAGATTTAAGGCTGATTCTCCAGCAAAGGAAGATGTGCAAAAGCTCCTCAGTATCCGAACTATCCCTTTTAAGAGAATAAAGTATTTTCTTTTGACTAAATCATTGTTGCAGCATTTATCCTTTTTATTTTCAGTTAGATGATGTTTAAACTATCACAGAACAATCACCATGAGCATTTTTAAGTTCATTTTACTTTTGACTTTGACTTGTTGCTGAAAATGTATAAAATATTCTTTAAATTGAAAGGTAGAGGTGGAGGTTCTCACTCAGGTTTTTACATTTTGCTCTGTCTGTTTCAGCACGATGCCCAGATGGACTACTACGGGACTCGGCTCGCCACCTGTTCTTCTGACCGCACCGTCAAGATCTTTGACGTCAGAAACGGAGGGCAGATCCTTGTGGCAGACCTCAGAGGGTAAGAAGTAGGGCTGGCCCATATCATACCATTCACGGTAATACCGGTATAATGTTGGGCAACAATAAGAAAATGAAATATTGTTATAGACTATGGATAACTGCATTTCGTTGCCCTGTGCATGTGCAATGACAATAAAGTTGAATTCTATTCTATTCTATAAACGTGCATGCGCAGTGCCTTTGTTTTCATATTCACATGGTGGAAAAAGCATGGCGGCGGCAGAGAATGAGAAGGGCGAAAGCTGATCGTTGAATGAAACAGATGAACCAGAACTAGTTTGTAAAAATGCTGCAGCTTCACTGGTGTGTAACTGGTTTGGCTTTTGTCCCTCAGATACACAACAAAGCACTATTTTTGGCAGAGCATGCTAGCGGGTCGTCGTTATTACCGTGTTTTTTGGAAAATACGGCGCACTTAAAATCAATTCTTTGATTTTTCTGACAATCAACAGAGCCCCTTATAATCCCGTGTGCCTTATGTATGAACTCTGGTTGTGTTTACTGACCTCAAAACGATTTTATGTGCACGGCGCTCGAAAATCTGTTAAATGTTTTAGTACGACTTTGCTAAGCTACGAAGCCGCACCGCTTGATGGATTGTCGGAGCATTACGGCTATCGTAGGCAGGAGCCTCGCGGAGTGATACGTGCTGAGCTTCAACATAATGTTACCATACTGTGTGTGTTTAACCTCTGTTTAAGTTTTGTGGATATTATACATGGTTATGCTGAGGATATGTCAGCCAGTTTCCACTGGAAATGCCTTTTGGTTAAACTGTCAGCGAGGAATTTGCATTTGCACGGTAAAATTTTTTTATATCGCTTTAATATTTTGTCTAGTGTCAATTATATCGTCAGTTATATCGTTATCGAAATTTTCGAATGTATATCGTAATAAATATTTTTGGTCATATCGCCCTGCTCTACTATGAAGCCTCAGTTTGTTGAGCAAACCAAGAGTCTAAAGCTAAAAAATGAACTTGTATCACTTGTGGTGATGAAATATAACTTGTTGGCACTTTTGTCTGCTGTAATTTAATTGCCAGGTGACAAATCCAGGTACTCAGTGAAAAACAGAACTAATTTGCATCTCTTGTGTTTTGTAGCCACGAGGGTCCCGTGTGGCAGGTAGCGTGGGCTCATCCAATGTTCGGCAACATCCTGGCTTCCTGTTCCTACGACCGAAAAGTCATTATTTGGAAAGAAGAGAACGGATCCTGGGACAAGATGTACGAGTACACCGGACACGAGTCGTCAGGTGGGTTTGATACAAGTTTAATCTCAATTCTTGTCTTATACATGCAGGTGGCTTCACACAAGAAAAGATCAGATCCTCACAGATTATTTAATTCATGTTCTTTGTATTTACAATTACAACACTATACATTTAATATCTTTTATTGAACACTTAGGACATTTACTGGATCTCCACGGATACAAGAATAAATCCAGGGTGCTCAGTCCAAGGCTTTTCAGAAATTAACCAAAAAGGCTTCTGATTCATTTTCCTTATTCAACCTGCCACATTTTTGTGTCGGTATAACAGGGCTGGGCCATATCATACCATTCATGGTAATACCGGTATAATGTTGGGCAACGATAAATAAAATGAAATCTATACATGGTTATGCTGAGGATATGTCGGCCAGTTTCCACTGGAAATGCCTTTTGGTTAAACTGTCAGCAAGGAATTTGCATTTGCACGGTAAAATTTTTATATAACTTTAATGCACATAAAAAAAAACAGCTGCCACCTGCCCTCAGAGGTTGATAACAGTCTTTCTAAATGGTAGAAGGAAAAAGTCTGAATCTCAAACTTTAGGTTTTTAACCAACCTCATAGCAAAATGCCACCAAAGTTGAAGTATATGTAATAATTTTACTAACTTGTCGAATATATATGAAATATATTTAAATATTTTTAACTTTTAGTGGATTTTCCTGTATTCACATTATTGTTCTCACCACAAAGAAAATCACTTTGCTTTAGGTGTAAACACAAAATCTGGGTTGGGCAATGTGTTTTTACAGAAGATCCAGCCATCACTGTCTGTGTATTGACTGACCTTTTTTGTTATTTGTGGTGTATCAGTGTTATGGTTTTTAACCATCATTTTCTAGTTCCTCATTTCTGTAGCTCCACTTTGTAATTGCCCTTCACCACAGTGTCTTTTATCAGATGCCTCACTGTGGGTTTTGGGGGGGGTGTGGCTCTACCTGTCAGCCACTTTACCTTATAGTGGCATCTTGCATGTTATGTTTCCTTTTTAATTGCTCAATTTTATTGTAGTGATTATGAGAATTTTTCTCAGTAGGTTAGTGTGTTTTGATCTGGAGTCCCTCTGGCTGTTTTTTCCCCTCCTTGTACTCTTTTATTTGTTTCTTTTTGTCCCTTCCTCAGAAATCCGGTGTTGTAGATTGTGTCCTCGGTAGAATTAGAAGTTTAACAGATCAGTTTGGTGTGTCAGCTCACAAAATAATGAAGCACAATTTATTGCATTAAGATTTGATAGACTCCTCAGGCCTCTGTCTCATTGAGCCTCCTCCTGTGTTTCCACAGTGAACTCAGTCTGCTGGGGTCCATATGAGTTTGGTCTAATCCTGGCCTGTGGCAGTTCAGACGGAGCAATTTCCCTTCTCACGTTCACTGGAGATCAGCAGTGGGATGTCAAGAAGATCAGCAATGCTCACACTGTGAGACTTACAAACTGCTCTGAATGTTTGAAATGTCACTTTAGCAGCATCCTGCATTGGATGTAACACACTGTTGTGATTCTGCTGCAGATTGGCTGCAACGCTGTAAGCTGGGCTCCCGCTATAGTTCCAGGCAGCTTGATTGATCAGCCATCGGGACAGAAGCCAAACTACGTCAAGCGCTTCGTCTCCGGAGGCTGCGACAACCTGGTCAAACTCTGGAAGTAAGTGCTCATGTTTTCTGAAAATCTCTGAAGGAAATTACAGTTCATACCATAGGTGCATCTACTAAAACTTTTGGACACGTTCTAATCTCAGTAAAAAGGTCAAAGGTCAACTTTTCTGAAACCCACAAAGGATTTTCAAATTTATACTATAGGTGCATACCAGGAGGTTGATGGGTAGCACTGGCAGTGTTCCTGCAACACACTCAAAGTTTCAGAAGCATTTAAGAAATTATTATTATTATAACATAGTTGTGTAAGACATGAACACTTGACCAATCAGAAGCATTGAACACTACAAAAGAAACCTGAGGAGTACAAACATATTTCAGTGGAACATAAATCAGATGTTCGCTCTTCAGAAAGTTTCGGTTCTCTGGGGAAAGTTCACTGATCTTGATATTTAATGTCACCACAGCACAAACACGGTGATCCTTGTGTGACAAGTGTGGTAGTGGTGAGTGGAACCTCGCAGCAGAAAGGCTTCTGGTTTAAAAACGTGGCTAGAGCCTTCCTGTGCCTAGTTTGCATGTTCTTTCAGTACCCTTGTGGGTACTCCTCCTTCCTCCCACATACCACAAGACACACTGGGTTAGTTGGTTATCCTAATTGGCTGAATCCAAGGAAGATACATTTCTTGCTTGAAGTATAGACAATAAAGCTCTGCATGAGTGTGTGGTTCAGGGTGGCTTGTGGTCTGAAGCATTTTCTTGTTTTGTTTTTGGTTTTTTTCTTAAACCTAATTGTCACTGATTGATATTTCCTGCCTGCAGAGAGGAGGATGGGCAGTGGAAGGAGGATCAGAAGCTGGAGGCTCACAGTGATTGGGTGAGAGATGTTGGCTGGGCTCCATCTATTGGTCTTCCCACCAGCACCATTGCCAGCTGTTCTCAGGTGAGATTTGATGTGATTACACATGCAGAACATGCAATTTATTCTGCTTTCCAGCACCTAAAACATAAAGTGTTCATTCAGACATTATAAATAAAGTTTTGATAACTTAGGTACAAGTTTTTCACCACTAGATGGAGCCAGAGTGTGCCTCCGGTTCAGTCAAGTGTGAGATTAAAGATCCACCAGTTCATAAGCGGGTTACATTAATCTGTAGTGCTTCATAAAATGTGGTATCATATAAAAGCAAGTGTTATTGGCAGCTTGCAAAAAAGTATTTGAATAAAATCAAACCATTCCTGTTTTTCTTCCACTGGGGTTATGTGGGAAATTGTTTTCCATTCTTCCAGGATGGACGAGTATTTATCTGGACGTGTGACGACCCTGCAGGCAACACCTGGACGGCCAAACTGCTCCACAAGTTCAACGATGTGGTGTGGCACGTCAGCTGGTCGATCACTGGAAATATACTGGCTGTTTCAGGAGGAGACAACAAGGTAGAAAATACACATTTACACCAAATCCACATAAAATTATAGATATCATTTGATTTCCTTCTGTCTGACTTGGTTATATGCAAACTAAACATGCCACAGTCTGGAAGAATATATTTTATTGATATGGTTTTATCAACCTGCAGTGAGCTCTGCCCTTATTTTTTTTAACCTTATTGATTCAGGATATTATGGCTGTTTCTCAAAGCTAATATTTAACTCTAAAGAATAAGTTGAATTAGATTTGAGCGCTGACTCTGATTTTATTTATAGTTTATTTATTAAACTATTTATGAACTTTTCAGGTAACGCTGTGGAAGGAGTCGATGGATAGTCAGTGGGCGTGTATCAGTGATGTCAGCAAAGGCCAGGGCGCAGTCTCCACCATCACAGACACACAGCAGAATGAGCAGTGACCCTCGAATTAAAACACACACACCCATTCCGTGACCCCTGACCCTTCGATGATGACCCTCAGCCTTCAGAGATGAAAGAATAAACATGCTGGACATTTGGACTGAAAACAAGACGCCCACAGTGATGAAGCCTGGTCTATAATCTGAGTTTTAGGCTTCAGCATGAGTTGGGTGCCTGCTGAAAATCAACAAGGAGAATTTATTATAGGGAAAGAAACCATTACAACTCAAAGAATCATCGCTCTCTGTATTTTTACTTTAACGTTTAGAAATCCGGACACAACTTTGTTTGTTTAGTCTTTAGCTTCATCAAAGTTTAGTTCTTCCTGCTCTGCTCCAGAAATATTCCACCTCCACTGCTGGAGAACAAAATTACCATCACCCTTAATGCTCCCAGCATCCTCAGGGGCAGTCGTCCTGACTTTCAACACTTTATTCTAATTACTAGTTCACTCAAATTGGCTTTGGGTGAACCAAGAAAACTATAAAAACAAAGCAGGTGAGCCCACCTTCACACCTAAAACAAACTCTCATGTTCTCATAGTGAAACAAAACATGACTTGACTGCCTGGTTTGGATTTACATTTAATGATAAGTGGATAAATGTTTTATTTGGTAAAATGTTTGCAGACTCTTTTCAGCTGTTAAATGAATAATCTGCCTTAACAACCATGAATGGAGCGATCGTTTTTCTCCAGGTGTATAATCAGAATCCATTGATTTTTTTTTTTCATGTTTGATGTAATTAAATAACTGTTTAATATTAAAACAATTTTAATGTCTTTTTTTCATTTATATAATAACCATGGCTGGGCAAAAGAGTCCTTTTCTACTAACATACTCTTACTACAGGTCTCATTCATTAACACACATTCATAAATAGCTTTTTTGCTAAACATTCACACCTTTTGATGTATCTGGGTCAACTTGTAGTTTAGTATCTTGATCAAGAACACTCGGTAATGCTGAGTCAGGGATCGAACTCCTGGCCTTCTTGTTAATGCAATGACCCTAAGCCACAGCTGAGGGGTCACCAATGGAGGTAGATCAGCATGTTCGATTTGGCTCAGATTTTAGTCCGGATATTTTTCCCAGATGCCGTAAAAATGCACGGCGTCAACGTTAGCGCCGTCCAGCCCCACGCACGGGGCGATCCGCGTTAATGCGTGTGTGTGTGCGTGCGTGCGTGTGTGTGTGTATCCAGTAAAAAGAAAGTTTGTTTCCACCTACAGAATGGTAAATGGACTTGTTCTTATATGGCGCTTTTCTACTCTTATATGAGCACTCAAAGCGCTTCATACAACTAATTCATTCACCGTTTCCAAGTTGTTAAATGCTTGCTATCTATCATTCAAACTCCGATGGATGCATCGGAGACTAACATGAGGTTAGTATCTTGCCCAAGGATATTTGGCAAGCACACCAGAGGAGTCTGGGATCGAACCAGGAACCTTCCAGTTAGTAGCTGACCTGCGCTACCACCTGAGCTACAGCCAAGAACACTTATTCTCTTCCAGCTCTGTTTGTTTTTACCGATCCTGGGGGAAATATGTAGCTATTTATCTGCTAAATGCTCCACCGTGCGCACCGCTGTTTAGCAGAAGTTTCCTGTTGGGATGCAGAGACTCTCCCGTCAGTCACAGTTTACCTGCCGACCTGTTCTCTGCTTTTTCCGTGTGGCAGACAGTCCATGTCTTTTTTTTTTTTTAACCTGGGCGTTTCCTTTAACTGCCTGATTGGTAGCCAATCGCATTCTCGGCTAACAAAAACATTCTCCTCCTTGCGCATAGCTGTTACAGGTATGTCTCGTTTGATACGCTGTTCCTTTTGTATAAGCCGCCTGTTGTAGAGACTGCCTCCTCTGTGAAGACGCCGGACCGGTATGTAACTTCTGAACTCATCATTTTTGGTTTGAACATCGTTTTATAACTGGCCTAACTGGTGGTCAAACAGCTGTATAGAAATAAACGCGCTCAATATTTGATATCTTTAAAATGCATTTCTTTGCTCTTGCTTGCTTTGGTAAATATTTACAGATGATTTAGGGATGGTCAGCCCTACAAATAATTCATACACTTTATATCTGCTGGACTGTTGGAGTAGACGTTAGTCTGTTGTTACTCTTTGACACGGTGACAGTCCAACCAGTTTATCCTGTGGCACACCTGCGCCTGAGACCTCTACCAGGAACCAGGATTTCGTCGGATCCGGGTAACTTCGAAATTTTCGGCTAAAGTGTTTCATTTCTTGCCGCGGTCCATCCCACAGTATCTTATGCACATTAAAGATCAACAGGCATGAAGTCACCGCCCACTGTTCTGTCAGTTCTCCGAAAAAACCCCATCACAATTCCTGGAAAAACCCTCCAGCTCTTTGTGCAGACAGAAGGAGCGTCTGAAGTTTTTCCACTAGCGTGAAAATACTTAGAGGCAACGTTATCATCTGAGTAACAATTTTATATTTTTAAATAAGCAGCACAGCACCCATTTGTACTTTCTGGCCTACATACTAGAGAGTATTCAGGGAATTTAAAATAGAAAGTAGCTCGTCCACAGAAGGACTGGTAGCTCCCCTTACGATAAGGGTTCAGATCACGCGAACAGGTGTGAAATGTGTGTGTTTAGTTAGTTAGTTTGTTTGCTTGTTTTAATCAATTTTAAATCATGCTTTTTATTTGTTTTTGTTTCTAATGTCTCTGTAAAGCACTTTGAATCACCTTGTTGTTGAATTGTGCTATACAAATAAATTTGCCTTGCCTTGCCTTACATACAGGGCTGAACTGGTAATCTGTCATTTGCCTGATATGCTGATACACTTGTTTCCCCACGATTCAACACATACTTCCACCAACAGAGCAAGAAAAAGACGGAAAGTGTAATTAGAGAGAATAAAGCATTAAGTGACTATTAGTTAATTAGGTTTAACTATTTTTTCTTTTGTTTTTCAGGGAATAAAACATTTAATTGACATCAGTCCTGTTTCTTTCTGTCTAATCGAGCCAGGTTTTCGAAGTAGAATTTGAATATTATATGACAGTTTTTTTTTTATTCTATTTCAATTTTTTGCTTGTACTATTCAGCTTTACCACTGCTTTGTGGAACTGTACAAATATTTACACTGTGTGCTGCTTTGAATGAGCACAGTGGGCCGCCTGGACCAAAAATGCTGATGATTTTTGTTTTTTTGTCCCAGTGCAGATCTGCTAGTAATGATCCTAAATATTACTGGGGGTGTCTGCTACTGACTCTGTGTGTGTGTGTGTGTGTGTGTGTGTGTGTGTGTGTGTGTGTGTGTGTGTGTGTGTGTGTGTGTGTGTGTGTGTGTGTGTGTGTGTGTGTGTGTGTGTTTTATGCAGGTTTGAATTGCACTGCTATACAGCCAGTAATTTAAAAATTCTTCTTATGTAATTCTTAAGATTCTTGTTATGATAAATGCCTCAGGAGGGTTTTTTTTTTTTAAATCATCTTCATATGGGTACTGAGAGGAAACACCCATAATGGTGTGGCACGTGGAAACCAAGTAAACTGGTTTCCAACACAAATGATTGCTTACTTACTCAAGAGAGAATGCTTGCCCTCAGGATTAATGATGGAGGTGAACATTGTCTTCCACTGGAAGATATTATAATGCAAGAAGAAACTAAAAGGAAAAAAGCAAGGCTCTCGATGAAGTATCAGACACCGGCTAAGGAGATGAGGAAGAGGGCATCCGCTTCCAATAATCACTCTATCAAATGTGAGCTCTCAAGAGTTAAATTAATGAGCCAATACTACACATCAAATGCGAACAGGATTATAGTTGCAACAACGTGATCTGCTTCACTGAAATGTGGCTAAACTGTAATCAGACTTTGGAACTGTGTGCATTTAATCTGAGCTGTCAGAGATGAAATATAAACAGGAAAGTCAGCAACGAGCAGACCTGTACAAAAAATCTTCAGACAGTGGATTTAGACAGCTTGCAGTCATGGTGGTGTATGCCTCAGGTCCCTACAGTAAGTTCATATATTGGACACATACAATTCTGTGCAGGCACAATCAACTGATCACCCAGGATTTTTTTTTTTTTTGAGACTTCAACATACTGTTTATACTTTCTGATCTTACAACAATATGTTGACTGTCCAACTCGTTCTACAAGGATTCTTGGCTGATATTATGGCAACATTTAAAACAGTTATAATGTGGTATGCAACCCACATTTGTTAGTCTGGAGCCTCTCGAGCGTGTGTTCTTTCATCATTGTTATTTTGTTTATGTAAAGGACATGTAGCTACATGATACAGCATACTAAATAATAAGATACAATAGTTCTATTGATGTTTTTCATATGCATGTTTTTGTAAGAATGTGGGATAATAACTACCAGTATTTTATTATGACTTAATTTGTGATTTGGTGAAGTTAAGACAATGATCCACTATTTTAGAATATAAAGTAATTCAATTCTAATCAATTCCAATTCCATTCTTAGGCTGCTGGCCCAGATAAGCATAAGAAAATGGATGGAGGAATGTAAACACCTGATGCATAGTTGTGTAGTTTTTGTAAGCGAGTAGTAGGCTACATAAGAACAGCGGCAGTTCCAGAGGTCATGTCTGAACACGAAAAAGGAATTGTCAAGCTAAAACCTGTCAAATGAATCCAGGACCCTGTACACAGTTCAACAAAGCCAGGGTATTTTTTCCTTTATCTGCATCACCCTAACATGCAGGTAACATCTGACCAATCGCACTGACTGATGTACCAGCAGTTACTGGATGAGTAAGGATGGAAGAGTAAACTATAATTATAGAAATAATACAAAGATGTTACACGCATAATACAGAATGAATGCAACACAGCTGCTCCAGTTAAATTAATGAGGTTTCAACAGTTACCCACAACACTGAATTTAAACGCTTTGATCTATAAGACCGTGAAAGAGCTACTATATCATACTATATTTAAAAAAACTGTTGCTTGGAGTTCACAGAAAACAAACTAAAGTGGCCGCTAACAATTTCCTACTAATCCTCACGGAAAACTACTGGAGAACTTTAAATGCTGTCTGCACAAACAGCTCCGAGGGATCTTCCAGGAATAGTGATGTTTTGTTTTGTTTTTTCAAAGAACTGACAGGAGAGTGGGCGGTGATTTCACGCCTGTTGATCTCTAGTGTGCACACCTGCCTAACATCAGTGCTGTGCTGATTGGTCCAACAAACTGGATTCAACAGTGCGCGGGACTCCAGCAGCTGTGCTATAAAACAGGTGGATCTGGTTGGGATTAAGTTACCTAAAACACTTCTATAATGCATGTAAGAAGCCTTTTCAAAAAAAAGAACTGAGAAGGATGCAGGTGAGGTGAGAGAAGGCGGAGAAGGATCTGCCTCCTGTTGCTGCTGCAGAGAGATGCACAGAGACAGAGATGGCCACTGGCTTAGATACGAACTCTGGTCGGAGAATCGGAGCGTCTAAAGTGCGGTCAGTGATGTCAGGCAGGACGGTCGCTCTCCTTTTCTTCTCTCCTGTCATTGGGCACTCTGAAGACCGTGCAATATTAAATAAACATTGCCTTATAAAATAAACATACAAATAATCTCACACAGTCAATAGGCAAAGGCAAAAAAGTAATAAATAAAATTATATACTAAATCTAAACTAAGGCATCAAAATTGAGCTTCACTCTGCCTCTGAGGTTTGCTGGTCCATGTACATGTCTATTGGTTTGTGAAAAAAGTGTTTCTTTTAAATATTAATATAATTGAATTAACACAGTATTTTATTTTATTTCTTTTAATCTGAAAAATGTTAAGATTCACCAGTTTGCTGCAGAAATCGCCTTCATGTGAAATGGGATGGCAGCATTTGATTAACTTCAGCAGGCTTAAACATGGTATCAGACTAAGTTGACAGTTTATCTGTATATTTTAATACAACGTCTGATTACTGCTGATTTTGTTTTCTGTGTAAAACAAACAGTGGTGGATGGAGCAGCTACAAATTTTGCTTTTCTTCACGTTGGAGTCTGTTGATTAGGGGCTCTGATGAAGGGCTCCCTGTAACTTGTTCCCCAGTAATGGTTTAAAGGATGATCGCAAGAACAGCAGTGCTATATTCTGTCTCGTTTTGCATAGTGCATTAAATGTTAATGGACTCGTCACTGCCCCCAAATGCAGAAGAGCAGTCAGTACCGACAGGAAGTTGATTAAGAAAAAATGCAATTGCAACCAATTTAGATAAGTTCAAAAACATTTTGAAAATAGAGAGAGTAAGCCCCTCAGGAGAACATTGTAACAGAAATACAAGAAACTTCTAACACAGGTTAGGCAAAGAACAATACCAAAGAACTAGAAATCACCAAAATCTAACTGAAAGAAAAAATTCACATAATTAAAAACATAAGCACTCGGTCACGAGACTCAGGACAAAGACTATAAACCCCTCAGCTGTATGCAAACACAGGAAACACAGCTGCTGATAAAAGACAGACGGGCGTGGTGTGGTTTCCATATGCTGTATGTATGTGTGTGCGTGTGTGTTTGTGTGTGTGTGTGGTTGAGAACTTCCTGCTGCTTAGACAGTTTGTCTTTGCAGAAGTCAGCGTCAGTGTGTTTGCTGGCAGATTAGCCGCTTCTTTCATTTTTCATTCTGCTGTTTTAGCCACACTCGTGAGTATTATTTTAAAATTTTTCGTTTTACTACTTTTATAAAGTGAATACGTATCTGCATTAGTTAGAATTACTCGCTTTTAAAATCAGTAACAGCGTTTTTGCTTTCATTATACGGGGAATCAAAATGAAACCTGAGTACTGCTGTTTGTGCCGCTGTAATGCTCGAACACCCACAGTGTCTGTGACTGAACAAAGAGCTGAAGATGTTACATCCTGCCAGTTAATTAATGTGCATTCAGGGAATCCCTCAGTTAAAAAGTTTTTATTCAAGTGAAATAAAAGGCACTAAATAACTTTTAAGTATTTGATCTTACTCATAAGATATCCATTATTTGAAAGTAGTATGAGCTGCACTTCTGAAAGTGTTTAGAGTAGTTCAGAATACTGCATATGCATTATTGATACGAAACTATTTCTGTCATTCAAAACCATTAAAATGTTCCACGCTGCATAAGCAATATTTTTACTTTTGCTACATTGAGCTAACTCGAGCCGGGCCTTTCAGTGTGAGGTTTGAATGTTCTCCATTTGCCTTTGAGTGTGACTTGTAGTTAAAAGCACTTTGAGAGATCAGTAACACTAGTAAGGTGAAAAAAGCAATACATCAAAGTAACAACATTATAGTTGCACCCATGAGCTAATAAATAATGTACAGAAAGACCAACTAGAATCCATTTATTCTGAGCAGGACCCAACCACACACGACCTCCTCACACTGCTTTGAAGGCCCAGACTAGTTTGGAATAAGTGATTTTATGTTTTAGTTAATGTTGTAGTTTGAAAACGGTAGTTCAGATGAAGTTTTTTAGATATAGCAGTGAGAATACAGTTTAACAGTCATCACATATTATATAATAATAATAGGCTTTCATGTTTTAGCTACATTGGACACGATACTGTGTGATAGTAGAATTTCTTTTTCAAAAACAAGTGTAAAACCTAAAAATATATTATCCCTGCTCTCTGAATTTAATTACTTTTAAAAATGTTACTGTAATGAGAAACCGCATTAGAGGAACTGGAGTGCCAGGAACTTCTCCATTTTCAATTCCAAATGTTGCTCCTGTGCTGTTAAGTAGAGGCCTTCACCTGGGAAGTTGTAGCTTGAAAGTCATCAGTGACTTATTTTAGTATATTCATGATGCAAAATAACCAACCACAGTTTTTTCAGTGTTTAAGTTTTAGTTTCTCTTTCTTCCCTTTGCTTTGGTTTCTTCTTTTTTCTGCCACGCTTCTCCATTTTCTTCCTCTGTTTTGATTCAGCAGACGTTTGAACAATACGTCACACACTGTGTGTTGGTCGTCTAAAACAGAGTTGATCTCTTGCAGAATCAAGTCAGAATGAAGATAGCAGCCTTTAATGGCAAGAACCTGGGACATAAGAAAGTCCATGACAAGTCTGTCGTCAAACACCTCACCAAGGTGATAATAATTTTACCTTTACAACAGAAAGCTTTAAATACAACATCAATGACAAAATGTGTAACACTTAAATGATGTGTTTCCTCCAGATCATATCTCGGTACAGTGTGATTGTCCTGCTGGAGGTGGTGGATAAGAGCGGCAAAGCCATGGAAACGTTACTTCAAGAACTCAACAAAACTGAGTGAGTTCCCTGCAGTGATAGTGTGTGTATTTAATTATTTTATTTACAACATTTTTATGTAGAAAACTGCATGTTTAAGTTGCTTCTGTTTTCCTCGGCACTAACAGAAAACACCCCTACAAAAAAACTGCCAGCAAACAACTGGGACGAGACACCTACAAGGAGCAGTATGTCTGTTTCTACAGGTGTGTGAGTCTAAGTTCACTCGAATACAACATCTCAGTGGTTATTAATCAGACTTTAATTTGTGAGATTCATGGCCAGCCACACTGATGTCTGACTATTTGTGTTTATCTCTCAGACCAGATGAAGTGACGCTGAAGGACTCACACCAGTATGAAGATAATCAGGCTGGAGATGAAGATGCCTTTGCCAGAGAGCCCTTCATCCTGCGGTTTGATTGTCCAACTACAGGTTTGTGCTTTTTACTGTGTTTGAGTAACGCTTTAAGTTACAAAACAAAACAAGTGGAAGTGCCAAACACCCTGAGATCTGTGTATTGGCTCAGCAAAGGGGAAAGAATCACAGCTCACAATCATTTCTAATTTTCTTAGTGTATTTGCTGTGATCAGCTGACCTGCTGCTCTTTGTGGATTTACAGAACTGAATTCAATAAGATGTACACAGTTTGACAAGCTATAATGGCTGATGTCTATCCCCTGCATTGACACTACACTGTTTATTATCAGAATCAGAATGGGTTTATTGCCAGATGTTGAGGTTTACAACATTAGGAAATTGCTGCGGTGCTTCAGTGCAGACAATAAGAATTAAAGTGCTATGTAGAAAGAAAGATATGTGCATGAGATATACATGAGATATATACATGAGAATAAGAATTATGAGTGCTACGTAGAAAGATATATACATGAGTGCAGGTGGTGATCAGTGCCAAACATGAAATGATGCAGTGACACAGCGTAGGGTCATGTGTTAGTGGCGGGGACAATCATGTGGTTATTGTTCATGTGTCCAACAGCAGAGGGGAAGAAACTGTTCTTATGGCGAGAGGTTCTGGTGCGAATGGACCGGAGCCTCCTGCCTGAGGGGAGCAGGTCAAACAGACTGTGTCCAGGGTGAGAAGGGTCAGCTGAGATCCGGGCTGCACGCCGCAGTGTCCTGGAGGTGTACAGGTCCTGCAGAGATGGGAGTCTGCAGCCAATCACCTTCTCAGCAGAGCGCACAACACGCTGCAGTCTCTGTTTGTCCCTGATAGTGGCTCCAGCGTACCACACGGTGATGGAGGAGGTGAGGATGGACTCGATGATTGCAGTGTAGAATTGCATCATCGTCCGTGTTGGCAGGTTGAATTTCTTCAGCTGCCTCAGGAAGTACATCCTCTGCTGGGCTTTCTTGATGACGGAGGTGATGGTGGGTATAAAGCTGGTATAAAGTCAGAATTTAGTGAATGGATCTAAACATCATCAGTTTAAGTTTCACCTAAATCTGACCACGAGCACTACAGTCACTGTGCACCAGTCCAACACAGAGCTTTGCTGTGAATCCACATTAACTCAACCTAACCTTATTATCCTGGACAAAGCTGCTGTTACGACCCGGCCTCGGGGCGACGTTCCATCTAAGCTGCACGCGTGCGCAATCGTTGCGCACAAAAAAATCTAACCGGAACTAAAATGTAAATAAATAAGTTAAAATTCATGTTGTTTCGCAGTGTGAGTCAGTGAGTGACCGGTGACTGCTCCATGATGCGATTCACGTTCGTATATACGCAGCTAATCAACCTCGACAGGCTATGACAGCGTCCTTATGTGCCGACACCGCTGTTTTAGTTGGCAAAGCGGCTGATGTGGAGTGAAGCCACGTTAATGACAACGTGTACAACCATTGGAGATGTGAGCAGGACAGACGGAACAACTGACGGGAAAAGTGTGGACTTTATACCAGTTTTTAAATTGTGTTGATAGGCCACGTAAGACCAGAGCTATGATAAAAATATCTGCAATGTTTGGTTTTCTTCCTGAATACTATCGTTGTTCATTTTTACTGTGGGAAGAAACGGTAAAATCAGCGTTTTATACGTTTTATGGGGGGGGGGGGGGGTTTAAAAGGGAGAGTGCAGTTTTACTTAGTCCAAGTACAAAACATAAAGCTGATGTAACGCACATAGGTTTATAGCTATTGCTACTTTTCACCAATCGTCCCTTAGTTTTAGGAGTCACAGCGGTGTTTTGAGATGTGAGAGATTCGCGACGTTTTGTGTTTGGAGTCTAAAGTTAGTGTGTTGTCTTGTGTAGTTAGTGTGAGTGTAGTCAATAGTTTTGTTGTGTGTCAGAACAATGAGGCGACTGCTGAATGTTACAGGTGTTACAGCAGTGATACATCTGCTGTTGTCAGGCCTGCAGGTATCAGGCTGTTGTTCTCCTTTATCTCATAGTGGACAAATTATTTTTTGGAGCGGCACAAATAATCTGTGTGGCATCAGATTTGATGCAGAACAGCTGATTGTTCTGTAAATAGTTTGAAATGTTTATTTAAAAAACCGCACTTGGCTGCATTTTTAGGTAAACAGCTGCAAAAAACTTTGTTGTTTGCAAAACTCAGTAACTTTTAAGTAACTATATAAATAATTGCCCAGCATTGGTCATTATTTACTGTATTTTGCAGACAGAGAGTTACAGGACTCTCTCCTAGACCACAGACTCATAATACAAGTCAGAGCTTTATAAAAAAAACTATTTTACTTTTACTTTATTTTTACTTCCAATGGTGTTAACATACTACACAGGTCGTGAACAAGATTCTTTCACATTTTCATTGTAAGTGGGCTAAAGCAGTTAATTAAAAGTAATCTAACATAAATGCAAACGCTGTAATTTGATTATTTTAATAAACATGTCATACAGAAATGAAAGAGAACATTTTGTTCATTTGTTTGTTTCTACACGAGCTTTGTGTGATTTGTAAGTATCTGAGGCTGAGACCACAGAACTGTAAAACATGATTGTTGTGTAATCATGTTTTACACAACAATCATTGTGTATTATGTAATTTAATTATCCATAAAATCGTCACATTCTCTGTAAGAACTATTGAACAGCGTATATTTTAAAGGCTTTAAAACCAAGTAAGTAGAACTTGCTCATAGGGGGTCATATGATTGTTGGGTTTTTCTCTGTATCTACAATATAAAGCGCCTTGAGGCGACTTTTGTTGTGATTTGGCGCCATATGAATAAAATTGAATTGAATTGAAACATCGCTAATGTCACAAAACTTTGCCGACATGTGGCCAACAGTAATGTTTTAATGTTCTTCATTATTAAACATTTGCACATAAATAAGTTACATAATATTCAGTACTTACATTTGAAAGTTTACTCCTTGGCTGCCCCGCTTCCGCCGTTTTTTTTGGCAAAATTATCCACACCCACCGCCGCACTAGGAAGTCTGGGATATGTTGGGCCATGAAGGATACGCCGACCCATCCTTAAAATTCAGGGAAATGAAGGACACATTTGAGGCTGCATTTTGAGCAGCCTTTGAATTGGGACAGCCTTCGTCGCGTTGATGTGACGTAATCGGCCTTAAAATGCGGCCTTTAAGGCTGCAGACCCTGAATTGGGATACAGCCAAAAACACACACACCAATGGGAGGAGCCACACATCAAAACAGGTGGCATGCGATCACAAACCACAACATTTCTTGGAATCAAAGCACTACCTAATATTTTCATGTAACATTTGAATAACACAATATTAGTATAGCTTAGTTTGTTTTGCTGGATGTTTCCCAGTATCAAAATACACTAATCCAATATTTGATTAAAATGATATTACATGGGGCGACCGTGGCTCAGGGGGTTGGGAAGCGTATCTGTAACCGGAAGGTCGCCGGTTCCATCCCCAGGCTCTCTGTCCTGGTCGTTGTGTCCCTGGGCAAGACACTTTACCCTACTTGCCTACTGGTGTTGGCCAGAGGGGCCGATGGCGCGATATGGCAGCCTCGCTTCTGTCAGTCTGCCCCAGGGCAGCTGTGGCTACAACCGTAGCTGCCTCCACCAGTGTGTGAATGTGAGAGTGAATGAATAGTGGCGTTGTAAAGCGCTTTGGGTGCCTTGAAAAGCGCTATATAAATCCAATCCATTATTATTACACGCAAGCTTTAAATTTGCAGTTTATCAAGCACCACTGAACATCATTACCTTTAAATCTAAGCTCTCTTCTTCCTCTCCTGTCTTGTCTTTCTTACCTTTCTCCATCTCTGAGTGAAGTTAGCTCTCTTTCTTTTCTCTCCCTTTGAAACAGAGCTGCTGGATCTTTAACTAGCGACACAGTGCACACAAACAGTTTGTGTACGTGCTGATGTGTTGAGCAGATAGAAGCGCTGCATTTAAAATTACCTGCCACTAGGGCTGCCACAAACGATTATTTTGATAGTCGACTAGTCACCGATTATTTTTGCGATTAGTCGACTAATCAGATCATCATCCATTGGACGTAAAACGTACTGCTTATTGCACCAGCAGCATCTGCTCTTATATAACTATCATTAGCTTACAGCTTGAAGTGTTTCAGGTATGTGCTAACTAAAAATAAAGACAAGATGATAGTTTATTAAAGTTTAATGAAATCTGCAGATTGTTTCGGTGAAGTTTAATAAACTCCTTGCTATCTAAAATATAACAGGACACCGGAGTAAATTCTCGAGAATCTCACACTTCTGATAATCAGCTGTCTGCTTGATGTTTGTTCAGCTGTGTAAAAACTATAACTTTATTTAGTGCCCAATAAACACAGGTTATACCCTGTATTAGCCATTTCTGTCCTTTAGATTCTTACTTCATATTTTTCACACTAACAACCTTGGCAGTATAGTCAAACAGAGGGAGCCTGTTACCTGAGCCTGACAGTGATGCCTGATAGTGTAGCACTCCACCTTCTCATCTAAATATAAAAAACTGTATTTCAGTTATGGACGATCTGGTCCTGATCCCAGTCCACACAAAGCCAGAGGACTCTCTGAAGGAGCTGGACGAGCTGCATGATGTAGTTGAAGACATCAGGAAGAAATGGAAAACTGATGTAAGTTTTATGTTTTGATTAAAAAATTCAGACCAATTCAGTTGTATTTGTATAGAGCCAATTCAACACAACAGTTGTTTCAAGGGGCGTTATAGTAAATTAAAAAAAAATGCATGATGACCCACTCCACCCTGCCTTTCCCCCAGCCTGCTTGTGTCACAGTTTGTTTCTGCAATAAAGAGAGGGTTTGGCTTATTTCAAATAAGCAACACTGCACCTGGTCAGGTGTTGCTAGTGATTATACTGACTACATACCTTATAGCAAGGTTAAGTTCTTGACTATGCGGCCTGGTGTGTGACACGTATGACCATGAAATTACCTGGGATTTGTTGCCTTTTAGAATATTTGTAGAATATAGCTGAATATTTTCTCTTACAGCAGAAATCTTCAAGCTGAAATACTACAATATCTTTCTAAAACTAAACAATTACTTTTAGTTTCTAAACCTAACCAAGCAGCGAATAAACAACAAACTGTGAACTAAGCTCCAAAACAGGACACAGATCAAACTCCCTTCATTCAGAATCTTAATAAATAACTTTATCTGACCTTTGTTTTAAAGCAGATCCTGAATATCTCACCTTGTTAATCCATATAGTGACTCAGATTATAATATATTTTTAACTACTTGATTTTGTCATCCTTTAGACAGACCGATAAGGAAGGAAGTCTTCAAGCTGCTTTGCTCATTAACAAATGAAAAGAAAACTTTAAAAACACAAGTGCATAAATCTTTGTATCCTACAGTGAAGTGATGCTCAATAAATGACAGCTCTTCACGGGATCGCATAATAATGAATATATCCTACCATATAAATCTCTGTGCTGTTATTTAAAGAATACATTAATACCATTAGACATTAGAGTGTCACATACTGGCTGTAACAAACATCTGTCATTGTACTAAGTGAGTTCTGCTCTCTTTTGGCATTTTTTGGCAGAATATAATGCTTTTGGGGGACTTTAATGCTGATGGACGATATCTCTCCAAGAAGAAGAAGGAAAAGATTCGCATCTGCTCTTCTTCCTACAACTGGCTCATTGATGACAATGTCGACACCACAGCTAGCAACAAAAATGATAACACCTACGACAGGTGACACACATATAGCACTTTCTATGCCCGAGTTTAAAAAACTTTTTATATAATCACTATATAATGGCACGACCTTTTGGGATATTTCTAATTTCTATTTCTTTGCTTCTGGTGTTTTGAAAAATTGTGCATAATGACCAAAAGGAAATAAGAGTTAGTTGTTATTTGTTTGTTAGAGTTTGTCTGTTTTGTCTGTATTGGGAACGTGCACATGAGGCTGGATGACTCACGAATTCTGATTAAATCTACCTGTGTGTACATTAAATTTGTGTGAAAAAAGTGCAGGAATTCAGGAAATAAATCAGTATAGCTGTAGTGGAGGCATGTAGTCCCAGACTCTTAATGTTTTAAAGATTTTTTTCTCAGAGTGCCTCTCACATAAGAAATAATATTGGCATCAGTGACTTTCAATTTGAGACAGAAAATGGAGAAATAAAACTATTGGCGCTTCACGCTATAAAGTAGACAGACAGAAATGAAGTTCTTAACTGTTTAAAAGAAATGCGTCTCCTCTTTGTCAAACAGAATTGTTGTGTATGGACAGACCATGCTGAACGCCATCGTACCCAACTCGGCCAAGTCCTTCAACTTCCAGCAGGAGTTTGACCTGACCGATGAGGAGGTGAGTTTTTTCTAAGCTCAAGATACAAATGATTTGACAGGTTTTAGCATTTTAAAGGACACCATAAGTGTTGTCATTCAACTTTTTAAGGCCCTGGGCATCAGTGACCATTACCCTGTGGAGGTGGAGCTGAAGACCAAAGATGCGTCTGGGGAAGGACAATCTAAGAAAAAAGGTTATTTTTTCATCTCTGACTCTTACTTTATTTATATTTGACAGCAGGAATGGAGATTGATAAGAATTTAGTGATTCTGATGCCATTATTGATATCATTGAGTTCTCATTGGCTCCGCTTTAAGGGTCACCACCGTCTCTAAAGGAATATATTTGTGCAAATTAATTACACGCTGTGTGGTCAAAGGTTACATGCTGACCTCAATGCTATGATCAGCATTGAGGTCATAACTCAAAAGAGTAACATATTACACATATTACACAGAACACTCTTATTAAAAGTAATGCAGTACATTACTACCATTACTTCCAGGAGAAACTAAGTACTTATACTACACATTACATTTCTTTTTTCTATAAAATTACCTTCAACAAAATGTCTCATAAATACCACATACAGTGGGATGCAAAAGTTTGGCAACCTTGTTAATAGTCATTATTTTCCTGTGTAAATCGTTGGTTGTTACAATAAAAAATGTCAGTTAAATATATCATATAGGAGACACACAGTGATATTTGAGAAGTGGTAAGCTCAATGTAACAGGATAAACCTGAGGCTACAATCCCACGAACCAGCATAAATCCCTATCCTAATGAGGACACACATACAGTGCTGGTATTTGCTTTTTAGGTATGAACACAAAGCCTGCAACACAAAGCAAAGATGAAAACCAGACCAAAGACACTTTAAAACAATCGCCACGTGAGTCTACTGTAGGAACATGAACCAGGAGAAGTGGAAGCTACATCCTGACTACTCATCACTGCTTTTGTTACCTGTGGCAGATCAGGGACTGGCTATTGGGCTGGGATCGGCATTCAGTCAGCTTTAACATCACTCTATTGAACACTTTTTATGATTTTCAAACTCACCCCAACCGCTCGCAGCAGATGGCCCCGCCCCTCCCTGAGCCTGGTTCTGCTGGAGGTTTCTTCCTGTTAAAAGGAAGTTTTTCCTTCCCACTTTCGCCAAAGTGCTTGCTCATAGGGGGTCATATGATTGTTGGGTTTTTCTCTGTATGTACCCTACAGGGTCTACCTTACAATATAAAGCACCTTGAAGTGACTGTTGTTGTGATTTGACCCTGTATAAATAAAACTGAATTAAGGAAATATATTTCTAAAGGTGCTATTGACATAAAATTCTCACCAGATGTCAGTAACAGCCCATCCAATGCACACATTCAATGAAATCAAAGTATACATGTCCATAATTTATGTCTAAAATGACACGGGGAAAATGTTTTCAACATGCTCACTGAATTTTATTTCATGCTTTGAACAAAACCCTTTGTTGGTGATAACGGCATCAAGATGCCTACTGCACGGAGAAACTAGTCACATGCATTGGGTGCAGGTGTGATTTTGTCCCATTCTTTCAGACACCCAGTCTTCAAATCCTGAACTGGAACCTTCAGTGGTTTAGAAATTCTTCGGTAACCAGTGTTATCAGTATGTTTTGCAACAACAAGGCTGCAAAGGTGTAGAATTTGCTCATTGGCTTCATCCTTCATGAGATGTTTCCTGTGTGACACCTTAGTAATGAAACATGGTTCTATAAGCCATTAGTTGAGACTAAACCAGCTGATTTTAATTTGCACTAAATGGCTTTTTTTTTTTTTCATTCCTGTCCCGTTTGGCGCTGCAGTAATCAGAATTATTGTCTGAAGGCCAATTAAAATGCAAAACAAGTGGATCATTGTGGCTTTGCCATACTGGTCCACTTGATTGAGCTTTATTATTTATTTATTTTTTTACTTTTACAACTTATTACAATTGGAACAGACAGGGCTAGGGGATAGAAAAGGGAAAGATGTAGACAAGTTCAAGAAAAGGGGAGGGAAAGAAAAACAGCAGGGAAGAAGGACAGTAAGAAAACTAAAAGCGTCTTTTTGCCTGTTCCTTTGTTCATGTGTTCAATACCTTTTCGTTTGTCATTTCTCTTTATTACACATAACTTTAATGGGTTGTTACTGACATCTGGTGAGAATTTCATGACAACAGCACGTTTAGAAATATATTAACTTAGAAAATTGTTGACATGTGCAGTACTTATTTTACCCATTGTATTTCCTCTTTCTAATATTAACAACAGGACGACAGGAGCAAAAAAGAAAGCAAGGACAAGCATCCAACATGCCAACCAAGAGAGGACGTCGGGCTGTTTAGTGTTAAACTTTAACAATCTTGCTATTAATTTTTAAAATTTGGGTTACTCCAGTTAATTTTTAAACTCAGTTTTTCTTCAGATTTAACAGAAAACCACATCAGGTGGTTCAACGTGATAAAAAAAATAACTCTGTTTGTCTTCTTTACTGAATTTACTGTGGAAAAGACAAATGAGTGTAAAGATATTAGTACTACATGGAAATTAGGTTAGACTATGTAAGAAATAATTGTTGTTTTATTATATGTTTTCCAGACACCTTCCATGGTAAACATGAACTTATTTTGGTTTCTCTTGGTCACTGTATAGATAGCATACCCCACAGGGTCTACCTTGGGCTATTTTGCTATTTAGAGTGGGAACGTATGTATAAATATTTTACTTCTGAGCTAAGGGCATTAGCAGGAAATAAAATGTATTAACATTTTTAATAATGGAAATGACCATAAATTGTTGAAGAGCATGCTGATAAGTGAATAAATGTTTTGTTTGGGAAAATATTTGCAGATTCATTTCAGCTGTTAAATTGAGAATCTGCCTGAATAACCAGGAATGGAGGGATTGAAGCATATTTTGTTCCACCAGTTGAATAATGATGGACTGTTTTTTTCATATTTGATGCAATTAAATGACTGTTTACATTAAACCTGTCATGGTGAATTGGATTAAAGGACTCAGGTGCGAGACTCCTTGCAGAATGACAGTGGATTTATTTACAGTGAAAAGGTGAGTTAACAGTTCGAGTCTATAATCCAAAAAGGGCAGTGCAGTGATACGGCGACCTCTCCTCACGGTGACAGTGCAGTAATAATCCACAACAACTCCTGGTGCCGGTGTTGACCGGCTCCTCCTCCAATCCCTGAACCCTGGAGGCAGATGAGAAAAAACACACGCTCAATAACGAAAACGTCCTCTCCTTCACAAACCGGGTATGCTAATCATGACTACGCTACCCGGTTTAGTTCAACGTTCCAGCGTTGGTTGTGACTCAACCGCCCCGTTAAAAAGGTCTGCGCTGGCAAGGTAATTCTGCACAGGTGCGATGATTCTAGCTCAGGACACTCCCCTCCGGTCAACTGCCGTTCCGTGCCACGGCTTCCGGAAGTACATGTTCCAGCAGAAAAACACATGCACAGGATGGAGAGGAGAACACGACACAGTACACACAAACACCACAACAAATTGGCAAGACGATCAGTGAGGACCGTCTAGCCATGACAAAACCAATTCTTGCTGTTTTTAGTTTTTACAATAACCATGGGCAGGCTGGGGTACTCGAGAAAACAGATGTATGAGTGCCACTTATGACTAGTCCTTTATTTGTAAATCGACTGTACTTGAATAATTGAGTTTCTACTGAAGTTTAAGAATACCCACATATTTTGTGAGGGATTATTCTGACGGGTCACCATAGCAGGTAGATCAGCATGTTTGATTTGGTTCTATTTTAGTGTTTGTTTTTTGTTTTTTAAATTTAAGCGTTAACTGTATTGACAGAAATACACTTCCGTATGATTATATGTTTTGTGAAATTACAATACTCACACTACCTATCCATATCACAACATTTTATATGAGTACCACACATTGCTGTGGCCAAACAGAAGCCAGGAAGAAATCAAGTGTCATGAGTCACTTTGTTGCCATTGTTGCTGCACAGTCTTCCCTTGAAAATATGACAGGAAGGAAACAGTGTAATGTCACAGTGTTTGCCAAAATGATTCTTGAGGACGTTGTTGAGGAAGGTAGTGTGTGTGAAGCTTTGATTTTTATACATGAAAAAAATTTGGTCTCACACGCAAACATTGTTTTCCATCCTCTTTACTCTCTTTGTAGCTTAGTGTTTGTATGTTGGTTGTATTTTGTTTTCATGTCTCAAGGAACCTTTTAACTTAACGATCGTTGCTCAAGAGTTGGGAGTTCGCCTTGTAATCGGAAGGTTGCCGGTTCGAGCCCTGGCTTAGACAGTCTCGATTGTTGTGTCCTTGGGCAAGACACTTCTCCCGTTGCCTACTGGTGGTGGTCAGAGGGCCCGGTGGCGCCAGTGTCCGGCAGCCTCACCTCTGTCAGTGCGCCCCAGGGTGGCTGTGGCTACAATGTAGCTGCCATCACCTGTGTGTGGATGGGTGGATGACTGGATGTGTAAAGCGCTTTGGGGTCCTTCGGGACTAGTAAAACGCTATACAAATACAGGCCATTTAACTTCTGATTTTGCATTTTAAGTCAGTAGTTTAATTTTATTAACTCTATTTTAATGATTTGGCTTGGTCTTCAATAAGAAAGCTTTATGCTTTTAATATTCACAGTTTGTTGAGTAGTATTACTTAGTTTCAGAACCTTTCTGGCCATTAGCTCAAGGTAATGTTTTTGGATATCATTCACTCACAGAAAATATGTTCAATAAAAAGAACCTAATTCACAAGTTGCTTCATGTTATGAGTAGCACTTGGCCAGGGTGGGACAAAAGAACTCACTTTTAACAGGAGTGTGCTGCACAATATGTACACCCTACTGAACATACTCACTTTAAATAAAACAGCAATGAAAATGCAACTTTCTTGTGTTCTTGTGTTTAAAGAGAATTATACCACGGAGTCAGGTACTTCTGATTTGAAGCCTTAGTTTTCCTTGGAGCTACAGTATCCAGAGTCGTACGTAGTGAGGAGGTAAAATTATTAACAAGATAATCAACCTCTGTTGGAGTAGCGTTCAGATAGCTGCTCTGCTCTGTGTTGGTACAGGGCATTGAAGATGATAACAGTGGGTGGATTATATTCTTAAACTTACTTACAGCGCTTTCAGAAAGACATCTACTTTGATAAAGTCTACTCTCCACCGCTGTGTAATCAATTATTGTAAATGTAAATGTTATCAGGAAATGATCAGACAGGAGAGGGTTTTCAGGAAACACTGTTAAATGTTCAGTTTCTATGCCATATGTTAAAACAAGGTCTAGAGTGTGATTAAAGTGGTGGGTGGGTTCTTTTACATTTTGAGAGAAGCCAGTTGAGTCTAATAACAGATTAAATGCCATGTTGAGGCTGTCATTTTTAGCATCTACATGAATGTTGAAATCACCCACAATAATTATTTTATCTGAGCTCAGAACTAAATTAGATATAAAGTCTGAGAAATCAGACAGAAACTCTGTGTAAGGCCCAGGTGGACGATAGATGATAACAAGTAAGACTGGTTTCTGAGGCTAAGCATCAGGCTTTCAAATGAATTAAAAGTCTGTCTTGGTCTTTCATTAATTAATAGGCTGGTGTGAAAACTTGCTGCCACACCGCCCCCTCGGCCTGTGCTTCGAGGTTTCTAGTAGTTAGAATGACTCGGGGGTGTTGATTCATTTAAACTAACATAATCATCCTGCTGCAACCAGGTTTCTGTAAGGCAGAGTAAATCAATTTGTTGATCAATTATTAAGTCATGTACTAACAGAGACTTGGAGGAGAGAGACCTAATGTTTAATAATCCACATTTCACTGTGTTACTCTTTGGTTCAGATGTGGATACTGTATTGTTCTTTCTTTGTAATTGTTTATGTTTAAGTTGTTTGTTGCTGGTTTTTAGTTTGTTTTTTGTCTGTTTGGGAGCTGACACAGTCTGTGTGGAGATGGGGTTTTTTTTGGGGGGGGGGGGGGGGGGGGGTAGCAGGAGGAGAGAAGCTGCAGAGAGGCGTGTAAGACTGCAACTCTGCTTCCTGGTCCCAACTCTGGATAGTCAAATTTTGGGGGGTTTAATAAATTTGTCCATATTTCTAGAAATGAGAGCTGCTCCATCCAAAGTGGGATGGATGCCGTCTCTCCTAACAAGACCAGGTTTCACCCAGAAGGTTTGCCAATTATCTATGAAGCCCACATCGTTTCTGGAACACCACTCAGACTTCACTTCTGTGAAGGCCTCTCCAGGGAGGTGGGTGTGGCGCCCAGCAAAGGTAAGCTGGTACTCCAGCCGAGAGTGGGGCTAAGAATTCAGGTCTGATTGCTACAGTGTTTGCTTAAAAAAAGTCTTGAGAGCATTGTTAAGGAAGCAAATGTTGTTTTAAAAATACTAAATAACAATAAAGAAGCAGAAGCAAACAGAGGTGCAACCCAAAGCAGAGTAAAGAACAATAACACGTACAAGTCATCTGTCCGTGTTAGTAGTGTTGTACCGTCTGTGAACATAAAGAAAGATCATAACATCACTACTTCCATACGGCTTAAAACCCTGCTCAACTTAAGGTACCACATCTTGTTAACTTACCTTATATATTTCATTTTTAACTATAACTGAAACTGCAAACACATATTTAAAGTTTGGAACATAAGTTTTTGTACGTCTAATGATGCAAAGCTAATAATGTTAATGATGCTGATACCCTAAATATTAATGATCCAGTTATTTCTTGGTCTTTCATTCAACCAACCACTTTGATCAAGTTGCATCACTGGTGGGATTCTTTAAGTTTCTGTCAAAGATTTATGCAGTTGACAAAAACATTCATCAAAAACATTTAACATCTGATTAATAATTCTTATTATTTTGACATGATTTGAATGATTTGCAAGCTTTTTCAAAATCCCTTTACCCTTATAGTGTAATTCTTCATATTACATACAAATATGTAATTGTCATGGTGCTGGGTCGTTGACCCAGCGTTTTGTGTTTGGCATTATGTTTATTATTATTACTGATTTGATGTTTAATTTCTTCATGGTTATCTTATTAGTATGTAGGTTTCATTCTCAGGGTTTCCAGTTCTTGGTTTATTTCCTGTGTCATTCTCCTGGTGCTTCGTTCATGTCCCTGAGTTTGTGTTTGTGAATTTCCTGTTTTACTCCACTGTGTTAGCTTGTCTCTTCCTGTCATCTTGTGAATTGGGATCAGCTGTGCTCCCCTCCTGTGTGTCATTACCTGATTTCCTTGTGTGTGTATATATAGTGGGTGCGTTCTGCTCGTCTGCGTTTCATTGGGGTGTTTGTTCCTTAGGCTGCATCTCTCTGCCCGTCACGTTATTATTTCAGGTTTGCTCTTTAGTTTTCTTCACTAACTTCTCATGCCTCATTGCCTGTTTTTGTTATTCTGCCACTTTGTAAATAAACGTTCATTCATATCATCAGTCTTTTGCCTGCATTTTAGGTAGTGATGGGCAGATGAAGCTTCATAAAGCACTTCATCCAATTGGTTCATCCCTGCGCAAAGCTTCTGGAAGCTTCATTTGCTCTAGTAGGACATCTACTGGACCTAAAAATATTAGTTGGCATGAATTTGAAGAGTGTGGCACACAGCCTGTAAATGTCAACAACAAAAGGAGTGTGTAAAACATGTATATTGTAGTGATGGCAGTATACTGTGTATATTTATACTGGCATTTATCTTACTATTAAATTAGAAAAGTAGTGTTACTGTAGTTAGTAGGGGTGCAACGATATTCGTATCGATATTGAACCGTTCGATACAGTGCTTTCGGTTCGGTACGCATATGTATCGAACAATACAACATTTGTAATTTATTTTATCAACTTTCCTTCTGACGATGCTGTCTGTGTTGAGCGCTCAGTGAATCTGTGTTCGACTACTCCGCCTAGGCTGCACTGTCGAGCGCAGATCCACTGAGCGCTCAACACAGACAGCATAGTCAGGAGGAAGAGCGCAGGGCAAGCTAGCGAGACAGAAGTTAAGCTCTCCTTGCAAGATGGACCTCCCCCACCCTCATTCAGATCTGGCGTTTGGAATTATTTTGGTTTTCATGTGACGTATGACCCTGAAGGTAAGCGAGTCATGGACTAAAGTAAAACAGTATGTTGGATGTGCCATGCAATGCTTAATTACATTGGTGTGAACTAGTGTGTTAGCGCAGTTAGCTCGTTAACGTGTTGGCCGTCTAGCCCCATGCACGGGGCGATCGGCGGTAGCTCGTTAACGGAGATTTGCCGTGTTGTGGCGTTAAGGTCATTTCAACGAGATTAACCTGAAAGCACTAGTGGGAACACAACGAATATGACTGCACATTTACGCCGACATCATCCTAGTGCAAAGACAAAAACAACAAGCATGCTACTAACTTTAGCCGAGTCATTTAGACAGCTGTTAGCACGTGATTCTTCTTATGCTGCTGAGAATATAGCCCAGAAGAAGCGGATAGTATAGCTTTTATTTTGGAAAGAGACATTTCTCTGTAATAAACTCTCTTTTCCAAAGATGAGTGATTCCTCAATCAGATACAGGGCTTGCAAAATCGCTAGCCCGACGTCCCGGAGCTAGCGATTTTTCCAGTCGGGCTACCAAAATCTCTCTGCCCTGCCCGTCGGGCTATTGTAGGAAAAATATATGTCAATGCTTTTGCATTCTTTCAGAAATGTAGCTGGGTAATTATGTCATTGGCATCGGTGAGCCACTGTCAATATGTGACATAGTATTTAGTATTTATTTATTTATTGTCATTGTCAAGAACAATGAAATTGCGTTTGGGGCTTCCATACAACCCAAAAAAAGAAGAAAATAATAAATACCCCTTAAAACCCAAGTGTACATATTTAACCCAGTGTGACTCCAATGCAATAAGACAATCCTTAGCAATAATGTTCGTAGAAATTCAGACAAAGACCTGAGAAACATGACAAAATACAACAATGCAACCCATTCAATATTATTGTACTGTGAGATATGATATCAGATATGATAGTTATCTATTTAAGAAAGAGGGGGGGGCAGGAGGGGGAAGAGAATAAAGATATGATGCACCAATGCAGACCAGTTCATTGCTATTAAGAAGTTGGATATGGTTATTGTCCGTGAGAGGGGGGCAGAGAGTTCAGGAGCCTCATATTGAAATCGCGTTTGAATTTGCGCTTGTTTTTTTGCTTTCACTTTGCAATGACAGCACTGATCTGTGAGTGATGATAATTTGTGCACCAATTCCTCTGACATCGTCTTATTAATCGTTAGCTTACTATGCAAACATGACAAGTGAAATCTCCCGCAGCTTAAACATGTGAGAGGTTGATCGCGCAGAGAATCGCTGAGCTTATGTGAGTACGTGTGTAAAAGCAGCAGGATTTATATTTGACTACGATGACCTGGATGACTGAGAACCTTCACAGACAGATATATATTTTAGTTCTGCTGAGCCAAATAAGACAGGTCAGGGTGAAGAAGTGACAGCCAAAGAAAAGCTTACCACAAAACGGAGAAGTTATGACAAATCAGACTATAAGGCAAAAAGAAAGTGCAGCTTTATGGTTTCATGGACAAAAGAATTTCTGTGGCTGCAATATGACGAGCTAAATAACCAGGGCTGCACATAAGTGGTCCGCAGGTGCGCATTCGCTGTCAAAATAAAAAACGCGCACAAGGGTTAGGGTTAAATCTAAAAACTGTACTTTTGAGTTAAAATATATATTTATAATTTTAATAAATGACAAATTAAAAAGGCATGAACATTTTTTTGTATCGAAAAAATATCGAACCGTGACACCAAAGTATCGAACCGAACCGAACCGTGAATTTTGTGTATCGTTGCACCCCTAGTAGTTAGAGCTGTTTCTAGTATTAAATTGTCATGGCTTCAGTTTTTTGACTTATTAGAGATTTAACTGAAAACCACATCAGGTAATTCTCTGTGGTAAATGAAACACCCTCTGTTAGTCTTTAGTATTTATAGTACTCAAAAAATCAGGATGAATGTACTGTAGAAATTAAAAATTAGTTTACAGATATTAGTATTGCATGGAATTAATTTTCCATGGTAAACCTGAATTTCAATATATAGATGGATAGATGGATGGATAGGTTTTAAAGTCATAATAAATATTATTCGTGCACAGAAACAATATTTGAAACATTTTCTTTATTCTGCATTGAGAGCAAACACTGACAGAGGCATAGCTTACACACTTACAGTGTGCTGATGCAAAGCTTTGTGTAAGATTTAACTTTTTCCCCCCTGGAGAATCCTCCTGAACCAGTTAAGGTATTTTGAGATATCTGTATAGACATTGGGGACATCCGGATAGTCACACTGTCCCAAGTTTTCACCAATTGCCTTGTTGAAAGAAACAATACCGACAGCCATTCCCTTGCAGACCAGAGGGCCACCAGAATCACCCTGTAAGGAGGAAGTATTTACTTTGTTCATGTGATACTTAATGCAGAGTGCTCATATATTTCTCAACCACAGAGCAGTTAGCAAGAATTTTTAAGGAAAGGACAGAAAACATACCTGACAGAATCCTTTATTTGTGTTGTATCCACCTGCACAGATAACATTGGGAGGAAGATTGTATCCAGGAAACTTTTGAGCCCAAGCATTCTGGCAGACTTGTGGGCCGATGACAGACACATCCACCACTCTCAGGTCGTCAACAACACTACCGTAAGTGTTTGTCTTACCCCATCCAGCCACTTGGCACTTCTCATTTTCATTTAATGTCATTTCACGGAAGGGAAGTCGAATGAATTGAATTGTCTTGCTTGGTTGGACAGGTCTAGACAGCTAGAGGCACAGAAATAAAGAGTAAAGATTAAAAATAAGTGAAAACATGTAACAGCAACACCTATCAATTATCTTTTTTTTAAGTAAGCACTTTTCCCCTCAATTAGAAATTTGTTTTTCAATAAGTGCATTGTAAATTCAAACACTCAAAAATATAAAACTTCCTGTGTGGTGTGAGAAAACAAAAAGATAAAAACCTTACTTTTAAAAGCATGATGTCGTATCCAGAGTCAACATTCTGAAAATATGGGTGTTTGTATTTCTCAGCAATCTGTATCACAAGCTTATCAGCACTCCTCAGATGGTGGTTACCAAGGACTACGTACCAAGGATTCCTGAATAAAATATAATAATGAGATCATCAGTAGATTTTCTGCAGTTACATAAACAACATGATGAAAATATTAATACATTTTTATAGTTAAATTCAATTTTATGTATTTACTGAATTTATTCAAAAAATGTTATGGTTTTAGTTTGTAAGGGAAGAACTTAAATAATTATTATTACATTATACAGTACTAAATATACATGTCATATATATATATATATATATATATATATATATATATATATATATATATATATATATATGTGTGTATATATATATATATATATATATGTGTATATATATATATATATATATATATATGTGTGTATATATATATATATATATATATATATATGTGTATATATATATATATATATATATATATATGTGTATATATATATATATATGTGTGTATATATATATATATATGTGTGTATATATATATATATATGTGTATATATATATATATGTGTATATATATATATATATATATGTGTATATGTGTGTATATATATATATATATATATATATATATATATATATATATATATATATAAATAAAAAAAAAAAAGCTGGATAGCGTAGTGGTTAGACTACATTGGAACAGAGGATCGCAAGTTCGATTCCTGCCTGGGGCGTCTGTATCCAGTAAGGGTCCTAAGGCTAGACCCCCTATGCTAAGCAAGCCTACCGCAGGCATGCCGGCTCGGACGTCGCCCGGATGTATATATGTCATATATATATATATATATCGTCATATATATGTCATATATATATATGTCATATATGTAGAGAGAGAATTTATATATATAAGAAATTTCCTTGGAGGAAAGATTACTTACAGGTCACAGTGTGCAGCAGTCATTACAAGGTTCTCAGACACAAGAAATCCTCCACAAATATGGGACCCTCTGTAATCCAGCACTGATGCCATATACAGCATTTCGTTGTCTGGGGCTATTTGCCCATTTATAATTTCACTTCCGAGGACTAATAGCATTAGGAGGAAACAAAATTAATAAAAATTATTTAAAAAATATTAATATTCCACACAAGTATTCATGGTGCAACTTACCATTTTGCCTGAGGAATGTCAGCGCATAAATGACCACAAATGACTGCAGAGCAAACATCTTGGTGGTGAAATGCTCGATCTGTTATGTTGAGGCCGACGGGTCAGTCCTTTTAAGCAGTTTGTACCAACTAACATCTGACTTTTAACCACTTCCTGTGAGTAACATGTTTTTGAAATTTTCCACAGCAAATACTTCACTATCACCATCTGTTATATGTGCACCCATTTCTCATTAACAGTATTGAATTTCAAACAAACTACAGCTAAATCTTCTGCTTACTGAGAAATGCTCCCTTTGCTTTTCTTTGGGTGCACAAGATGCTTTAGCTTGGAACTAGAAAAACCAAAATCAAAGTGAAGGGCTCAAATAGATACTTGAGGATTTTCACTTTTGTTTTATTTTATTTTGCAGTTATTCGCACTAAACCCAAACAACCACCATCTTCACTCATTGCACTCCCACTGGCATCAGCTGGAGACCTGCCAAGGTCGAAGCTGACTGGAACAACAAAAATTGTTCTCTGATAACAAGACTGTTGTTGGAGCTCTTGTCCCTCCTTCACGACCAACTGGGCTCACTGGAGACTTGTTGACCTCTTCTTTCAGCTGAACACGGGATACACACACATATGCATGTAATTGACACAGACCCCCCCCCCTTCCAAAAAAAAAAGCTTCTCCCAGCTGACTTAGGCGACAGTTCTGGACCAGCGCTGTAGGATGGCAGCAGGAGGGGATGTGTATTTTCATTGCTTTGCTACCTATTCTGACCTGTCTTACCAATGTGATGTTTGTGTAATACAGTGGCTTGCAAAAGTATTCGGCCCCCTTGAACTTTTCCACATTTTGTCACATTACAGCCACAAACATGAATCAATTTTATTGGAATTCAACGTGAAAGACCAACAAAGTGGTGCACACGTGAGAAGTGGAACGAAAATCATACATGATTCCAAACATCTTTTTACAAATAAATAACTGCAAAGTGGGGTGTGCGTAATTATTCAGCCCCATGAATCAGCACTTTGTAGAACCACCTTTTGCTGCAATTACAGCTGCCAGTCTTTTAGGGTCTGTCTCTACCAGCTTTGCACATCTAGACACTGAAATCCTTGCCCATTCTTCTTTGCAAAACAGCTCCACAACTGCTCTGTGATGCCTCAGAGTTTGTCTAAGAGAATACTGGGAGCAACAACACCATGAAGTCCAAAGAACACACCAGACAGGTCAGGGATAAAGTTATTGAGAAATTTAAAGCAGGCTTAGGCTACAAAAAGGTTTCCCAAGCCTTGAACATCCCACGGAGCACTGTTCAAGCCATCATTCAGAAATGGAAGGAGTATGGCACAACTGTAAACCTACCAAGACAAGGCCGTCCACCTAAACTCACAGGCCGAACAAGCAGAGCGCTGATCAGAAATGCAGCCAAGAGGCCCATGGTGACTCCGGACGAGCTGCAGAGATCTACAGCTCAGGTGGGGGAATCTGTCCATAGGACAACTATTAGTCGTGCACTGCACAAAGTTGGCCTTTATGGAAGAGTGGCAAGAAGAAAGCCATTGTTAACAGAAAACCATAAGAAGTCCCGTTTGCAGTTTGCCACGAGCCATGTGGGGGACACAGCAAACATGTGGAAGAAGGTGCTCTGGTCAGATGAGACCAAAACGGAACTTTTGGCCAAAATGCAAAATTCTATGTGTGGCGGAAAACTAACACTGCACATCACTCTGAACACACCATCCCCACTGTCAAGGTTCAAGGTTCAAGGTTCTTTATTTGTCACATGCATAGTTATACAAGTATAACACACAGTGAAATGTAGCCTGACACGCTCCTCGACATGTGCAAAAAAATTGGGGGGGGGGTGTAGAGGAAGAATATTATGTGTATATATATATATATATATATATATACATATAGTATATACACTGGGTGAATGTGCAGTAGTAGCAGCAAGCAGGTGAATTCTGTACATTAATATGAATAGACATCTGACTATTTTACAGGATAGACAATATAAACATATTTAAAATTAAAGGAATTGAAATGTACATTGTGCCTTGGTTTAGTGTCTGGAAGAGTCCTGTCTCAGTCAATTATAGAAGATGTGAGAGGGCGGGTGTGTGTGTTTAGGGCACGGATGGCTTGGGGATAGAAGCTCCTCTTGAGTCTCTCTGTCCTTGCCCGGAAGATGCGGAACCTTCTACCAGATTGCAGAAGTTGGAACAGTTTGTTGCCAGGATGGGACGGGTCCTTCAGTATCTGCGCTGCTCTAGTCCGGCATCTCCTGGTGTAGGTGTCCTGAAGCGGGGGGAGAGCAATCCTGCAGCAGCGTTCTGCTGTACGGATCACTCTCTAGAGAGCTTTTTGGTCCTTCACACAGCTGTTCCCAAACCACGATGTCATGTTCTGTGTGAGGATGCTCTCCACAGCGCCTGTATAGAAAATCCTGAGGATCTTTGGAGAGACCCTGAACTTCCTCAGTTGTCGTAGGTGATACAGGCGCTGCCTAGCCTTTTTGGTCTGGACCTGAATGTGGGCAGCCCATGTCAGGTCTGAGGAGATGTGGACACCGAGATACTTGAAGGACTGCACCCTCTCCACTGGAGCTCCATTGATGATAATGGGCTTGTAGTCTCTGTGTTGACTCCTTCTGAAGTCCACCACCAGCTCCTTGGTCTTGCCGACGTTCAGCTGGAGGTGGTTGTCCTGGCACCACGATGCCAGATTCTTCACTTCATCCATGTAGGCCGTCTCATCGTTGTTGGAGATGGCACCCAACACCACTGTGTCGTCAGCAAACTTCACAATGGTGTTGGAGCCATGGGTGGCCACACAGTCTGAAGTGTAGAGGGAGTAGAGCAGTGGCGAGAGGACACATCCCTGAGGTGCTCCTGTGTTGATGGTGATGCTGTTGGAGAACAGAGCGTTCTCACTCCCGAGGCGTAACATGTCGACGTTTTGTCACGTCCCGCGGCGTTCCTGAGGAACGCGAAAGGAGACCTTCGGCGTGCTTATGGTATGGAATCCAGTGCAATGACACTCCCGCGGTAATAGACGTTCCAGCCCTGTATTCCAGCCCTAAACCTAACCTTATCCCTAGCCCTGACCATAACCTTATTCCTGACCTTAACCAGGACTTTAATGATGTTAAATAGCGTGTTTCTAAGCGATTTGAAGAAAAAGAGCGAACATGTGTAGATTCAGTCCAGACGGTTCTCATATTTCCTCTTTTTTCCGAGGTCGTCATTTAGGAACGTGGTGGGTAGCCGAAAACGTAATATGGTGACGATTTGTCACCTAGTGTAAAATGTTACGCTTTGGGAGTGAGAACGGGTTGTGGAGAAGCACCTGCCCACCCTCACCACCTGAGTTCTGCCAGTGAGGAAGTCCAACACCCATGCACACAGATGGCTGTTAAGTCCCAGATCCCTCAGCTTTGTGAACAGTCTGCAGGGCACTATTGTGTTAAACGCTGAACTGTAATCAACAAACAGCATTCGCACATAGTTACCCTGTTTCTTGTCCACGTGGCTGAGAGTGGTGTGTAGGACGTGGGCGATGGCATCCTCTGTGGATCTGTTGGATCTGTAGGCGAACTGCAGCGGATCTGTGGTGTCTGGGCTGCTTCTCCACTCCACACTCACCTCCTCTCTTAAGCCAGAATCACAATGTCTACTAAAATAAATGTATCACATAACCTTGTGGCCATAAAATATAGAAACTGCAATTAACCCAGCCCTTATAAATGTGGCATCAATAGAAAGCCCAGGATGTCCCTTGACAGTACAGCAGGAGTCATAGAAATTGCATATATAGTGCTTGACATAGAGGGCTCAGACTCATGTCCTTAACAGAGGACTAAGATGATTTGCTGGGTATTAGGAGGTTATCATCCGTCTGGGTTCTTGGCTAGCCTTGCATTAGCATGCTGTTTGTGCAGATGCTTGTTGTTTTAGCATCGTAATGCAGTTGTTTCTATCCTGGATGCAGGTTCCACTTTACCATCCCACTGTTGTCCTTTTGTGTAATAAAATAAAAGGAATGTCCATATCTCCTCCGTCTTCTCCTGAAACATATCCACCACCCATCTCCAGTACGTAAACTAAAATTAGCTGATTGTAGAGCAGGAAGAAAAAAGGGTGTCTCCGTGATAATTTTTCTTTTCTTTTTTTTCTGCCATGTCAATAACTGAAGAACCTTTGTAAAGTAAATTATGGTATAATTATAGCTGTAATGTACTTACTGAAATTAGTACAGCCGCACATTAAATTACTGAAAAATGAAATGTGATTACAGTAGTCTGTCACTCTAACATACCACACCCAACACTGTCACCTAACACTTTCTGAACACTGTCACATCAATATTATTTGAATCCTAATAGTTTTATTCTTACATTTAAAAAACTTCATTTTCATCCACAGCTGTGAGGACTATAGCATGTTACTTAGTCCCTATGGACCCCAAAGCACTTTACACTACATTCAGTCATCCTCACACACATTCATACACCGGTGATGGCAAGCTACAGCCACAGCTGCCCTGGGCCGGACACTGGCGCCACTGGGCCCTCTGACCAACATCAGTAGGCAATGGATGAAGTGTCTTGCCCAACGACACAACGACCGAGACTGTCGGAGCTAGGGCTCGAACCGGCAACCTTCCGATTACTTATCGATACGGGCATCAGATCGGCATCAAACTGTGACACTTAATAAACATACACAGATACAGAGTGGTGCATGAAACATTATGATAACAGTGTGAACAAACTGATCAATGTGAGTCGAATGCCACATGATCTCACTGGTATCTTCTGATAAGTGGGGTGTGGAAATAGTGACTTTGCTGGAAAAGGGAATGGGCATTTAGAGTTTTTGCTAGTGAATTTTCTCTGTGTTCAAATGTTTTCATGCATACTGCTATACATGGAGCCACATCAAACTGATTTAAGGTGGGTGTGAAGGATGGATGTCTTTTTTAGAGTTTTTGCACAGATGCATTGTGGATACATCTCTGGCCTGATGAATAACTGACATGGAACCATTGTGGTAAAACAGATGGCATAAAAAGCAGATGTAACTACCACAGTTTTCTGAAATCTTCTTTTGAAATTTCAACATGATCACTGTCACCATACTGGTTGCAAACAAAACAAAGAATAAAGAAAAAAAAGGGTTGCAACGAGGAGTGAAACTGTTTACTCAACTTGTCAATTACAATAACTTAGTGAAACTTAAAAGAGTGAGTTTAATATATAAAGTCTTACACTCCCTTGCTCCACCACCACTAAAGCAGTTCATTAGGCATAAAGAAAGCTCAGACAGGACCACTCGAGCTTTAATCCGAGGAGACTTGTTTATACCCCACAGACGGACAGCATTTGGGCAGAACGTCCTCTCTGTTAAGGGTGGCCATCTGTGGAACAGTCTTCCTCAACCCATTAGAGAATGCTCTACACTCAATTTGTTTAAGGCAAAGGTTAAAAACTGGTTATGGACAAATCAAGTGTGTGATCATGTATGAGTTGTATAGTTTTAATGTTTTATTTGGGAACAGAATGGTGTGTATGTGTAAGTTTGGTGATGGAGTTTTTATTATGAATGAACGATGAATTTTTATGAATTATTATGTCTATTTTTTATGCTTAAGGACAACAGATTAAAATTAGCCTTTGGCTATAATCTGGTATGTTTACATTCATGTAATTTTTTTTTACATTTATGTTCATTAACATGCATTGTCCTAAATAAATAAATAAATAAATCTACAAGTCATGCCAATGAGCTCAACAGTGACGATCCTCCTTTCTTATACACTTTATGACAAAATTTTATCAAATAAACTTCATGTTTTTTTCAATATGATCAGATAAATGGGACTGAGTCCATCCACTCAGCAGGAAAGTGTTAGGTAAATACATGTGGCAGGCAGAGGGTTGGAGGCCAGCAACTAAGGGACTTTATTTTTTTCTAGCCTGTAAACTATTTAGATCGATAAAAAGCTATGTTTAGCTTACAGGGTGTTACATATCCAACGCAATTCAATTTTACTTGCCAAATCAGAACAGTCACTTCAAGGCGCATTATATTGTAAGGTAGACCCTACAATAATACATACAGAGAAAAGCTCAACAATTATATGACCCCCTATGAGCAAGTGACAGTGGGAAGGAAAAACTCCCTTTTAACAGGAAGAAACCTCCAGCAGAACCAGGCTCAGGGAGGGACGGGGCCATCTGCTGCAACCAGTTGGGGTGACAGAAGGAAGACAGGATAAAAGACATGCTGTGGAAGAGAGACAGAGATTAATAACAAGTGTGATTCAGCAGAGAGGTCTATTAACACCTGTTGAGTGAGAAAGGTGACTGGAAAGGAAAAACTCAATGCATCATGGGAAACCCCCGGCAGCCTACGTCTATTGCAGCATAACTAAGGGAGGATTCAGGGTCACCTGGTCCAGCCCTAACTATATGCTTTAGCAAAAAGGAAAGTTTGAAGACTGATCTTAAAAGTAGAGATAGTGTCTGTCTCCCGAATCCAAACTGGAAGCTGGTTCCACAGAAGAGGGGCCTGAAAACTGAAGGCTCTCCCTCCCATTCTACTTTTAAATACTCTAGGAACAACAAGTAGGCCTGCAGAGCGAGAGCGAAGTGCTCTAATAGGGTGATATGGTACTACAAGGTCATTAAGATAAGATGGGGCCTGATTATTTAAGACCTTGTATGTGAGGAGCAGGATTTTGAATTCTGGATTTAACAGGAAGCCAAAACAGGAGAAATCTGCTCTCTCTTTCTAGTCCCTGTCAGGACTCTTGCTGCAGCATTTTGGATTAACTGAAGACTTTTCAGTGAGTTTTTAGGACATCCTGATAATAATGAATTACCATAGTCAAGCCTGGAAGTAATAAATGCATGAACTAGTTTTTCAGCATCACTCTGAGACAGGATATTTCTAATTTTAGAGATGCTGCGCAAATGGAAGAAAGCAGTCTTACATATTTGTTTAATATGTGCATTGAAGGACATGTCCTGGACACGGTGACTCACAGTGTTACTGGAGGCCAAGGTAATGCCATCCAGAGTAAGAATCTGGTTAGATACCATATTTCTAAGATTTCCAGGGTCGAGTAAAATAACCTCAGTTTTATCTGAATTAAGAATCAGAAAGTTAGCGGCCATCCAGGTCTTTATGTTTTTAAGACATTCCTGCAGTTTAACTAATTGACATGTGGCAGGCTTTGATTTACATATAAACTCAGAAATATCAGATAAATCAGGAAGATGAAAAGTGAAAAACGGCGCAAAATAGACAAAAGGTTCTGGAGAGGGGACAGACACAACATTTGAACTGAGTTGCTGGTGGATGTTATTGATTCAGCATCAATAACATCCACCAGCAATGCAGTGGCTGAACAGCATCAAGGAGTTACAGATTTCCGAAGAATAAAAGTTTGGTGATAAAGCGTTGGGGGGTTGAATTAGTTTGTTGAGAACTAAAAACAAAATCATTGCGTTACCCTCATAAGAACTGATAATACCCAGTGTTGGTCAAGTTACTTGAAAAAAGTAATCAGTAACTAATTACTGATTACTTCCCCAAAAAAGTAATCCCGTTACTTTACTCATTACTTATTTTCAAAAGTAATTAATTACTTAGTTACTTAGTTAATTAGTTACTTTTTAAAAACACGATTTACAACCTGAAGAGGTGATAAAGTGATAGATCTTTCAGCCCAATTCTACTTTTTCTGCATAATCCATCATACAAAATGTAATCAAATGGAAAAGTCTCTTTTTAAAACTTGTTTTATTAGTTTTAATCTTTTAACTTTATGCATCAAGCAAAGATTTAATTATATGCAACATTCTCTGACTGGAAGAAATTTGTTTAACATTTAAACCTATTTTCTGCACATTCCAGCACATAAAATAAAATATTTTTGTGTTTACACTCAGTCTTTCAAATAGATGCAAGTAAAACACAGCAGAACATAAATAAAGTCAAAGACTCAGCGGTCCTGTTGCTCTATTTTCACCTGTAAAGCAGGGGCAGGCGGAGGTTTACCCTGGTGCAGGTGTGCCGCGGTCAGTGGAAGAATCCGCGAGTTTCTCTGTGAGTTTCTCATTACGTCGTAGCTACTCGGTGCTTGCTCGGAAGTTTAGGGGTTTTTTCGCTGTAAAAAGAAGTTTTCTTCCCACGCACAACGGACACTAATGTTTTTGTCACTTTTTATGGAATCAAACTCAAAGTAAGGTCAGTACTTCCACGCTTTAAACGCTGCACGCTCATACTCTCTCCCACAATCGATATGTGATCCATTGTTGATCTGCACACAGCTGTTGTCACGAACGGCGCACTCGCTTACGTCAGTGTCGTGAGACATTCTCGCAAAAAATCACGGTTTTAGTAACGCAGTAACGCAGCGTTCCTACGGGAAAGTAACGGTAATCTAATTACCGTTTTTGCAATAGTAATCCCTTACTTTACTCGTTACTCGAAAAAAGTAATCAGATTATAGTAATGCGTTACAAGTAACGCGTTACTGCCCATCTCTGATAATACCTGAGTAGAAACTTTGTTTGGCCTTGTTGATGGAGTCTTTATACTGAAGTATGGTATTTGTAGTTTTCTGCATCAACAGTTAAACCAGATTTCTTGTATGTACGCTCTTGCTGCCGAGCTTTGGCCTTCAATGCTCGAGAATGTCAACATCAATGTTCTTGATGTTGCGGAACAAGATGAGATGGGTTGGCTTGGTAGAGGAGCAGCTGAGAGTGAGGTTAAATGAAAGGAGGAAATGGTCAGTTATGGGAATTTCATCAGCAGAAAGATTTGAGGGCGTAAGACCAGAACAGCAGATCAAGTCCAAGGTGTGTCCTTTGGAGTGAGTGGGAAAGTCAATAAATTGTTTAAATCCAAAGCCCTTGAGACAGAAGGAAAAGTCTCTGGTGAGCAGAAGGTCCAGTGAGCTCATATGCAAGGCACTCTAGGGAGCTTAAAGTATCAACATTAACTGGCAGGACTTTCAAGTGCTGGCGAAAAATGATCATGAGGCACCCCCCCACGACCTGAGCAGCGAGGTTTAAAAAGTAAACAAACCCCTGAGGAGTGGATTTATTTAGCTGAGAAAAGTCATCGGGTTGTTTCCAGGTTTCAGTTAAACAGAAAAAGTCAAACTTACAGTCAGATAGGAGGTCTTGGATGAGAGGTCCCTTATTTGTCAGTGAGCTGATATTTAGAAGACCAAAGTTGAGTGGAGAATTTTCTTTTTTGCTAATTGCGGTGGGTGTCCTGGTCAGGTGGGCTAGAGATCGGTGGTTGACAGCCTGATCAGAGGTCCTGCGAGGGCGGCGAGTAGCAGACCAAAACGATTTAATTCCACTGGAGTTGAGGAAAATTCTGCGGGACCCACGATGGACGTATCTCCGGCGAGGCTGGAAAGTGATGTCCGGGTGGCAGTGGAGCGCCGCCGGCAATGGGAGCGACAGCTGTCCGCGAATGCGCAGGAGCTCAGCGGACATATAGCGGAGCAGTCCAGCATCAGGACAATCCAGAATAGTGCCGACCAGCTCAAAAACATCTCGGCCCACATCTATCCCAAAAAGGTAGACATCTTCAATGTCCTCGATCGACAGTCCCGCCAGGCACACGACACTCCAGTTTTTCCACCCGTCCATCGTGTATCTGGCAAGGAATGTCCTTCCAAGACAATCAGGCTCCCCTTAATTCAGCTTTCATCTTTCTTTTTGTTATTATATTTGTAGACTTGCTTTTCTGAACTCAATAAAAGCTGCTTTTGGATATATGGTCCGCACAAGTCAGCCACTAAAAACAAACCTGTCACGGTTCTGGGTCAGGTTGACCCAGTATTTTGAGTTATGTTTTGGTTTATTTTTGAATGATTGTTCTTTATGTTTCTCTGGTGCTTTGTTGGGTTTTATGATGAATCTGCCTTTCAAGTTACTTTGGTGTGTTTGTTTCCTTATTCTCTTAGTGCTTGTGATGATTATGATGATGTTCTATGTTCCAGCTTATTCTGGTTTATTCTTAGTTCTGCCCGTGTTAAGTCTGTGTTTCTTAGTCTGCATCCTTGTGTCTTATTTCCTGTTTTATTGTGAAAGTCTATGTCTTATGTTAGTGTGTGCCGCTTTGCTCCCCCTGTCTCGTTAGTCCAATTTCTCCCAGCTGTGTCTCCCTCCTGTTGCCCATTCCCTGATTACCACCCTGTGTATATTAGTCCTGTGTTTTCCTGTGCTCAGTGTCGCGTCGTACCCTCAAGCTGTGTGTTTCCTCGTGTGCCTCGCTGCAAAGTGTGAGTTTATAGTTTTCCCAGTTTAGTTTAGTATGCTTTTCCCCTGTCAGCAAATAAAGCTGAGTTTTTTGAGTTCATGCCTCGAGTCTGAGTGCCTGCATCTTGGGTCCAACTCCTGCCTGCCACACAGCGATTCATGACAAAACCATTTTAGAATATAATTCATTATTGTAACCTACTTGAAGTACAATTAGAGAATCATTCTGTGAATTTTACTTGTTTCTTTCTTGAGGTTTTTCTGCTTTCCCAAAAAAGGAGCAGTTCTAAAAAACATTCTTACAACACCTATTACTGTTGGCACCTAATAATTGGCCCTCCATGATGCAGGCTGTGCTGGAGCATTCTTCTTGTTAAAAGGGAGTTTTTCCTTCCCACTGTCTATTAGATCGACATGATAAAATAAGTAAATATACAGAGTAGCACATTAAACATCATGAAAACAGTTTGAACAAACTGATAACACTCGAATGTCACATGATCTGATTGGTTTCTTCTAATTAGTGGGGTGTGTAAATAGTGACATTTGCTGGAAAAGGGAATGGGCATTTAGAGGCTTTGCTGTTGATCGTTCTCTCTTCTGTTCTCTCAGTTTTCATGTACACCTCTAGACATGTAGCCACATCAAATTAATTTAAGGTGACTGTGAATGATTTAAAAAAAATCTTTTGATGTTTTTCAGTGTTTTTGCGGATATGAAAATCTGACAGGAAACAACTGTGCTAAACAAAGACACCATGAAAAGTGATTGCAACTACTGGAGGTTTCTGAAATCTTCTTTGGAAATTTCAAAACTATCACTGTCACCATGCTGGTTTCTAAACAATAAACAATAAACAAACCAAAAAAGACTTGATAAGGAGGTCTAAGTTTGACAGTGAAACAGTTTGCTAAACTTGTCAAATACACGCCGTAAGTCAATGAGCTTAAAACTGATAATATTGCTTTCTCCATTCTGCCCATTACCCAACTTAGGATAGGGAGCCATCTGGGCTAGCCTACTCCACACCCCACCTCTGTGAGCAGATGATGAAATCAGCCTTGACCATCTGTGTCCCCGGCCTATGCACCACCTTAAATTTAAAAGGCTGGAGAGCCACGTACCACTGGGCGATCCAGGCATTGGCATCCTAATAGCAGAGAGAGTCGACTGTCCATTGGATGGCCATGAACTACTTCTTCACCGCACAGAACCAAGCGTCTCCTCCAACAGGGTCCTTCTGATATACACCACAGGGTGGTGCCCCCCTTACCTGCAGGGGCAAAACGGCCCCCCTGTTCGAGGAGTCTCTCTGCAGAATAAAAGGGAGGGGGAAGGGGTTCCCTACAGAGAGCCTTCTTAACCTGCACGAATGCCTCCTGGGACTGCTCCGTCCACTGGACCAGATCTGGGGCACCCTTTAGGGTGAGATCAGTCAAGGGGCTGCTCAGGTCAGCCAGCGCCAAGTACCGCCTCACCTCCTTTTTGGCCATGGGAGGTGGGCAGGATATGATGGCTGCTGTTGTATCCATCTGCGAGAGCACCAGATATCCCAGATAGAGTCCCTCTCTCTGTTGAACTGCGAACTTTTTCAAATTAGGTTTAAGTCCAGCATGGCCCAGGGACTCCAGTAGTGCGGCCACTCGCTGGACATGCCCCACCCAGGTGTCGCTGTGGATGATAACATCCTCCTAATAAAGCAGCACATTATGCCACGTGTACATTCAGCACCCATTCCATGTGGCGTTGAAAGGTGGCTGGTGCTCTGAACAAGAACAGAAGTGTGATAAATTCGTAAACACTGCACGTTGTGAAGAAGACTCTTGGGAATCTGCCAGTGACCCTTGGTTAAATCAAGTGTAGAGACAAAATGTCGGTCCAAGAGCTCATCGACACGGGCATCAGATCAGCATCAAACTGTGACACTTAATAAACATACACAGATACAGAGTGATGCATGAAACATTATGATAACAGTGTGAACAAACTGATCAATGGGAGTTGTGGTCACATGATCTCACTGGTATCTTCTGCACTCAAAAAAAGGAAATTGGGTGGTTGTTACATTTACAAAAGTCTAACTTGTCATTTGAACAAAATAATTTTGTGTTTCTATGGAGAACACAATTAAATCATGTTGGATCTGCATGAAATTCAACAACTTTCTTCTTGTTCAGATGACATGACACAATCTAGGAAGAGTGGTTAGTTGCCTGGACTCATGAAATTCACAAAAACACACGAGATTTCAAACCACAGGAAGACAACCACACACACACCACGTGTATGCTGTTACTATTTATTATGGTTTAACTTGTCAAGGACAAAAACATAAAGAAAATTCTGCATCATAGGTTTCCTACATTTGTTAAGTCTGTATTAACAGCTCAATGCCATGGTGGGTCGTGCTGTTGACCTCTCCGGGATGTAACCTGCCCCTCTTACCAAATCACTTCCGGAGCCCAGATAGATAAGAAGATGGGTGGATTGGAAGTTGCTGTAAATCCGTTGAATTTTTGTTGAACATTATGTAATATGAATACAACATGTACTACAGATGTAAGTTACATTTGTTCATTTAAGAAGATTATCGTTGGTGTAACAAACAAATATTTTACTAGGTCATGTAACAAGACTGAATTTTGATGTGCCAAAGTGATATAAAATAAAAAATAAATAAATTTAATTAGACTAACTTGGTACAAACATGTTGATTGAATAAAAGTCAACTTAATTGAATGTTAATGTTACTATTATGTTAAACCTACAAACATATCGTGTTGAAACAACACATTCAAGATGGATTAATAGAACATGATTTGTTTCGATGGAATATAAGTGGCAAGATAAAATTACGTTCATCCAATGAATTATTTTTTTGAGTGGGGTGTGGAAATAGTTACTTTTGCTGGAAAAGGGAATGGGCATTTAGAGTTTTTGCTAGTGAATTTTCTCTGTGTTCAAATTTTTTCATGCATACTGCTATACATGGAGCCACATCAAATTGATTTAAGGTGGGTGTGAAGGACATTAAGAATGGATGGGGTTTTTGGGGTTTTTTTTGTGAAGGATGTTAAGAATGGATTTTTTTTAGGGTTTTTGCACAGATGCATTGTGGATACATCTCTGGCCTGATGAAAAACTGACATGGAACCATTGTGGTAAAACAGATGGCATAAAAAGCAGATGTAACTACCACAGTTTTCTGAAATCTTCTTTTGAAATTTCAACATGATCACTGTCACCATACTGGTTGCAAAAAAAAAAAGAAAAAAAAAGGAAACAACAGTTTGCTCAACTTGTCAATTACAAGTCATGCCAATGAGCTCAACACTGATAATCCTCCTTTTTTATACATTTTATGACAAAGTTTTATCAAATAAACTTCATGTTTTTTTCAATGTGATCACAAAAAAGTGACTGAGTCCATCCACTCAGCAGGAAAGTGTTAGGTACATCTGTGTGGCAGGTGGAGGGTTAGAGGCCAACAACTTTGACCACAATGTGGGACATAGAGGGGTTAGAGTGACAAATGAAGAAACCTAAAAACAAATTTAGAGGAAAGCTTTAATAAGGGTCAAAACCTGCTTTGTCCATTTTAATAAAACAGGTAAGCTAAACAGATTATCCAATCCCCCTGTGCTTCCCCCCTTTCTTTTCACTTTCTTCTTATCGCTCAGCTGCCTACAGCAATAATTAGCTCTTCCTCATCCAGGCTCTGCTGGAGGTTTCTTCGTGTTAACCGGGAGTTTTTCCTTCCCACTGTCACCAAAGGATTGTTTATTGATTAGGTTCTATTTTTTAAAAGGTTTTGGGGGTTTTAAATTACAATACATTATTGTTGTGATTTGGTACAACATAAACAGAAGTGAATGGAAATTAATTACAAGCACCACCTTGATTTTTTCCATTAATATATTTATTCTCCTGAAGATTCACTTCAAACCATGTGCTCTAACCTTTTAATTCAGCTTTCATCGTTCTTTTTGTTATTATATTTATAGACTTGTTTTTCTGAATTCAATAAAAGCTACTTTTTAAAGATATATGGTGCTCACGAGAAAGCCACTAAAAAGCAACCATTTTAGAATATAATTCATGATTATACACAGGACTCGAACACAAAGAGTGAACTTAAAATGGTAGCTTTATTGTTGGGAGAATCATTCATAGAAACAAACTAAGACCCTGAACATGAAAATTAAACTAAACCACTTGGAAACCAGAAAGACAGCCAGATTTACAATACATGAGGAGGTACGGTGTGGGGAAAACACAGGGCTTAAATATACCAGGGAATAACGAGGGGATGGGAAACAGGAGGAGAGCACAGCTCGGACTAATCAAACATGACAAGACAAAGGGGCAACACTTAAAACACAGGACACAGACTATCAAAGAAAAAGAGGAAACAAGAGACATTCACAAAGACGCCGACTTGACACTGAGACAACTGACTGGGGGGACAGAGGGCACAGACAAGTGACTACACGAGGAACACGGGGAAGGCAAAGTAACAGAAACCTAAGGAACTAAGAATAACACAAGCGGAACACAATAAAGAGAATGAAAGTAACAATAATCAAAGAACATAAATTAACCAACAAACATAAAACCCTGGGTCACAGACCCAGCACCGTGACAGTTTAGCAGCATGTCTGTTACTGTAACCTACTTTAAATACAATTAAGTGCAATTATAAATTTTTTCTGTGAATTTTAGATGTTTTCTTAATGTGGCTTTTCTGCTTTCACAAAAAAAGAAACAATTATAAAAACCATTCCTCCAACACCTATTACTATATGCTAATAGTTACTACTTTGATGATTACTACTCACATAATGTTAGACAGGTCTGCAGGAAGGAGAGCAGAAAGGTGAAGATGTCCGTGCAGAGTGCAGGGAGATCCGCGAGGACTCCACCTTCTCTGCTTGTCTTTCTGTAAAAGTCACCACACACCACTGATTCAATTCAATTCACTTAAATTTTATTTAAATTAGCGTCAAATCACAACAGTCTTCTCAAAGCACTTCTAAGGCGCCCCCAACATACAAACAAAACTGACCAATCAGAAGACCCCCTGTGAGCAAACACTTTGGAAACAATTGGAAGGAAAAATTCCCTTTAATAGAAGAAACCTCCAGCACAACCAGGCTCAGGGAGGGGTGGTCATCTCCTGTGACCAGTTGGGGTGAGAGGAGGAAGACAGGGCAAAAGACATACTTACTTTACTTACTTACTTACTTACTTACTTTACATGCTGTGGAAGCGTGCCAGTGGAAATAATGATGTATGATTCAATGCAGAGAGGTCTATTAATTAAGAAGCAGAAAGTTAGACGTCATCCAGGTCTTTATGTCTTTAAAACATTCCTGCAGTTTAACTTATTGGTGTGTGTTATCTGGCTTCATGGGTTGATAAAGTTGGGTGTAATCTGCATAGCAGTGAAAATGTATGCTTTGTGTTCTGAATGATACTGCTTAAGGAAAGCATGTATAATGTAAAATGGTGTAGAACTGGAACCCTGTGGCGCTCCATAATTAGAAATTTATTGTGTAAAGAAGACTCTCCATTTGCATGAACAAATTGTAATCTAATAGATAGATATGATAAAAACCACTGCAATGGTACTGAAAATAGCTGTCTTTAATGTCACGTCTGTGAGACACAATTATGAGTATTTTTTTTCCTTCATTATTACTAGTATCTATCATTACTAGTTAACGTTAAAGGATTGGCTCAACAGTGTTTTGACTTTTTGTCAGCCTGCCTACAGTGCTGAAGAGAAACCTAGGGTTGTTCTTATTTTCTTCAGTGATAATTAATAAGATGTCCTAGCTTTATGGGGGGTTGCTGAATTAAAGAAAGGAATTAAAGATGGCTGTAAAAGAAGTTAGGATGTTGAAGTTGGTCAGGTTTATAGTCTAGCTTTTTTTTTTCTTTGTTTTTAGAGAGATTTTGCACAGATGCATAGTGAATACATCTCTGGTCTGATGAAAAACTGACAGGAAACCATTGTGCTGAACACAGACAGCAAGGAAAGCCGATGTAACTACCGCAAGTTTCTGAAATCTTTTTTTGAAATTTCAAGATTATCACCTTCACCATCCTGGATGCAAAAAAAACAAAAAAATCAGACCTGATGAGAAGATCTCGAGCTTGACTTGTTGATTAGCAAATGAGCTTAACACTGATAATCCTGCTTTCTTACACGTTTTATGACAAGGTTGTATGAAATAGAAGAGCCACGTCCACAGGACAAGACTCAGCAGTCCATCTGCATCTTAAGGGCAAAGGTCACTCTTTCGAGGATGCCAATGTTCACATTTTGGACAGAGAGGACAGATGGTTTGAAAGAGGAGTGAAAGAAGCCATCTATGTCCACTGTGAGCGACCATCTTTGAACAGAGGCGGGGCTTACGACACCAACTCTCTGCCATCTATAATCCAGTTTTGAGTTCCCTTCCCAGACGCCTTAACGCCCACTCACATCCTGGGCCATCTGATCTCAGGAATTCGCATGATAAGGTGGGGCCAGGTTTCACAATGAACTCACCCGAAACTCTGGTTGATTGGGACCCACACCCAGTTTCACACCTTGGCTCAGGCGATTAGAGGATCATCAGGGGGTCCTTTTGTCCCTCTGTGGGGGGTCACTCCCACTAGGTTTATATCTGGGATTCTCCACCATTTGACCTTAGAACTGAAGAAGCTTCTCGGATGAGAGGTGAAACGTCTTCAAGCAACTTAAAGAAGTCCAGACTCTTTTCTTTGCAAGCTCCTTTGACTGTATGAAATAAACTTCATTTAGTCAATGTGACCACAAAAAAAGAAAAGAAAAGAAAAATGACTGAGCCCATCAAGTCAGCAGGAAAGTGTCAGGTAAATCTGTGTTGGAGGCCGGCAACTAAGCTGGAGTCCTACCAGTAGCCACGCAGAAGGTCAGCAACAGTGTTGATGATGGCGACATTCTGGAAGCCAGCAGCAACAGCAAAGTTGATGGGACTTTATTTTTTCCAGCCTGTAAGGTATTTAGTTCATTTATAAGCTATGTTTTGCTTCCAGGCTGTGACAGATGTTTTTATGCTCTCTGTGAGCCCAGAGAACTGAACAAGAAATGCTTTGAAATTAGAATAGAATAGAATAGCTCTTTATTGTCACTGTTACAAGAACAATGGAAGTCAGTTTGGCATCTCTCTGTGTGAAATACACAATAGCCTAAGTAAGTATTTACATAATAACACAGACAGATTTACATTTACACAAGAAAGATATGTACAACTTAGTCATACACCTGCATACATATAGATACACCCATACATACATACACATACATACACATATGTATATATTAGGGGTGCAACGATATTCGTGTCGATATTGAACCGTTCGATACAGTGCTTTCGGTTCGGTACGCATATGTATCGAACAATACAACATTTGTAATTTATTTTATCAACTTTCCTTCTGACGATGCTGTCTGTGTTGAGCGCTCAGTGAATCTGCGTTTGACTACTCCGCCTAGGCTGCACTGTCGAGCGCAGATCCACTGAGCGCTCAACACAGACAGCATAGTCAGAAGGAAGAGGGCAGGGCAAGCTAGCGAGACAGAAGTTAAGCTCTCCTTGCAACATGGACCTCCCCCACCCTCATTCAGATCTGGTGTTTGGAATTATTTTGGTTTTCATGTGATGTATGACCCTGAAGGTAAGCGAGTCATGGACTAAAGTAAAACAGTATGTTGGATGTGCCATGCAATGCTCAATTACATTGGTGTGAACTAGTGTGTTAGCACAGTTAGCTCGTTAACGTGTTGGCCGTCTAGCCCCATGCACGGGGCGATCGGCGGTAGCTCGTTAACGGAGATTTGCCGTGTTGTGGCGTTAAGGTCATTTCAACGAGATTAACCTGAAAGCACTAGTGGGAACACAACGAATATGACTGCACATTTACGCCGACATCATCCTAGTGCAAAGACAAGTGGAAGCAGAAAAAAAACAAGCAAGCATGCTACTAACTTTAGCCGAGTCATTTAGACAGCTGTTAGCACATGATTCTCCTTATGCTGCTGAGAATATAGCCCAGAAGAAGCGGATAGTATAGCTTTTATTTTGGAAAGAGACATTTCTCTGTAATAAACTCTCTTTTCCAAAGATGAGTGATTCCTCAATCAGATACAGGGCTCGCAATATCGCTAGCCCGACGTCCTGGAGCTAGCGATTTTTTCAGTCGGGCTACCAAAATCTATCTCTGCCCTGCCTGTCGGGCTATTGTAGGAAGGAAAATATATGTCAATGCTTTTGCATTCTTTCGGAAATGTAGCTGGGTAATTATGTCATTGGCATCGGTGAGCCACTGTCAATATGTGACATATTGAAATCGCGTTTGAATTTGCGCTTGTTTTTTTGCTTTCACTTTGCAATCATGCGAACTGTGTATAGAGAGCGACAGCACTGATCTGTGAGTGATGATAATTTGTGCACCAATTCCTCTGACATCGTCTTATTAATCGTTAGCTTACTATGCAAACATGACAAGTGAAATCTCCCGCAGCTTAAACATGTGAGAGGTTGATCGCGCAGAGAATCGCTGAGCTTATGTGTGTGAGTGTGTAAAAGCAGCAGGATTTATATTTGACTACGATGACCTGGATGACTGAGAACCTTCACAGACAGATATATATTTTAGTTCTGCTGAGCCAAATAAGACAGGTCAGGGTGAAGAAGTGACAGCCAAAGAAAAGCTTACCACAAAACGGAGAAGTTATGACAAATCAGACTATAAGGCAAAAAGAAAGTGCAGCTTTATGGTTTCATGGACAAAAGAATTTCTGTGGCTGCAATATGACGAGCTAAATAACCAGGGCTGCACATAAGTGGTCCGCAGGTGCGCATTCGCTGTCAAAATAAAAAACATGCACAAGGGTTAGGGTTAAATTTAAAAACTGTACTTTTGAGTTAAAATATATATTTATAATTTTAATAAATGACAAATTAAAAAGGCATGAACATTTTTTTTGTATCGAAAAAATATCGAACCGAACCGTGAATTTTGTGTATCGTTGCACCCCTAGTATATATACATGCATACGCATGCGTACGTACATACACACACATATTTCCACATACACACTTACACATATTTATACAGACCCATGCATGCCATCTGAGGAGCAGGTGCATTGTGAGGTGCAGCGTGTGATCAGTGATATCCCACATTGAGTGGGGGGTGGGGGGTGCTGTTGCTACTATAATAAATATGGTTATTACAAATACAGTTTACAGAGGTAGGAAGGTTGGTTGCATTATAGTATAAATAGAGATATGATGAGTAAATAAAATGTAATGTCCATGAGTACTATACGCTCGGCTTGACACAGGGCAGGAGGAAAGAAACAGACATAGGAATGAGACAGACAGAAGAGATAGAGAGGGCAAGAAGCATGATGGACTGGGGAGAATGCACATGACAGACAGCGGAGACATGGAATGAAACACAAGGAGGGGAACATGTGAACAGAAAAGGGAGACAAAACATAAGGACATGATTAGGACCTGGAGAACGAGGGAGTGAGAGACACTGAGGGGGAGAGAGCAATCATGGACACAGAGGAAGACCAAACACAGACATGACTGTGGAAATATACACAGAGGACATGTGTTGGTTCTTTTATGAAAGAAGATGATCCACACAGACTCTAAATATGACTTTATCTTTCCTTTATTCAAACTATCAAAGGTTTGAATTAAAAATCTCTTTGCTCCGTAGATGATCTAAAGGAACAAAGAGCACCATACCCAGACTGTAAATGCTTTTTATTATGTGTGATAAACAGGACACTGAGGTGATTGTTAAAAAATGTGATGAAAGCCACGGTTTCCTTATTTGGCTGAGATCCAGCACTTCAGCTCACATTTCCTCTTCTGCAGTTTTTGGGGCATCTCATTATGTGGAGACGCCACCTCACCCATCACTGTGGCAACCACCTCTCACCCTCTGGTCATACCTGCATAAACAGATAGTGAGAAAAAGGTCTGGAAGATGAGTGGAAGATGGGGTGGGTGCAGTTTTCTCTGAGGTGGGGTCAGGTGGGCTGTCCCGGGCTCTGTGGGGCTGAGCGGCGCTGCTGCACTGGGCCCCCTTTCCCTGGAGGGTTGCAGAGTATGGGGGTGCCTACTGGGGTCAGCAGGGGAGCTGGCCACAGGGAGGGGCCCCTCCCTTCCTTCCCTCCCGCTCCACCACAATCACCCACACATGCAGGGCCTTGGGGTAAAGATGTGTCACCAGGGTGCAGGGGAGGCATCCCCCCCCCTCTGTCCCCATCTGGCTGCCTGTGCCTCAATTTTATCTCACAACTTAGACATTCTCATTACTCACACTCTCATAACACATACATATAGGATCTTGGGGGTGGGCACGCTACACGGAATCCAAAAGACCATCAGGGTGTCGTCGTTGCCCACCTCTCAATTTTAAATACACGTAGACATTGAGGGCTATCAGGAGGGGCTATGCGCTTACCTGCTGCTCTCTGGCAGGTAGCTCCATGCCCTCCTGGGTTTTAAAGGCACCTTAGAACACACATGCATCAACACTACATATGAGCGGGCGGAGGGAGGTTTGGAGTCTTCACACACCCCCGTTCTCTGCGGCCTGCTGGAGCGGGGGGGCTAGGAGGAGCAGTTGGCCTTCCGACTGGGGTCTGGAATGTAGCTGCTGCAGAGACTCAGGTCTTTTGGAGTGAAGGGCCCACTCCTGAAGACCTTCTATGACTCTGTGGTGACCTCAACCATCTTTTATGGTGTGGTCTGCTGGGGTGGCAGCATCTCTGCCGGGGACAGGAAGAGACTGAACATGCTGATCCGAAGGGCCAGCTCTGTTCTAGGATGCCCTCTGGACCCAGTTGTGAAATTAATATTTTTATGGATTAAAATTGCTACTCCTCTTTGTCTAGAATTATACAGGCTGAAAACACATTAGGAAACTCAGGTTTTTAAGTTCATTCAAACCTGTGACAGGCCTGTGAGTCTCTTGTAATAAAACAACGTCTGCCTGCAGGTTTTTAAGTTGGTTAAATTTTTTTTTTTAACCTTTTTTCTCTGGAGCCAGCTTCGTGCACATTCCATGTGACAAATCTTAGTGCGACCATAGTTGTGTGTGTATGGTGAATGATGTACGCTGTGTGTCTCGCTTAGACGGGTGAGGAAAATGGAAGCACATCATTTGTTTGTAAATAAAGAGAAGAAAAAGAGGAAGAGAGAGAGGAAAAAAGGAATAAAAACGGAAACATCCAAATTAAGGCATTGACTGAGAGTGACAGTGACTGTATACTGAATTAGCAAACTGATATTACAAAGTTAAACAGATGTTAATACAAGAGAGTGTGAGTAAAGAGAATAGTGTAGCAGTGTGCGGTCAATACAGCCACGGAATGGTGCCGGGGTCGCAGTACATCTGTCCGTCTATGTAGGGCCGGTCCACGGCGATGACGGGAGCCTTTCTGGATAAAACTACATTAGACTGGGAACAGGACCTTGCGTCGTTCCAGGATCTCTTTGGGGAACTGGTCGTTCACGCTGAAATCCGTTCCTTTCAGCTCTCTGCCACGACTCTTCACCTGCTCCTTCTGCTTGAAGTGGCCGAATTTGGCCACAATAGGACGTGGTCTCCTGCTTCCTGTCTTCGGAGCCCCAATGCGATGCACTCTCGCTTCGACTTCTGCAACAGCCTCTACTCTGGTGTTATCTTGTCATCTATTGGCCGACTACAGGTGGCTCAAAACGCTGCGGCAAGGCTTCTGACTGGCACACGCAAATGAGAGCACATATCTCCTATACTTGCCTCGCTACACTGGTTGACAGTTTTCGAATTGATTTTAAGATTTTGACACTTGTTTTTAAATCATTGCATGGACTAGCTCCTATTTGTCTTTCTGATCTTTTAAATTGGTATACTCTGGGGAGATCTTTGAGGTCTGTGGACCAAAAGCTGCTAGTTGTCCTTGGGTCTAGATTAAAACACAGAGGAGATTGGGCTTTTGCTGCAACTGCTCCGAAACTGTGGAATAAACTGCCTTTACATATCAGGACCTCTTCAACATCAGATACTTTTAAAACTCTTTCTAAAGATCCATTTTTACTCCTTGGCTTTTAATTCTGTATGAGTCTGTCATTATTTTATTCTAATTTTTCTCTCATCTTTGATTTTACTTTCTTTTAAAAATTTTGTAGAATTTTATTTTATTGTAGGCCTACGGTACTTTGTTCAACACCTGTTTTTTTAAAAAGTGCTATATAAATAAAACGGATTTGATTCGAAACTGATTTGATAAAACCCTTTTGAGTTAAAAAACATTTGTGCTTTGTGTCATTAAATGTGATTAATCAAGATTAATTAATTAATTACAAAGCCTCTAATTAATTAGATTGTTTTTAATTGAGTCCCATCTGGGTGTCTTTTGTCAGCTAGCAGCTGGTTTATTTGTGCTGCCAGACGCTCGTGGAGTGCAGTCAGCTTCTTAAGCCAGTAGGCGTGAACCATGTCAGAGCCTGGTGCTGTCCAACTCTCCATACTGGAAACCCTCTCTTGGATGTCTGCCACTGTGATGGTTACTGGACCCTGTTCAGGGTGGTCGCTGTGGTCTGCCCCCAGATCCACTAACCACTGAGCATTACCGTTATGGGTTGCGTCCTTCTCCCATATGCTTTTCCAGTATTCCTCAGTCTCCAGCCTTGGAGGTGCTGTTCTCATATTCCCCTGCTACTGAGTATACACCTTGGCTGTTTCTGTGGAGAACAGCTGGTTTATTCTCCTGCCTTCGATCTCTCTGGTGTACCTCTTCAAGCTGCGAGTCGTTGCTTAGCAGTTTTCAAGGCCTCAGGTATGGACAGCTTGCTGTACTTCAGAGGCACCTTCTTCATCGTACCTTTCTGCAACTCCGATAGTTGGCTAACCTCCCTCCGTGCTACCTTGTTCTTAGCCTCTAGCCTCCTTCTCCATGGAGGGTACTGCCCCTTGTGGCTGTTCAACTTGTAGACAAGCATCTCACTGATCACTGCTGCCATATTGTAGATCGGCTTGTTAGTCTCGGTAATGGTGGCTGTAGCCTGTATCTAGCAGACCTTCTGAGGGGCTTCACGTAGTCTTGGTACGGGGGGTCCAGGTTTCAAGCTTGGCCATGATCTAGTGATGGGTAGATGAGGCCTCGTGAAGCGTTTCAGCACATTCCCCAAACTGTATCGATACTGAGTCGACACAGTGTTGCTGTTTTGCTCCATACTGTCACCTGCTGGACTTTAAGTATCATTGCAGGCAACTTACTTGAGACTCACAACAGGCACTGATTCAATGACCTAGTCATACTTGTATACACTGTAAGGTATTGCACTTTCCATGGAATCATTTTATATTTTTTACATTGCAAATATTGTAGACATCTTTAAAATATATTGTGAATGACATTAAGTGAAAATTAAAATGAAGGTATTGTGAATGTAACATTACTCATTTAAATGTATTTGACTCAGAGTTTATTATAAATTTCTATTCAGAAAAACAAGTTTATCCAATGCTTTTGCATTCAGTCCATTGCGTTTTTGGACACCATTTCCTCAGCTCATAGGGCTCAGATGGAGCTGGGGTACACAAAAACTGTAAACCCAGGTGGAAAAGGTTCGGATAAGATGTCTTCCTATTTCCCCAGTACGTTAAAGGATCCTCTGATCTTGGAATGTTTCTCTCCAACACTCTCCACAATACTAAGGGATTGTCTTTTATAAAAAAAATAAATAAAAAAATTCAGGACTGCCTGGTCAAAAACAGTCTTCCTAGATGCTTGATTTCAAAATAATAAAACATATATTTATGAAAAAAAAATGATGATAATGCTGCTCAATGTCTATATAGGCCTACCTGTGTTATTCTCGGTGTGTTTGTCTCCTCATTTTCATGTTTGGCTCTGTAATGCCTAAACATTGAGGAGGTGCTTTTGTTTGTGTAAGAAAGCTCCGCAGAACAGATGCGACATTTAACCTGCATAAAATGAAATAAATACTTTACACTCGTAAGGTTAACCTCCCTTTTATGAGCCACGGCAAATATTTCACATTAGAAAAATCATCAGGGAATGATCCGTGGACTCGACTACAGACAAAGGGCAAAGGACTCGTGATCACCGGTTTCAACTGTGACACGCAGAAGGTCGGGTGAATCCTAAGGGAAGCAGGCAACTTCAGCCTGACCGCTGAGGGGCTGATCTTCACTTACAAGGTTTTAAATAATCAGGCCCCATCTTATCTTAATGACCTTGTAGTACCATATCACCCCATTAGAGCACTTCACTCTCACACTGCAGGCCTACTTGTTGTTCCTAGAGTATTTAACAGTACAATGGGAGGCAGACCCTTCAGTTTTCAGGCCCCTCTTCTGTGGAACCAGCTTCCACTTTGGATTTGGTTTAGTGTATTTAATACACTAACAGTAACAAATTTATAGCAAACATGTTCTGCAGTGTTGTATTCTGGGTGCTACTGAGAGCAGACTTTATATTTCCTCCTTCTAATATTAAACAACAGGGGAACAGAAGAAGACCAAACCGGCAGGGTCACCAAAGATGGCGGCCAAGCCAGCGGGAGCACAGAAGAAGAAAAAAGATGAGCCAGACAGACAACAGAAGAAGAATGTGGGAACAAAAAGGAAGCGAGGGCAGGCACCCACACGCCAACCAAGAGAAGACGTCAGGATGTTCAATATTCATGATCTTACTATTAATTTTAAAAAGAGTTACTGTAGTCAGATGTAGTACTTGTATTAAAACGTCAAAGCTTCTATTTGTTTGGCTTATTAGAGATTTAACTGAAAACCACATCAGGTGGTTCACTGTGATACTAAAATACCCCCAGTTAGTCTTTTGTATTCATTGTACTAGATAAATCAGGATTAATGCACTGTAGAAGTGAAAAGGAGTTTAGAGATATTAGTAATGCATGGAATTAATTTTCCATGGTAAACTACTTAGGTAGTTATTTGAAGTCATAATAAATATTGTTCGTGCACAGAAACAATATTTGAAACATTTTCTTTATTCTGCATTGAGAGCAAACATTGACAGAGGCATAGCTTGCACACTAACAGTGTGCTGATGCAAAGGTTTGTGTAAGAAAACAATATTTGAAACATTTTCTTTATTCTGCATTGAGAGCAAACACTGACAGAGGCATAGCTTGCACACTTACAGTGTGCTGATGCAAAGCTTTGTGTAAGATTTAACTTTTTTCCCCCTGGAGAATCCTCCTGATCCAGTGAAGGTGTTTTGAGATATCTGTATAGACATTGGGGACGTCCGGATAGTTACAATTTCCCAGCTCGGTTCCAGGAAGCCGTTTGTTGAAAGAAACAATACCGACAGCCATTCCCTTGCAGACCAGAGGGCCACCAGAATCACCCTGTAAGGAGGAAGTATGTATTTTGTTCATATGATACTTAATGCAGGCTGCTCATATATTCCTCAACAACAGAGCAGTTAGCAAGATTTTAAAAGGGAAGGACAGAAAAGGTACCTGACAGAATCCTTTTGTTGTGTTGTATCCACCTGCACAGATAATATTGGGAGGAAGACCACCCCATCTTTCCCTGCAGACTTGTGGGCTGATGACCGACACACGCACCACTCTCAGGTCATCAACAACATTACCACGAGTGTTTATCTTACCCCATCCAGCCACTCGACACTTCTCAATTTCATTTAATGTCATTTCACGGAAGGGAAGTCGAATGAATTTAATTGTTTTGCTTGGTCGGACAGGTGTAGACAGCTAGAGGCACAAAATTAAAGAGTAAAGATTAAGAATACGTGAAAACCATGTAACAGCAATACAGAACATCTATCATTTATCTTTTTTTTTTAAGTAAGCACTTTTTACCTCAACTAGAAATGTGTTTTTCAATCAGCATATTGTAAATGCAAACACTCAAAGATATAAAACTTCCAGTGTGATGTGAGAAAACAAAAATAATAAACCTTACTTTTAAAAGCATGATGTCGTATCCACGGCCAACATTCCGATAACATGGGTGTTTGTATTTCTCTGCAATCTGTATCACGAGCTTATCAGCACTCCTCAGATGGTGGTTACCAAGGACTACGTATGTAGGATACCTGAATAAAATATAATTCTAAGATCATCAGCAGATTTTCTGAAGTTACATAAACAACATGATGAATAAAATATGGATACATTTCTTTATAGTTAAATTCAGTTTTACTTCAAGATCTTAGCACAAGTTTTACAAAAATTCTCATGGTTTCAGTTTGTAAAGGAAGAACTGTAACTTAAATTATGACCATTGCATTATACAGTAGTAAATATATATACATGTATTTATATATATATTTATATAGGACATTGGGACATTTTGGGAAAAAAAATGGTCTAATTAGAAATTTCCCTCGAGCAAAGATTACTTACAGGTCACAGTGTGCAGCAGTCATTACAAAGTTCTCAGACACGAGAAATCCTCCACAAATATGGTAGCCTCTGTAATCCTGCACTGATGCCATATACAGCATTTTGTTGTCTGGGGCTATTTTCCCATTTATAATTTCACTTCCCAGGGCTAATAGCATTAGGAGAAAATAAAATGAAAATAAAAACATAAATATTCCACATGCAGGCTGGAGAAGAGTATTCATGGTGCAACTTACCATTTTGCCCGAGGAATGTCAGCGCATGAATCACCGCAAATTGTTGCAGAGCAAACATCTCGCTGGTAAAATGCTCGATCTGTTAACTTGAGACCGACGGGTCAGTCCTTTTAAGCAGTTTGTACTGACTAATATCTGACTTTTAACGACTTCCTGTGAGTAATGTGGTTTTGAAAATTTTCACAGCAAATACTTCACTACTCCTATCTATCACCATCTGTTATATGCGCACCCATTTCTCATTAACAGTATTGAATTTCAAACAAAGTACTGCTAAATGTTCTGCTTACTCTCTTTCTTTTTCTATGGGTGGACAAGATGCTTTAGCTTGGAACTAGAAAAACCAAAATCAAACTGCAGGGTTTATATAGATACTTGAAGATTTTCACATTTGTTTTTTGTTTTAACAAGAGTCATGTTGTCATGCTGCAATCTTGGAGAAAGAGTAAATTAGATGCTTTCCAGATGGTAGTGCAAGATGAATAAAAACTCCACTGGCTGAAATGTACCACCATTTCTTGTAATGTAATGTAATAATGTAATGTGTTAGTCCCCATAGGGAAATAGTTCCTCTGCATTTAACCCATTCACCCAGTGAAGCAGTGGGCAGCCACCAATGCAGCGCCCGGGGAGCAGTGTGTAGGGACGGTCCCTTGCTCAGGGGTACCTCAGGGTAGCCGTTCAGTGGAGTTGAACCCCCGACCTTCCGATCATGGGGCCACCACTCTACCTACTGAGCTATCCCTGTCTACATCCATTCTTATGGATGGATGTAGACACTCATTATTTTACCTCCTTCCTGACTTCCTCTGTCTATATTGGATTCATGATTCAGACCTGTTGCCACTGATATCTGTGACATTTGATCCTTTCATGGACTGACTAATCTTCTCTCAGCTTATTGAAATGACTATAAATAGAAATAAGTAAATTTGGATCTTAGGTTATTACAAATATGCAGAAAAAGGCTTGGGTTCCAGATTGTGTTCAGTTACAAATGCTGAAATGACCATCTCTTTCTTATTTGTGTGCGTATTTTCTTTCTAAAACCAGGTTTGTGTTTGTTTAGAGGTCCACCCATTTGGTGGTTGTGGGCAGTGTTTTCCGGTTTTTATGTTTCATGTTAGAAAAAAAATCAACCCAATTTCAGCATGGTTAAGCATGGTGCAGTTTAATATTTAAAACTGGTGTTCGTTATGGCCAAACTGTTGTTTGCCAGTGGTGCAACGGATCAAAAGTCTCACGGTTCGGATCGGATCACGTTTTTTCATCACGGATCAAATCAATTTTTGGATCAGCAGAAAAAAAAAGAAGACAAAAATTTAACTTGCCATTTACTTATTTAAGTATTTTTTGCCTATTAAAATCATTCAACTCAAGACTCATTCCACGCAATTATATAAAAACAAATTAAGTAATATAGAGCAGTGCAGGGCTTTCTATCTACCACTCCGCTGTGATATAATGAGCGGTCACGGTCACGTAGCTTTCCGTTGTCCTGGAGGTCCACCCATTTGTAGTTAGGGCAACAGAAGATGCCTCAGCCATAACTTTAAACTTTTCCTGTTCATACATGCTTGGAGCAATCTTGTCACTAAGGTGGACGCGCAACGGGATGTCATAGCGTGGCTCAAGCACCTTCATCATAGTTTAAACTAGTGCTGTCAGCGTAAATCTCGTTAAAATGACGTTAATGCCATAACCAGAATCAGAATCGTGTTTATTGGCCAAGTATATGTGCAGAGTCACATACAGGGAATTTGGTTCCGGTAGATGGTGGCTCTCAAGCACAGTAATGTAAATCACACACACACACACACACACACACACACACACACACACACACACACACACACACACGTGTCTATATATACACATTACACATACATACACAAAGCTGTGTAAACCAACTATAAATAACGAATCTAAACTTATATACATAAAATACAGAAATGAATGAGGTGGAATGAATACTACAAAATGTACATAAGGTGCAGCTGCAGTCTGGCAGTGGGAGCAGTGTGACAGGTCAACTGTTAAGAAGGGAGATGGCGAGGGGAAAGAAACTGTTCCTGTGTCGGGTGGTCCTGGTCTGCAGGCTTCTGTACCGTCTGCCAGAGGGCAGCAGATCAAAAAGTCTGTGTCCAGGGTGTGAGGGGTCTGTGATGATTTTCCCTGCCCGTTTCCTGGTTCTTGAGATGTACAGATCCTGGATGGAGGGCAGGGGGGCGCCGATGATCCTTTCTGCTGCCCGTACAGTCCGCTGCAGTCTGCTCCTGTCCTGTTTTGTGGCTGCTCCATACCAGACTGTGATGGAGGAGCACAGGACAGACTCAATGACCGCAGTGTAGAACTGGATCAGCAGCTCCTGTGGAAGACTGTACTTCCCCAGTTGTCTCAGGAAGTACATCCTCTGCTGGGTCTTTTTGAGGATGGAGTTGATGTTGGTCTCCCACTTCAGGTCCTGGGAGATGGTTGTACCCAGGAACTTGAAGGTCTTCACAGTTGACACAGGGCTGTCTGATATGGTGAGGGGGAGCAGAGTTGAGGGATGTCTCCTGAAGTCCACTGTCATCTCTACAGTCTTAAGAGTGTTCAGCTCCAGATTGTGCTGACTGCACCAGAGTACCAGCCGCTCAACTTCCTGCCGGTATGCAGACTCATCACCATCTTGAATGAGGCCAATGACAGTGGTGTCATCTGCAAACTTTAGGAGTTTGACAGCCGAGTTCTTGGAGGTGCAGTCGTTAGTGTAGAGGGAGAACAGTAGTGGTGAGAGGACACATCCTTGAGGGGCACCAATACTGAGGGACCGGGTTTCAGAGGTGATCTCCCCCAGCCTCACTTGTTGCTTTCTGTCTGTCAGGAAGCTGGTGATCCACTGACAGGTAGCTGGTGACACGCTGAGCTGGGAGAGTTTGGAGGAAAGAAGTTCAGGCACAATGGTGTTAAAAGCCGAACTAAAGTCCACATACAGGACCCTGGCATAAGTTCCCGGGCGGTCAAGGTGTTGCAGGATGTAATGCAGCCCCATGTTCACTGCATCATCCACCGACCTGTTTGCCCGGTAGACAAACTGCAGAGGGTCCAGCTGGTGGCCTGTAATGTCTTTCAGATGGGCTAACACCAGTCGTTCGAAGGATTTCATGACCACAGACGTCAAGGCGACAGGTCTGTAGTCATTCAGTCCTGTGATGGTGGGTTTCTTGGGAACAGGGATGATGGTGGAGCGTTTGAAGCAGGAGGGAACTTCACACAGCTCCAGGGATCTGTTGAAGATGCGAGTAAAGATGGGAGCCAGCTGTTCAGAACAGGTTTTGAGACGCCGTCTGGTCCGGGGGCTTTCCTGGGCTTCTGTTTCTGGAATAGTCGGCTCACATCCTGAGTGTGTATTCTGAGTTTCAGGGAGGAGGAAAGGGGGGTGAGAGGTGTGGTGGAGGTCGTTGAGTCTGGATTGGAGAGGGTGGTGGTGGTCGTTGAGTCTGGATTGGGAAGGGTGGGGGTGGCCGTTGAGTCTTGATTGGGGAGGGCGGTGGTGGTCGTTAGGTCTGGATTGGGGAGGGTGAGGGTGGTTGTTGAGGCTGGATTGGGGAGGGTGAAGGGGGGAGAGGTGGAAGGTGTGTTGGGGGTCAATGTCTGAAGCAATGTCCCTGGGGAGGGGAGGGTGGGGCGTGGGAGTCTGTCCGTCTCAAACCTGCAATAGAAAGTGTTTAACTCGTTGGCCAGGTCTTTGTTTGCTTCAATAGTGGGTGGGGGGCGTCTGTAGCTGGTGATTTCCTGCAGGCCCCTCCACACTGATGCAGGATCGTTGGCTGAGAGCCGTTCTTCCAGCTTCTGGGAGTAGATCCTTTTAGCTGCTTTGATCTCCTTGGTCAGTGTGTTCCTGGCTTGCTTGTAGAGGGCCCTGTCACCACTTCTGTAGGCGTCCTCCTTGGCCTTACGAAGATGTTGGAGTTTAGGAGTGAACCATGGTTTATTGTTGTTGTATGTGCAAAAGGTCTTTGTTGGCACACACACACGTCTTCACAGAAACTGATGTATGATGTCACAGTGTCCGTGAGCTCGTCTAGGTTCTCAGATGCAGCTTCAAAAACAGTCCAATCAGTGGAGTCAAAACAGTCCTGCAGTTCCTGCTTTGCTGCGTTAGTCCACTTCTTCACAGTTTTGACTACAGGCTTGGCACGTTTGAGTTTTTGCCTATAAACTGGAATAAGATGGACCATGCAGTGATCAGAATGTCCCAAAGCTGCCCAGGGCACAGAGCGATAGGCATCTTTTAGAGTGGTGTAGCAGTGATCCAGTATGATGTTGTCCCTGGTGGGGCAGTCTATATGCTGTCTGTATTTAGGGAGTTCGTAGTTTAGGTTTGCTCTGTTAAAATCCCCAAGAATAATTGTAAAGGAATCCGGGAATTTCCTCTCCAGGGTAGTAATCTGGTCAGCCAGCTCGCACAGTGCATTGTTCGCGTTGGCCTGTGGAGGGATGTAAACTCCGACCAGCATGAAGGAAGAAAACTCCCGCGGTGAATAAAAAGGTTTACAGTTGATGAAAAAACTTTCCAAGTGTGGGCTGCAGTGTTTCTGTAACACTGTGACATCAGTACACCAACCTTCATTAATGTAGAAGCAGACTCCACCTGCATTAACGCAGCTGCACGGCATCAATGAGTCAACTAACGCGTTGTCTAGTTTAAACCCCTTGTTTTGCACAACAGAATACGGCCTCCCGTCTGCAGCTAAACACCCCAATAGCTTTTGCAATAGCTTTAGCCCAGTCGGATAGGGCAGCAAAAGGCTGCTTAAACACCGCAAACTCCTCTGCTCCTCCAGTGCTGGCCATAACTATCGCTGGACAAACTGACCACGCGCACCATACACATACTTTTTTCTTCTTTTTCGAATCTTCGGATCACTTGCGTGCCGAACCGTGGAGTGGGATCGGTTCGGATTACGGATCAACCGTGATCCGTTGCACCACTATTGTTTGCACAGAAGTCCAATAACAAAACAGCACTCGGGTTCAGATCCGAGAGGCCGTTCCTCCCAATCTCGCCCTTCCAGGTCTCACTGTCTTTGCCCACGTGAGCATTGAAGTCTCCCAGCAGAACAACACAGTTCCCTTGGGGGAGCACCCTCCAGTGTCCTACCCAGGGACTCCAAGAAGACTGGGTACTCTGAACTGCCGCTCGGCACATAAGCACAGACGACTGTCAGGACCCATTCCCTGACCCGAAGGCGAAGGGAACCAACCCTCTCGTCCACTGGGAGAAACCCCAACATACCAGCAGCAATTTTGGCACAAAAGTGGCACACAGTGAAAGTGGTGAAAAAAGGGCGAGAGGGAAAACACTTGACCTCTGAATTAAATCAACCTAATAAACTAACGCAAGCTTCATATATGGGCTCTAAGTACCTGTAACTAAATACTCACTGAGACTGGCAAAAACTACAAGACAAAACTCCTGCGAGGGATGCTGAGAAAGTAAACAAAGCTATGAAGCACTCGACTGGGCTAGAACAATCTCCACAATAATAGTCAAGCATGAACACAAGAATCACACCGCGTGTGCGGCAGCAGAGTCCAAAGGGAAAAAGTCTCTTTAGCTGGCTGGGGAAAATAGCCTGAGCACGACACTAGGTATTGTGCGGAGCAGGCACACAAGGTAGAGGGTTACAGGGTTACACTCTCAAAGTCATTGTCTGGGTAGAAGGCGAGGCTTTGGGGAAAATAGAGGTCCGGGTGAGGCTAAACCAGTGCGCATACAGTTCGCCTCCTTGCCCACCACACTGTGAAGTGCTGGGCAGGGAGGCAGGCAGTCGAGTAGCGCTGAGTACAGAAAACAAACCAGTGACAGGAAGTAGAGTGGTTAATGACAGCGAGACTCAAAACCCGCTGAAAAGGTGGGTTAGCTAACGTTCCGGCGATGAATGTTTGAGAACGCTGATCTTAAGAGCCTGCCAGCTGATTACACACAGGTGCCACAAACGAGGGGGGTGTTGTGACTGCCCAGTGATGGATTACTAGCACACAGGAAAACCCAGCACTCACCTGGACCATGACAAGTACATAAGATATAAATAAAAGAAAAAGTAAAATAATTAATTAAATAATTTCATTACAAGCGAATACTAAGTCTCACTGAGATTAAAAGCCAAAGAATAAAAGTGGGTTTTAAAACGCAATTTGAAAGTGGACAGTGAAGGGGCCTCTCTAATGTTCAAGGGCAAATTATTCCACAATTTAGGAGCCACGATAGAGATGGCCCTGTCCCCTCTGAGCTTCCTGCTGGATCTCAGTACCTCCATAGCTTGCCCACTCCAGCTCCTATGACCAAATACAAACATTGGGGAAGAGAGTTAGCTCAACCCACCACAACTTCCAAGCTAGCAAGAATTATCTATTCATGCTAGCGTTCACGTTTCCTAGAACACATATGTGGCACACACGTACTACACATTTAAAGCATCTAACAAAAAACAGGCATAATGATGACAATAATTGAACTAAAATTGCAATCAGAAACATCAGGGTGGCTAAATATGAATTATATGTGTGTTTTACAGTGTTGGAAAGAAATGACACCAACCTCTCCCACAGGGGAATTGTAGAAAAGGGGAGAGGCAAAAGGGGTACACTGTATTTATAGGGTTGCACCAACGAAGAAGAACAATGAGGAGGGGCGCTAACTGATAATGAACATAACTACAGGTTTGGAGGTCCTAAAAGCAGGTATAAAAGGAACAGTTTGGGGGTTTAGAACACATTTTGTGTAATTATAACAAGATGTGATTTATGACCCTGTTACACTGTGAGGATTCCATCAGGGCAGATGCAGGATGGCGGACCATCTCATAGATTTTCGTACTGCCCCAGTTGAGGCACAGTTGATCGGCTGCTCCGATCACGCACTTCAGGGGGTCTATTTACAATCCCTAAATGACGTTTTGAAGATCAACTCGCTTCATGCGACAAGCCATCATCGTTTGAGGAGTTTGCCTCGCTCAAAAAACAAAAACAAAAGAAGTGATTCAGTCCCAGAGCTGATGCAGTTATCCCTGGAAGACAGAGAGCGCTTCTATTGTGGACAGCTTGAACATTTAATTTCTTCGCATCCAAAAAAACTAAAAGGATCTGCCTGCCGGCAGATTCGGGGGTACACACAGTAACCATAAACCCCATCTTCAGCTTCCGGTCTCTCAGTTGGTAGGACAAGATACCCACTCGTTCCAAGCCCTAGTCGATTCTTGGGCTGAGCAAAATCTAATAGATTCTGGCCTTGCACAACAGTTGAATCTTCCGCTATGCTAGCTCAATCCACCACCATTCCCGCCAAGGCATTAAATGATCGCATCCTTGCTCATATCACGCACCAAACTGAACCCCTCAAACTAGTTACATTGGGAAATAACAAAGAAACACTAGCGATTTTTACACACCAGTCCCCTAGTACCCGTCTCATTTTAGGATTTCTTTGGTTAAAAGTATAAAATGCCCATCTAGATTGGGCGGGGCAAAGGGTGTCGAGCTGGAGCCTTTTTTGTCATGCAAATTGCCTTGTATTGGCGTGTCCCCCAGAGCCAGTCAAATCTACTAGCACCAGTGAATCCGTCACAGATCTCTCTCTTATACGCACAGAGGTATTTATTAAAGACACCTTACCACCCCACCCCATGAACATGGCGAGCGCTTCTCAGGTCAGCCAGCTGCCAGCGCCAGTATGCTAACCAGCACCGCTCAGCCAAACCCACGTATGCTCCTGAACAAAAGGTATGGCTGGCTTCCAGGGATATTCCCATATTGCCCAGAACTGAGTCCCGTAAGCCGTCGCCTCAGTACATTGAGCAATTCGAGGTGGACAAAATTATCAATTGAACTTAATTGAATTCAGTTTCATTTAATTTCATTTATACAGTGCCAAATCACAACAACAGTCGCCTCAAGGCGCTTTATATTGTAAGGTAGACCCTACAGTAATACATACAGAGAAAAACTCAATCAGATGATTCCCTATGAGCAAGCAAGCAAGCATGAAGGAAAAACTCTCTTTTAACAGGAAGAAACCTCCGGCAGAACCAGGCTCAAGGAGGGGTGGGGCCATCTGCTGCGGCCGGTTGGGGTGAGAGAAGGAAGACAGGACATGCTGTGGAAGAGAGACAGAGATTAAAAGCAGGCACGATTCAATGCAGAGAGGTCTATTAACACATAGTTAGTGAGAACGGTAACTGAAAAAGAAATATTCAGTGCATCATGGGAATCCCCCAACAGCCTACATGTATTGCAGCATAACTAAGGGAGGATTCACCTAATCCAGCCCTAACTATATCCTTTAGCAAAAAGGAAAGTTTGAAGCCTAATCTTAAAAGTAGAGATAGTGTCTGTCTCCTGAATCCAAAGTGGAAGCTGGTTCCACAGAAGAGGGGCCTGAAAACTAAAGTATTCACCTGACCTTCTGCGTGTCACAGTTTAAACCGGTGATCACGAGTCCTTTGCCCTTTGTCTGTTGTCGAGTCCACAGATCATTCCCTCCAACTACCTAGTTATTCACCATTCGATCCCTGGTCTCGTCTGCTGCCTTCTCAGCAACATCTCTGGTATGGATTCTACACTCACACTCACCTACCTGCCTCCTTGCTTCACCACATTCTTTCTGGACTGGATCATTCACATACTTGCCCAGACCTCCACGATCTTGCCTCGCCCTCTCGCATACCTCCACCTAAAATAATATAAGATAACTTTATTGTCACTGCACAGTCATACATAGTACAATAGTACAATGAAATTGGAAAACTGTCCCACGTTGGCACTACGTACAACACAACACGACAAGACACAATAACTTAACTTAAGTAATAACAAGAAGAATAAGTGTATGTTTATTGCACACTGTTATTATTAAACATTATTATCATTATTGCACCTTTTTATAAATATAAATATGATTAATGTTATTGTTGTTACCCCCCCCCCCCCCCCCCCCCCCAAAAAAGTCACACGGTTTTTTAGGGTTTTTGCAAAGATGCATTGTGGACACACCTGATGAAAAACTGACAGGAAACCACTGTGCTAAACAAAGACACCATGAAAAGCTGATGTAACCATCACAGGTTTCAAGATTATCGCCTTCATCATCCTGGCTGCAAAAAGAACAAAAAAACAGACCTGATGAGGAGATCTCGAGCTGACAGTCAAACTGTTTGCTCGATTTGTCGAGCAAGTCATTGGCCAATGAGCTTAACACTGATAATCCTCCTTTCTTACACATTGTATGACAAAGTTTTATGAAATAAACTTCATGATTTATTTAATGTGACCACAAAAATGAGCCCATATCTTTTTCTTTTTCTTTAAATTTCAAGAATAACTGTCACCATAATGATTTCTAAAAAAAAAAAAAAGAAAGAAAAAAAAAACCCCAACCCATTTCTTTTGAAATTTCAGCATTATCACCGTCACCATCAAAACTGTCACCATGGTTGCAAAAAACAAAACAAAAATAGTCGTGATCAGGAGGTTTGGGTTTGACAGGGAAACTGCTTGCTAAATTTGCCAATTACAAGTCATTAAAGATTCAAGATTCAACACATTTATTGTCATGTGTACAAAGAAAAGTCAAAGGAGCTTGCAAAGAAAAGCGTCTGGACTTCTTTAAGTTACTTGAAGACGTTTCACCTCTCATCCGAGAAGCTTCTTCAGTTCTAAGGTCAAATGGTGGAGAATCCCAGATATAAACCTAGTGGGAGTAACCCCCCACAGAGGGACAAAAGGACCCCCTGATGATCCTCTAATCGCCTGAGCCAAGGTGTGAAACTGGGTGTGGGTCCCAATCAGCCAGAGTTTCGGGTGGGTTCGTTGTGAAACCTGGCCCCACCTTATCATGCGAATTCCTGAGGTCAGATGGCCCAGGATGTGAGTGGGCATTCAGGCGTCTGGGGAGGGAACTCAAAACTGGATTATAGATGGCAGAGAGTTGGTGTCGTAACCCCGCCTCTGTTCAAAGATGGTCGCTCACAGTGGACATAGATGGCTTCTTTCACTCCTCTTTCAAACCATCTGTCCTCTCTGTCCAAAATGTGAACATTGGCATCCTCGTAAGAGTGACCTTTGACCTTAAGATGCAGATGGACTGCTGAGTCTTGTCCTGTGGAGGTGGCTCTTCTGTGTTGTGCCATGCGCTTGTGAAGTGGCTGTTTGGTCTCTCCAATGTAGAGGTCTGGGCATTCCTCGCTGCACTGTACAGCATACACCACATTGTTAAGTCTGTGTTTTGGCGTTTTGTCTTTCGGGTGAACCAGTTTTTGTCTGAGCGTGTTGCTGGGTCTGAAATGCACCGGGATGTCATGCTTGGAGACATCAGCCATAATAAAGGCTTGCTTTTCGTTTAAACTCAGTTTTGTCTCCTCCGTGTCCTCACTCACTCACTCACACACACGGTCTGCCCCAGCAAGCCGTGACAATTTCGTTTAAAAGCTATGTTTCGCTTACAGGCTGCGACAGATGTTTTTATACTCTCTGTGAGCTCAGAGGGCCAAATAAGAAATGGTTGTTGTTGTATGTTCACCAGTATGATAATGATGAAGCAGTAATCTCAGTTAACGTGGTTTTATTAACCAGCACAGCAGCAGAGAACTTACATGCTTGGATTCAATAACGGAATGGCGCCTATACCACTCAAAACATACACACACCTACACGGAGGTACGGCAAGCGGATTAGGACAAAATACCAAACTAACAGCAGGTTATCTACAGTTGTGAAATTAGTTATTGTTATAACCTCAGGATAAAAATACTCGGAAACTCAAGTGCCAGTTTTAGGACGTTTACTGACCACTTTTAGAAACAACCACAGCTAGTCGCATACATACAGGAAACTGTCCCACACATAACATTCCGGCAGGGAGAACCCTGAAAAACCACTGAAGGTTCCGGGGTGCAACGCCCCCAAACATACATTAACAACAACACTGTCTATAACAGTTACAGTCTGTGCATTTGCTAAAACAGAGCTCGCATTAGCAAGTAACCAAGTAACCTTAAGGAACCTCTGTAGTGTAGCTTTTTCTTACTAACCACTTTGGCTAACATGTGTGACATACGGGAGTTAGAGTGGCATATGAAAAAGAAGCTCATTTAGAGCAAGGCTTTTCATAAGAGGAAAGGGGAGACATGGAATGAAACACAAGGAGAGGAACATGGGAACAGAAAAGGGAGACAAAACAGCACCTATAGATTGAGGTAGACACTGGGGAGGGGGAGGGGGTTTCAAAGGTCTTCCTCTGTCCTTGTGAGGGGGTGGGGGATCAAACACAAACGTGACTGGGGAAATATACACGGAGGACAGCAGTAGAGCATGACATGTTGTAGGATTTAAAAAAGTATGTTTGAACAGTTTAATCTGCTTGTCTCTGGTGTTTCTACAGCGCCACCTAAAGGTGGAAACCCATTACAGTTCTGCAGGTTTGTGTGTCATACCAAACAGCTTCATTTGAGCTCTGACTCATTTTATAAAAGGTTCAAAGTAGTCCTTGGAAAGGATTTTAAGATATAATCCAAAACTAATGGGGAATGGGGATCTAGGGTTCTTAAAGGGAACAGGCATCCATAACATCCACCTCTCTTCGGGTCAGTACACTCTTAACTCATGCAGGCTCGCCGCACTACAGGGAGTCTGTACACAGGGAAAAACACACAGTAAGTTTCCTCAAAGCATAAAGGCCAGCAAATGACTTCAGGTGCCAGCCACTACCTTAAGCTGATAAGATCATGTGAGACAGGTGGGTGATTTCCTCAGGTGTGTAGAGCAAAGGCCAAGACCCTGAAATAAGGCCCAACAGGGAGCACGAACAACAACAAAAATCACAGATAGAAGAGAGGAGAGACAGAAACTGAAGCAGAGAGAAAGAGACGAGACAAAACCTGAAGATGTCAGCAGGGAGAACTAAAAGACCACAATATAACATTTTGTATGAGTGCTCTATATTTTGCTTTTCCCAGAAACATGGAAGAAATCAAGTGACATGACTGACTTTGTTGTAAACACTTTGTTACCATTGTTACTAAACAGTTTCCCCTTGAAAATATGACAAGACGGAAACATCAGTTTGCTACAGCGTTTGCTAAAAAAAGGTCTTGCCCAACTAACGGTACCTCATCTTGATAACTGGCCATATATTTGTCATTTTTATCTATAACTGAAACTGCAAACACACGTTTAAAGTTTACATCGTTAGAACAAATACAAAAGGTTCTGTTCCAAGGTTAATGACGTTAATGATGTCGATACGTTGAATATTAACTATCCAGTTATTTATTTCATTCAACCAACCACTCTGATCGAGTCGCATCACTGGTGGGATGCTTTAAGTTTCCAAAGATTTATGCAGTTGACAAAAATCTGCCCTGATTCATATACAATGTTTCTTCAGATATTATCAATGAGCCAGCTTGAGGAGTACCAACGGCCACTTTACTGTTTGAAGAAAAAGAAAGAAAACAAAAGTATATAAAAAAAAACAACCACAAAAAACAGTCCACTGAAAACAGCACCAATTGTTTCAGAGAACAACTCTAAAATTCTTCATACTTTCAAACAGAAAGTTTGTGTAAATATTGTGGATATTTTGAGGTGACAGAAAGAAGCTGTTTCTAACAACTAATGAGGAACTGGCCATTTCAAGGCAATTACTTACCTGTACTGTAAAATAAAAACCCTGAAATGTTAGAGATCCTCTATGAGCAGCAGCTGGGATGGAAGAACAACAGCAAGATGTTGTGCATGTCTTGTACTACAACACACACACACACACACACACACACACACACACACACACACACACACACACACACACACACACACACACTTTAATCCAAATAAAACAGCAGTGGAAAAACGTTTCTTGTTTTTAGAGAAAATATACAATCAGACGTTTAAAGTCAAACTATCAGACGCTTCCATTTCACTGACCATCAAAGGCCCTTCAGGTGTCTCAGTGAAATCCTCAGTTCATTTCATACATCCTGAACTTTTACACAAAGAGTATATTCTCTTTGGCAGATGTTGAAAGCATCAAATATTCTTAGGAAAATGTCGACTGTTGACATGAGATTTATCTCTGGTGTGTCATAAACATTCACAGAACACATTTAACATCTGATTAATAGTTCTCATTATTTTAACATGATTCAATCATTTACAGACTTTTTAAAGATACCTTTACACTTTATGTTATAATTGTTCACATAAGTACATGTATACAATTATGTAATGTACATAAAGCATCCCTGCAGGTTTTAGATGTGTCCTTGAACCAACAGAGCTGATTTAAATGGCTAAATTAGCTCCTCAACGTGTCCTGAAGTTCTCCAGAGGCCTGGTAACGAACTAATCGTGTGATTCAGGTGTGTTGACCCAGCGTGAGATCTAAAACCTGCAGGACACCGGCCCTCGCGGCCTGGAATTGCCCACCTCTGGTCTAAGGGGAGACTCTTCAACATTTATTGCATTAGATATTTTTTCCTTTAAAAGAAATAAAAGCACTCTATGAATGTTTAAGAGAATAGGTGAACATGGCTTTTAGAAAAATCACCTCCTCTTCTTCACCTACTCCAGCTGTTCTGGGAGGACACGGAGGCGTTCCCCAGCCAGCAGAGAGACATGATACACCAACACCCCGACACACTAAGAGTCAAAAACCTGGAGTCGGGACTCCACCCTATTCCTGGCCTCAGACTTCCTCAGACAGCACAAGATTCACAACAATAAGCAACTTCTCACGATATAAGTCATCTCAGTTTGGGCTGAGACCTTGGCTATATGTTAGCATGAGGGAAACAGATGTGTGTGTATTTTCTGTCTCAGACAGGATGAAATGAGTGTGATTGACCGTTACCAATATGAAGAAGAAAACAAAGATGTGCTTGCCAGAGAGCCCTTTATTGTGCAGTTTCGCCGCCGTTCAGCCAGACGTATGTATGAGTGTGAGCTTTTGTCCTCTACTTCTACATTCACAGGGACCAGTTTGAAACTGGTGACGCTGCTCCTTCATTTCATTTTCATTTCATTTATTTATTCATTTTCAGGCACAACAAATACCTATATTGAACATAAAATACACAAAACAAAAAACAAAACTTGCCTGAAAAAGGAGTGGGACGAAGAAAACTTATTAAATCCCACCCCTATACTCACTCATCAACAAAAAAAAACAATAAACTTCCCGCAGCTACGCCCATCATTGCATACAGACCCATCAACAGCCCCGGGCAGATACAAGCATCTAAGCGGCAGCTCGCAACCAACAATTAGAGCCTTCATAACTGAATACAGAATATATAAATTATAAATTGCATTACCACAGGTAACAGGCAGTAATAACTACAAGTAACAGACACACATACATATACATACATATATATCTACACACACAAGTACATATATGTACATACATACGCACACTTTATTTTTTATTTTTTATTTTGGAATCCATACCAGCAATGGTAAGAGGACAGACATTACAGAGCACACTAAAACCCATCATTGAGTATACTGTGACCAGACCAACTGTTTGTAGAGAAATTTAAATCTATGAATATTTTTGCATTGTTTCAATTGTAAACTCAGACTGTTCCAGATTTTCACACCACATACAGACACACAAAAGCCTTTACGGGTTGTTCGAGTTCTGGGTAATTTGAATTCTCCAAAGCCTCTCACATTATAAACCTTTTCTCGAATTTCAAATCTAGTTTGTAAATTTGCCGGTAAAAGTTTAGTAAAAGCTTTATACAAAATTATGGATGTATTGTAATTAACCAGATCCTGGAATTTAAGTAACTTTGCCTGAAGAAAGAATTTGTGAGTATGATCTAGATAACCAGCCTTGTGAATAATACGCAGTGCTCGTTTCTGTACTGTGACTAATGGATTAGTTGTATTTTTATATGTATTTCCCCACACTTCCACACAATATGTAAGATATGGAAGAACCAGGGTACAGTACAGAGTACGAAGTGCATCTTTATCAAGGAATTGTTTCACTTTGTTCAAAACTGCGAGGCTTCTGGAAATTTTGGTTTTTATGTGTCTGACGTGGGGTTTCCATGAAATTTTGTTATCAATTATAACTCCCAAAAATTTGTTTTCACTCACATTATCAATTGGTACACCTTCAATGATAATTGGTAATTCTATATTATATTTTAAATTACCAAAAAACATTGCTTTAGTTTTATTTATATTTAATGATAATTTATTTATGTCCATCCATTTTTTTATTAATTTTAGCTCCCTGTTTACAGTCATTACAAGATCAGTATAATCATCGCTACTGAAAAATATGTTGGTGTCATCTGCGAACAGTATGAGTTTAAGTACTTGAGAAACATCAAAAATATCATTTATGTATACATTGAAAAGTTTTGGTCCCAACACTGACCCTTGGGGAACACCACATGTAATACCAAGTTTCTCTGAATGGTAATGCCCTATGCTAACATATTGTTCCCGACCTGTTAGGTAACTTTTTAACCAGTTACCAGCTTTCCCTCGAATACCATATCTTTCCAATTTATCCAGTAAAATTGAGTGATTGATTGTGTCGAAGGCCTTTTTGAGGTCAACAAAAATACCAACTGCATATTTATTTTTATCCAGTGTATCAGTAATTTCTTCTACTGCCTCAATTATCGCCATTGAAGTGGTTCTTTGCGTTCTGAAACCATACTGACCAACATTTATTATTTGATGTTTTTCAAGGAATTTTTCTAATCTTGAATTAAAAAGTTTTTCTAGAATTTTTGAGAATTGAGGCAGTAGAGAAATAGGCCTATAATTGGTAAAACTGTGTTTGTCATTACTTTTATATAGTGGTATTACTTTCGCAATTTTCATTTTTTTTTGGAAAACAACCGGACTGAAATGATAAATTACAGATATATGTTAAGGGACTAGCAATATTCAGAATAACCTGTTTAACTACAGACATATTTATGTCATGATAATCCATTGAAGACTTACTTTTACATTCTAATGTGATATTTATTACTTCTTGCTCATTTGTAGCTGAGAGGAACAGTGAAGAGGGATTTGATTTTATATTACTGATATTTTCATTTTTATGACACGGGATGTCCGCTGCTAGTTCAGGGCCAACATTTATGAAGAATTTATTGAACCCATCGACAATATTACTCATGTTGTGATTTTCACCATTTGCATCAGTAAAATATTCAGGATATGATGTTCCAGAAGATCCTTGTTTAATTAAGTTGTTTAACACATCCCAAGTTCCTTTTATATTGTTTTTATTTTCATATAATCTTCTTCTATAATAAAGTTGTTTGCTCGTTCTTATAATATCAGTCAATTTATTTCTATATGCTTTATATCTTTGTTCCACTTCTTTTGTTTTTACTTTGATAAACTGTTTATACAGATTGTTTTTCTTTTTGCAAGCATTAATAATTCCTTTTGTGAGCCAAGGACTTTTTATCTTTTTTTTCTTTGTCATGTGTTCGTTTACAGGACAATGTTTATTGTACCACATAGTAAAAATATCTAGAAAATTATCATAAGCCTTGTCCACATCTGACTCTTCATACACCGAACTCCAATCTTGTTGTGCTAAATCGAAATCCTTCTTCCAGGATACAGGATAAATTGTCCATGAATGTCCATACAAGTATACAAATAAACAAGTACTACTGTGCATGTTCACCTGTAACTAACTGGTTATGTTTGTGCTTCCAGTTGTGAAGAAGCTTGTTCTGATTCCCGTCCACACCAAACCAAAGGATGCTGAACATGAGCTGCGTGCTCTTCATAATGTGGTCCAAGATGCAAGAAGGAGATGGGGCACTAATGTAGGCTGCTACCACAGCGTTTGTGAAACAGCCGCACCATCCAGACAAGATGTCTCAGTGGTGTGGGTGTGGAAGGACATTTTTTGTTTTTTTGCACATCAACAGGAAGCATCCTGTATTTTAAAATGACCGGGAAGCAAGAAAGAAGCGGGAATATTTGTGTGTAGGAAGAGATGAAAGGCACAGCTTGAGTCACAGTGGAGGAAAGAAGATTTTTTTATTACCAAGTGAAGCTTTATATATCTCTGAGGATAGAGGAAACTATATTATCTATTTGGTATATGAATGGATTGTCATGACCACAGCCATGGATAAAAACATGTCACACAGCCATACCTCACTGACCCTTTAGACATCTATGTGTTATCCTGAGGCCCTTTTTAACATCATTTCCACAAAAGAACGTCCTCTCGTCTTGTGCTGACAGGAGGCACCAGATAAATATAAAGTTGTGAAAATGTTGCTTGTAATCAATGATTTTATGATTTGATTACTCGCCATGTTAGCTCTGCATTTGGTCTGTGCCATCTCTCAGGGAAGTGTCTGCTGCATGTATGAGCATGCTCATACTGCGTGGGCTGTCTCTCTGCCTGCAGAAACAGTCAGTCAGTCCCATTGATAGCAAGGACAATTCAAAAGGACATCATAGCCAGATTGGTGAATTCCTGTTCTTAGTTTTCTGCATTTTCTACAGAAAAAGGTAAGTTTGAGAAATAATTGCAGGCAATTGAGCAGCTGTTTATTTGACTGGACTTGCAAAATTTGCATTGTGTAATTCAAAGTTAGAATTGGCGGGAAACCAGCTCGACTGCTGTGAAGCTGCCAAAATGATTTTCAGATTATATGCATTTTGTCAGGGGAAGTTTTTTGCAGGTGGGAGATATTTATCTGCTAAAGTCAGCCAAGCAGAAAAAGAAAGTAATAAGTAATAATAATAGTAATAATAATAATAATAATAAAAATACTATAATACTATAAAAAGTGTGTTAATAAATACATATTTCAGGAACTGTTAGAAGAACGCGACTGGTTTTGACAGTTCAGATTTGTTTCAGTTTTAAATGAAAGAGTTTCCTGTCTGAAAACCGCACAGTGTGCCAGTTTTAGTGAAGCAGAGTTATCTTCACTGCTATGATCACTTTATTATTCATCTATTGAGTGAACTGTTGAGGATCTGCACCTGCAAATTTAAATAGACTGAATGAATAATAGTTAATTTCTATTCATGAACAGTGTTTATGAATAGCATGTGCATCCTCCTGTGTCAGTATTTCTTGGTAATGTGTCAACAACACTGCTGTCTGCTTTATGTCTCTTGTGGCTATTAATGAATAAAATCACACTAAGAAAAACGCTTTGCACTTTTTTCTTCTACTGTCTTGTACTTTTTCACTCTATTTTATTTAAAGATAAGGCTAAATGATATAATCTTTCCATGCTAATAAAACACATATGATAATAAATTAAATAATCCTATTTTCTGTACACTTCTGTATGGTTGTGATCATGGTTACACACGGTAAAGCCAAGTTGTTCTCTAGATTCACCGTCCCAAACAATAAATGTGTAAATTTAATCAAGATAGTTGCTCCTGGTTAATTTTCCAATGACTAAATTTGGCTATCCCCTGGCTCTGCACCTCCCTGCTTTGCATCTTTTTATCATCGCCTGAGTTCTTGTGCTCTGATTTAAATATATATATTTTTTATCTTAAAATGTTTAAACTAATACTTTGGGTGTAGAACTACCAATATTTGTAATTTATTAGACAAACATGGAGAACATCAGCACACTCCATTATCCCTGAGTTGTTAATAAGTTGCTAAACGGTGTTGTTGTTGCTGAAGTCTCTGTTGTTAATTTTGTTTTTACAGTGACCATGAAGATTGCAGCGTTTAATGTGAAGAACCTCGGAATGAAAAAAGTCAATAATGACAATATACTGAAAAACCTTATCAAGGTAAATCATAGTCGTGGAGCACACTGTGACCTTTTTGACTTACTTAGAGTTTTGATTGTGTTTATTAGTTTTGTGCTATTGAATGCAACATGAGGTTAAATTTGTTTGTTTGTTTTTAAACACAGTAATCCACCACTACAGTCTGTGCCCTGTTCCTTTTTTTCATATCTCACAAAAATAAGTATATTATCTAAATGCTAACAACACATAGCTGATTATAGGACCATTTATTCCTTTCATTTTCCTGATGTTGTTCACGCTGGCTCATGAAAGCTGATGCTTGTTTAAATTTGTGGTGCTTGCTAAATTGTCTTTGAAGCTTCTTCAAATTACTTCTAATATTTTCTTTTATGCTACAGTCTTTAAACGTGTTTTTTACCGTGTTCATGTGTTTCTCGTAGATTGTGTCTCGGTACAGTTTGGTGGTGATGCAGGAAGTTCAGGATCCCACTGGCAATGCGATGAAAAAGTTTCTCACGGAGCTCAATAAATATGGGTGATTTATCTCAAATTATATAACCTGTAACAATCACAGAACATCTGAGAGGTTTACGATGGAGCAACTGTGGCTTAGCGAGTTGTTGTTTTAGAACAATGTGACTACCGCTGTTAGCCAGTTATTAAACTGGGTGGGAGGAGTTTTGGTTTAAAACTGGCTGGAACCTTCATGTTTTTGCTGATTTTTTTCATATACAGCATGTTTTATGTACGTTCAATACAGATTCTATGCTCAAGGAATAGGTTTGATACTTGAAAGCTGTTAAATCGTTTGTTACTGAAACCACAGAATGAAGACCAGCTGTAAAGTTTCAGCAGCTGTGCGTCACATTTTCACTGGGATTTAAATCGCTGACACGTTTAGTCACACAAAAACAGAATAAAAGTTAAATCGAGCTGAGCTGTGTTTTTCAACAGAAAAAACAAATATCATCCATTTGAGATGCTGAGCAGTGACCCAATAGGACGAAACTCTCACAAGGAGCAGTTTGTCTTCTTCTACAGGTATCCATCACGAGGTTCACAGTTGTGTTTCTGCAGCACCACCTACTGATTAAAAACATTACAATTTGTTTGTGTGGCAAGGCTGGGATGGTCAATTTGGTAAAGTAAATCCGTTGGGCATCTTTCTTTGCCTTTAGACAATAATTCTGATGGCAAAAGAGCCAAACGGGACAGGCAAAAAATAAATAAATAAATTTGTTTGTGTGTGTATCTCAGATAAAGGGAATAAATGTTATTTTGTACCGAAAACTATTTTTTTCTTTTAACTTTTTAAAAGGTTAAACTGAAATCTTTGAACCAGTTTTTGAAAAAACTAACAAATTAACTTCAATTTTAATCTTAAAACTAAAAATAAATATGAATATGAAATAATAACACAAAAGTACAGGAATTGTTGTTCATAGCAATAAGTAAGTCCTTTTTATATTTGAGTGTTTCTGTTTAGCATCCAGGAAATTAATCATTGTCAATCTATCATCCCCAGAAAAGATTAAAATACAGCTGTTTATCTTTGTGTCTCAGACATGATGAAATAAACGTGACAGATTACTACCAGTATGAAGAAGAAAACGAAGATGTGCTTGCCCGAGAGCCCTTCATTGTGATGTTTGAATGTCCAAATACAGGTATGTATGTGTATATGATCTTTGCTTCAGATCAGTCTGACTTGGTTCTCCCGTTTCAGGATAAACACTTAAATCCATTTACTATGATTTAAATATATTATTTATTATTGTTAAATTAGTGGCACAGATATGACCAAGAACAGAAGAAGTACAACAATTTTACTATAAAAATCTACTCTAAGTGCCCAAAGTAAATATAGTCATTATGTAGGATCATATATTAACCATCCATCCATCTTCTTAACTACTTATCTAATTTGGCGACACAGGTGTTGCGTGTGTACCATCTCATTAGCCCTTTGGTAAAAGGCATGGCACATTCAGGACAGGTCACCAGCCCATCACAGGGCTACAGACAACCGCTGATGCTCACACTCTAAATTCACAAGTTAACATAGCATACATGTCTTTGGACTGTGTGAGGAAGCCAGCGTACATGAAGAGAGGTCATGCAGTCACAGCGAGGACACGTAAACACAGGAAACTCCCAGCCAGCCAGTAGATTCATACCAGAGATGACTGCAAAATTAGTGTGTACATTACTTTAATATTATAGCTGGGGATTTTTTGAATTTCTCAAACATATATGAATTACTCATATACTTTGTAGCTTTAACCATCATAAAGTGGCCAATAGATGCCTTGATGCTCAATCATCCAGGTAGAAAATCTCTAAAAGTTTCTGTAACGTTTTCAGTGGAAAATGCTACATCCAGGTGAACAGAATCATCTTTATATCTTAATATATCATTTATTAGTAGATTTATATTTCAAAATATTAAAAGTAACAATTGTTTTGGTGTGCAGTATTTTGGAATCCAAAATAAAGAAGAAAGTAAAAAGCATAGAAATAAGGTGCAAGAATATTAAAGCTGTACTTCAGGAAAATGCTTGAATGCAACAGATTTTTCACTGTAAGACTTACAGTATTATAGACAAGGGGCACCGGGGCAAACCATATTTCAGGCTCAGTCTGTGCCACCCAATACAGTCAACTTACTAAAGTCACTGGTGCCACCTCATCAAAAGTAAATCAGTAAATCGTATGTTTATAACGTCTCTTTGTGCTTCTAGTTGTGAAGAATCTGGTTCTGATCCCAGTCCACATTGATCCAGATGATGCTGAAAATGAGCTGGAAGCTCTGGATGATGTGGTTGAAGATGCAAGGGAAACATTGGAAACTGATGTAAGCTTTAAATCAATAACATATAATCGATATGTTAAATATGGTACAAAAAAATAACAAATATTTGATTTGATTATCAAGCAATCACATTTTATTTCATAGCACATTTCATACAAGTTAGTGCAGTTTAAAATTCTTCATTACCTCTGCTGATGTTAGACAAGCTGATAATAAGACACAGAGCTGAAAAGGTGTAAGCAGGATGAAGGTACATCAAAATAAAACTAACTTAATAAAAATAACTTTAAGAAAAACCTGAAATGCCCACACTGAAGGTTCAAACTCAAGCGCCCGAGCTATTGTCCTGAATATCATTACTTATCCTACTGATATAAACTGACCTGGTTTGTACACAGGGTTATACAGCTGATAAAAGGTAGGATAGAGAAGAAATACATGTGTTCTTAATTATATAATTTATATAATTAGATATTTAATAATTATATCATTATATAATGTTTTTTAAATCCCAGTTTTTAATGCCAATATATGTGCTCTGTGTGGCGGTCTGTTCACAACCATAGATAGGAGGCTCCCTTTGTGCAGGAGGTAAGAAATATGAGACAAGAATGCTATGTAGAGCATTCGACTTACAATGTAACCAAACAGATCCATTATTAAAGTAAAAACAAATTCCTTGTATAAAGTTAAATGCAATATTATGAAACATGTTAAAGCAAAAACACCATTTCAAATAAATGCACATAGTGAAAACAGCAAATATCAGATCAGATGACATCTCAGCCTTGTGCCATTACTTAATTTACTGTTGGCTCAAAGCCAGCCTGTCTGACATTACATGTATTATGGACCATGTTTGTTTTTTTAATAATTTTGAACTGACAGTATAAAAGATACCGTTATTTCTAAAAATAATAATTGATCATTATAATAGGTAAAAAAGCCCTCTGCCCTAATCCCAGTAAACACTTTCTTGATGACTTTTATCTCAGTCACTCATTTAAGTCATATTCAATAAAACGATAATTTCATTTTGTGCCTTGTAGTCATTTGAAGTGTCTGAAAAAAACAATAATCCATGATATGCTCACATGCTAACATCTTATCACATCTCAGTCATTAGGCAGGGAGAGCGCAGCTTCAAGTCTGAACCTCTCCTCATTCATAACATCTGGTTTAAAAACACCAAGGGCCACATTAACTAACTACTTACATCGGCTCAAACTGTGTTTGGGCATAAAAAATGGATTAATGTGGGTATTTACAGGCTTCATAAGAGGATTCCAAAAAGCTTCGGCTGGTGTTACATTGTTTATATTGTTCCAGCCATAATTTTAGTGGATCTTGCAAAAGTTATTATAAAATGTTAACGGACACTTTCCAAATACTGATGTGAATTTAAAAGACATTTTTAATGAAAAAAGAATAATAAAAAGCGTAAAATGAAAATCGATAATAGCACTGATGTAATCAACATGTGTTATAATTAACAATGCTAATTTTAATTTTGCTTTTTTCTGCAGAACATCATGATTTTGGGCGACTTCAATGCAGATGGACGTTACCTGAATGATGAAACTAGGGAAGCTCTAAGCATCAGTTCTGCTCCTTATTATTGGCTGATAGATGAAGATGCTGACACCACTACTGGGGCTAATGACCATACCTACGACAGGTTTATTCAGATTTGCCATTTCTAATTCTACTGTCACTGTCTGCAGGGACTCTGTATTTTTTTCACATATTCTTCATCTCTGGATATAGTGTGTGTTGTATTTTGTATATATATTTATGGTCGTTTAGCAGCAATATGGGACAGTACGCTATACGATTGTACATAGTATGACAATAAAGAATTAAACTTAAGGTCAAGTTACATTTATAAGATTTAATCCAAAATTTCATCTTTGTGTCATAATTCAAGTTATCAAGTGTTAAAAGTAGACAGGGGGGCGGGGCCTTCTCTACAGTGGAACCAGATCCCAGTTTGATTTGGGAGGTTGACTAAAACTTTCCTTTTGATGAAGAATAAAGTTAGGGTTGTATCAGGTGACCCTGAACCTTCCTTTGGTTATGCTGCTATGGTCTTAGAGCGCCGCGTGACTTCCTGTGACACACTGATGGACAGCATTTCTTTTCTACTAAGTCTCTCTTTACTTCTCAGGTATTTATATATCACTGCTCGCTAATTAATGTGTCTTCCACATACTGTGTGGTCCTTATGCTGCAGTATAAACCAACATGTTGTGATTTGGCACAATAAAAATGAACTTGAATATTTCAGTCTAGTTTTCTTAATCACTGAGCGTTAACGGACTCATTACTGCCCCCAGATGTAGACGAGCAGTAAGCACCCACTGGAAGTGAGGAACAAGTGCAATCATAACCTATTTATTGACCCAGTACATTACAGAAAATTTTTGTTGAACAGTACAAAATATTTCAGCAGCCCTGCAGACCAGCTTGCTTTTTTGTAAAACACATCTGTTTAACCGCCTGCTGTTGAAGAACAGTGGACAGCTGTTGCCTTGAGCTTTGGTGTATCACTGAAAACATTTGTATAAACAGGATTCCCTGCATTGCTACATGTCACTAGAAAAGTGTGAATGATCTGATCACATATAAATCTTTCTCAATTCAAATAAACGCACAATGGTGTCGATGAAAGTGCACAGAATGGTGACTGTATTTTCTGCCAACAGGATCGTGGTGTATGGAGATGAGATGTATGATGCTGTTGTTGCTAACTCAGCGAAGCCTTTCAACTTCCAGAAAGCCTACAAATTAGGGAAGAAAATGGTAAGACTTTTCACATGAAAGTGTTCACATGCAAACACTCGTATTATAATGTTGTGCATTCTCCACCATGCTGTCTTCAAAAGGATTTCTGACTTGCTTACATTCAGGCTCAATCCATCAGTGATCACTACCCTGTGGAGGTGGAGCTTGAAGAGGATTAACATTTGAAAATGAGCTCATTGAACCTCCAGCAAAGAAGAAAGGTAATTTTTACCCTATGAGGAATATATAGGTGAATGGGTCACCTCAGAAATATTTAAACTTTACAATAGCGATAGCAATCCCCTCAGGAGACCTTTGTAGAAAACATAATAAATAAGAAAAGCCCACTCTGCTCACTGAAAAGAAAACTACAAATACACTTCCATTTATATCTAACGCAGACCCGAGCACACATGGATCACACCTGGCTAATCGATTATCCTCTTCCTGTGTGAGGTCAAGGAGAAATTAGGATCCAAAACAAAATAAGTGCATATCATGCATTTTTTTCATGCAATTTGAATCAGATTATGAGACTAATGATGCAAATAAAAACAAGAACTCAAGTGATGCAGAGCGAGAATGGACATTAGTTAAATTAGTGGAAATTTGTTAGCAAAAACGGCAAAAGCACCAATGACTTTTTTATGGATCCAACTTTCACACAAAATCGAAAAACATGACATTCTCTGAAAAAAAAAGTGTTTGGTAGATCCTGCTTTGCTAGAATGAGAGAATGTGAAAAGTATAACAAGATGGATCGGGGACAGAAGGAAATCTGAAGCTTCAGTTAAAAAAATTATATAAATAATAAATGTTCCTTCATGTAAAAATGTGACTTTTTCTCCTTGGTTCTGGATGAGCGCTCTGATGTCTGACACAGTTAATCATCTGTTTATGTGGGACAACAAAAGAGTTTGACATTATGGAGGAGATGCTATCAAAGCACTCAATGAAAACTTCTGTGATCCCCAAATAGGCGTACACTGAATTCAGACAAACTGGGAGGTGATCCATCTGATGCCTGTCCAGATCTGGCACAGCAAAATGTCAGACTTTTGAAGCAGAAGATAGAGTGACTCAAATGAACTCAGACCTGAAATTAGTATTTTTCATACACAAAGGGGAGGGTATCAGTCTGTGTAAACATGAACCTTGTGTAGATGTTAACGTCATCAGGGTGAGAGCACTTCAAGTCACTATCACAGCTGGATTTTTATTCTTGCTCACGACATCAGATGTGAACAAATCATTTCATATTTTTTTAATTTCTCTTATTTTTTATTGAAATATTCTTACTTTGCTTTTAGTGTAGTTTAACGTGTGTTCTATTTGTGTGACGTTTGGGTGTTTTAATTCATTTTCTGTGGTTAATCAGTTCATATAAATTTTTTCTGTTTTATCACATTTTGTCACATCGTATTATTCGCTTTTAACTGAAGTATTTTGAACCTGCATGGAAGTTGCTGTACACATAAGCTTTCATTGATAAAACCTTTGAATGCTTATATGAGATTAATTCTATTTCTGCTTCTGTTGTTTTCGTTGTACCTTTTTGTGACTCTACATCAAACAGGTTCAGAGAAGAAGGCTGCACAGAGTTTTTATTGTTTTATCTGCAATAAACTAATCTGAAAGAATTAAATCTGGTTTGAAAGATTATTAATTTTTGCATTTTGTTTTTCCACAATAAAAAAAACTCTAAAAGACATAAACGCTCAGGTATGCACCGGCTCACTCCTGGTGGCTGCTTGTCAGGGCCTGGCACCTGTGGCTCGGTCGGGCTCCTTCGGGGCTGGGGTGCCCTTGGCCTCTGGGGCTCGGTCCACTCTGGTTGCCCCTCTGTTGGTCTTCCTTGGTCTTTTGTGCTCTGAGGGTCTCTGGATGTCTGGAGCCTGGATCTCCTCCATACCTGCTTCATACCCTGGAGGACGGGGCTATGACTCCCCACACCCTCTAGCAGATCGTTACATGAAGGAACCTTTTGAATACAAGCATGAATACAAACATTACCCATAAGGGGTAGTGGGTAATGTTGGGAAGCACTAATGTGGCAAGGTGTTCTCAGGTTGCCTCTGTGGTGGCCATCTTGTTTTCCTTGTAAGGAGAAGGCCCGCCTCAGTTGCAGCTCTTTTATAGGCCAGTCTGGATTGAGAAGGCGTGGTCTCTAGAGTATTCAAAGCTGGAAAGAAATGGATAGGGGGCCATTTTGAGAAGTTGCTGTCTGTATGTGCAAAAGATTGCACATACAGAAATACTTCAGTTAAGGCAGAATGATGTCTGATGTTTTCCTCACCACACCTCTCTGCGTAACATCCAGTAAATCATATTAGTGGAGGTGAGGCCAACAAACATTGACTGGCTGCAGGAGCTACTGTCAGGGTAGCTGTCAGTCAAAGCAGCCACGTGCATAACGTTAAACCTTAGTAAAATCCACTGTGGTTATTCCCTTGTACAGCTGTTATGACGTTATGACTTGGTTAAATAGCCTTAAAGACTAAACCTTTTTGGTTTAATTCAGGATGTTAGCTTTTTTTTTTTTTTTCTTACAGCCTGGAAAAAAAATTGTTTCTTTTAAACACTCAAGTCTGGTGTTTGACCTCCTCTTGAATCCAACTTCAAAAAGAACTACAGTTCTTGGCACTGCACAATACAAGATTCCCCTTTTCCTCCTTGGGCTGGAGGCCTGTATCTCTGATGACTACAGGGCGCCCTCTATTGGTGTCTACCAGCCAGTGAACATGAAACGGGTATTTTAGGTTAACTGAAGGTAAACGTTTTCCCATGACTGCAGCAGAGTGCTGCGGGTTGATGATAAACCCCTCAGCTGTATGCAAACACAGGAAACACCGCTGCTGATAACAGACACAGATAGGCGTGGTGTGGTTTTGCATATGCTGTATATGTAGTGTGTGTGTGTGTGTGGTTGAGAACTTCCTAGTCCAGTTTGTTTCTGCAAAAGTCAGCTTCAGTCTGTTTGCTGGCAGATTAGCCGCTTCTTTCATTTTTCATTCTGCTGTTTTACCCACACTCGTGAGTATTATTTTTACATTTTTAGTTTTCTTACTTTTATAAAACTAAATGGTCATCTGCGTTAGTTAGAATTCCTCACTTTAAAAAAATGAGTAAAATATGTTTTGCATTCATTATAAGGGGAGTCAAAATGAAACCCAAATACTTCTGTTTGTGCTCATTTGTAATGTTTGAAAACCTACAATGTCAGCGAATGAACAAAGAGCTGTTATATCTATAGAGTTATATCTCTACTTAGTGGCCATTCAAAGAATCCCTTATTTAAAAAGTTTTAATTCAAGTGAAATAAAACAAGGAACTAAATATAAGGTTTTTTTTTAACTTCCTTGTATTTCTATATTTTTAAGAAAAATATACATCAATTATTCTGCACAGATAAAAATGTTTTAAACAGCAAACATGCCATTATCTTAGTTTGGAATACTACATATAATAATATGCCTCATTACTAATAAACTATTTCTGAGCTTCAATCTATTACTTTTGCTACATTGAGCTAATTTTGCTGCTAAAACCTGCTGATGAATTAGACAGGTGGAGTTTAGTATTGGTCAAATCAAGGAAAATGGTGGTTTTTGGGGATCTTAATGCCATCTTGACACTGTCACTTGAGCTGTCTTTGTTCTCGCCATATTTGTCTAGGTTCCCATGGAGACAGGATTATTTGGGAATCTCAAAAGATTTTTATAGTAAAGTAGCATAGGAGTGGTCATATATGGCACACATCATACAGAGGTCATACCGAGGTCAGAGCGTGCCTAGAGAGAAGCTGCCATGACCCAGACACTAGAACAGGATGGTGGAGTGGTTACGATTGTCACCACACAGCAAGAGGTTTCCTGGTTCATGTCACGCTGAGCTGTGTGGCTGGTTGGACCCACGCGCAGGACTCAGAGATGGAATATTTAACTCAAGGCGGTAATATTTATTCACTGGCAGAAAACAAACTTTACATGAGCACTAAAACAAAATTCAAACTAGGAAGTATGATCTAAACTGGGAGTTCATGATTTGGCATGACATAACCTGACAAAACATGACGACTGAGGAAAACACAACTAACGCAGAGGACGCGACAACGACAGGGAAAAACACAGGGCTTAAACACATACTAGCGTAATCAGGGAATGGGAGACAGGAGGGAAATGCACTCATGACGAGACACAGGGGAGCAGAACTGAAACCATAAACATGGGACAAGGACTACCAAAGTAAAACAGGGAACAAAGACAAAGCACCAAGACACAGACTAGACACTAAGACATGGGAACATAGGAACCTGAAGCACAAAGATGATACAAAACAGAAACCGCAATCCAAGGACTAAAGATGTAACAGAAAACCATAAATCATAATAATTATATTTAGAATTATCAGTTCACCAATAAATACAAAGCACTTGGTCCGTGATCCAGTACCGTGGCAATTCAAATTCAAGCTGTGGCTTTTCTGTGTGAGGTTTGAATGTTCTCCATTCACCTGTGTGTGTGTGTGACTTGTAGTTAAAAGCACTTTGACTGATCAGTTTTATTTTTTATTCACCTTTATTCATACAGGTAGTCCCATTGAGACTCAATGTCTCATTTACAAGAGAGACCTGTTGCAGACAAACATATTAAAATTAGATTAGATTAGATGAAACTTTATTAATCCCTCGGGTGGGTTCCTCCAGGAAATTCAGTTTCCAGTAGCAAAGCACTGAAAGAAGTTGCATGTTACAGATACAGATACAGTTACAACAATAAAAAAGACATAAGTAAATAATAAAACAAACAATAAAATGGCTAAATATGTCTAAAGTACAAAACAAGAACAAGTCCCCAGAGACGATATCACCAAAACATTTGTACGTCTTTTGCAAGTCAAATCAATTGAGAGAGCTTCAAATCCTTCTGCAATGAATTCCAAGAAGTCGGGGCAGAAAAGGAGAATGCTTTCTGTAATGATGTCCTGAGACCGCAGTCTATGACTAAACCTTTTGCATAACATGTACTCTGATACCAATAAAATGATAAAATGATACTGATGAACCATCCTGCATAAGACCAATGAGGACCAGTCTACCAGACAATAAAGTACAGTGTTGCGTTAAAGGTTTACAGACAGTTATAAAAAATAGTGACCCATGATAGACAGAATCCAACAGATGAAGAGAGTGAGCAGAGACAGTCATATAAATTATATCACTGTAATCCAGGATGGGTAAAAAAGTGGCAGCAAGCCTTTTTGTGGCTGTGAAAAAGAAACATGATCTGTTTTTGAAAACGAACCCCAACTGCAGCCTCAGTTTCTTTAAAAGATCGTCAATGTGTGGCTTAAAGGAGAGACTCAGGCACAATTCAATCAATCAATCAATCAATCAATCAATCAATCAATCAATCAATCAATCAATCAATCAATCAATCAATCACAATACCTAGGTATTTGTATGAGGCCACAGTTTCAGTAGAAATGCCTTGAGCAGATACAAGAGAAGGAAGTACTGCCGGCACCCTCTTTCTGTTTGAGAACAGCTTGACTTTTTTCCCCCTTTATTTAAAAGAGCACAACAATAAGTAATTGTATCATGTGCATAAAAATGAACAGGCATCTAGATTTTGTCTCACACTGTTTACATAGTAAATAGTAGTATTTTCTATGTAAATAATGTAGGCCCCAGGACAGAACCCTACGGGACTCCATTAGTGACATTTAAAAAAAAAAACTGGAAGAGACACCACTGAGCTGCAACTGCTTTGTTTGAAAGTCCAATTTCCAGTTATCTCTGACGTAAAATTCTATAGTCAACTGTTTAAAAGCTTTGAATAGATCAATAAAAAGAGCTGCACAGTACTTATTTGCGTCCGAGGCTTCATGGGGGTCATTGAGAAATTTTAGGGAAGCTGTGACAGAACTGTGCAGTTTCCTAACTCTAGATTGGAAAGGAGATAAAATACTATTTTACTCCCGATAACAAAGGTTGATTATTAACCAACCTTAGCTAAGACAGAGTTTGGAAATTGGACTGTAATTATTATTAACCATTGAAGAATCACCACCTTTCAGTGGTGGGAGTACAAAGGCACACTTCCACATCTCTGGTAAAGGACAAGTGTAACATTTAAAACATAAATTATCCCTGCTCTCTGAAACCTTTATTTAGGATTAAACATACATTTAATATAAACTTATTATTGGGAATTCTTACCCAAGGTCAAAAAAACCTTTCATGTGCCAAATGTTACTGCAATGATAAACCGCATTAGAGGAACTGGACTCCCTGGAACTTCTCCATTTTCAATAAAAGCTGCAATTTCTCAGGCCTTCACCTGGGAAATTGTAGCTTTAAAGTGATCAGAGACATGTTTTAGAATATACATGTCGCAATACAACCAACCACAGTTTTTTCAGTGTTTAAGTTTTAGTTTCTCTTTCTTCCCTTTGCTTTGGTTTCTTCTTTTTTCTGCCACGCTTCTCCATTTTCTTCCTCTGTTTTGATTCAGCAGACGTTTGAACAATACGTCACACACTGTGTGTTGGTCGTCTAAAACAGAGTTGATCTCTTGCAGAATCAAGTCAGAATGAAGATAGCAGCCTTTAATGGCAAGAACCTGGGACATAAGAAAGTCCATGACAAGTCTGTCGTCAAACACCTCACCAAGGTGTGATATTATTCTGTTATTATATGTTACCTTATATATGTAATCAAAGTAGTTGAATTAGAATACTGCTGTAGATCACATTATACCCTTTAAAATAGAGTGTGTGATCTGTATGTAGTTTAGTTCTCATTATACTTTTGAGTTAACAGAACATATTCACATATTAGTTCATTAGATAAATGTGCATCACTCTGTATCCTTGATCTGCTGGGAATGTGTTACACTGTTTTCTTGACATGCTTAATTGTTGAATTATGAAGAGAAGGTTGTAAGCAGGAGACTCTGTGTCTAAAGACAGGGGAGATAGATAGACCACATTCCACACCCCCACCTTACAGAAAGCAGAGAAACAACTGCCGAGGTCATAACTTAGGCGCTGTAACAGAGAAAAAATGTGATGTTTTGGCTTTTACGACTAGCTGGGGGCCACTAGAGACTATAAAAAGCTGAGCAACCCGTCACCATTTTGAGACATGTGCCTGACCCTCTGGTAGCATCTCTCCCGTCCGGACGTTGTAATGCTCTGACTGTTGAATTGTATGGAAATAAATGATTGTTGATTGAGCATTGATACACCGAGTATTGTCCCTCCTTCAGCCCAAAGATTCAAAGAACTGCGTGTTTTCAACAAAGGTGATAATAATTTTACCTTTACAACAGAAAGCTTTAAATACAACATCAATGACAAAATGTGTAACACTTAAATGATGTGTTTCCTCCAGATCATATCTCGGTACAGTGTGATTGTCCTGCTGGAGGTGGTGGATAAGAGCGGCAAAGCCATGGAAACGTTACTTCAAGAACTCAACAAAACTGAGTGAGTTCCCTGCAGTGATAGTGTGTGTATTTAATTATTTTATTTACAACATTTTTATGTAGAAAACTGCATGTTTAAGTTGCTTCTGTTTTCCTCGGCACTAACAGAAAACACCCCTACAAAAAAACTGCCAGCAAACAACTGGGACGAGACACCTACAAGGAGCAGTATGTCTGTTTCTACAGGTGTGTGAGTCTAAGTTCACTCGAATACAACATCTCAGTGGTTATTAATCAGACTTTAATTTGTGAGATTCATGGCCAGACACACTGATGTCTGACTATTTGTGTTTATCTCTCAGACCAGATGAAGTGACGCTGAAGGACTCACACCAGTATGAAGATAATCAGGCTGGAGATGAAGATGCCTTTGCCAGAGAGCCCTTCATCCTGCGGTTTGATTGTCCAACTACAGGTTTGTGCTTTTTACTGTGTTTCAGTAACGCTTTAGGTTACAAAACAAAACAAGTGGAAGTGCCAAACACTGCAGTTCTACATTTTAAAACTTTTGTTTAACCCTGCTGCTTATTTGTACTCCAGTTTTGATGACAAATCCTTTTATTTTATCAGTTTCATAATTCATACTAATCAGTGTTGAGCCTTTAAATAGAGAGTTTGTGAGGCAAGATGAAGAAGCAGCATGCTGCTCTTGTCTTCAGTCATCTGAGTTTCAGTTACAAACAGTACCACCTCATCCACATTTTCTTTGCATGAATATAGTCAGTAGCACACTAACACATATTTCACATACATTTCTACAGAAATCATATTTTAGGTAGTGCATAACATGAACTGTAAGCTGGAACATATGCATCTTTTTGATTTGAGCTGACACTTTAGCTGACTTCTCACAGTATTGAAATTATAGTTTTAGGAATTACAGAAAATCTCTCAATAACTAGCTTACATGGAAATAATGTCAGAAATTAAATGAAATGTCTTTGTCAGAAAAATGAAATGCAAAACAAATCGCTGTGGAGGGTTTGTGTATCCCAGGGATCCTGAGGACTCTGTTGTTGTGGGTTTTCTATGATGGCAAATTCGTCTTGGGTGATTTAAAAGCCCCTATGAGTATAAAATATAGGAAACAGTTCATTTTGCCCAGGATAGAGTTACCGGGTCCCTCCCTGGAACCAGGCCTAAGGGTGAGCGCCTGGCTGCTGGGCCTTAGTTCATGGGGCACAGCCGGGGACAGCCCGAACAGGGGACATGAGCCCACCCTCCTGTTGGTCCACCACCAGCAGTTGTAGGGGTTGGATGCAGTGTGTGCTGTGTTGAGTCCAGGAGCACAAGCACCCTGGCAGATCAATCCCCAGCTACCGAGTGTCATGTTTCGGCTGTGTACAGGCAGGAGAAGGACCCAAACCTAAACCTATGATAACCATAACTGAGACCTAGGGAAACAAGAAACAGTACAACAAAGGACTCAAAACATAAACCATAATATAAAAACACAAGATCTCTTCAAAACAAAATAGGAAACATAATGAGACGCAGACATGACAACCAGAACTTGACAACGTAAGACACAGACATGAAACACATGAAGAGCAGGGGAGACTTAACATGGGTTGGAAACACAAGGGGGAACTAATAAGCAAATGAACATAGGAGACCTAAAGAGCTTAAACATACTATCAACATCAAAATGAACTAAAGCTCAAAACACTGGGTCATAAGACCCAGGATCGTGACATCGAGACTAACGACTGGGACATGGAATGTCGCCTCTCTGGTGGGGAAGTGCTTCTAACGTCAACTGAGGATACTGTCGGGTTGTGGCAGAAACACTCTGAGGATCTCCATATTCCCACTGACACGTCTTCTGTAACCAAGCAGAGTGTGGGGATGAGGGGGACGACTTGTCCATCACTGGGGGGTGAGGTGACTGTGGCAGTTAAACAACTCCTTGGTGGCAGGGCCCCTGGGGTAGATGAGGTTGGCCCTGAATTGCTGAAGGATGTTCGAGGGCTTGCTGCCACTTGTCCTCACCTGGGCTAAGTTGAGCCACTGAACAAGACCCCTGAACCGTGTTTATGGAAAGACTAAACTGACACTGTGAATTTGTAATATTTACTCTATTCAGGTGTACTTTGTATTGAGGCCTCTTTGCTTGTGAACTCTTTCAGTTGTACAAGATCTGGTCCTGATCCCTGTGCACACAAAGCCAGAAGACACTCTGAAGGAGCTGGACGAGCTGCACGATGTGGTTGAAGACATCAGGAAGAAATGGAAAAATGATGTAAGTTTGAGACAAGAGCACTAAGAGTTTAGTTCCTGTGTTTCTCTCCTCTCTGAGACACCTTTAGATTTTGGTTGCTTCGTGGTTTGATCATAGTAATTTGTTGAGTTGTAGATGAGATTATTTTTTCCTTCAGCGGTAGCAAAATATTGAAATGCATACATTAATAAATTATTTTATTATAAAAATTGTGTGAACACACACACTCCACATCTTCTCGAGCTCCTCTCTGAGCTCCTGCTATTTCTCCAGCTTCTCGTGTTCCTTCTTTCTGATGTTGCTGTCATTGGGAACCTCTACATCGATCACTACGGCCGTCTTCTTCTGTTTGTCTACCACCACTATGTCCGGTTGGTTAGCCACCACCATTTTGTCCGTCTGTATCTGGAAGTCCCACAGGATCTTAGCTTGGTTACATATATATATATAAAAACTTAAACTTCATGCATGCATTTACTGTATTACACTTTATAGATGTTTTGCATGTTAATTACATGTAAATTCTGTCTGGGTTTGATAAAGCATCACAGACCAAAAACCATCTTGAAGATAAGCTATGCAGGAAACATTGGAGTTTGAAAGTGAGCAAGACAAATTTTTAAAATATATCTTTTTATTATTATATTATATGTTAATATTATCTTTTTTTTAATCACATAGTGAATCAGAATCAGATTATATTTTAACTATTTGATTTTGTCTTTCATGTAAACAAACTGATAACAGCGGAGTTGAAAAAAAAAACAGCTTTAAATACACAAATGCATAAAGTTCCTGATTCATCGTATCCTGTTTCTGTGCCTTTCAATTGGCCTCTTACAGTGAAGTAATTTGCAGTAAACCACAGAGAGTGGTATTCAGTTATTGTTCTGCCAGCTCCTCACAGAATTATGCAATAATAATAAATATATGACACCACATAAACCTTGGTGCTGTTATTTAATGAATCTGTCATTGTATTAAGTGAGTTCTGCTCTCTGTCGACATTTTCATTTCTTTTGTAGAACATTATGATTTTGGGGGACTTTAATGCAGACGGACGATATCTCTCCAAGAAGAAGAAGGAAAAGATCCGCATCTGCTCTCCGTCCTACGATTGGCTCATTGATGACGATGTCGACACCACAGCTAGCAACAACAATGATAACACCTACGACAGGTGACACACATGATAATGACATAGGAGGAAACTAAAGACTCATTTTTATTTGGCCAAGTTTGTGCAAACAAACAAGGAATTTGACTCCGGTTCACTTTTCTCTCTTCATGCTGTGAAAGAAATGTGTGTGTTTATATATGTACACACACAAACACACACATACATAAAAAGCAGCGGGTTATTTCAGCGTTCATCAGAGTGACAGCGTGGGGGGAAAAACTGTCTCTGTGGTGGCAGCATGTTTAGTAAACAGCGTCTGTAACGCCTGCCTGAAAGCAGCAGTTTGAACATGTGAGAGCTCAAAAAGAGGAAGATACTTCTACAAGAAATAATATTAATGAAAATTAGTGAGTATATTACTCTTCATACTATCTGCACTATCACACCACAATTCTCCATATAAGGACACAAGTCGAGGTAAAGTGGACGGAGTGACGACTTTCTTTTAAGACAGAAATCTGCACCACTGAAGCAAAAACCAGGAGAAAGAAACAGACGAACTAATTCACATAGGAAAATATTCATGAATCACTGATTGATGTCTGTACAGTTTACTTTGTGGGGAAGCACTATTTGTGTATTTTTGTGAGCTGAGCGACAACAAAGCCTCTGCAACATGGCCGACAGGCCTTTTTTTATTATTAAACAGAGTGCCTCTCACAGCTAACGTCTAATGTTAGGGACATTAGGGAATTTCAAACTGAGAGAAAAATAAAGGGATAAAATTATTGGAGCTTCACACAGTAAAGTGTACAGAAAGAAGTTCTTAATTTTTTTTTATGTGTCTCCTCTTCCTCAAACAGAATTGTTGTGTATGGAGAGACCATGTCGAACGCCATCGTCCCCAACTCGGCCAAGTCTTTCAACTTCCAGCAAGAGTTTAAGCTGACTGATGAGGAGGTGAGACTCACTTATGTGTTTGTCTAAACCGAAAGATAGAAATGATTTGACAGTTGACATCATTTTAAAGGACAGCATCAGTGTTGTTGTTTAACTATATCTACTCTCTAAGGCACTCAGCATCAGTGACCATTACCCCGTGGAGGTGGAGCTGAAGACCAGAGCAGGAAGACAGAAAAGGATGGCTGTGCCTGACGGGACAGAGATGACATCTGGGGAAGAACAGTCTCAGAAGAAAGGTGTCTGAGATGGTTTAATAAAAATGAATTTTATAAAGGAGCAAATACCTCATGAATCTCAGGGCTGATCTCAGTTCAGTTACATTCTAATTAATTATGCAGAGTTGCTGCTTGTTTCGGAATCAAAGTGATGTGACATATCTCATTTTAACTGAAATACACTAATAGTAACAAATTTATAGCAAACATGTTCTGCAGTGTTGTATCCTGGATGCTTCTGAGAGCAGATTTTACATTTCCTTCTTCTAATATTAAACAACAGTGAAACAGACCAAACCAGCAGGGTCACCAAAGATGGCGCCCAAGCGAGCGGGAGCACCGAAGAAGAAAAAAGATGAACCAGACAGACAACAGAAGAAGAAGAATGTGAGAACAAAAAGGAAGCGAGGGCGGGCATCCAACACGCCAACCAAGAGAAGACGTCAGGATGTTCAATGTTCATGATCTTACTATTAATTTTAAAAAGTAGAGTTACTGTAGTTAGAGCAGATAGTATTAAAATGTCAAAGCTTCTGTTTGTTTGATTTATTAGACCACATCAGGTGGTTCTCTGTGATACCAAAACACCTTCTGTTAGTCTCTAGTATTTATAGTACTCGACAAATCAGGATGAATGTACTGTAGCAATGAAAAATTTGTTTACAAATATTAGTATTGCATGAATTCATTTTCCATGGCAAACTGATATCAATGTTTTATAGACATGTTTTTGAAGTCATAATAAAATATTTTTCATGCACAGAGACAATACTGTTCAAACATTTTCTTTATTCTGCATTGAGAGCAAAAGCTGACAGAGGCACAGCTTCCTGTAAACACTTACAGTGTGCTGACGCAAAGCTTTTTGTAATTTTTTCCCTTGAGAATCTTCGTGATCCAGTTAAGGTATTTTGAGATGTCCGTATAGACATTGGGGACATCCGGATAGTTACAATTTCCCAGCTCGGTTCTTGGAATGCTTTTGTTGAAAGAAACAATACCGACAGCCATTCCCTTGCAGACCAGAGGGCCACCAGAATCACCCTGTGAGGAGGAAGTATTTACTTTGTTCATGTGATACTTAATGCAGAGTGCTCATATATTTCTCAACAACAGAGCAGTTAGCAATGACTTTTCAAGGAAAGGACAGAAAAGGTACCTGACAGAATCCTTTTGTTGTGTTGTATCCACCTGCACAGATAATATTGGGAGGAAGATTGTATCCAGGAACCTTTTGAGCCCAAGCATTCTGGCAGACTTGTGGGCTGATGACCGACACATTCACCACTCTCAGGTCGTCAACAACACTACCGTAAGTGTTTATCTTACCCCATCCAGCCACTTGGCACTTCTCATTTTCCTTTAATGTCATTTCATGTAAGGGAAGTCGAATGAATTGAATTCTTTTGCTTGGTCGGACAGGTCTAGACAGCTAGAGGCACAGAATTAAAGAGTAAAGATTATAAATGAGTGAAAACCATGTAACAGCAATAGAGAACATTTATCTTTTATCTTTTTTTTAAGTACTTCATACTTTAACTAGAAATGCCTTGTTTTAAATGAGCAGCTTGCAAAATAGAACACTCAAAAATTTAAAAATTCTTATGTGATTTAAGAAAATAAAAAAGACAAAAAAAGACAAAAAGCCTTACTTCTAGGAGCATGATGTCATATCCATGGCCAACATTCTTATAATCTGGGTGTTTGCATTTCTTGGCAATCTTCATTTTCTTATCAGCCTTCTTGAGGTTGTGGTTACCGAGAACTACACGTTTAAGATCCCTGAATAAGATATAATTCTGAGATCATCAGAATTAGATTTTCTGCAGTTGCATGCACAACAAGATGAACAAAAACTAAATGATAAATTTCTTTTTTATTAAATTCAATTTTATTTATTCACTACAACAGTTACTTCAAGGTTCTTAGCACGATTGTTGCAATAATTCAGATGGTATCAGAATTATTATATTATTATGATCATTAGATACATATACTCACAAACACACACATACAGTATATATATATACATATATATATACAGACAGATAGATAGATAGATAGATAGATAGATAGATAGATAGATAGATAGATAGATAGATAGATAGATAGATAGATAGATAGATAGATAGATAGATAGATAGATAGATAGATAGATAGATAGATAGATAGAGAAGCATAGGACATTTTAAGGCAATCATTTGTTTTCCTAATCAGGAATTTCCTCAAAGAGGTGATTACTTACAGGTCACAGTGTGCAGCAGTCATTACAAAGTCCTCAGAAACAAGAAATCCTCCACAAACATGGTTTCCTCCGTGATCCTGCACTGATGCCATATACAGCATTTCGTTGTCTGGGGCTATTTTCCCATCTATAATTTTACTTCCAAGGACTAATGGAAGTAGGAGGAAAAGAATTTAATTAAAAATATTAATATTCCACATGCAGGCTGGAGAAGAGTATTCATGGTGCAACTTACCATTTTGCCCGAGGAATGTCAGCATATGAACGACCACAAATTGTTGCAGAGCAAACATCTCGGTGGTGAAAGGCTTGACCTGTCAGCTTGAGACCGAGGGGTCAGTCCTTTTGAGTCATGTGTTTATACATTTATAACACATGACTTTTAACCACTTCCTAGGGAAGTGTGGTTTTGAAACTTTCTACAGTAAGTACTTCGTTATTACTATCTGTTATATGTGCACCCCTTTCCCACTAACAGTAATGAATTTCAAACAAAAGACAGCTAAAGTCCAAAGGCATAAACCAGATTAGTGGCCTGTTAAGTCAGCGGTCCCCAACCTTTTTGCGCCACAGACCGGTTTATGCCCAACAATATTTTCACGGACCAGCCTTTAAGGTGTCGCGGATAAATACAACAAAATAAAACTAGTACCGGTACCGAAAAAAAAAAAGATTTATTCATAACACACGTGAAAAGACCCAGGAAAACCGAGTTAACAATAAAAATAACAAAATAACGCTAAAAACCAATAAAAACCCTGAAAACCACACATTTCACACCCGAGCCTCAACTCTCGCGGCCCGGTACCAAACGACTCACAGACTGGTACCGGTGATTAGATTAGATTTTAATTGGGGAAATTTTGCCTCAGACAGTCAGAAATATTATAATTCTGATCAGTTATCAATACTGAGACTCGTGATACTTCGTCAGCGGTGTGAGCATCACAGCAGATGCCATTTAGTCAAAGTAACTGAGGATAAAACACAGAAAAACATGAAGGAGATTTTCCTGGCCATAAACATTAAAAATATTCTGCAGTAGAACAAAAATGGAAGAAGACCATGAATCATGAATCTGATGCTGCTGAAGTGAAGTGAGGTTTTAATAGAGACACAAATATTTGCGTATTGCAATTTGGCATAATTTCAAAAGTTTCTTCTTCATTTCTTCAGTGTTGAACTGAAAAAAAACCATCATCTGACAGCACTGTACACAACGGTAGACTGTCACATAATAAGCAAGCGAATTGTCATGGTCCTGGGTCGGTGACCCAGCGTTTTTGGTTTTTGTACTTTTACTTTTGATAGTTTTATGTATTATGACTGTTGTGTTTTGGGTTCCCTGGGTTTAGTTTGTGTTCCCTCTGTTTGGTGTCATCTTTGCCTGTGTATCCCCTTTTGTGTATTAAGGTCGCTGTGTTAGCTCGCGTCTCTGAGTCTGTGTGTGTCTGATCTCAGTGTGTTCAGTTTACTTTTTCCCTGTCTCGTTATGCCTGAGTACTCCCAGCTGTGCCCTCCTTTTGTGTCTCATTCCCTTGTTATCCTTCTGTGTATTTAAACCCCGTGTTTGCATCTGTTAGTTGCTGGTTCGTCTGTGTTATTTGGGGTTTTCTTGTCAGTGAATCTCCCTCCGTCATCCTGTGAACTCTCCCTGCAAATTGCTTTCTCTCGTGTTCAGATTTGTTGTTTAGGTTTTAGTTTTCCCAGTGTAGTTTATTTCTAAGTTCTGTTTTTCGCCACACTCACCTTTTGTTTGTTATCACTTGGGTTCTGTGTCAATAAAGCCCTCTCACTTCACTGCATATCCACATCTTGGGTCCTTTGTTAAATTCATACGGCTCGCCCCAGCAACCCGTGACACGAATAATGCAGAAAACTGAAATTTGAGATGGGAAACTGTTCTTGAGAGAGACAGAGCTTTGCAGGAAGTGATTTTATTGTGGTGGAAGCAAAACAGCAACGGTAAGGGAGAATTCATGACGATGTTTAACAAATATGAAGCGTAGTTTTGATTTTCTCTTGCTCCTGGTTCAGTAAACTTCAGTTGGAGAGTGACAAAATCTGCAGCTTCAGAATCTGTGAGCTGTCGGCTTTCAGCCCTAGCGGCGTGTCCATGTTTGTGCCGTTGGGTGAGAAAGCCGACACCTCACAGATTCTGATGCATCGGGTCTGTGCTTTGTGTTTACGTCTTTGTGTGGAATTTGTCTACCTGCTCTCATTTACTGTTTTAGCTTTTTGGTGGTTGACGAAATGAAAGCTTTAACCTGAGATTCCTTCGTTTCTGGTGAAATACATTTATATTTAAAAATTGATTCAGGATTTCATGAATCGATATTGTGTTATTCAAGCTGAAATAGATTTTAATCAGAAAATGGATAATTGAAACCCACCCTAGTTATAACAGTTGCACAGCCATTAAAGATCAAAACAGGTTCTAAAAAATTTTCAGGGTTTTCTTTCCCTCTGTTTGCTTCTTACTGTCTTTGAGGCTCAGGACCAGCACTCCCCACATTACATCAAACTCTTACAAGTCTAGAAAATGAGCTGTTAGACAGAAAGACATCAACTGAGTGGTATGTATTTTTGGTTTTCCAAACTGTCTAAACTGTATATAGTGAAGTCCACAAGTTTTTGAACATTAAATTTTGATTTGTGCCCAAATTATTCAATTCAATTTTATTTATATAGCACCAAATCACAACAAAAGTCGCCTCAAGGCGCTTTATAGATACAGAGAAAAACCCACCAATCATATGACCCCCTATGAGCAAGCAGTTTGGCGACAGTGGGAAGGAAAAACTCCCTTTTAACAGGAAGAAACCTCCAGCAGAACCAGGCTCAGGGAGGGGCGGGGCCATCTGCTGCGACCAGTTGGGCTGAGAGAAGGAAGACAGGATAAAGACATGCTGTGGAAGAGAGACAGAGGTTAATAACAGATATGATTCAATGCAGAGAGGTCTGTTAACACATAGTGAGTGAGAAAGGTGACTGGAGAGGAAAAACTCAATGCATCATGGGAATCCCCCGGCAGCCTACGTCTATTGCAGCATAACTAAGGGAGGATTCAGGGTCACCTGGTCCAGCCCTAACTATATGCTTTAGCAAAAAGGAAAGTTTGAAGCCTAATCTTGAAAGTAGAGATAGTGTCTGTCTCCCGAATCCAAACTGGAAGCTGGTTCCACAGAAGAGGGGCCTGAAAACTGAAGGCTCTGCCTCCCATTCTACTTTTAAATACTCTAGGAACAACAAGTAGGCCTGCAGAGCGAGAGCGAAGTGCTCTAATAGGGTGATATGGTACTACAAGGTCATTAAGATAAGATGGGGCCTGATTATTTAAGACCTTGTATGTGAGGAGCAGGATTTTGAAGTCAATTCTGGATTTAACAGGAAGCCAATGATTATAGCCAAATTATTCTGCAGATCATCAGAATGAAAAGTTATTGCCCATGTTTGCATAGCCTCTTTAAAAATATGCTTTCATGACATTATTGTGTGTTGACTGGTGGTCAGGGCTATGCAGACTGACAAACGGGACATTGAATGTCAGCTCTCGGATGGGGAGGGAGCCTGAGATTGTCTGAATTGTCTTTCTGTTCTATAGCAAATGCAGACAAAATGTTTTAGACAGCAAATAAGTTAGTGCTCTAAAATATGATGGTTTGCTTAGAGGACACCAGGAAGGATGAGTCCTCTGTCACAGATGGTTGGTCAGGGAAGATGGTCACCTGCATGTTCAAGGTCATTGCATCTCCAACCCACATCCACTGCCACTGTACTTAAGGGAAATTGGGACAATGTTAAAAACTTTCTTCTGCAATTACATTTGCAATTATATCTTAAATCGGAGACTTTGTTTTGCTGTAAGATTACAACAATGATGGCAATATAATTGCTTGTTGTTCAGCAGAACGGTGTCCAGTATGTTGGCTGATATACTTTTTTGCATTTGAAAAATAAAAGTTGGGCTGATTACATGAAGTTTATTTAATTGTTTTTTTTTAATTGCATACAGTGTAATATTAATATAAGTGTTGTTTTAAATGCACTTTAGAACAGCACGCAGCATGTAGCAGTTGCTGTTGTAATGCAGTGTAGCGCCGCATGGTGGCGCCTCCGGTCTCATAACTGGTGTGTCACCCCTGTTTTTGTTCTTCTTTGTATCATCTCTGTAATGGATTCTTCCGTGTGTATGCGGACTAGTGGGCTCTCAAGTAATGTGTGGTAGAGGTAGCACTCTTATTTTTGATATTCTAAATAAATGAGTACTAGTGAAAAGTTAGAAGCTGTTGCTCATTCGCTATCCACCTGCACACCTCTGCAGCTGGCTTCATCTCCACCGGATCGGGGTCTGGATGCAGGGCCTCCCTGCTGCTGCCGGACCTGGGGTAGTCTGCTTGTCTCCACCCAAGGAAAAAGGGTAACATCTCCTGGGTCTAGGCACCATCACCTCTCTGGAGGTGCGGTATAGAGCATGTTTGGGGGGCGGGGCTGTGGCTCCCCACGCCTTCTAGCAGATCGTTACATGGAGAAACCTTTTGTATGCACACAGGTGCACACATGGGTGCGCACAGACACAAACTATATCTTTCTTGGCTGCTCCCTCAAAGCCCATTGTGCGCTGTCGGTCTTACATGCTACAAAATAACATTGAATATTTAGTATTAAATGTTAGTTAGTTATCTAGGTTATTGCTGTGGTGTCGTGTTTATTGTTTCATTGTCCTGGGTTATTTAACCCAGCATTTTGTGTTTGTTATTATTATTACTATGTATTCTGGCTATGGTTTTGGGTCCTGTTCTTCCTCGGCGTAGTGTTTAGTCATCCCTGCCCGTGTGTTTCCCCTTGTTCTGTCAATGTCGTGTCTCTAAGTTCTGTCTCCTCATGTAAATTCAGTTCAGCTGCGTGTCCCTCTGTGTGTATTTATAGTGTGTGTCCTCTTGTGCTCGTCACGGGTCTGTCTGTTTCCTTTGCGCTTCTTTCTGTTTTGTCCCTGCATGTCTTCCCATGAGTTTAGTTTTCAGTTTCATCCATCCATTCGCTTCCGCTTATCCTTTTCAGGGTCGCGGGGGGCGCTGGAGCCTATCCCAGCTGCCATAGGGCGAGAGGCGGGGTACACCCTGGACAGGTTGCCAGTCTGTCACAGCGCCAACACACAGAGACAGACAACCATTCACACTCACATTCACTTGCACATTCACACCTAGTGACAATTTGGATTATCCAATTAACCTATCCCCACAAGCTGCATGTCTTTGGACAGTGGGAGGAGTACCCAGAGGGAACCCACGCAAACACGGGGAGAACATGCAAACTCCACACAGAAAGACCCCGGCCTGATGGTGGAATTGAACTCAGGACCTTCTTGCTGTGCGGCAACAGTGCTAACCACCGTGCTGCCCACGGTTTCAGTTTCATTCGTTAGATTTTCCCAGTTTAGGTTATAGCTTGTGAGTCAGTGTCAGTCTGTATTTTCACCTCGTGTCACTCATCGCATCAAAGTCTGTGCCTGCATCTTGGGTCCTTCTTAATAACCTCACACTGCTTGCCTCACCAACCGAGACATAGAAATCGACAGACCATGTGACTTTCGAGCATTGCATTGTAGGTACGAGTGGCAGCAAAATCAAAACACTGCATCAAGTTCTAGCATTTCCAACACTGGTAACCATTAATTCTGTGGTTTTAATCCCTACTTGCATTTTATTTGTCCCAAAAACAGTTATGTACAAAACGAAGGAGAACACGGCAGGTCCGTACAAAGACAGGCTTGATGAAAAGGAAAAAAAAAAAGTGTGAGGAAAATATCAAAGGAGTGAAAGAGTTAGACCCATGCAAGCATACAGAGTGGCGCAAGGACGTTAGCGTGTTGCCCAGCTTTCATCACGCTCATTAATTATATGGGCCTAAGTTTGAGTGCATACACTCACGAAGTGTTTGGTAACTTCAGATCCCTGCAACAAGCCCAGGTCCAGTTTACTGAAGGATGGGTACAGGACCTTGAAATCTTCAGAGTAGAACATAAGACCGTCGTCTGTACAAAGGTAAGTTTACCAGTCACAAAAATTGTCTTCAGAAATACCCATTAGAAAACCGTGGAATGATGTTCTGTGAAAATATCATGAAATATATCCATCATATCATAGGATATTAAAATAGGGAGAAATGGAATGAAAAGGAATGCAGGACTTTTCGTGACTGTTTGATATCGGTCTACCTCTTAACCGATCAAATCTGTGGTAGCAGTTTTAAACCCGGTATGACCCAGGTTGATAGAGGGTGCCCAGTCTGGATCGCATTCCAGCATTTTGTTGGCTAGTTTACCTACAAAACACAACCAACATTAGCCCGCAAAGCCACAGTAAATAAAGCAGCATAGCGCAACAAATTAGGTTCAAATCATGCGACCGGCTATGGCAGTTAATAATTCAACCGCTTCTTGCCATTCTAGCTCACCACTTGTACCTACAATCCTTTGCAGTTTTACTCTGGAAATGACGTCACATAAATAAATAATAATAACAAAGGTCAGTCAAATGGACCAATACGGTAAGGCCATAATGATGCACTTGGTAAACTAAATCCGTTGGGCATGTTTCTTGGCCTTCACACAATAATTCTGATGGCTAAAGAACTAAACGGGACAGTAAGTAAGCTTTACTCAATTTTTTCAGGCAACGAGTTTGTATAGTTTTTTTTAGTTCTGGGAACTCATTAGATTTTACAGTGTAGAACAGATACCACAATAGTTCTTATATAGACAGGAATCAGAGAAACTAACAGTAAACCCCTTTCCTGCAGTTTAGACACCAACGAAAGAATCGACCCAGACAACTTTTTAGCATAAGAATGGAAAATTTACTGAACTTAAGTGCAGAATAAAAATGCACAAAAACACTTTAACCCAAATGATATCACAGTTACTTCAGCAAATCTAATTTTTAGATTAAATTATGGCCTTTGAAATTATATTAAGCAACGCAATATTAAGTTATCACCCTTTAGGGGTTAACTCACTGATACCTCATTCAAATGTACTGATTTTACGCAGTATGCTATGTAAATTGCTATGGCATGTGCCACCCTAAAATAATCTCTTGCCACCCGTAATGCCACTCGAGTTTTGCATATAAAAATGTTGTTTATCAAAATAAGCTAGCGTTTGATCCCCTTTGATCTAAGCTACAGTTAACAGAGAATATAATTTCTAAGCACAGGTTAAGCTCAGTTGGAGGAGCAGGCCGGCCTGCGCCTTTTTGATGCATGTCCCCCCCCCTCTCTCTCCCCGCTTTCCTGTCATTCTCTACTGTCCCTAACAATCACATCACCAAAACCTAAACTGGAAAACACTAGAAATGACAAGACTTGTGCAGGTGGATGGAAAAAACTATGAAATACATGAATTCACTAACTTGACCATGACCTGCATGAAATCCTGAAAAACAGTTAACCTGACCTCAGGGATGGATCACAGAAGACGTGACACTGACAAAGAGAAACACAGGGCTTAAATACATTGAGCAATAACGAGGGGAATGCTACACAGGAGGAGAGCACAGCTGGGAGTAATTTGACATGACAAGACCAAGAGGAAGCAAAACTCAATACAGTGACATAGGACACAGACTTTCAAAGTAAATCAGGAAACATAACAGACGTGGACTTGACTAGGGGAGACAGCAACTATGGAACACAGAAACAGAAACCAAAAGACAAGAAAAGATAAACAATGTCAAGTTGAAGGGAAGTTATGAACTATTTCTGAGAGACAAATAACACCAGGATCCTTTGTAGCTGACAGCTGGTAACTGTGCAGGGGCGGGTCTAGCTGGATGGATGACTTGACTGCTGTTATCTATTGCACTGCTAATTGCTGTCTGTCTAGTAGAACTGTTAAATGTAAGCTGTTTCTTTTAAGTCGGTGTGAATAAACTTTTGCTTTAACCCCCACAACCACTGTGGATGCACTGTGGCACAGACGTAGGTGATAAACTAGATGGGTGAGACATTCAAAGTAAAATTTTTATTTAGGTCGCACCTATCAAGATAAATATCACAAATGCTTCACAACCAAAATGTTAAAACATTCAAACTAGTGCTGGCAGTGTTAATCTCGTTAAATTACGTTAACGCCATAACCACATTAACGCGGCAAATCTCCGTTAGCGAGTTACTGCGGATCGCCCGGTGCGATCAGTACTGCTTAAGATGGCGGATCTGCGCCAGTCTTCGCTGGATCGTTGCGCTATCAGTCAACTTGTGCATCTGTAAACCTGAATCTTTAAAGCTTTTGTGATGATCTCACTAACCTGACCTTTTGTGTGTAGATCGTTTATGGAACCTGATTACGAGAGGAGTGGCAGAGGAGGAGGACTTGGAGCTTTTGTACAGAGAGTGTGGAGCACCTTTTCCCCTAACCCTGTTTCCCCACGGACCCTGGCGACCTGGACCCCTTTCCCCTGCACATTGTATATAGCCACTTGGTGATTGTGTTCACTGTAAATAAACGCACTGTCTTTTGCATAACAGAAAAACCTGGCCTGCGCCTGAGTCCCTTCCAAAATCCTTATCAAAATCGTTCAAACAAATAATTACTAAAAGCAAGTTTTAAAAGAGGCGTTTTTAGCTGCTTTTTGAAAGAGACCACCAATTTCACAGATCTCAGGTGCAGAGACAGAGACTTCCAGAACTGTTTATTTTCTGAACTTTTTTGGATCTCTCTCTCTGGCTATAGTTAAACCACAGGAACCACAGTTTCCAGTGTTCTCACAGTCACACTGAAATGAATGCTTTACAATTTTTTTTTTCATTTAAAACATTAAATGGCCAAGGATTTAACAGACATTTGTCATTTTCTGTCCACCACATATGAAAAAGAGACTTATGGTCTAACAGGACGAGTCCATCCATCCATTTTCTTTACTGTGTATGCAAGCAGGGTCTCAGCAGCCTGGAGCATTTCTCACATAATATTGTGTGAGAGGCAGGGTACACCCTCAACAGGCTGCCAGTGCATCAAAACATGGTGTAGGGTCTGTAACTTACAATATAAAGGATCTTGAGGCAACTGTTGTTGTAATTTGGTGCTGTATGAATAAAATTTAATTGAACTGAACTGAATGATGCACTGGTAACCAAAGAAAAGACTCTCACAGAGGTAAAACAGGGAGAGTACAAGCCACATGAGAGTTGCCAGTTTACAGTCACAAATTACTCGATGTGCATGTCTTAAAATTAAAAGTAGGTGAAATAAAACTGAGCACAGAAAAGCCCCAGAAGATTCTCACGGTGACATGACTATGTTAACCACTGCAGCACCGGCTCACAGGAAATTTCTGTGCAAACCAAACATGAGATATGAATGTGCTACAAAAACAAGTTTGGTTTTTTTATCGCTAAAAAACATCAGTGAAACCAAACTAACTGAAAAAATGACACATGATTTGAAAGTAGCTTCATTATTTTTTATTTCTAATTTAAGAGCAAGCAGGAATATCTTTGCAATACAGGAGAGATATCTGAAGCTATTTTACATTTATCCTGCAGTTCACATACAGTATTATAATGCCAGATATTGCAGATTGCACATTGTTACAGTGTATACTGTAACAACCATATACTTAGCATTGCTTTTTTTTCAGAATGTTTTTGATCCAGGAAAGGTGCTTTGATATATCTGTATAGACGTTGGGTCGGTTTGGGTAGTTACAGTTTTTTTTCATGTTGAAAGACGCAACACCGACTGCTGTTCCATTGCACACCAGAGGGCCACCAGAATCACCCTGTAAGGAGGAAGACACTTGTTTTATTTATCTTTTATTTAAGACTAAAAGTTAAATTATACTTTCTCCAAAAGAACAGAGGACATACCTGGCAGAATCCACTCTTTGTGTCAGATCTTCCTGCACAGATAACACCTTTTGGAAGAATAACTTTCTCGAATGCCCATTGTTTCTCACAGACCTTAAGGTCAATAAGAGGCACATCTACCCATCTCAGCACATCAACAGCTTTGCCATTGGTTTCTGTGAAACCCCATCCAGCCACCTGACACTTTACATTGTCTTTTGCTTTAATCTCCTTCCTTGCCAGTTGTATCGGTTTCACTTTCTTGTCCAGTTGAAGTTTCCTCGAGAGCTAGAAGAAGCAACAAAGGAAAAGAATAAAAGGACTGATAGAAACCAACTCGGTACATTTCTGATCTTATATCAAGTCTTTGGTGAAGTACCAAGTGGAGTTGTTGAAAGCAGTGATGCATTTGACCTGTTTTTGATTGTGACTGTAATGATTCACATTCAAAGATATTTACTTACTTTGAGGAGCATGATGTCATTACCAGATACAACTTTGTCATATTGTGGGTGCTTGCATGTCTTTACACTGTATCTCATTTTGTTGTTATTAACCTTCTTCAGGTTGTGGGTTCCAATTACAACCTCCATAGGAGAACTGAGCGAGTGAATATTAAGTAGGTGTTAGCTGGGTTTTTGGAGAAAAACAAATAAAAGTTCACAGCTTGTTCACTTACTTTTTGTAACAATGTGCAGCCGTGAGCACAAAGTCTTCACTGACAAGAAATCCTCCACATACGTGTTTTCCATTGATCTGCACAGAAGCCATATACTGCATTGAGTTCTGTGGGACATTTTTGCCATTTATGATTTCACTTCCATGCCCTGCAAGAGTGAGAGGAAAAAAGTTAATGTAGGATTTTTTCAATAGATAAGTACTTACATTTTGCAATCTTACCATTTTGTCCAAGACATGTTAGAAGATAGAGAAACATAAGATCGTGCACAGCATGCATCATCTTTTCAGCCTTTCGTCTTTGAGGTGTTGAGTCAGACCCTGATATTCAGACTGTGGTTTTCATCTGCTTGCCCTTGACTTCTTACTTATATCGTTTCTGCATGAGTGCAACCTTTAAAAGGATCGCTATGATGAGCCTGTGCGGTCAGTCAAACTGTGAGGCATCACAGACCATACTAATGTTTCAGTAAATACAACGCCTGTGGTTGTGCTGCCTGGAAAGAGCATGTTATGAGGCGCTTGTGACATTTTTTTCCTCCTGCATCTATTGAGTGTTTTTCGTTTAAATGCCTCTCCAGGCTTTCAAAATGAAAAACTTAAACCTTTAGCCTGTTTGTGGGTTGCTATCACGGCAACGATAAACCCAATGCTAGATGAGTAGATGATGAGTAAGAAAAGCCACACATACAAGCTTTAGGTTTGACTCTTTGCTCTCTTGCAGTTTCTTACAGCTTCTGTTCTGATAAAACGCTTAAAGTCATTGAATCAGTCAACAATATAAACAAACAACAATGCTTATTTATTTCAGTAAGTAATCTGCATGTTGAAAAGGGCAATGAGGCAGTGATCTTATTGGCTGTTGGTTCGAAGACTTTCTTGTTTATGAAATGTGAAAATGAAGTCGGGTATTTGTAAATAATTTTCAGATAAAAAGAACACATAAGGAAGTTGGAATACTGTGGAATAGAGTAATATATGATGCATGAAAGTAGCATTTACCAAAAGAATTGCAGTCAAACATTCTTAACCAGTCTGTTATTATTATGTACTAGTATCAATGTGAAAAATGTAGATGCTGATTTGGACATTTTTTATGTTTATAGGGATTTTTTTTAAATCAGTGTAACTATCTACATGTTCAATAAGCTCATTTGTCTTTTAAAGCAATGTAAAAAAGAAAAAATCTGCATTGTCCTTTTTGCATGCTTTTTGGACAAAACATGGGAAACAAAAGCTAAATTAATAAGGGTGTAACTGTAAACATTACAAAAGGTGAGAGCAGCATTTAAAATGAAACTCTGAGCAAACACAACCACACAGAATGACTCAGCATGATCATAATCAGATCACAATCTGATTGGTGTTTTCTGATAAGTGAGGTTGTGGAAATAAGAACTTTGTCAAAGGGGATGGGCATGTAGAGGTTTTGCTATTGACTGTTCTCTCTTGTGTTCTCTCTTCATGCATACCACCAGATATGTAGCCACATCAAATGAATTTAAGGTGACTGTGAAGGATGTTTAAAAAAAACAGAACAAAGAAATGTTCTTTGGTGCAGAGCGCCATGATGCAACACTTAAACCGAATCTAAACCACAGTTTCCAGCAGTAGCGTTAAGGGTTTTGTCGTGAGCATGCCTGTATCCTCTCAACACAGCCTGGAGCTTGTCAAACTTAGAGTCTAGCATGTTTTTTAGGGTTTTTGCACAGGTGCATTGTGGATACACCTCTGGCCTCGTGAAAAACTGTCAGGAAACCATGGTGCTAAACACAGACAGCATTAAAAGCAGATGTAACCACCACAATTTTCTGAAATCTTGTTTTGACATTTCAAGATTAAAAAAAATTAGGTCTGCTCAACTTGTCAGTCACAAGTCATTAGCCAATGAGCTTAACACTGACAATCCTCCTTTCTTAAACATCGCATGATGAAATTTAGAAAATAAACTTAATGTTTTATTCAGTGTGACCACAAAGAAGTGACTGAGCCTATCAGCTAAACAGGAAAGTGTCGGGTACATCTGTGTGGCAGGCACAGGAGGACCCAAGGCATTAACTAAAGGACTGAGCTTTACGGCTGTTACTTAGAAACTCAAAAATCAATCCAAGACGCTCACCTGCAGAGGCCAACAGTGAGATCAAGTAATCCGGAAGCCAACCAGCTTGCCAGTGACTGAAATAGAGGAACTCTGGAGGCTGGCGTTGGGAGAAGAAACAGGACTCTTCTGGAGACTGGCGAAGAAGTAGGAGGAGACAATGGTTTGACAGAGGGCTGGCATCAGCAGTAACGGTGACCTTCTGGAGGCAAGGCTGGAGGTGAACAAAACAGGTGGCAGGATGTGACACCAGCCGTGGTGACAGTGACTGAATCACTCTGGACACACAAACTGACAGGGTTGGCCAGCAAAAGCTGGAGTCCTACCTTTAGCCAGGCAGAAGGCCGGCATCGTTGGGGGTTGGGGCAACCGTCTGGAAGTCAGCAGCAACGGCAAAATCGATGGGACTTTATTTTTCCAGCCTGTAAGCTGCTTAGATCATAATAACCTGTGTTTAGCTTACAGAATGTTTTATTTATTCTATCTGTGAGGCCAGAGGGCTGAACAAGATGCCGCTGGTTCTGCCTCACTGCTTTGAAATCAGTTAAAATTGGTCCCGCCTTCACTGTTGTGATTGGTGAGGGGGTAGGGACAGGCTTAGGGCATCGGGGGGTTCCCCGGAGGCATCTTCCTTGGGGGGCTCAACCCGGGGTAGCGGTCACGTCCGGTTGAGGGCTCTGTTGGCTCTCAGGTGACTGTTTCCTCGCGGCTGCGTGCAGCGGGGCTAGGGGAGGGTCTGTGCTGACGGACGTGGGTTACTGACCTGGCAACCTGGCTGCCCCTGGGTGGGTCCGGGATGGGCGTGAGGTTTTGGGGGCGCTCCGTCTCTGGGCTGGGGCCCGGGCCGGGCCTCGGGGGCTCGGGTCCTGGTTGGTGTGTTGCCGGGGTTGTGGGCGGGTGGGTGCATGGGGGCCCGGCCCTGGAGCAGGGTGCCGCCGGTGCATCGAGCCGCCTGGGGGGCTCTTCAACTGGTGGGGGGGATGGTCACATCTTGCAGGAGCTTTCTTCTCTCAGGAACTCTCTGCAGGAGGGGGAGATACAGGAGAGGTGGAGGAAGATCTCAGCCTGGGCGTTTACCGTCTTATGTAGTCTGGAAGATGAGTGGATGGTGGGGTGGGTGCAGTTTTCTCTGTGGTGGGGTTGGGTGGACTGTCCAGGGCTCTGTGGAGCCGGGGGGCGCTACTGCACTGGGCCCCGGTCTGATGGGCCTGGGCCCCCCTTCCCTGGCGGGTCGCGGAGGGTGGGAGTGCCTACTGGGGTCAGCGGGGGAGCTGGCCCCAGGGAGGGGTTACCTGCCCCTCCCTTCCTTCCCTCCCCATCTCCAGCTGCCTCCCTCTTCCCGCTCCTCCACAACCACCCACACATGCAGGGCCTTGGAGTGGGGGTATGTCACCAGGGTGCAGAGGAGGCTACCCCCCCCCCCCCCCCCCCCCGTCCCCTTCTGGCTGCCTCTGCCTCAATTTTATCCCACAACTTAGACATTCACATTATTCACACTCTCATTACACATACATATAGGATCTTGGGGGTGGGCACAATCACGGAGTCCAAATCACCATCAGGGTGTATACCTCACCCCTGACGTCGTTGCCCACCTCTCAATTTTAAATACACTTAGTCATTGAGGGTTAGCAGGAGGGACTATGCGCTTACCTGCTGCTCCTTGGCAGGTAGCTCCATGCCCTCCTGGGTTTTAATTGCACCTTAGAACACATATGCATCAACACTACAATGAGCGGGTGGAGGGAGGTTTGGAGTCTTCTCCCACCCCCATTCTCTGCGGCCTGCTGGAGCGGGAGGGCTAGTAGGAGGAGTTGGCCGTCCGACTGCGGTCTGGGGTGTGGGGCCTCCCTGCTGCTGCGGAGTCGGGGTGGTCTGCCTCTCCCCACCGCAGGGAAAAGGGTAACACCACCTGGGTCTGGGTGCAATTCCCCCCTCCAGGGGCAAGGGTACCTAGACCCGGTTTGTAGAGTACGCTTGGGGAGTGTGATTGTGTGTACAGCGTCTCTTTATGTCTGTCTCCACGTTGGTTGAGTGTGGAGTGAGTGCATATGAGAGCATGAGGGTGGGAATGGATGTTTGTGTCTGTGTGTGCCTGTATGTCTGTGTCTATATGTCAGGTTGGGTATCAGACGCCACCTCTCTGGGGACACCTCAGGCCCTCCAAGGTTTGGAGGCCTATCTCCACCCACCACCACTTCCCCTGCCGGTGGCGGACTCCCTCAGGTGTCGGTGTGTTGGTGGTTCTTTGTGTCTGGGGGTGGGCGTCCGGGTGCACACCGGCTCACTCCTTGGCGGCCGCTTGTCGGGGCCTGGGGCCTGGGGCTCGCTCGGGCCCCTTTGGAGGTGGGGTGCCCCCGGCCTCTCGGCCTAGGGCTCGGTCACTCAGGCGCAGCTGGGGGCCGGCGGAGCTCACGGGCGCGTCACTGCAACTCCCCCTGACTTCTGCTCCGCGGCTGCTGGGCGAGCCCTCATCTGGGACTCTCCTCAGCTCTTTCTGGGACAGTGGCGCGGCTGCCCCTCTGTTGGTCTTCCATGGTCTCTTGTGTTCTGGGGGCCTCTGGATGTCTGGAGTTTTGATCTCCTCCATACCCGCTTCACACCCTGGAGGACGGGGCTGTGGCCCCCCCACACTCCCTAGCAGATCATTACATGGAGAAACCTTTGGAATGCAAGCATGCTGATCCACACAGGTATGCACACATGGGTATTCACAGACGCGGACTAAAGCTTTCTTGGCTGCTGCCTCAAAGCACACTGTGCGCTGTCTATCTTGCGTGCTGCACAATATCGTTTATTACTTAGTAAATACTGATATCTATGACTAGCTAGTTTATTGTGATGGTGCTTTGTTTTCTCTATTATTATGTTGCTCTTTGTTGTTTGCTGTCTCCTCTGTTTGTTGTTGTTTGTTGTTTTTTTTTTTTTTTTTTTTTCTCCATACAGGTGACCCAGGAGTTTTTTTTTTTTTTCTCTCTCTTCCCCCCCCCTTCTCACCGTCTCTTCTCCCCTTTGGTTTTCTTTCTTTCTCTCCCCCTCTCTCTCTCATTCATTCCCCCTGTCCTATTTATTAAAAAAAAAAAAAAAAAATGACAAAGGATGAACTGAAGCTCTGCCATCACGTAATGTCGCATACTGCTGTTTCTGATGTCATTTAAAAAAAAAAAAAAAAAAAAAAAAAAAAAAAAGAAATCAGTTAAAATCTGTGCATTTGTGGAAACAGAGCTAGCATAAGCAAGTATCCAAGTAACCTTATGTAACTTCTGTGATCATGTTAACAAATTAGGTTTTTCTTACCAACCACTTTGGCTAAAATGTGTGACACAGAGGAGTTAGAGTGGCATATGAAAAGGTCAGCCGGTCGTCCTGTGCTTCCTTTTCTCTTTCTTCTCATCTCTCAGCTGCTCACAGCAAATGGTTGGCCCTCCCTGATCCAGGATCTGCTGCAGGTTTCTTCTTGTTAAAAGTGTTTTTCCTTCCCACTGTCACCAGGTGCTGACAGAAGATTGTTTCATTGTTTAGGTGTCTTTTCTTATAAAGGTTCAGGGCTTTTACGTTCCAATATCCTGTTTTTGTGATTTGGTACTACATAAAAGTGAATGGAAATGAATTCCGGGCTCCAACTTTTTCAGGTTAATATCTATGAGAAAACTTGGTTGACCGAACATACAAACTTTACCCAGTTTTTCTGCCAACTCGCCACATTAATTTTTCCATTGATATTTTAATTTCACTTTCAGATATTGACTACAAACGTTTTTTTTCTGTGAATTTTAGGTGTTTTCTTCATGAGATATTTCTACTTTCACAAAAGGTTCAGTTCTAAAAATATCCCTCCAGCACTCCTGTCTGTCTGCTAATAGTTTATACTTTGATGATAAGTACTGATGTAATAATGTTATAGAGGTCCTCAGCCAGGAAGCATCGCAGCAAAGTGAAGATGCCCATGCACGGTGCAGCAAGATGCATGAGGCTACCATCCTTTCTGCTTGTCTTTCTGTAAAAGTCACCACGTGTCGCTTATATTGAGCAGGTTTAGAAGACCACAGAACACAGCAATGTACTTCAGTGTTGCTCTATGTTCCAACCGATGACCTCTTTCTATGTCTGAAATGAGACTTGACAAACCACTGACACCACAGTTTCAACAGCCGAGTTAACGTTCCCACCAGTTATGAAACTAGAACAAACAGCTGTCTAAATTATTTTCAATAAATCTCATAATTGACCCAAATTATATATTTAATTTGAAGTAGTAAGTCACAGAAGAAAACTGCATTAGAGATCAACACTTTAACACGTATAACTGGCTTGCTGCATTAGCAATGTTTGGGCCACTGAAACTATGGAAACACCAACATGTTCTCAGGTCAGTTAACCTTCTCGAGGCAATAAAGTGAGAAAAAAAGTAGGAAAACTGACACAAAAACATGAAGATTGACCTTTTGTCTTCAGTGTGTCACATCAGCAAAAGGGGAAGTTCACAATTTGTCCAAAGTCTCGTCTCCTCTTTAGATTGTTAAAATGCTGTAGTTTTTTGGCCTTAAATTGTAAACACTGGATATATTACACCACAGCTCTGTTGTGTCCCTGCTTCTCTCCTCCTCTTCTGGCTCCACCCTGGGGAGGTTTAAATGGTCATGAGACACCTGAGACACCTTACTGTGTTCAGACATCCTGCACTCACCTGTTTCACTTCTCTTTCTGCTTCTGTCGTCCATTTTCTGCTCAGTCCAATTCAAATTTCATCATCTCTCTCTGTCATCTCCAGCCAATCCAAACATTTATCAGCTGTTTTTCATCTAATCCTCCATCTCGCTTCATCATGAGTCTGAGTCGTACCAAGCGAATCAGCTCCAGTAACTCAGTTCGGAGCAGCAGCGGCTCCAGGAGGCTGAGTGGTTTCGGTCCAGTTCAGGGAGGTTTCAGTGGCATCTCCCTCAGCAGCAGCTCTCTGTATGCGGGCACCAACGGGCATCACCACGGCCTGGGGGCTCCGCTGGCATCCCTGTCCGTCAACAAGAGCCTGCTGGCTCCTCTTAACCTGGAGATCGATCCAAACCTGTCCATGAGCCGAGCCCACGAGAAGGAGCAGATCAAGAGCCTCAACAACCGCTTTGCAACCTTCATAGATAAGGTAAAGGGACCTCTGCTGAGGCTGGTTCAGAAATTATTACTAAGTATTTTGATAATTTATGAAGAAAATATACATTATAGTTTTCAAAGTTTTATCATTCCTCTTATCTAAACATCACACAGCTGTAAAGTATAAAAATGCATCTTTATGTTTAGATTACTTCAGAGTGGTACTACTACGAGGACTAAAAAGCTCGAGCAGCTTCAGCTGTAACTTCTTCAGTTTGAATGAAAAACTGACTCAATGTAAAAGGAAATTAAGCTACTGTTTTATTCCAATTTCAAACTAATTATCTACAGCAAGTTCAGTTTACACTTGTTTTTCATGCAGCAGAGGAACATAACACTGTCTAGCTCAAAGAACTGTTATAAAGATATAAAGTGTTCAGCCAGGTTCCGCATTAGTTGCGTATATTTTACAATTTTATATTTCATTCAAGTTTTTAAATGACATTTATTTTTCATTTTGTGTATTTGTGACTCATCCCTTTTCTCACCACCAATATTGTGCATTTATTTCCATTAATTTGTAGTATTAGAATTTTTTAAGCCTTTTCTTATTTATTGTGTTCAGTCTAAAGTTCAGATCAGTCTCTTCTTCTTGCTGTTTAGTTTTGTCCAAATTTACAGGAGAACATTTATAGGAGATGGTTAAACATTATTGGGCTGGCAGCAGTAATCACTTACACATTTTTTTTTTTTAAATACATTTGTGGAAAAGCTGTTTTAAGGTTGCATCATCGTGGCTTTTGCAGCTATTTGTAAAATTCTTGTTTATGAACAATGCAGATGAACTTTGACATGCCCAGGATATCAAGATTGTGCATTTATGAGTCTGTGGATTTATTAGACATGTTATGAAAAAGCTGCAGTCTTGTTGGCTAATTGAAAGTAGAAATAACATTATCGTGGGCAGCATATATAGGACCCTAAGTTTCTATTCTAAGTGTTATGAAAAAGCAAATAGGGGAGTAAATGTGAATGAGAAGATGCCTTGTTGAAGTTCCTGAAGGACACAGGCTGCACACATTTCCCACAGAAGGAGCAATCGGCCCTGTGATAACACTGGACATCGATACCCTACTTAGGGAACATCTCTGCTTTCTCACGGAGTAGGTAACACTTTCACAATAGAGGCTTTGTTGGCTTCTCACATCAGCGGAGATTCACTTCAGGCGTACAGAAACAGAGAGCTGAGCTGGACGGAAGCCCGTTTGTCCAAATGTGCAAAATAAACCTCCTGTTTTTTTGAGCTATGTGAATGTTGACATAGTTTCCCAAAGAGAATGTTTATCAGAAAGGTTGTTAACAATCTTTGATATTCTCTGATGTCCTGTACCTCTATTACTTTTGTGCACATTTAAAGAAATGTACAGAGAACTTTATGCCCAAAAATATGCAAATATTTTTGTGAAGATTCAATTAGTGAATAAAACATATTAATAATAAGAATTTTTATTCAGTTCAATGAAGACATCAATAACAATGACATCAATGACAAATCTAAGGTAATGATTTAATACCTCTTGAAGCAGCTAAAAGTGTGTAAATTGTAGCTAAAAAACTAAAAGATCACCAAAACATCTTCATTTTAAATGCTTTTGGAGTTTATTTGATATTTTGTGTGTGCAGTTCTGCAGAGCTGTAAAATAAAACCAGACAGTCTATCCACTGAATAAGACAAAATATTGTGAATGTTCATAGAAAACATTTGGAAACACCGTCCATTCGTCTCCGTAAATGAGATGGCTTATGTGACTTCCCCCACACAAAGAGTCTTTGTTCTTAGAGACCTTCTGTTGCAGAAGCTCACGAGAATCAACCTGGCTTTTAAAAGATGTCTAGCCCAGTTTTCCCCTCTTTGTTCATTTATCCAAGATTGGATTTCTGCTTAACCTGGGATTAAAATCTGGATGTTGTAAAATGACCCCCTTACAGATGAGGACAATTACTAAAATGCAAAGTTGAGTGAATTGATAAATAAACAGACCTTGCAGTGACAACTATAATCCAATCCTACTTAGGAGGAACTGTTTAAATTAAACATTAGTGAGCTGCTTCTCTCATGCAGAGAAGTAATTAGTGAAATGCATCAGGAAGACAACGTCTCACTTGTTGTAAGACAATGACTCCAGTTAAAGCTGCACGTCAGTGAACATCAAAGTTGGAGTTAAACATCTGAGATTAAATGGTCATTTACTGCATGAATGTATGGCACTGGGATGCTGGATATTCAAGCTATCTGTCCCATTTCCGTCCCATTGAGTTCAATTTGTAACCTGATAGATCAGACTAGACACGGTATGGTTGTGTCTCAGAGGGAGGTTATTCTGTCATGAACAGAACACGGGCTTTGTGTTGGAAGGTATAATAGGCGCTGGATGTACCTGGCTGCAGGTAAGAAACACGAGCCGGGCAAGTACAGGGCTGGAATATATTCAGGTGTTGACACTGAGCTCGAGCTGGTTATCTGCTGGAGCTATGGCATTCCTCTGTGCCTTATTCTGGAGCTGCTGCTGATGATTGCAGTCTTTAATGGTTAAACAGATGGTTATTTTCTTAATAACAATAAGCAGTTAGTTGAAAATCTAAAGAGATTCAATGTAGAAGCAGAAATTATTTAAGAAAAAAGCAAAAACTCTATTTATTAACTGAAAGCATTTTTCTGAAGATTGTGAAAAACAAGGAGAAAAACAAAAATTAATTGTCAGCAAAAACAACAGTGTCGTAATACAGCAATGAGGCAATACATTACAAAAGAGCAATGAGCCATACAATCCACCTATGTGCTGTAATAGCCATTTTCCAAATGTTAAGAAACACTGGGGGTAATAGTGACTTTAAAAGAGTTTAAATTCAATGATCAGTGCAGAGTTCTGCCATCTATGAAGAAAGGTGGCTTACGTATGAACATAGAAGTTGTAGCAGTTGTAGTTTGGCCACTGCACCAAAATTAACTGGACTAAAAGTTGGATTTTGGAAGAGAAGCCACCAATGCTTTCTGAACTGTTGGCTGCTGCCATGCTGTTTTGTTTTTTGTTTATTTGTTTATTTGTTGTTGTTTTTTTTTGGGGGGGGGGGGGGGGGGGGGCAGAAGTGACCCAAATTGGTCGAGAGGGTGGAGTGCTACTGGTCTATTTAACCAAAAGGAATCAACGGCACAGACATATGGGTCCAGTTCAGAGACTGTAATTAGAGGATAGCTGGTGCCCGTCTTGGAGTAATGAAAGCTCCACTAATAAGATGCCCACTGGAAGACCTGACTGAATCGGCCCAAACGACATAATGACATAGCTCTAGACTTTCCAAGAGTTGTTATGTTGATAAACATCTTATAATAGAGTCACTTTTGTTTTCTAGCTGTTCCTTCAATCCTGATGATCAGAAACAAAAAGTGCATTATGACAAACCTTCACCGTGTCTTTGAAAATGCTAAATGATCTGGGTCTTCTTCCCTCACCAGGTACGGTATCTGGAGCAGCAGAATAAGATGCTTGAGACAAAACTGGAGCTGCTGCAGGGTCAGGGGGTCAGCCGATCCAATGTGGAACCCCTGTTTGAGGCCTACATGGCAGGTCTGAGGCGCCAGATGGACCTGGTCAACAATGACAAAACTAAGCTGGATGGGGAGCTGAGAAACATGCAGGGTCTGGTAGAGGACTACAAGCACAAGTAAAAAATGACACTTTAGAGTTTTCAGCTCAGGTGTACGACCTGCATGGCGGAGAACCTACACAGATATACACAGGTGTATGTTTTATTGTAATAAAATACCCTGTTCTCTCCCTGTCACAGATATGAAGATGAAATTAACAAGAGAAACAACCTGGAGAACGACTTTGTTATCTTAAAAAAGGTTGGCATATAGACACATCCGTTCATGTTCATTCATACAGGTGTGGCGAGTAATACAAGCCCCTCTATTGTCCTTCCTCATTGTCCAGATTTTCTCTCCTGTATTCTCACACGCAGAATCCATAAATAATTTAGCAACTTTCCTGTGCAGCTGTGCGAGCAGCATCTTGTGTCATTTCTTAGACATTACAGTAATCTCAGCAAAGATTTCTGACTTCATACTATAAGTTTCCCAATTTTTCTGGCTCCAACTTTGGGTCTCAAATTGCTCTTTAAAAGAAGCCAAAATACATTATTTTGGTGTCTGCACACATACCTTCAAAGTTTTCTTAATCTGAATAAACAAAATCCTGCTCATTGTTCTTCCTGATGACTCAAACAGGAGTATTTCCTCCAAGTGCAGGGGATTTTTGAACACAAAAATCAGTGTCTTTTAATCAGTTGTGTGTTTCCCTGTGTGTTTTAGGATGTAGATTCAGCCTATTTGGTCAAGGCTGATCTGGAGGATAAAGTCGGAGCTTTGACTGATGAAATAAACTTCCTGCGTAACGCGTATGAGGAGGTAAACAAAGGTCCTCATGCTTGGCATAATCCTGGATTTGCACACTCTTCCTTTCTGGTTTCCAGTTGTTTCTCGGATAAAGCTACAATTTCCACTTTGTTCATTGTTCTGTTTTATATCATGACTCACTGGAGAGTCAACTTCAAAACACTGTCTGCCTTTGAAATGCTTTTTATGCCAACCTGCGGAAACATTTGTTGTTGTCAACTGACTTCTCTAGAGATCTTCATAATAAATTAAATTAAATTAATAAAAATAAAACACACTAAGTCACCAGAGAGATTTTCAGACCACTGAAGTATCACTGAAACAGGCCCAGACATGCAGTGTGTTTGTGTGTTAACATTGTGATTCCATATGCTGAGCATATTAGCAACACGTAAAATATTTTTATCATCTTTTTTCCCATGGGGTGGCACAAGTGCAGGAAGATGCATGAGACAATAGTTGATCTTGCGGGTTTTTATACTGACTGCTTCTCTTTGATTTCCCTCAACTTGACCAGGAGCTGCGTGAGCTGCAGGCGAGCATTAAAGATACTTCAGTTGTGGTGCAGATGGACAACAGCCGCAGTCTGAACATGGAGCAGATCGTAGCTGAGGTCAAATCTCAGTATGAGGAGATTGCAGCCCGCAGTCGAGAGGAAGCAGAGGCCTGGTACAAGAATAAGGTAAAGGAGAGAAAACAGGATGATCCCTGGACCAAAGGAGTGACGCTAACAACACAAGCGCTTTACAGTCACTTATTTAAGCGGTTGTCAGAGTTCCCCTGCATAAACATGTGTCCTGTCACGCTCCAGTTCTAGATTTTGAACTGTACAAAAGTAGCTTTTCCAGGACTCAAAGTAACTGTTTTAGCTCTTCTCCCTTTAAGACAACTTTCTCCTGACTGGCTGCCCCACACAAAGCTTCTGTGTCTGAGATGAAAACATCAGTAGCATTAGCTCACTGACATCCTGCAGAACCGATGGTTGAAAATAGTCTGAAACCATGTATCCAATTCAAGATGGAAAGGCGGGGTACACCCAGAGAGGTCATCAGTCTATTGCGGGCTAACACAAAAAAGAGACAATTCACACCTGTGTCTTTGGACACAGTACCTGGACAGAACCCACACACGCACAGGAAAAACAGGCAAACATCACACAGAAAGGTCCCAGGCATAATCTTCAGTGCTAACACTGCACGTCCACGATTCCCTCCTTTACATGAAATAATTTTCTTTTGCGGTCCCCGTACCATTCACAGCTATTCTATTTGCAGTTTGACCAAATGTCAGTCCAGGCCAGCCAGTTTGGGGACGAGCTTCGCATCGTGAAGGGAGACATCGCCGAGATCAACCGACTGATCAGCCGCCTGCAGAGCGAGATAGAAGCGGTCAAAGCACAGGTACACATGGAAGCAACATTAAACTCAGAAAAATGCATTTCAGGTCCCTCATGGATGATCTCTTGTTCCCTTCCTCTCTTCAGCGTGCCAGTCTGGAGAACCAGCTGGCTGAGGCGGAGGAGCGTGGAGAGCTTGCTGTGAAAGAAGCCAAAGCTCGGATCAGAGACCTGGAGGAAGCTCTGCAGAGATCCAAACAGGATATGGCTCGACAGCTCCGGGAGTATCAGGTGAGTCAGGAGAAGACATGGATGGAAAATATAAACTATAAGTAGAAACAAAGGATAGACAAGAAAACATAGAACATAAGTGAAATGAAATTATGTGAAGTGAAACTGATTCTGTCTTCACCTGCAGGACCTGATGAACTTGAAACTGGCTCTGGACATTGAGATCGCCACCTACAGGAAGCTGCTGGAAGGAGAGGAGGACAGGTGGTTATGGTTATTCCATTCAGACTCTACCACTGCAGAGAGTTCACCAGAATATACATCCTTCCAATCCAATAAGAATAAATTGCAAGGGGCTTATGTACAATGTTACTTGCATAATCTTATGTTTGCTGACTCTGACTAAATGTAAACTACTTCATAAACCATTTCTTTATTTATGCATACTCATGGATGGAGTATGCATGGATGTGTGTATCCTTGAGCCTGACTTTCACCATTATGACCATCATTAGGGTAATTTTAGTTCGATGCTTGATTTACTGGAATGAGATTGGCAGCGACATACCGGCACTGAGACTAAGAGTGATTAAATTAAAAATTGATATTATGGATACAAATATTCATATGATAATTTTGTAAATTAAACAGCTTCACAAAAATGTGACGTCGCTGTAGATGAGTGAATGAAGCAGTGGAGCTAAATTCTTTTTGGATTTTTTTATATACTCTGTTTTTGTTCCTGCGCCCAAATTTCCCCTCAGAAAACCTCTGAATACAAAGAAAATGTTGCAATAAATAACATTTTTTAATTTGTCGGTGTGCCACAATAATAATAATGTAGTTTAAATCTTAAATTAATAATTAGAAACAGTGGAAACAGACAAGGATCTGATTCCAATGGAAAGTTTTTTGTATTGCTAACAACTAGTTCCTGTTTGTCTTTATTGTGTGAATGCTGTAAGGTTCAGCTCTTTCTGCTAATGCCAGATAAACCTTTGTGGTGCTCATGACTTTTATACTTTTTGCTGATAAGCCATTTTGCAGCTCTTTGTTTCCCAGATGAAGCCGGAGATTTATCATGATTTATTCATCCACCCATTTTCTTCTGCGTATCTAATTCAAGGTCAACAGGGCTATCATACCCCACAGAGAGCGATAATAGAGACATCAGTGAGAACTACACCAGGATGAAATGAAACAGAATTTAGGTTAATGTTAGGGTAGAGTGCCCTCTACGGGTGGGAATCTGACACCACATGGTTACAGCCCAGGATGGAACAGAAGAGTTAAAGAGTCCACAAAAGTAGAAATATAAATAACCTCTTTTTCTTTTCTTTGTTTCTTTTTTGCCTCTGCAGACTTGGACAACAGTCTATCCTCAACATCCAGCCCATCTCCAACTACAGTAAGTGTCACACACTAAGGCAGTTTAGTGTATGAATACGAATGTTTTTATATGACTAAGCCCTTGATGCTCTGGACTGAGAGGTTACATTAATAAAGACAGAGAATTTGTATTTTATGAAATTCTGTTTTACACATCTTCATGTGTTTTTCTTCAGGTTTCTCTTCAAGTACTAAAAGCACTAATGGCTACCAAAGTGCCTCCAGCTCTCCTGCCCCGAAGCTGCTGATAAAGACAATTGAGACCAGAGATAACAGCAGATACAGCATTCACTGAGAGCACACTCACTGGTCCGCTCTGATTTCTAAAAGCTGTCTCTAAATGTGTGAGGGGCTCCACGGGACATTTCATTACTTTACTTAGAATAATGGAAACACAAATGATGTAAATGACAAAACCGAGTGGGAGTAGTGCTGGGGTTTGTTGTTAGTTTCTAATACTGTTAAGGATTTAAATGTGTTTAGTTTAGTGTGCTGAGTAGTCTAGCTTTAATCATATGGGGTTTTGATAACCACTGTGGTAGAGTGCTGTGTTATTTACTGTCTAATATCTACTGAGATCATAAGGTCATACAACTATTGGAGTTTAGAGTTTAGGATAGCTGGTTATAAAGAGATTTTTTTTATGCTACTATAAAGAACATTAACTTTCTTTATTTACAGAAGTAGTTTAGTTTGAGGGGGCTAAGTTACTCTTTCGTTGCTTTTAAAAATAAAGTGATCATAAACAAAAATGTTCGTGAGTTTTTATTCTTTCCTGTTTCTGAAACTTCTGTAAAAGCAAAAAAAAAAATTCAAAGTATAACAAACACCATGCTAATCATGCATCACATTTGATTTATTTATATTGATGTCTCTGTCGCGTTGCTACACACAGACTCAGCATTTCAGAGGACCCACAAAAATGTGCTATTTTTATACAGTCAGCCCCATCTTCCCCTTTTTCAATGTAATTAAGCATCACTGTTACAAAAGACCAAACAATATTACAGCATGAGCATGCACTAGCAGTTAAAATGAATATACCCAGAGTTAACAATATACAGTATCTGAAAATACCAGAGCCCCTGCTGAGGTTAGAGGTTTGTCCCATGGCAAAGTAAAACAAACAACTACATACCTTTCAATCCATCCATCAAGCTTCATCCAGTTTAGGGTCGCTACTTCTAGCAGTTAAAAGTTTGATTCAAAGTAATAGAAGGAAGTTCTGCCACAATACGTATTTTAAACACGCCTGTAGACGTCACTATTTTATTACTACATTCAATTTAATATAAATGTTATCCAACACATTAAAAATGCATAGTTAGAATCACAAAAAAGCCACCCATAAGTCAAAATTTCCGGTTATTACAAGGGCTACGTTTTTGACTGTTTTACAATCTTTCCAATATTTTCAGTCCTACATTAAACTTCCGGGGGCGTGGAATGGAACGCAAAAACGTTTTCTATTTTCTATTCCGTATTTAATAGCTTTGCTCGTGTTCAATTAAATACCAAAAATTAGTGATGGGTCCAGCAGCACTGACCCACCAGCGCATGTATCAAGCTCACAGAGCGAAGCCTGTATCGGTGCGTGTGTCGCTTTAAGAAAAAGTCACGTGATCGATACAGCTGCTGTATCGCTCATTGCCAACGCACTAAACTGTGTTTAAAAGGTACCACATCTGCATCTGTCAACAGAATGAGTCGCCACCAAAAAAAACCCCAAAATTACTCTCGCAAAGAAACAGATAATACACATCTCTCCATAAAAAATGGAGCCCAAAAGAAAAAGAAAAGTTTCTGCTGTGTGGGATCATTTCAATCTTTTAACTGCAAAGAAGGTAACTGTCTGTCTTTGTTTCAGTGTAATCTATCAGAATAGGAAAAACAGCAATGTGACCTGCAGTGTAAAGTATTTATTTCATTTTATGCAGGTTAAATGTCGCATCTGTTCTGCGGAGCTTTCTTACACAAACAAAAGCACCTCCTCAATGTTTAGGCATTACAGAGCCAAACATGAAAATGAGGAGACAAACACACCGAGAATAACACAGGTAGGCCTATATAGACATTGAGCAGCATTATCATCATTTTTTTTTTCATAAATATATGTTTTATTATTTTGAAATCAAGCATCTAGGAAGACTGTTTTTGACCAGGCAGTCCTGAATTTTTTTATTTATTTTTTTTATAAAAGACAATCCCTTAGTATTGTGGAGAGTGTTGGAGAGAAACATTCCAAGATCAGAGGATCCTTTAACGTACTGGGGAAATAGGAAGACATCTTATCCGAACCTTTTCCACCCGGGTTTACAGTTTTTGTGTACCCCAGCTCCATCTGAGCCCTATGAGCTGAGGAAATGGTGTCCAAAAACGCAATGGACTGAATGCAAAAACATTGGATGAACTTGTTTTTCTGAATAGAAATTTATAATAAACTCTGAGTCAAATACATTTAAATGGGTAATGTTACATTCACAATACCTTCATTTTAATTTTCACTTAATGTCATTCACAATATATTTTAAAGATGTCTACAATATTTGCAATGTAAAAAATATAAAATGATTCCATGGAAAGTACAATACCTCACAGTGTATACAAGTATGACTAGGTCATTGAATCAGTGCCTGTTGTGAGTCTCAAGTAAGTTGCCTGCAATGATACTTAAAGTCCAGCAGGTGACAGTATGGAGCAAAACAGCAACACTGTGTCGACACAGTATCGATACAGTTTGGGGAATGTGCTGAAACGCTTCACGAGGCCTCATCTACCCATCACTACCAATAATCAAAATTTAAAATAAATTAACTGAACATTAATTTGCTGAAAGCAAAGAGCCAGAGCGTCTGCTGAGCACGAGCTTTCAGCTTGTGACAGGGGGTTGGGCGAACAGCTCAGGACCGACGCTCCCCTCGCCTCTGATTGGTCCGGGTCGTGAAGTTTTCGCGCCAACGCGCTGCATTGTGGGGGACTGATAACGGAAGTTGTTGTGTCCTGAACAAGTTGGTGGGCTGTGTTGTTTGGCAGTGGGAAAGAGGGGCGCTGTGTTTTGGTTTTTAGATTTGAACTCAGGTTGAAATTATACCTGTCGCGGATGCGGGGCGAAGAGTCTTCGGATTCGGAGTCGAGCAGGATGGAGGAGAGCTCGGTGCGGAGGAGTTTGGAGACGTTGTGTCAGGAGCTGAACATGGACGAACAGACGGCCACAGAAGCTATGGACAACTTTACTGCCATATGGAATACATATACTCTGGAGGTGAATAATGTCCTCTAAATAGTCAGTAGCTGTTTATTGAGTCAGACTCCTGCTAAGCTCATTACTGTAGATTAATTTTCATGTGTAGTGAATGCTAGACCCGGACACGAATACAGCAGTTAAAGGGCTCTGTTTTTACTTTCCACGCTGGAGTCGCACCGGTTAGTCGATCGCCACTGTTTATGAACTAATTATATTGCCAGTAAAATGATCGTGCTGGTTTATTCCTGTGTCAGAGTCACCCCTGGTTTCAGCCTCTGTAATGCAAAAATACTTAATGTCCAAGGGAAGCTTTAGTGCTACAGCAGGTATCAGCTGGATCAAGCTAAATTTATACAATATAATAAACTAAAAATAGATGAGACTAAAGACAGCGTATATAGATTTATTTGGCATTTATTTTGTTGAGCTGTTGTTGTCATATGTTGTTTATTGTTTGGGTTGCTGTGATGGCGTGAGTTTCTGATAAAGTAGACACTAGAGTAATCGTAATGTTTTATTTATTGAATGTAACTACTGTCCAGAACCACAGTCTTTGGTCATATCAGGGTTTGGACTGAATAACAAAAAGGGGGAAACGTATTGTTACCACTGACCTTGGTCATGAATTTTTTTTAATAAACATAAAGACGCTTAACTTGTTTATGTCAAGCCTGTTCTTGTATACAGGGAGTGCAGAATTATTAGGCAAATGAGTATTTTGTCCACATCATCCTCTTCATGCATGTTGTCTTACTCCAAGCTGTATAGGCTCTAAAGCCTACTACCAATTAAGCATATTAGGTGATGTGCATCTCTGTAATGAGAAGGGGTGTGGTCTAATGACATCAACACCCTATATCAGGTGTGCATAATTATTAGGCAACTTCCTTTCCTTTGGCAAAATGGGTCAAAAGAAGGACTTGACAGGCTCAGAAAAGTCAAAAATAGTGAGATATCTTGCAGAGGGATGCAGCAGTCTCAAAATTGCAAAGCTTCTGAAGCGTGATCATCGAACAATCAAGCGTTTCATTCAAAATAGTCAACAGGGTCGCAAGAAGCGTGTGGAAAAACCAAGGCGCAAAATAACTGCCCATGAACTGAGAAAAGTCAAGCGTGCAGCTGCCAAGATGCCACTTGCCACCAGTTTGGCCATATTTCAGAGCTACCTTGTCCTTGCAAAGAAAGGTGGCTATATTGGTCGCTGATTTGTTTTTGTTTTGTTTTTGAATGTCAGAAATGTATATTTGTGAATGTGGAGATGTTATATTGGTTTCACTGGTAAAAAATAAATAATTGAAATGGGTATATATTTGTTTTTTGTTAAGTTGCCTAATAATTATGCACAGTAATAGTCACCTGCACACACAGATATCCCCCTAAAATAGCTAAAACTAAAAACAAACTAAAAACTACTTCCAAAAACATTCAGCTTTGATATTAATGAGTTTTTTGGGTTCATTGAGAACATGGTTGTTGTTCAATAATAAAATTATTCCTCAAAAATACAACTTGCCTAATAATTCTGCACTCCCTGTACTAGTGTGGGTGGGTAAAGCTGTGCAGTAATTTAAAGAGTGCTTGTGGTATAGGGATGCACCACTGATGAAATTTTAGATTTTTTTTATTCATTTAAATGCATACAATTCATGGCAATGTTGTTTATTGAAAATTAAAATGAAAAACAATAAATGGGAATTATTTGAAACCGTGAGTCATGCAAAGAGAGCCTACTCTGTGTAACTACTCCATGCTCTTAAACTTTGTTTCATTATTGTGTTCATTTCCTGTTTTCATGCTTGTCTTATTTGTTCTGTAAAGTGTCCTTGAGTGTTTTGAAAGGTGCTTTTAAATAAAATTTATTATTATTAAAACTTAAGTAGAATCCAAAAATTTAAACATGGATAAAAGCAGGAAAGGATATTTTTAAAAAACACAGACACACTCTTATAAGTATAATGTTGATTCCTAATTCATATTTATGAAGCTGTAACAGCAAAATGTTTTCTGATCAGTTTGATGTTTCTTGACTAAAAAGATGAATATGATTGTGCATCACGCAGCTGTTTGATCACAAAGCTTTCTGTTTATGTTATGTATCAAAGACAGATGTGTAAATGTTGTGTTGCTGTTTCTCTGCAGGGGGATGTTGTACACTGGCTAGCATGTTCGCTGTATTCAGCCTGCAGGAAGGGGTCCACTCCCACAGTGGGCAAAGGGCTGATGGAGGGAAACTGTGTCTCGCTGACCAGGATTCTTCGCTCCTCGAAACTCAGGTGAATCTCTGTCAGCTCTGCGCGACCTGACTGTGCAGTTTAAGAAAAATGTAGCAACTGATAAAGCAGTGAAAACATCAGTGTGCCGAATAAATTATGAGGTGGTAACTTACCTGGTTTTAGATGACTGATGGTGAAGAAAAGACTCAGATTCAGTGTCTTCTTTACAGATAACACAGAAAGTGAAAGATTTTTCTGTATTATCTGTAGAAAAATGTGACCATAAACGATGAATGTTTACAAACTGAAATCCTTTAAAAAGTGTGTTACAACATTTCCAGTTAAGTTTTAATGGGAGCCTATCCTCCATTGTTTTGTGTTTGAACATGTACACTTCTGCTTGTTCTGTCCCTTCCTCAGTCTGATCCAGTTCTTCTCCAAGATGAGGAAGTGGGCCGACATGTCCAAGCTCTCGCAGGACTTCAGGCTCCGAATGGAGCGCCTGGAACGCAACTTTGAGGTCTCCACGGTGATTTTCCGCAAGTTTGAACCCATCTTCATGGACATGTTTCAGAATCCGCAGGGAACCGACCCGCCACGGCAACCACGCAGCAGGAAGCACAGGTAACACACACGGAGCTGCTGGTCTAACCCTTGGTTAACATTCTTGTAAAGTTCTATAATATCTAAAGTATTAAGATTTAAGTTTGAAGGTGTTTGCTTTAAATCCTTCTGATGCCTGACTTTGCAGTGCAAATTATATTAAAGTACATTCAGTTTTCGACACTGCTTAGCTATAAATTTACTTACTATAGATTTAATTTTGTAGTGAATGTATTTTAGAGCTTCATGTAAAAAAAGCACCTGAGCAATAATAATGAAGGGATTCTCACTTTATTTAAATGCGTAGTTCCATGCTAAACATGGGCTGTCTTTAGCAGAAGCTTCTGTAAATTTCACAAATTCACTTTATTGGTGACTTTAAGCCCAGAGAGGACAGGACGTCCTTTTAGTCCTAAATTTCACTAATGCTGGTTAATTCATGTAGCCGTATGAACATCACAGAGGACAAATTCTCTTAAAAGCTCTCCTGTTTATCAGAGGTATGCTTTCCTCCTGTCAACAGCAGCTCATACCAGAAAGATAGAACACATTTGATTTTGGACACAGGGTCGTTTTTGTTTTGTTTTTTGTGATCTTGTCTCATACCATCTTTGCCTCTGGTTAGTTACTCTGACCACACACTTAGTCACCAGCCTTCAGTCTGGAAACGCAGAGATTTTATTCTCGTTGTCACATTTAGTCAATACACACAGCATGACCGTGTCCTCTCTCTGGGTCTGCAGGCGGCTGCCCTGTCACATCAGTGATGTGTTCAAGTTCTGCTGGACTCTGTTTGTCTACACTAAAGGTACCCACAACTAAGCTTGAAAGGACACTTTACATTTTCGAATAACTGATTTCACAAATAATTATGTGCTAAATTTTTTTCTCCGTTTTAGTTTCTTTAAATACAGCTACTAAAATAATTATTATTCATTACAGCCGTGATATATGATGTAACTGTGTGTTTCTGTTTGTGAAGGGAACTTCCGTATGATTGGGGATGACCTGGTGAACTCGTACCACCTGCTTCTCTGCTGTCTGGACTTGGTGTTTGGAAATGCTCTGCTCTGTGCCAACAGGAAAGACCTCATCAACCCGACGTTCAGAGGTGGGGGACCTGTGTGGTTGTCTCAAAGCGTTTTTAGACTAATTGCAAGACCGATTTTTAAAACTTTCAGTTATGTGTTATCTTTTCCACAATGCATTCCCAGAAAGCTCTACATTGATTAACTCCTCAGGTTTTTGTTTCCTAAACAGCTGATCATTGTTTACACTTTTACAGCTGTGATCAGAAATGTTACATCAGGGCGATTAATCACAACATGACAAATTCCTTTTATATGATCAGTGTTTTACGTTTGTACAGTGAGACACTGATTTGCTTCTCGGGAAATTCAGTTTGGGGAATAAACTCTGAGCAGCTGAGGATCACAAAATCTAAAATCAGGTTTTATCAAGCAGAAAATGTAATCTTAGGATCGAGTAGCTCAGAGTTTTCACTAAACCTGCTTTTTGGAACAGGCTGTTGTTGCTCCAGTACCCTCACAGTACATTGGTTCATTTGTGTGTCTGTGTGCAGGTCTGCCTGCTGCGTACCGTGCTGATGGACATATTTCCTCTGATGAGCCTCCTCCATGTGTGTTGGAGAGATTGTGCGAGCTCCACGACGGGCTGGTGGTGGAGGCTAAAGGCATCAAGCAGCACTACTTCAAACCTTACATACAGAAGCTCTTTCAGAAACAGGTGCATTCGATTTATCCTAAACACATGCATACATGTGTTTAATCATTACAGTTCTTTTCCAGCTTTTTTCATTATTTATTTTTAATTTTTTTCAAGCAGTAATTTTGTTTCCCTCCAATCTGCTGCTACCTCACATTTCTCACCAATCAGATCCTGAAAGGTCACGATGAGCTTTTGACTGAACTCTTGGATCCTCAGAACTTCATCGATAACAAGTGAGCAACAAGAGAACAGAAAACAGCTTGTGCTCTTCCCTCTTCTTTCTGTTTTAGAAATGTAGATCCATTTATGTGTGTGTTTGCAGTAAAGCCATAAACAGGGAGTATGAGGAGTATGTGCTGACGGTGGGAGACTTCGATGAGCGAGTGTTTCTGGGAGCCGATGCCGACGAGGAGATCGGAACTCCAAGGAAGATCGTTCAGGAGCCACCTGCCAGCCAACAGCTGCAGCAACATGTGGAGAAGGTAAACACACACACACACCATTAACAACACACACTGAAGGTATAGTCACCAACAAAAGATTTGAAACACCTGCCAGAAAATACCAGGTCACCAGTAAATCAAACATAAGACTGAGAAGAAAAAGTGATTTTCGATTTAAATAATCGAGGTTTTCATAATAAAGTGCGAGGTGAATGCAAAATCCATTTGATAAAGTTTGTATTAAAGCAACAATTATTGACCAATGTTAGTAAATTACTAAGAAAATAAAAGGAATAACAGGAAAACCACTGCTTTTACTTTTAATGTAGTTTAAATAAAGAATAAATGGGCCCAGCCCAGGATGAACTATTTTGTCTTTAAGCACGGATTTAAAAGCAGCCAACAAAGGAGTAGATCTGATATGAAGCAGCAATCTAAAGCTCAACTACAAAAAGTGTGATCCTCCTTTGATTCAAACCTGGATCAGCGAACTCAATAAAAAGTCACAGAGATGGAAAAAACCATTGTGGTGTTACTTCAAGGAAATTTACTCTCTCCCTCTCTCTATGCAGTCTGCCTCTCTCGCCCCCTCCACCCCTCTGACCGGACGAGTGTACCTGAAGGAGAAGGACCTGCTCGTCACTCCCGTCTCCTCGGCGACACAGAGTGTCAGCAGGCTGCAGAGCATGGTGGCTGGTTTAAGGACGGCCCCCAGTGACCATCTGATGCAGATCTTCAAGTCAGTCTTTTTTCTTCTTTTTATTTGTCTTTGCAGAACTACAGCACCAGTGAAAGGGTGTCCAAACTTCAGACTCGTACTGTACTGTACTTATCTTGAGCATGAAAATAGTGAAAGGAATACATTTAAATTAGAGGAGAAAGACTGTATACTGTAGATTTAACAGTGTGAGTAAAGAGTAGAGGAAAAAGGAGAAAAAGTGATTCAATCATGATCATTAGTCTGTGGTTTTATGAGTAAAATTGTTTGACTCAGTCATTTTTAGTTTTTCTGTCAGGGTGTTTTGAGCAGGACTCTTTGATCCCCACCTCCTCTTGTCTGTAGAGTCTTTGAACCTTGTGGTGGGAGGGGTCAGAGCAATGTGGGGCATGTGCATGTAGTAGGAGTTTCTTAAATTGTTTATGAAATGCTACCATATGTAAGTTTCACCAGCATCCTGTTCCTACTCTACCATTTTGGACTCCAGTTGCTAGCTAATGAACTCAGTGTAGCAGGAAATGAACCGGTTTGTTTTGGTGTGATTGTGCCAGGAGGATTAGGATATCTGTTATCAGCTGCAGTGTAAGACACTGAAGCTGCGGTCCATTGTACTACACAATGAAAGGTGTCATTACTCAGCTGAATGATACTGTAGATAACTACAACATCACCCTGATTAGCCTGCAGGTAGGGAAATGTAAGATGAGAAAATCCTCATCTTGAAAAGCTTGAATTCTCAGACAGATTTTTAAAAAAGGCTAATATTTATTATTAGTAGTAGTAGTAGTAGTAGTAATATTATTAAGTATTTAATATTTAGTGGCAATTCATGTATCATTTAAGAGAAATAAAAAAACAATAAGAGTTTGAATATTAGTGAAATGGACTGTAAGCATTCAGTTACCATGGATCTATTTTCATATATTTCTGAATCATTAAAAATCCTTTGAACATTTCTTTTGAGTCACAGTTACATCCTCCAGTAGATGAAAGCACAAGACATAACCAAGAATAACACAAGAGTTTACAGAAACAAATGTTACAATAATGCGCTTTTCATAAGACACATGATCCTGAAACCAGTATCACTCAGTCCCTTTGTGGTGTTTTCTATACTCAGTAATGTAAAAACATTTGTTTTGCCTTTGTTCTTATTGAAGGTCCTGCTCCAGAGATCCCACAGAGTCCATACTGACCCGAGTGAAGACACTGGGACAAACCTTCAAAGAACATTACACCAACGACTTGGAGGACACGCCTGGCTCTCATATAGGTAGAACACAGACGGTGGTTTGAGGAGAGGTGTCTTCAGTGTTTAACAGACGAGAGGTTTTTGGTGATGACTAATGGAATCTCACTGTTGTGCACTTTTCTACTCCGATCACTGAATCATTTTTCTGCAGTATGAATTAAAATAGTATTAATTAAACTATGCTGGCTGTCAGACTCACCAAAATCCCTGTAAAGCATAAATGAATGTGTGTCTTTTGTTCCAGACTTTGCAGAGAACCGTCTAAAGCTGGCTGAGATCCTCTACTACAAGATCCTGGAGAACGTCATGGTCCAGGAGACCAGACGGCTGCCTGGCAGAGACATGAGCGTAAGCAGCAGTCAGAGCGTGTTTCATACAATAATGAGCCACTCGCATACCTGTGGGTATAATTAAATATAAATTTATGTTGCGTAGTAGCATCAGACTCAGTGTTTCTCACTCATATGTCAGTCACAAAAACGATTATGCAGTTGTCAACTACTGGATGAGATGCACGGATCGAAGACGCAGCTAATTTATATCGAGCACCCCCAAAACCCGGGCAGCAAGCCAGACTGTAGTGAAAACACAGAAGAATGCTAACACAGATGTCTGTAGAGTCTCTGGCTCAAGTTTAAAGGTGTGTTTGTGTTGTCAGGTTTTGCTGGAGCAGGATATCTTCCACTGTTCCCTGATGGCGTGCTGTCTGGAGGTGGTGCTGTTCGCCTACAGCTCCCAGAGGACCTTTCCTTGGATCATCAGTGTCTTCAAACAGGTTCCTTTCTACTTCTTTAAGGTAATAGACGTTTAGAGCACACGCGCACACACACACACAACCTTTGCTGAATAAAGGGTTAAAAAAAAAAATATCTAGACCACTAAAATCAATTTCCATCTGTGTTGCATCTGCTTAAAGTCATTAAACCAGATGCAGTACAGATGTTTAAATGAACAGCTCCTGTTTCCGGATTGATGAGTAAATAAAACCTGTCCTCTCCCCAAGCAGTTTGGGGTTTTTCACCACTCTGGATTGATTTAGTGTGTTTGTGTGCACAGGTGATCGAGGTGTTTATCCGCTCCGAGGAGGGCCTGTCCAGAGACATGGTGAAACATCTGAACTCCATCGAGGAGCAGGTTCTGGAGTGCAGGGCGTGGACCACAGACTCTGCCCTGTGGAGCGCCTTGCAGGCTGCAGGGAACAAGGTTCCCACAGTGGAGGAGGTCAGAGGAACACACATAATCCATAATAATTATAATATTGATAAAAACCTCCAAACTGTCTAGAAATACAAGCTCTCTCAATGTGCTTTGCATAATTTGTCTCTAAAGGCTCAAATAGAAATTTTAATAAACATAAAATGTCTCAAGTCTAATTTTTCATCATAAAGAGGATCAGTCCCATAAACACGATACTGGTGAAGACTATGAGGCCAAGAGGCAAGTGAAGAAAGATTTACATAGGAAATCACTGAAGTGGGAGCTATTAGACTAATTTCCAGCTTCATAATTTTATCTTTGGACTCTACTGGAGCAGCTTTGCATGAATCACATGTTGAGAACTTGGTGCAGCTCCTGAGATCATCAATTGTATGGGGGAAAAATGTTACTTTTTCTGTAACTGTCAACTTTCAAGTTGAAAAAACATTTACCATTCATATCATCCACAAATATGAATTTGTCTGAATCACAACATGAAATTTCCCTCTTTTTTTTTTTTTTTTTTTTTTATCTGAAAGTGTTAGATAATACAGTATTAGATAAGAGCATATCAGATTCAGGAAGTTGGGAGTGCACAGTGCAGTTGAAACGCATAACTAACAGGTGGGCGGGGCTTGTGTGTCACTCTAATTGATATGAAGAGCCAAGAGTAGGAAAGAAAAACATGTAAAACTCTGTTTAGAGAAGTCTTCAATAAACACTAAATCTCATCTCTTTCTGCAGGTGAATTTTTCCTCCAGTCTTGACACAGGTTCTGCTTCTGGATCTTGTTCTGTCAGTGGAGGGCAGTCCCACCTGCCCATGGTGGCCCTCTCACCCATCATCCATCCCCGCATCAGGGAGTTCAGGTCCGGCCTGGGCAGCGCCCGTAAAGGTGGGTCTCTAAGCCGGGCGGGTCTTCAGGTTGTTTTTGTAACTTAATGTTAAATTTTTTGTTTTCTCTTCACCTCTTCCAGATGTGCCTCCCTCTCCACTGTCCGTACATGACAGGTACAGCTCTCCTGCAGCTGGCAGCGCGAAACGGCGTCTCTTCGGTGACGACCCACCAGCTCCGTCACCAGGCCTGAACGCCGGCTTAAGCCCAATGTCCTCTCCAGCAAAGAGGCTGACCTTTGGCACAAGCAGCACCCTGAAGATCGCAGGACAGGGGACACAAACCACCGTCCTGAGTATCCCACTGCCAGGTGCTTACACCTTACACCATTCCTGTTTCACTGTTGTCATGGTTACATCATCAGCCAAAACAGGATAAAATTACATATTTTTTATTTATTTATTTTTTTAAACCTCCCTGGCACTGAATAAGCTGAACTGCCACCAAAAACAGAGACTTGGAGCATTCGCATTTGCATTTCTTTACACAGAGTATTCAGGCTCCATACAGAAGAAGGTCAAACCCTCAAACTGAGACGGTGTTAGTACCTTGCTCTGATGCTGGACATGGATTTAAGCCTCTATCCCTGACATGCTGATAGTTTTCTTTGCTAAAATAAGTCCACATAAACGTTCAGGCAGTTGGTTTTTCCTGCTAAACATCTGTTTGTGGGAATATCTGCAGGTACAAATAACACTGACCGCACCATCACGCTGATCCCGGTTCAGCCGTGTGATTCTTCTGCTCCCATCACGGCTCAGTTCCTGCTGACCGCCTCCCCGAGCCGGCCCACCGCCGTTGCCACGACCTCTGATACCCAAGCAGGAAATGGACGACCGAGACGCACAGGATCACTCGCTCTCTTCTTCAGGAAGGTACAGACTGTGAAAGGAGTGTGACATTTTACGACAGGCTGGTTTCATAAAAATCTCTAGTTATAAATTTAAGAATTTAGAATTTGATATTGTTATGTTTCTATAACCTGATCACTCTACTCTTTTTGTCTGGGAAAGAAACGCGTTAATAAATAAACCTTAAAATGTGCAGAACATAATACAGGTTCCAGTTTAGATGATAAACATCCCACTAAAGCTACAACCAACAATTCAGATTTAATCTCTTGATTTCTTTTTCTTCCTTCCCGCTCAAAAAAAAAACAGAGCCCTTTTTTTTATTTGTATTTTTGTTCACATAAAATGTCTCTTTCAGATCTTTGATCAGAACTTTGTATGTCATGCATTACACTGGTGGTTAGAGTAATACAGTTTCATTCTCTCTGAATATGAAAATAAGTAAGAACTAAATACTTTTCAGTTTTAAGATGTTTACTCGAGTAACATGAGCTGCATTAGCCACTGCCCTCCATACATTTATCTTTGACATTTTATTTTTCTACTTGTACAGCAGCTGGAAATGATGAATTATGAAATTTGCAGGACATATAAATCTCGTCCCTCTGCCCTTGCAGGTGTATCACCTGGCTAGCGTACGTCTGAGGGATTTGTGTGTGAAGCTGGACATCTCGTCCGATCTGCGAGGGAAAATCTGGACTTGTTTCGAGCACTCTCTGGTCCACTGTACCGATCTGATGAAGGACCGGCACCTCGACCAGCTGCTGCTGTGCAGCATTTACATCATTTCCAAGGTGAGAACCTGGAGAAAAGCTTCACATTTAATTAAGAAGAACGTATGGCAGCTGTTTTTAAACCGCCTGAGGCTGCTGCGCTGGCTTGCTGGGAAATGTCTTTCTGGCATTTTAGCACTGTTTTCTAATTTCTCAATCATGATTTTTCTCCTCGGAGGGAAATGTGTTTCTGACAGCTGCTGTGACCAGCGACCTGTGCAGGAAAACCAGGCTGAGTCAGCCAGAGAAAAGCAGACAGTTTATTCACAACATTTTATCCTTTAGCTGTCTTAGCTGTCAGTATAGTTTCTCCGATGGAGAATACATTTAATACATGCAGGCTGTTACTAACCTTGCAAATGAAGCCCAGCTGAAAGTTTGAGCAGCATCAACTGTGTCACATCATCGCAGTAGTGTGTATGTATCCTGTTCATTTGTTCTTTTCATAATTGAGCCCAAGTTTCTTTTCCACTGCTGGAAATTCAACTACTAGAACAAAAGAAACATGTGCTTGTAGTAGAGGTAAGGATACCTGAGTTTAGAATCACCTGTGTATTAACGTGATATTTCTCCAGAACAACTTACTAGAAGGAACAGGGCGTCTAGTTTAAGAAATCAATTTTGTTTGTACATCTCTTGACTCCTTCCTTCCTTCCTTCCTTCCTTCCTTGTAGATCACCAAAGACACTCACACCTTCCAGGACATCATGAAATGTTACCGCAGCCAGCCGCAGGCCAACAGCCACGTGAGAAACCCCTTTAACACAAGCTAATTACTGATTCTCTTAATCAGTAATGTTATGTTTGTAGAGGCTCCACTCTTACACTCTGTGTTTATACATGTAGGTGTACCGCAGCGTCTTACTGCGTCGCACTCCCAGAGAGCAGGTGGCTGATGAAAACATGGAGGTGGATCCTGTTTCAGGTGGAGAATGTAAGCTCTCACAGACATATGTTTCATAATGACTTGCTTTAATGTAGCATCAAAGCAGCAGTGTTTATTGGCAGCCGTATTTCATGAACATTTCTAATCAGTTGTTGCATTTAAAAACTGGCAGCATCTTCTGCACAGCAGTTTGATATCTGAATTTAACCTTTTAAGATGTTTGAGGTTAGTCAGGGATTCTCTATTATTTATTTATGTATTTGTACACGCTGAAAGCTTCAGGTAAACTTGTGACTTTTTACAGATGGCGCTCTGATGGCTGACACATTATCCATCTTTTTTTATGCTTTTCATCAGACATATAGTCTATAGTGTTATCTTCAGGGGAATAAAAAATATACATGTATTAGCTGAGAACATCCATCTGTGTGTATTCTACCACCTCCATCTGCCCCAGCAGCCGACACTCATGCTGTACAAACATAAAATACTTAAACTGCAGTAGATAAATCTGACTAAGACCTGGAAACGTCTCAGATTCTCAAACTGTCTCAACTGAGCTCCTCCTTCCAGACACCGTCCATAGGAAGTGCACTGGTGACTTCCCACAGCTGAAGCTCTCTGGCTTCACTCTCCCCTCACTCATGCACAACACCCAGCTAGACTTCATCTCCTCTACCTAAAGCACCTACTCCTTCCTCCCCACCTGGATCAGGCAGTTCCCCCTTTTCCAGCTGAGAACCTACAGCCTTAGATTAACTGAGAGAAATGCTAATTAGCTTTAAAATTATCAGAATCAGAATACTTTTATTTCAGTTATGGTCCCATATTAGGACTCATCAGAGGGGATTTGACCAGTCTAATTCTGGGGCACGAGTGCTTTGAAAATATGCACGAAAACGTCCCAATAAAGAAAGAAATAGAGAAATGACAAAGTTGTTTTAATACATGAGGAAAAACACGACATCGAGTATGATCAGACCGAAGGAGGAGATACTAGAGCTTGTGTTATGCCACCCAAAGTAAAAAATTGATTCAACCCACTATTTAGGTATATGACAGGAAGAGGAAACAGTGGAGGGAAATTAACGATGTAGTTAAGTGATAGAAAAGCAGGACTTTAAGCAGCTGGCTGAAAAGCTGATGATATGAGGAAGGAAAAAGTGGTGCTCGATATTTGATAAATTACTCAAAACCGTTAATTTGCTTTTCTCTTCAGCTGCAGAGAAAACCAATCAGCACTCGGGAAACTTAAACTGCAGCCAATCAGGAGGGGAGGAGGAGCGTGGTGACCTCATCCAGTTTTACAACACTGTGTACGTCCTGAAGATGAAGAGCTTTGCTCTGCGATACGCCACCAGCGATAACCGGGTACGCTCCTGTCGTTACCTGTCTCCAAGGTAACGATATTATTGCGTGGGTGAATGTTTGTTCTTGTTTGACGTGGCTGTGTCGGTTCCTCCAGGCGGACGCTCCTCCTCTCTCTCCGTTTCCGTCGGTCCGGGCTCAGCCTCTGTCTCCTCGCCGGATCTCTCAGAGACACTCGCTCTACGTCTCCCCTCACAAGAACTCAGCAGGCTGTCTCACGCCGAACTCCTACACCTACAGGATAAACAGCAGCCCGTCTAAGGCAAGAACACACTGTCACTCACACACATGGCGCCAAAGAGTCTCTGTAACAGGACCGGGCTGTATCTGCGATAAAACACAATGTGCCGTTAGTTCTATAAGGTTGTAAAGGACGGCACATCCATCGAAGACTCTGAGCCAAATGGATGAAACAGTTCTGTGCTTCATAGCTGTTGTATCACTCGGCCTGATTGGGACACAGAAATGTGTTGTTTTACACTTTTCTCTGAAGTGTCTGTTGTTCAGTGTTGTTTAACTTCCCAAAACTTTTTAGTCATCTTTTTCGATTCACATTGTAGTGATGATTATATGCAGGCGCTTCTAATATTCTTGTGAATTTATAGTTGGGGGGTCTCTCCCCTTTCGCAATAAGTGCCCAGAAGCATTTCAAAGATGGCTGCAGAGTGGTGGGTTTTGCTTCTAAAAGACTGTTGTATTTAACCGTTTCAGCCGAGTAAGGTCCTGTAACTCCTAAACTTTCTGTTGATAATTTTAGTCTCATTTAAATCTTGGTCCTTGGTCTCATCAGTGTAATCAGTCATCATCTAGAACAAAGTCTTAAAAAGTGTTGATGGTCTGTAGAAACAGCCTCACAGTTTATTAAAAAAGTGTTTTAAACACTGCTCAGGATACATGAAAGGTTTTGTACTAGTTTGTTGTCGTTATCAATAGCTGTTTGTGTGTTGGGAGGGTGTTAAGAGCTCTGATGTACAGCTGGGACATAAATCCAGATTTACAAAAATCCTTCCAGGAAAATATCCTCTACAGATTAGATTTAAAAAAAACAAAAACATTTATCATTCATATCATCCACAAATATGAATTTGTCTGAATCACACCATGAAATTTCTTTTTTTTTTCTTTTTTTTTTTTTTTTTATCTGAAAGTGTTAGATAATACAGTATTAGATAGTGAGAGTGCACAGTGCAGTTAAAACTCATAACTAACAATAATACACTATAAAAATAAAATGGAAGCAATTCTTCAGTGTGTCCTTTCCTCTCTGCAGGAGCTGTCAGACATCAACCGGATGATCCGGCAGGGCTGCGTGAGCAGGAAGAGAGCCTTCAACATGGAGGGGGACGTCATGATGTCGTCGGCATGCGACTCCCCGAGTAAGAGGGCGTGTCCGGAGAACGGCAGCAGCCCAGATGTGCTGCTGAAGCGCCTCCAGGATGTCGTGTCGGAGCGGCAGAGTCACTGATGGGCCGACAGAGGGACAGAAACTCAAACCTGAAACTCTGCCAGGAAAGTAATGAAGCATTAAGATTAACGGCTCCTCAGGTTCAAAAAGAAAAATCCAGCGACACACAGAGACGTGTTTGATTTCAGGAAACGTAAAGCTAAGGTGCCTGTTTTATGTCTCACATTTGATTTTAATCCAAGGGCACAAGACACCGAACGCACAGCGATATTGATGCTTTTCTTGTTTTATCCACAGCAAGTTGTAGTTCTGCTTCCTGTCTGTCGATCACATTGTTTGATCCACATCACGAAACAAAACTCACACAAGAGGCGAAACGCTCACTGAGAGTTGCGTTACGTCTTTGCACAGAGGTGCTTGTTATATTCGTGTTCAATCCTCGGTGTGACTCACGTTCAGTTCCTTTCAGTTTTAATCCCGCCCCTTTAATTTAATCAACCAATCCGCTTGAATCAGAGGTCCCGTTTTTTATCTTTGAGCTTTTAATTGTTCAGTTGCCTCCACTCAGACTTACTGCCAGTTTGTCCTAGTGGCCACCTGTAGTAATGCACCTGAAATTCCACAGGGAAAGGGTTTTTGCTTTCCCGCAAACCTCTGGAGAAAAAAAAAAAAAAAGATGTGTAATGAGGTCTGTTTTAATTGTTCTGGTTTTAAATTTTGTTGATGGAGGGATTAATGTTTCTAAAATCGTTCCTAGCAGCTGAAAAATCTGTGTGTGCCTTAGATACATGTAGATCCCAAATCGGGGCTTACACGATGCATCCCTGCTGCCGCCGTCTTATTCAGGAGGTCTGACTGACTTTGGATCACATTATTATACTAAACAGCAAAGTTGTTTTTCAGCTCTGTGGTGTTCCAAAGAAACAGATGCTAAATCAAAGCACCAATTATATATATTTCTTTTTTTTTTCTTTTTTTCTTTTTAACAGATTTTACTGTTTGAGAAACATGTTTGATTAGATAACAATAAGTAATCCTTCCTCTAATCTGACTTTTTGTTTAAATCAATGTCCTGGCATTATAATAAGCTAATGTTGGCTTATGTCAGGAAGGATAAACACCTTTTATAATACTATTATGAAAGCTGTGCTACAAGTCTTATTATGACATATAAAGGATGTTAACTGGCTCGTCAGCTGTGGTCATCCTAAATTACCCGGTCGAGCGTTAAAAAGTTAAATATGTAGCTGGATATATAAATATGTTAACCTGCACTGCGTTGTTCACATAACTGCTGATCTGTGTGCAGATTCCTAAAAGATAAAGTCAGAAGACTATCGTGGACTCCAGCTCTTCAGACTGAATCCCTCGTCTGCAACTTTCATGTAAAGTACTTGACAGGAAGATAAACTGGATTCAATGATGGAGAAGTCCCACTTTTATATTTAACATCAAAACAGAGCTGAAAATAATCAGCTATGATTCTAAAATTTGGTAAACCTATTCAAGCGTTTGTAACTGCTTGAAAATCAGTTGAAATTTCAGCAAATTCTGATGATTTTTAATTATGCATAGGCCTCTTCCTTCACAGACGTAAAGCATTAGAAGCCCAGAGCCTCCTGAACAATATGGCGGCCTTGTTCTTGCATTGCTTCACTCAGTAACAGCGATCGGTGTAGCGTCTGTGTCAATGGACTCTGTAAGCCAAGCGGTAACTTGTCATTCTCAGGCGAGCGTGAGGCATCTCCATGGAGTCGTTCACAGTCGCAGTCCCACCTAAAAACAGACAAACTGTGGACTCTGCCTGTAAACTGAGCCTGGTGGTGATCATCTCATTTATTACAGTCGCCAGCTGAGCATCACATGCAGCCAGCTTGATGACATGTCTGGGGTCAGACGTTGGTCTTTAAGCAGCTGTAGTAGCAGACTTTGTTTTTCAGTGTGGCGACAGCTGTTTGCGTGTTTGTGACTCAGCACTTTAAAACTCTCTTTCATACTGCAGGAATTACCTTTCTTTGTTTTAACAGACTCAAAGAATATTTGATATTTGGAGTATCTAATCATCCACACCTCTCATACATGATTTCCAAAACAAACAAAATATAAACACCTTCTCTTCTTTCAGAGAAATCTGATGTGAACACTTTTTGATTCAGAGAGCCTTTATACATGAGTTTTCAGGGTCAGACCTCTCAGCCTGTCTGTGTTGGTGCCTTTTTTGTACATATGCAAATAAATAACAGTATTAAGGAAAATAAGTGGAGAAAAGGAAACGCAGAAGTATCTGAAACCTTTTTCAGATGTCTGAAATAGTTGAACGTCTAAACCGTGTATCGTTTCCTTGAGATGATGTCTTTCACTACACTTCCTGCAGATGTCTCCTTTTTGTTTGGAGACTTGATTTCTGTGGAGAAAATGTCTTTTATTAGTTTTAATGTTTCTTTTTATTTTGTGGTTTGAACCATGTTGTGCTGTAATTACAGGTGTTCTGCTCGGCTGAAGCAGCATTTTTGTACGCAGGTGTGTAGTATCTACACTCGACTTTATTCTATGATGTGTTAGAAATCAGTCTCTCAGCTTCTACCTACCGTGGCTTTTTCATAATTGCTAAAAAAAAAAAGTTTTGTAAAATAAACATTTAAAAGGTGTTGAGTTGTTTTATGGAAGGCCTTAAAAACACTGATCGATGGGCGTCGCCCGTCATCTTCAGTGATATTTGTATTTTCTACAAATAGTCAAGTTTTGTATAATAAAACTCTTCATTGTGAAATTTAGCTTTCATGTGTCCCCCTTATTTCATTTTTTTTAATTTTCTTTGGTGAAAATATTTTTAAAAATAATTTAAAAGTGAATTCTTGACTTTTCACATCACTTGGGGGGGTGATCAGTACCATGAAGGTCCTGGGTGAGTGGCCACCGGGCTGCTGAGGCCTTTCTGGGTGGAGTCTCCCTGCACCGCCGTGGTTTTTCTCCGGCTTCTCCCACAGTCCAGACCTGATGTTAGGTTAACTGGCCCGAGGACAGCTGGGATAGGCTCCAGCCTTCCTGTGACCCTAAATTGAATAAGTAGAAGAAGAGTGATGGATGACTGGATAATGTAAGTTGAGGCTCCTGAAAACCACTAAATGGCCCTTGTGGTGAGGTTCCACTGGTCAGGAAGTGACCACACTTCAACTGTTATTTGGTAGATTCAGTTTTATTCTGTAACTCAAGACATCACTTGTTCACTTTTTCTGTTTTCATATATTCATTGTGATTTTCTGATGATTTGCTGAGATGCGGCATATTTTTCTTCTTTGTCCTCCGGGCTCGCATGCTGAGACAATGTCTGACATTTTGATCGGCTCTAAAGTGAACACCGCAGGCCGGGCACTTTAGGTAAAAGCCAGACTTTACAAATGCCAGTGAAAGCAGAGAAGACTGTCGTCACAGGTTAAGTGCTGGCTGCCCACTCTTTTCTGAACAGGGAAAATTTTGAGTCAACACCAAACCGCACGCTGTGCAGATTTCAGCAGAAATCGAAGAAACTACTGCAAAGAAAAGGAAAGACGGGGGAGAATGTAGTTCTTATGGAGTGAAGCTGGTGGGGGTCTTTTTTTGGGCAGAGGAGAATATAACAACGTGACTCACTTTGAGTCTCAAAGGGGGAAAAAAGTGTATATATTTCCGTGAGATGAACCAGTTCATCAAAGGATGGCTACCAAACAGAAAAGCAGCTGAAATAGCCGTTCAGGCTCTTGTTCTTGAGGTTAACAGTGCTTTGCGCCTTGTTTTTAATTCCATTTATGGTGGTTTCTCTTTGACAGACCTTGACAATCATAAATCTATCATCTCTTCAAATTCCTGACTGGGTTAAATGTTGCCAAGTTTGTTTTCGTTTGCAAATATTAAGCTAAACTCTTTGAATAAGAGATAAAAGTCTGCGCTTCAATCACATCTTAATCGTTTGATTTAAAATCCACCGTGATTGTGTACAGACGCGAAACTATAAAGACTGTGACTGGATCTCTTTGGCTGTGCCTTGAAATTCTGACAAAGGGCAGCTTTGTATTAAAGTTACTCTAATGGTATTCAGAGAAAACTGCAGCTTGTCTCTCAACTCAAACACTGTGAGGAAAAGAAGAAAATCTTAATTCTCCTCATCCTCATGAATGCAATCGTTTTTATCCTGTTAAACTGAACACAAAGACCTGATCTAAAATTAGCCCGGCTCAGTATTTAGGCCACCTCTGTGAAGCTGCCTGAGAGTCATCCTCTCTGTGGTTTGTCTGTGCAGCGTCTCTGACGGGCCACACGTCCCCCCCACCTTACGTCTCCACAAGGTGAGTGCTGATAATTTGCCCGAGGCTGCAGTGAAATGCATCCCGGTCGTCGTGACATGAGATTATTCACCGTCTCACACCCTGCCGGCTCTTTGTTCATGGATGACTTCACACCAGCAGCCAGTGTTTCTTCACTGAGACCGAGCAGGGGGCTCAGAATCTGTTAGAGGAAACCTGTGATGTTTAACATTTTACCTGCCACTGCTGTTCCTTTATGAGGTTCTTTTCACAGTCATGACGCCCTGATCTAAATCACCGCTGTAGGTTCACTTCCACTGCTGGCAGCCATTTATCCAAGATCCAAAAGTCAGGTCTACAGTATACAACGCTGTTAAACAAGGCACAGACTGTATTTATCAGATGGACACAGCTTATGGGTGTGAAAGACTCATCGTGGGAGTGCCTTAAACCTGCATTCTCTGTAATGGCCAGCAGGGGCCGACTGCTCTGACCGTATGGACTTCTATGAGAAAACAGCTCTACTGCTCCCCTGATGTCTGCCCTTTACTGATGAATTAATGGTCTCATCTGAAATTTTCAAGCCTTACTGAAAGACCCAGTGCTGATTTTAAAACTCTGAGGTCTCCATTAGTGTACAGAAGAAGGATGAAACAGGGCGTGGTGCCCTTAGTTTCTTAGGTTGAAAAAACATTCAGCTTGTGACCAAAGAACTCCCACTCTGAACTTGCAGCTTCATAAGGGGCTCTTGAGAGATTGTCTACAGTAAATAATGGTTCTATCAGCCTGCAGGCCAAAAATTACATTTTGGACAAATTTTTCTTTTGGAAATTTTGAGCATCATTTTGGTAGAAATGGATGACATAATAGACATGCTTCCCTTTTTTCTATACAATTTAATACATTTTCCTAGACAATATGTCTTTTGTGGTAAACACACGTATCCTCAGACGTACAAGGATTCAGAGAAAATGCAGAAGGAAGTCCAACATTCGTTTTGTGACTAACTGTCATATAATGTTGTCTTTTCTTCTTGTTTTCCATCAGCCTCAATAACAGAGTTTAGATGTGCTTGACTGGTAAAAATCCTCCCAAAACACAGAAATGTGTGACATCTTTTGAATGTGTAGAAGGTTGTGTGTTGCCTCCGCAGAGATAATACTAAATGAGAAAGAAAAAAAGCAATATTTGTTCAACTGATGCGAGATTTTTGTCGTTTATTTACTTAAAAAAATAAATAAATTTCTGCCATAAAGGGATTTGGTAAAGACGTAAATTTGACACCAAAATGAAGAAACTTAAATATCCAATGTTAAAAAATTCTTTAACACTAAAATTACTCATGAACTAAGAATATTTTCTTTCAGGGTTTCTGCCAGTTTCAGGTAAAATCACTCCCTGATTTCCTGATTTTGGAGAAGAATCAGATCTGTCAGATCACAAACGCCTCAATTAACAGGCTGCAGTTTGGTTTGGGGGCGCTGTTGCCTCATTAAATTAGGGAAAATGTCGTGAAGTGATGTAGGTCAAAAGGCGCAGAGTGGAGAGGTTCCTGTGACTCCACCACCACCAGCTCAGCTCAGCAGACACCAGCAGGGAAAGCCACGAGCTGGTTTTGCGCATGGTCAGTTTCACCTCAGTCATTTTTTCGCCTCTCTCTCTCCCTCTCTCGCTCTCCGTCCTCTTCACTCATCATCATCCAGCAGCATCCATCTCTCCGGATGTCCACAGCCGTCGGATTCCTGTCTGGTCGCGCCCTGGGCACCAGGTAAGACCCCGCTGTCATCCCCATCACTGCCCGCTCTCAGTGCTCCGGTCCTCTCATCGGTGCCCCTGCAAGTGATCGAGGCTTTTTTTCCTTTCTTTTTGTTTTTTTTCTCTCGGGTTCCTGGGATGCAGCGCGGGGTGGATGCTGCCTGCCTGGATACTGACTCGTTTCCCGGTGTTTCCCTCCAGAGAAATCCGCACTTGAGTCGCTGCCTGGTTGCATAATTTACCTCTGAATGCGATCATCGCAGACTCGGACTCTCCTTCCTCGTTTGGTCCGTGTTATCTGCCGTCTGCTCGGGGTAATGAAAAGCGTGTCAGTCAGTGTGGTGCTTATCTGCCCTGGTTCATCCTGATATCATCTCCACACACACACACACACACACACACACACACACACACACACACACACACACACACACACACACACACACACACACACAGGCGGAGTGCACTGGTTCAGGTTTTGGCAGCTTGGCGCATCGCAAGGTCACGGTGGTGCTGGAGCACAGCCACAGGGTGGAATGACGGGTTGCTCATGGGCACTCGGGCTCCCAGATGTGATCCATCGAGGCGGGCTCTGATGATAAACGAGAAGTGTGTCAGTGGGCTACTTTAGCCCGGAGCTCCCCGGAGATTACAGACGAGTGATGCGCTGCTTTGTGGAGCAGAAATCACAGCTTGGTGAAAAGGCTGTGCTGTGTTAGAGCAGCCCTGTCTAACATGTGGCCTGCTGTTGGGAAGTCATTCATAATGATGAATAATTGTTAATAAGTTGCTTTGCTGGTCTACAAAGAAGTAATATTTTGCTCATTCGGTTACAAAACACTCCGCGTGGAGATGTTTTCTGCCTTTAAAGAGCCGCTGTGAATATCCCTGCGCGTGTAAGAAGAACAACAGTCAGACTTCATGTTTACATTGCATTTATTTTCTTTAGAGCAGGGGCGTGCCCAGAGCAGGACAATTATACTAGAAGGAAATCGATACAAGCTGTGGTGGATTGTAACTTAGTACATTTACTCAAGTACTTTACTAAAGAATCATTTTAATGGACGTTGCTCCTTTCTACTTTTACTCCACTGTATTTTGGATGTCAGTATTTTAGTGCTTTTTACTTCATACCATTTATTGTAAAGCATTAATTACGTCATATATTACATATCTAAGAATATCAATATGAATGTGTTATCCTGTGTTAGGGACTGAGTGCTGTGTAGAGGAAATTACATTATTGTGTTTGGGATGTTGAAAATGATGCCGTTGCCCATCAGATGCCTTTGCATCAGTTTTGGCAAAACCACTGGTTTTTTGCTGAGCTGCCTGGAGACACAACACTGGTCCCATTTTATGCTTGAATGATTCATGGGTCAGTGTTAAGTGGCTGAGCAAAAAAAGTTTTTTAAAGCAGCCAAGGTCTAAAGAAAAACTTTGAAAGACTTTCAGAAATTCTGGATCCTTGGAAGCAAAATCTAAAGAAATAAGGGACTAATAAGGTTTAAGACTTGCACAGTATGATTGTAACAGCTGATTATAGCTTTTACTTAAGGAGAACTTCTTTCACCACTTTGAAAAACATTATTAAACATTGCTTAACATGAAACATTGTTTTCTATGCTTGTGGGGCCATTTTTTCTGTAATGTTTTTTACGCTACACTTTATTTTTAATCAAACGCTCTGATTTCCTGTAGGGTCCCTGCCTTGTTTTGTGCCATTCAATTTTAAAAATTCATTAAAACAAAGACTTTAATAGACTATTTAATAGCTTTTATTATCCAGTCATTTTAACTCTCCTGCCCACTTGAGATCAGTTTATCAAATTGGGTTGATTTTGACTATGAACTAAAAGCGTTTTTTATACTCCCACATTGGATCTTCAGACTTGAGCTATCGAGCCTCTTTAATGTTCACACCAGCTTGTGCTTGATAAGGATCACACCCGGGGCTCTGAGGTGTTAACCAGCACAGGCAGACAGTTTCTTCTCTGTGAAACAAAAATAAATAACTCAGTGCATTTTTAACCTCCTAAGACCCGAACTCTTTCACAGCATGCATTTCTAATTTCTCTTTGATATTTGGTCACATTGGGGCCCGATGAATGTAAAAACAGAGAATTACCAGATTTTTTTAACCTTATTTTTGTTTCTAAGAAAAATAAGAGCCACATATGAGGATATTCGTTTAAAGTTTTGATAGAACAGTAGCAGTATAATGTCCTCGTAAGTGGATATCAGGCGCATGTAGAGCAAAATTGAGTATTTTAGTCTAAATAACCAAAAATGTGATGTCCACATATGTGGACGGCAGGTCCTAGGAGGTTAAAGCAATTGTCTCACTTTGTTTAAATTGCTCCCTGCTGTTAACGCATCTCTGTGCACATATATCAGTTTTCACCTTGACCTGGTTTAAAGAGCTTACAATGAATTGAAATCAGCTGCAAACATCTCTCTCTCTTCCTTTACTTTAGGATTTAGCTGGTTTTAACTCTCCATCACCGGGAGAAGTGTCAGCGCGACAGTGATGACAGGGAGAAGAAATGGGAATGAATAACCATGAAGGTGAGACGTGTGTGATTAAATGTGTGATGGATTCTGCAGGTGGTGTGGAGACAGCAGGCCTGCAGGATGAATCCCCTCTCAGGTGTGACAAATAGTGCACGATTCTTCTGGTTTCACTGAGGCGGAAGAAGAAGCGAGACGTTTATTTCACTTGAGCAAATGTGAAAACAGTCGAGTAAAAATTTGCATTTGAAAGTAAAAATGTTATTTTAATGCATTTGTGAGACAGACCCATTAAAAGTAATCAAATTATCATAAATCGCTGGAATTAGTTTTGATTAATATATATATGAGTACACAGACGTGTAGTTTTCATTTTGAGCTGATTTGTACTTGTTCTCAGTCACTTCTTGTTATAAATGTCCTAAAAATATGCAAACTCATTGCCTCAGAATAAAATGAAGTAATGTCAGGGATGAGTTTTAACTAACGTGTTTATTTTGAGTCTGCAGCACAGAGCTCAGTAACACAAACTGCCTGGTCAAAAACAATGTCAGCAGTTATTATCCAGTGTTTAATTACTGCAGTTATTAATATGTTTCAGCTGCCAGCAGGTTATGCAATCCTAACTGCTTCTCATTTCTTAAACAACCACGTAGGAAGACACAGCCCATAGTGGAAAACATGTTACTCTGTTTCATGAGGATCAAATTATTGACCTGCATCAAGCAAAGAAAACAACCAAACAGAAACACTGAAGCAACTACAGCTGGTTAAGAACTGTTCAATGTGTTATTAAAACCTGGAAAGATAGAGTTAAACCATCATCTCTGAAGACAGAAGAAATTCAGTTGAATAAAAAGCATTTCTACATGTGCAATCTGAAAAGAGCTCAACCTTAAGAAAACTACCGATCGCTGAGGTGAACCAAGAAAAAGGAGCATAAACACTGAGCGAAGGCTGAGCCATGTAGTCTGCCTTTACAAACATTTATGAAAGAATGGGTCGTTCTGAAGAGTGCACTCAATTCAAGTGTGGCACTCTAACAGGATACCACTGTTGCAGAAAGTCAGTTCATGAAATTTCTTCCTTCATAGAGTTTCCATAATCAGCTGTAAGTGGTATTATTGCAAAGTGGATGCATTCAGGAACCACAGCAGGGATTGGCCAGTACGTACTGACCAAACTTCCTCTGACATCATCATCAGCACAAAATCTGCACTGCTGGGTTTCCACAACACAGCAGCTCCTGTAGGTGTGAGGTGTTGGAGGCCCAGTGCGTTTGTTCATATCGTAGAACAAAGTAGAGGATGTGTGCTTAATATTAGGGTAAACAGGAAGTCAGATTCTTCTTTGAACGTTAAAAGTTTAACCAGTTCATCGATGAATTCATGTGTACGTTTATGGAAATTTTACAAAGATTCCTAAAAAATGGGATGGATCTGAAGTAACCCTTTGACAACTTGAGAACCACTTCTGACCATGACTGATAAATAAACTATAAGGCTACATGTTATTAATGTGAGCCTACGATCAATCCAGTCTTAACCAGAGACACAGAAAATGATTTTTTTTGTAGGTCAAGTCGGGCTCCGTTGGATTATATAACTCCTTTCATATGTGTCATGAATCATATAATATTTAATCTATTTATTCAGTGAGGATAAAGCCGAGTGGAGGTCCAATGAAGACATGAGCACATATCGATGGAGTCCTCTTTCAACACCGTAGAGCTCCGGGAGCTGCGAGGGAGTGGAGCCCGGCGAGGCCCGTCTCCGACACCGACTTCAGCACCCTGGACAGCAGCAACGCTGGGCTGCTCCGCCCGGGGCTTTGAGAACGCCTCCTACGAGCAGGATGAGGAGCAGGACCTCCGTCAGCAGGAGCAACAGCCGACGAGTTATCCGCCTTCCACATCAGGAAACAGTAAGGTGAGCGCGGTGGGGTTTGGTGGTTGTGGCAGACATTTGTTTTGGATGTTTTTAAAGCAGTCGCTTAAAACAGTCCTTATGTGACCTCGGCAGATTCGGGTTACAGAGCGAACCCCGTAGCCAAAAGTGATGTAACCTTCCAAATCTAACCTGAGCCAGAAATCCAGCTTCACAGGCATCTCTTTGGAAGATGAACCCTGTGAGAAGAGACAAACACACGCTGGCGTACAGCTGCGGGCCTGGAAAAAGAACTTGTCCAGGGTTTTCTGGCATGTTTGTCTTCAGGAAACAAACAGATTTAAGCTTCCTTCTTAATTGGAAAATGGCTTTGTACTGATTGCTGTTTAGATGCCTTTGGGGTGACATCACTCTCCCGCCCGGGCTTTTATTTTGTTTGTGCTGTTTGTTAGACTGTCACGACTCCACGGAGCTCATCTGTATCTGTACAGCTTTTACTGACACACGTCGGCGACATTCATCAGTAACAGGTCGTCGCGCCGACGCATTTTCTCCTCTTTGGATGTGATCTCACTGCTTTCTGTGAACGCTGACCTCAGCGCTGTGCTCTGGCTTGTTTATCTCATCCTTCTTTCTTTCTTTCCTTGTGTTTTCTTCTTCTAATTCTTTCCTCCCTCTCCACTTCATTCCTTGCTTCTTTTCTTTCTTTCTCAAATTCTCTTTCTTGTGTCACATCTTTACTTTCTTTTATCTTCATATTCCTTCTTTTCTTTACTCTTTCCATTGTTTCCTCCTTTCCCTACTTCCTTTTTTATTTGACCCTTTTTTCTTTCATTTTTCTTTTTGTCTTCACCTGTCTGTTGTTCCTACCTTCCTTTTTTCCCTTCCTTCTTTCCTCCCTCTCCCTATCTCCCTTTATTCCTTCCTTCTTTCGGTTCCTGCTCCCTTTCCCTTTCCCTCTGTTTCTTCACTTCATTCGCTCCTTCTTTCCTTGTGCTTTTATTTATGATTTTATCTGTTCTGTCTTTTCCTTAACCCCTTCATTCCCCCCTTTTTCTGTTCTTATTTCTATATTTTTCTTTCCTCTATTCTCTTCTTTCCTTGTTTCCTTCCTCCCTTTCTCACTAGCATCATCGTCAGGAGATCTCACCACAGTCGTATGATGAGGAGGAAGGCGGGGGTGGAGCAGGTGGAGGTCAGGAGGACGGTCAGGACTTCACTGAATTTCGCCCCGTTGATGACCACTCGGCAGACTATGGCTTCATCTTGGCGCTGGTGTTCCTCGTGAGTGGGATCGTCCTTGTGGTAATCGCCTACACCATCCCACGGGAGCCCAAAGTCGACCCTGACTCAGTTTCGGCTCGACAGATGGAGAAGCTGGAGATGTACTACGCCCAGCTTGGCTCCCACCTGGATAAGTGCATCATCGCGGGCCTGGGCCTGCTGACCCTGGGAGGGATGTTCCTGTCCGTGCTGCTCATGGTGTCCATCTGCCGGGGCGAGATGTACCGACGCAGGGCGGCATTCGTTCAACCCAAGAGGACTTACGGCTCCATCAACCTGAGGATGAAGCAGCTGGCGACTGGAGAGGCAAGGTTAGGTGAGGGCGGGGATGGAGGCGAGGAGGTTTTGGTGGAATGCGCAGAGACGCGGAATAACGTACAGCCAGAGCCGAGCCGGGACTCTAAATCCGTACCGGGACCAAGCAAAAACCCTCCTCCTTCTCTTCCTGCTGCTTCTTCTTCTGCTGCTGCTGCACGTGGAGTCAACTAGCTCCACCCTCTGCCTTCCTCTGCGCGATCCCCCAGGTGCATTATGGGGATGCAGGTCGCCCGTTTGTGCCGAGGGGAGAACCCCATCTTAAGCAAGAGACTTCCTGCCGGAGCTGTTACCCGGCATGTAGGGATGAACTGAGCTTAAGGGATATTTATTCTGACCAATCACAAGGGATGTATGACTTTACAACAGAGGGCTCAACTGGGTGGAAGACGAGAGGTAAGCCTGTGGCAATGTGGATAAGAGCACATGTGGACATGAACGGATGCATATCAAAGATTAAAATGAAGATTTTGAATCCTAGTATGTTAATCAGATTCATACAATATAAAGCACATTATGATATAAAGCACCGCAGAAAGTAAGATTAACATTTTATTGTGAAAATTCTTTACTGATGCTGAAAGGAAGTTCGGTAATTAAATCTAGCCATATTTTAAGCCCTAACCAGCAGGTTCACCTTAACACACTCACACTAAATACTCGGCTTGCAACGCTGCTGTGAATAGCACTATAATAGACTTCACAGTAAATTACTGTAAAAGAAAGAGCAACTCGCAGTCATACAAAAAACAGAGGCAACAGTTTTGAAAGCTTGGCGACGTTCACCTCCAGCCATTAATGCAGAAGGTTAACTGCAGAAAACCCTAAAAAAAAGCTTAAAATGTTCAGTTTAAACCTGCAAGCAAAATAAGTGACTGATTAAAAAGATGGAACAGAGCTCGCTTGGCTCCTTTTAGCTGCTTGTTTTGTTTTTCTGGCCGCACAGACAGATGTGGTTTAATGTTGGGAGGTGGATTCAAGCTGGAAAAGGTCTCAATTCGTTCCATCTGATATTTCTGTGACTTTTTTGTAGTAAAACTGTCTTTGCTTACTTGTAATATAAATTTATTATCATATAATTGCTGATTTTTGTGCCCACATGATTAATGGGACCTTGTTGGAGTTTGTTTTTGATCTTTTTTAGTTGCTAAAAGCTCCACTGTGTTCCCACTTCATCCCGTTTGATGTTTGCCTTTTTTTCTCTATAATGCCAGCCTGCTGGGGCTGATCAGAGTTGTAGAGTAGCATTATGATTCATTTCTGCTTGTGTTTGTGATTATTTTTTCCTCCATTATTCCCTCTCTACCTTGTTCTTTTGCTGCTCGTCACTGCCCTGTGGTCGCCAGCTCACCTCTGGCTTTGTCTATCAGGGTTTTGACAAACACCTAAACAAGAAGAAATCTTTTACAAAGCTCAGAAAATCTAAGAGGAGCTGCAGATTTAGCTAATAATGGATCTGACGCTGCAAGCTTTCTTAAATTTTCAGTTAATTTGTTGTAAAGGTGTCGGGTGAAATGCTCATGTTCAGATGATAAAAAGAAAGTTTTTCTTAAAATCACAGATTCCTCACAGCTGTTTGTGTCTTTGTTGATATTCTGCCAGCAGATTTTTAGCAGAGGCAGGAAAAAACCTCCACGGGGAACTTTTAAGCCATCAAATATTGATTCTCTTATTGGCCTCAAACGTCCAGAATCCATCTGTCTATAACCACACAGCACATGCTGCTGCTGCTTTCTCTCACTGTAAGTACAGAAAATGGCAGCCCAGTGAGAAATACTCCTCTGTGCATGGTCTGTCTTTAACTCACCAGCTTAAAAGCTGATTATGCCCCCTTGTGGTCAGAAATTGCTTAATGCAGCTTTAACGTTTGGCTGGCTGCAGCGAGAGCTAGGAGGTAACGATGAGAGGTGTTAGCCTGGCAGGTGCAGAAGTGATACACGTTACCCAGAAAGCATTGCTCCAGGCGTCAAAGAGCATAGTTGTCTGTAATGATTTCTTTTATTTTCTTATTTTTCTCTTTGACAAACAGTTTCTGAGCAGATCTTGGTTGGAAATCACGGCTGTTTTATCACAGCAGACACTAGATGAAGAACACAGTTTGTTTGTTGTTGTTTTGTTTTTGTTTGTTTTGTTTTATCACAGAAGCATTTCAAAATCAAAATTTTAAGCCACAACAATGAGTAATTTAACAGGGGTCACATTCATTTTTGCAAGCGACAGAACCAAAAAAGAAAGTGTGTAAAAATCGACTTCTCCAACAAGCCTGTTTTACATAAAAAGTGTCAGTGAATGCAGCATCAACAATAAGTATTGTGTCACATATCTGGTGTCTCGTGCTGCATCATCCAAAACTGTTGCCTCATGGTTACTGATCAGCATTTTCTGTGAGCATCAGAACAAAAATATGAAGCAGGATGTGAGCAGAATTGGCTCCCTTGATAGTAATTGTGCACATTTTTGCAAACTTCACGCTGATTACAAAGCACAGATCCATTGTTTCATTTGGACATTTAGACAACCGAGAGTAATGTTGGTGTTAAAGAGAGTGAGTGTTTATTTTATCGAGTAAAAACTGTAGGAGAAAACATGCTAATAAAACAATTTAAAGAACATGGGGCAAAAATAATTAACTTCTATAACTTAATGTTTGAGCTCTACTTGTGTTTAATTTATAATGATCCCAAAAAGCAGATTCTGTATGAGTATGAAGACATTTTTGGGACAGGAAGCCTTTTGGTTTCTGTTTGTACTCCAGGCTTTGGATAGATGCGGGTAAACAGTTCATGTAGAGAGGAAATGCAGGATTACATTTGTCAAAGTATATTAGATAACCATTGTGTAGTATCTTATGACAGTTTTTTATTAATTATAAAAAAATTACAAATGGAAATCGTGGCCTGGCTGGTACCACAAAATTAGCCATTATACCCAGTGGCTAAGTTATCAGACATCCCAGTGGGTTCCCAGAATTAATTACTTGTGCCTACACAACTTCCATCCATCCCCTTATCCAATTCAGGGGCACAGGGAAGCCGGAGCCTATGTATTTAGTTACACTCCACCACTGATTATAATCCGAACGTCTATGAAAGAGTCAAAAGCCTAAAATGGGTAAAAAGCTGATTTCATCTTAAAGAAGAAACATTAAAGTGACTTGTGGATGTTTTTGAGTGGATTGAACCTTTAATGACATCACTTATTTGTATAATATGTACACTGATGTTATTTATGTCATGTAAGGATACGATATGCCTTAACAAGTAAACACCGGCACTGTACATTGTGTATACACTGATATTATTATGCTAACGTATTACGGTCTGTATAGTGAGCCAGTTAGCCAAGGGTAATGTAGCCACACACACACACACACACACACACACATGCACACATTATTGAGTCCAGCTTGCAGTGGCGCACACACTGATACTAATCTCAGCTGTTTTTTGACGTTTTACAGTTTTCTTTCACAAATACTGTAAATATAACCTGCAGACATGCAGGATGTGGAGGACCTTCAGAAACTTCTGCTCCAGAAACACGACGCAGGTATGCAAAAGTATAAAAAAAAAAACAACGAGTCACAGCGAACCAAGTTCTTTCTTTCATAAACATCACACAAACTGCTGAGTAACCCTGCGAGGCCTAAACCATCACAGGATCAGAGGTTTGGTCGAATCCTAACAGAAAAAATGACTTTTGGGTCCTCTGTTATTGTTAGGTCTCATAACATAAAGCGCCTTGAGGCAATTATTGTTGTGATTGGTCGCGATAAAAATAAAATTGAAATGGAAATGTGACTAGTTCGCAAAGTGTGTTTGCAGAATTATTAAACTTTTCATTCGACTGTGAAGATATCAGAGAACGATTTTAAAGTGAAAGTCCCATTGTTGATGGCACAGACTTAGGGGTAATTATTAGTGATGATGGCTTTAACGTCACAGACAAACGGTCTTACGGCCGATCAGCTGGTGTGAAGGTCGTTTGAGCCTTAAAATGTCAGAAAAAACTAAAATTGATTTTTTTTTCTCCCACTGACAATAAAAAAATGTTCTAGACATATATTTATCACTTTTAAATATCCCTACTATGATCACACTTTGGAAACAAAGAATTTGAGGACATCAACAATGACCATAACTTTATTGTTATTTAACTAACGATAAAATATTTCTGCTTTCAATGAGTCTTCTGATTATTTTAGTAATAAAACATTTAACATAAGAAAAAAAAGGCCAATAAATATACAAAAGCATGAGCTTCAAATATATTGAATCTATCAACACTAATGTAATTATAAACATTGATAGTGTAAGCAATGATTAAAAAGTAAAACAAAGACATAAAGAAATATTTTAACTTTACATGAATTATTATATTTATTAATTACAAACAGCAAATGTTTGATGACACAAATATTCAAACCTGTTAAAGGTTTTTATTTATTTATAGTGTTATTGTTATTTTACCAGGAGCTGCATCCAGGTAGAGACCAGGCTAACGGTGTGCAGCGTGTAACCTCATTCGCTGCAGGTTAACATTTATAAACAGAGGGTCACAGATTTGGTCCTTGCCACCCCCCCCCCCCCCCCCCCCCCCCCCGCTGAAGTGTCCTTGAGTAAAACAAAACCTGAGATCTTTGCCGCCTTCATGTGAGGGGGCTTCATGGCTAACATCGGGACACACGTGAGGGAACGATTCCCATGTTTTCAGCAGCTGTCGTCCTTCGCTGCTGCTGAAAGCTGCCCTGCTTCCTTCTCACCTCCGCAGTCAGTGTGTGATCACACCAAGCTCACTGTGACAGAGGAGGAGAACTGGAGGTTCACTCAAACTTTACAGGCACGCTTTTAGCCAAACGTGTCTCTGCTGGATTAGTCACGCTGGCTGTGATGGAGGTTCAGAACAAATCTGAGTCATGATGCACTGATCCGACCGACACAGCTGATGCTGTCTGGTGTTGAGAGCAGTAGTCCATTAAAAAGCTTCTCCTTCAACAGTAATTTTCTCACTTTCCCAAGCTGCAAACATGTTGGCTGCGAGCACAACCAAAGACACACAAAAGGCTGACATAGCGCTGAAAAATATGTTCCAGTAACTGTAAAAGTCAGAAACACCTTTCTCGGGCACATTTTCAGCATCTGCTACTTTTACATCACACTCCAGAAGTCCTGAACTTTTCCCTCAGCCAAAAGCAGGTTTTGGAATATTGGAGACGCTCTGTGGGATATATAAGTTCATGATAGTTTGATCACTTACTTACTGCAATAAAATAAAACATGAAAATGAAATGACAAATCAAACTTCTTCTCAAGTTCTTCTGCAATCATCCACGGAGCGCTGCAGCATCCCCAGCACTCCTTTCCACAGGTTCTGAATCCTGTTTAGCCTCATCGACATTAACAAGAGACATGAATTTAAAATAAAACCTTAAAAAAAGACAGAAGAAGCAGAAGTGCAAAAATGTCAAAGTCGTTCCAGGTTTTCAGACTCTTTCCTGTTGCACTGGATTCAGAAACAGTAGAAACGCCAACATGGAGATAAAGTTTCAGGCTGAGATGCTTTAGCGTCATGCTAGTAGAAGTGAGGATTGCAAAGGTCAAAGTGTCACTTCATTGTCATCGTGTTGCTTTGGAAACAGGCTGAAGCTTTCCTATTCATGTGTGGATGAAGTAGAGAGGAGTGAAGGAGGGGAGGAGATGTGGGCGAGGCGGTGGGATGCAGCCGAGTTGCCGGGTGACGTGAGGTGATTCTTGAAGAGGCGGATTTTCAGCTTAGCGGGGAAGACGAGGAGTGACTCTGCATGAATACTTTGAATGACACATTGATGTTTCCCCGCTGGCCTCTGGGCAGCCAGAAATAAAAAGACAAGGCTTAAGGTTTTAACAAGGTTGGAAAAAAACAAGTCTGAACCTGGTTCTCTTTGGGGGAGAAACAGATTAGGCCTGTGGACCCTGCAGGTCCATGTTAGTGGGGAGAAACAACATCACAGAAGGAACGATTGTTGGTGCTCGGTCACTTCACACAGGTTGGATGCACAGAGCTGGAAGAAAAGGGCTTGAAAGGGTCTTTAGTTCAGTTATGTGGATGGATGCTGTCAGGTGAGGAGGACACAGAAAGAATGAGGATTACACTTCGAAAAGCTCATTCAGATGGGAGGAGGGGGGCACGCATGAGAGTATTTTTTCAAAACTTCAGTCTTAGAGCTCATATTGGTTTGAATTTGATCAACTACATGTGAAAATGTGTGAAAATGGTAGAAAACCAGCAGAAATTCAGAAATGTAATCATCACTGAGCTGCATTCTGAGTGTGTTTGTAATGTCAGTCGCAGGTTGCACAGAATTCAGAGTCCAAATAACATGTTTCATACATGAGACAAAGAAAAGACTGCTGTGGATTTTTGTTCTGCCAGATTTTGGTTTTGCAAATAAAAATAAATATCTGAGCTGCTGGAAGCTTTGAAAAATGCCAAGTTTAAAACAGATTTGCAGAAACCAAACGAACGCTTGAGCTTCTCCTCACATCCTTTAATGCTGGCTAAATTTGTTTGTGCTGTTGTCGCTTTCTTTTGACAGCCAAAGTTGTGAGCTCATCAGGAAACTGTCTGCACTGGTTTAAGATCAATTGAGAAGTAGGGTCATTTTCCTCACAGGTGCAATCAAAGTATAGAGGGCGTTGCCCCTGCTGGTCATTAGCAGGAATACAGCTTTGAGGCTCTTCCACACCAGCTTCATTATTCAGACCTGAAGGCGGGCATTATGAAGTCTGCAATGAGGACGTAGGTGAGCTGTTTGTGAATATGCAGATGGAATCAGGAAAGAAGAGTCACGAGTGAGAAACACTCACTGTCTTCGTTTGCTAAAGTGACTCATAGGTCTGCATATATTTATTAGCTGCACTCCTGCCCTGACGGCATTACTACAGCGCCGCTGCACTCACAAAGGGTGAAGAGTGAGGTCACAGTTAAATGCACAAATGGATTTTATAATTAAGCAGATGTAAACAGATGGAGGATGTTAGCGTCTGAAAAGTGTGAAACTATGTTTCTGTGTTTCACTTCCTCTGTGACATCCTTGAATGTCAAGAACTTTGACCGAAGACACGAGAGAAAATCAATCTTTATTCCGCGGGCACCGCCATGACTCGGTTGCCATGGAAATAGTCTATTTATATCAAAGGACTGTTGGTAGAGCAGCTCTCGGATGTCATGAAAAGTCCTTGTGAGGACATGATAGAGGAGACAGTGTCTCAGAGTCTCCTGAAACCTCTGGCTAGGACGAGATGCACACTCAGCCTTTGTGGGAATAAATAAATTACACATTTTCCAAGAATCAGAGCGTTAATTCACTCCAGGCTAAGAGGAGAGTTTAGCTGAGTAGTCAGAACTTTAAATGCATGAGGATAAAACCGACAAAAAACTCTGCTGGGCTGAATGAATAAAATATTAGCAGCTAGACTTTCTTAAATTTCCTTTTATTGGCATCTGAGACATACTCAGTAGATTCTAAAAAATGAATAAAAATGTAATACTCCTTGCACAACAGAGAAAATATGATGATATTAAGTCTCTTTATCTGGTTTTATGGGATATAAACAGAAGGTTTAATGTTTCCCTGATTCACTGAGTGCAACTTGGCAAACCAGCACCAAGAAATATTTGCAGAATAACCTGTGAGCTTTAAGTTTTTTGCTTTGTTCTCATTGATGTAAAGACAAGTACTGGATAAACGTGCCACTGTAGAAATGATACCCTAATTTCATTTCATGGAAGAGAAGGGTTTACCAGCTTGTTTCTGGATTTTAGGTTTTGAAAATCGAGCGTGAGCGTTTTGGCCGTCACCATGTTGGTCTTTCCGAAGCAAAGGTTGGACGACCTGTAACCTGCATCATAATATTTGTCTGATAATTGCACTAAAATGCTCCAACAAGGCGTTGAGGTCCAGTTCAGTGACTTGAATTTGAGAAGGTGGAGCCAGCACAGCTAACAGCTGCAGGTGTAAGCACGAGTCAGTCAAAGCAGCCACATTATGAATGAAGACAAACGTCCACAGAGGCCAAAACAATTTTAGCATCAGGCTGTAAACATTTTATTTCTGCTGTAAAGTCGGAGATTTTAACAGAGTCTGTGGGGACTGACTCACGTTCATAGTCAGCCTCAAATGGACATTCAGAAGAACGGCAGGTTGTTTGTTTGTTTACACATTTGCATTGGTTTCATTTTTCAGCCGCTTGATTGGAAATCAAGGTGATTATGTACAGAAACATTCATGTGTGTTTTTAGAAGTCGCTGCCAATCGACCCACTTTGTTTTTTAACCAAAACAAGGTGTTAAATGTATTTTCTAATCTCACCTTTTATAGGCTTGAATCAGGAAATGTAAATGAACCTTGTTCAGTCAGGGTCAGTCGCTATATTTATCAGCATGGCTCTGTTCCACACAGACACAGAACAGAGAAGGCATCATTGGCGGTAGAGTTTTACACCGATTAAGTCAGAAAGAGAAAAACAAGTGGGAGGAGGTGGGTTGCAAAGCAGCTTACAGTAGCATTTCAGGTATGGGAAGGTTAAAGCAGCCTGAACAACCCGCCCTTTCTGTGATTTGCTAATTTGCTCTTCAAATCAATTCCAAATTAAAGTCGCCACTCTGCAGTCATCATGAAATGCTTCGGGACTTATTTTTGGGGGCATTTCCTAAAATAGGTGTAATTTCAGTGCTCTATGGGACACAAAACAGGTTAAAACTGTCCCTGGAAGTTGAATTTCTACCATCAGAGTTCTCTCAGAGAGCTCAGGAGTCTTTGGTGCCGGGTGTTTCTCTTTGATAACGCCCCTGGTATCAGCTTAAATATGACGAGGTGAATGCTAGCGGACAGTTATCAGGCACAATTTGACTTCGCTCTGCTCTATGTTTTTAAAAATATCTGCATGCACCTGCACCCCCCACTTCATCTAGTGCATATCTTTATTTTCCTTCCTTCCTAGTTTAAAGCAGAAATATCAGAGCTAAAACGAACAAAAACAATCTGGTTGCACAAAAAGAGAAAAAAACGTCCTCACCCTCCCTCATTTCTCCACACTGAGTGGTCAGAGGTCAAAGTTCAGACACAGCACAGCATTCTCACAGCTGTTTGGGATTCAGAACGATGCTCAAGGACACTTCAGCAGCACACAGGGTTGTGACCCTGATTTGATTCTCATTAATCACAACACGTCCCGGCGCCTCAGAAAAAATCCACCGCAGGTCGCTGTGACAACAAGCTCCTGGTTAAAACAGAAATGTAAGCGTTCTGAAAGGTCCTTCCTTCTGCAGGCTGCGGCTCGATGTTTCCCTTTATGTACAAATGTGACAAACAACAGTAGCATTTCACTCTGAGACTCAATGAATGTACAAACTAATACTGTAACGCTGGAGCTGGTGCATCGCGGCAGAGTCGCCCAATCTCATGATCTCTGTCGTTCACACGTGAGCCAGTTTGGTGTAAACAGTCACATGACTTCAGTATAAAGTACTTTTTTTTTCTTCTTCTCTGAAACATGCAGAGGTAATAGATGTATATTTGATTAGATAAAGTGATATTTCACACCGGTGGAAAGTTTTTTGGACGATCTTCAGTGTCAGTCAGTTTCCATGAAGCTGAAATGATAAAGGATTCATGTTGTTTTTGCCTGATTTGATGGATCTTTGATTGAGATATATACACATAGGCTTTAAAGTCAGATAACTCCAAGGCATTGTCCTCTAAATAACAAATGAAATGCCTTTATGCTCACAGCATGGTCATGTTTAATCTAAAGAAAGTTCCTATCATGACCAAACCATGAGAATAAAAACGTTTTAAGAGAGTTTAATTTTGGAGCCTTAAAACAGGGATGTCAAACGTACCAAACAACAAGAGCCAGAACTGGCCCGTCAAAGGTCCAGCCCGGCGTGCTTTGCAGAGAAGAAGGGCTCAAATTTAACTTTTCATTAAGTAAGAATCACAAGACTCCAAACTGTTATTGTCTCCTGAGCCTGAGGTCCTACTGACAAAGACTTGAACCTCAGGCTGCCACATCCCAATAAAAGTAACAGAAAAAGCATTAAATAACAGAAAAGTTTGTTTTTTCTTTATAGATGAACCATATCAAATATCATTTGTCTCCATTAAAGAGAAATCAGAAATTATCTGTGATATAACAGAAAATTTCTCTTTTCTTAAATCAGGAAACAAAGTCTGGCTAATGTCAGTACTTTTTTGTGATTTTATGGATCCATTTCTTATAGTGTGGATTAAAGCCTGAGTGGACATGCTGATGGGATTCTTTGAGTTATCACTGCACTTTTCTCTGAGTTTATTACATTCAAATGAGTTTGACGTTCCTGCTTTAAAAGAAGTAAACATGGAAACCATCTGAGGTCACGTTGCCTCGAATCGTGTCAGCAGCAACATTTTCAGACGTTACATAAAAAGTAGAAATAAAAGAGTGAGCGATGCCCCCGAGGCGGCCTCTGTTTACAGCTGACTGTTCAGTAATTTAGATAAAAAAATAAACATTTCTGTCCAAGTGAAATATCGCTTTATGAAAGCAGAATGAAGGGATGCATATTAAGGTCTAAGAAGTGTACAAAAACTATGAAAAATATTATGTGGCCTGAGAAAGAAGTTTTGTGTTTGTCTGTGAGTCTTTTGCAATGAATATATGACAATGAAAGTAAAGTTTAGTACAAAATATAGCAAAAAAAAAAAAAAAAGAATTTAAAGGGATATATCACTTTGATTTTAAGGTGGAATTTTAGTTATGTTATATTATAAATTAATGGAAACGTTTATAGATTACAGATTATTATAAATAGCAGAAAGTAAAATAAATAAACTCTCTGTTGATATTTGAGTCTTATAATGATTGTATTACTTGAGAAAGGTGACATAGCCCTTTAACCTGAGCGAAAACCAGGGTTACAGAGACTGTTACAGAGCAGGCGGTGTGTGAGATAATGCTGGTTTATTACTCCAAGTATAAAATAGTCACATTTATTGTTATATTCATGAATTTAAGAGAACTACATTTATCTCTTCACTCTTGGTGCTAAGTTGCAAATATCTGTGTAAAAATCATCTTAAAGTCGTTTACTTGTTACAAAAGAAGAACAGAGCTCTGTCTTCATGAAAACCTGGTCAAATAAATCTCGATATTACTCGACTCAGTAGCTCCTCCTGTATTTTCTGTGAACTTTACTTATCAGAAGGCCAGACGCATAAAAGTTGCACAATCAGACTGTTGTGGATTGAGCAAACTTTGCAGCACCACCATTTCTTTTCTCTTATCTTTCAGAGTTGATGGTCTCATTACAGTTTTCATTAGATGTTTCTCAGTGAGATCAACAAATTGTTGTTCTTCATTGGTGTTTACTTACCTGCCAAAATAACTCGAGAATTTACAGAGAATTTAAATGCAAAGGTTGAATTACGGAAGCGCCTACAGTTAAAGACCAGAGTGCAAATTATGCTTGTGTACATGCATGAAATTTCACAGTAATTAAGACTTTAGAGAGCGGGACCGTGCATGCACAGAGCTTTATAAGCTGTGTACAGACACAGATTTTGTCACAGACTTTTATGACTGTGGCTCAGGAATCTGTTTGCTGTTTTCCTTTTCTCTAGTTTCTCCAGTTTGTGGAAATTCAGAAACAGCAGGAAATCATCCTTTTATGATGCTTGTTTTCCCTTTAACTTCAACCAGCGGTCATTAAGAGGGAGCCATTCGAATTACAGGGTAGTTATGATGCTTTAGTTGCCCCCAAAACAGGCCTGAGCTCCTGATAAAGCAACCATCTTCAACCAGATCAGGATAATTAAAGGCTGGTTTTATTTGTAACAGCATTCATGTGATGTATTCTGTGTGAACCTGGTGTCTCACAAATGTTTCTCAGTGTTTCCTTTTTAACTTTAGTCCTACATAAAATGCTGCTAACTGTTGTATGTTTTTCCAAGTTTGAATCCTTGCAAAGGATCGTTACTGCAGGTAATTACTGTAGAGGATTCAGATGCTCTTTAAAATATACATCAGCTTCTTTCTGTCTAAAGAGGAAGTTTTAAGGACTTTGTATGATTTTTACAAGAAACCAAACCTCAGTCCCACAAAGAGTGAAGAGGATTTTCTTACGTTTGTTTTTTTTTAAAATTTCATCCAATAATAAATATTAGATTGCATATTTGCTGATATTATCGTCCCGCCTAAGAACAATCTAAATTGCTCGAGCTGCACAGACACCTGTTTTGCTCACTGATGTATTGAATGAAGAGCACAGAGGATTTTGTACAGTCTCAAACCGAGTTGTGTTGTTAAAGCTCTACCATGACCAGTGTTTATTAGTGAGAGTTGTTCATTACCATTTTATAAATCTTAAAAATTCTGAAATCCTGATTCACGACTTTCTGTGAATGCGTTTGAATGTAACAGTTTCAAATGTAACTGATTTCAACAAATATATTCTCACTCCAGCGATAACTACAAATATATCTGCCATCTCCTGTTTTTGCTCTTCACTTGGTTTTAAAAGACGCTGCGTTGTGCACTTCAGGAGGCCAGTGAATCTGCATGTTATTAATGTGTGACGCTCTAAAGGTCCGATGCCTTGTTCCTGTACATACTGAAGAGCCATGTCCTGTATGTAACGACGATGCTGGTTTTTAAGTCTGATTTTGTTAACGTGACCAATAAAATTGCTGTTGTTTTTAATGCAGGCTGCTGCTCTCTGTGTTTATTTAGCAGTTCAACTTCTGCTGGACCTTATTTGCATTTCATCAGGTTCAGAGGTGAGACAAACATCCTGCAGATTAAGCTCCCACGCTGTGGCAGCAGTGCAACCTGGTGTTACTGCACAATCAGAGGGAGGCTTCCTCTGTCTCCGGGTTAAACTTAGAAAACTTTTTCCAACTTCAATTCAACTTATTTAAATCAAACATAACAACAACCTTACACACTGGTGAGTATCAGATATAGACTGTATGTGAAAGATGGATGAAGACACCATGACGCATCCACACGGTTTGTGAAATCCTGTCTTGGATGTTTTGTCAGTTACTATCACATAGTTCTGAAATCAGACCTGATGAGGGCTTGAGCTGTCCCTGAGTAAGAGTAAACCCCGCTTTCTACTCGTTTTTTACTTTAAGACCATGATTTGCTAAATTTGCATGATTGCATTCAATAGGATAGGACAGAAGAAACGATAGGAAAATCTGAAAAGCCCCCTGCTGACCATCAGAAAGAATCTCAGTTTAAGGCAGCTATGCACCAGCTTCACTTTTCTAACCTGGAAGCTGTGGCCAAGGCTGTTTAATAGTCACGGATTAATAAAATCCCCAAATTTTACTGACTAAAACTGAGGTATGAGATGAATGAGCTGAGGTGAAGCCTGGCAGACAGCTATCAGCTAGCTGCCTGTGTGAGCATGTGCAGTGCAAACGTTCAAGTCCTTATAAAATTCAAATGGGTGGCTGACTTGTTAAGAATGTCAAAATAAAATAATTGTGACTCATACAGTTGTCAGGTTGTTAGAAAATAGTTATAGACACTGAAGCACTTTTATGAACCTGATTATTTCTGCTGTAGGGTTCGATGTTTTAATATGGGAGTTTGCTGGGACTGACCTGCTTTTACAGCCAGCCTCCAGTGGCCTCCTCTGCAGTTTCTGTTTCTCTGTCTTGGCTTAACTTTACACCTTTGAAGGTTGCAGCTTTTTAAAGACCCACACATCATCATCATCATCATCATCATAGTATAAACAGTATCACAAATGGTGGAGGCTTCATATCAGCTCTCTGGGAAAAGCTGCAAAAAATATTTTTTGTTAATCGTTACTCATCTCACAAAAGGATATGACATCATGCAGATAAACCCTGGCTATATAAAAAACAAAATAGAAGGCCTTAAGGGAACCAGTATAAACTTGAATTGTGTTATTGCTGTAAAGCTATGCAATCAACATCTACACTGTACGGTAAGTAAGCAATAGGAGCTTAACTGAAACGCCTGCAGATCTAACCACTGCAGTGGATTTTATATTTAAACTCCGCCCTTCAAGTGTCCGAGTGTCCCGGCTGAGCTGGTTGTGGATTATTTTTAGATTTTTAAAAACTGACTTTGCTCTTTAGCATTAAATTCTATGTTCTAGTCTGTCTCCAGGACTCTGTCTCATTGTTATTACTGTCAGTCTTTAAACTGAGTTCTTTTTTCTTAAAGCTGCATGACGTCTTTTTATGTCTCCTCTTGTTTTTGTTTCTTGTCCCTTTTATTTATGCTCTTGAGTCAGATAGATCCCCAGTCAGCATGACTCATAAATGTCACAGATTACTGTTTTCCACAAGACAAAATGAGAACCTTGCCTATCTTTCTACCCACACAGGAGCATTAGTAAAGACCCCCTGACGATCTAAAGGTAAGTATGCCTCACACAGAACCTCTCATTAAATTTAATAGGAGAAACATCAGATGAATCTGACTGAGCTGTGTTTTGATTTTCAGACACTGATTTATGTCCCTGTCACTCCCACTCACTCTTTTTTTACTGTCCTCTTCTGGCTGCCATTTACATCCTAACAAAGCAAAACATAAAGGCTGTTTATGTGGTGTTAAACTAAAACTATAACTTTTAAAATATCCTGAAATAAATGGGAACAGACTGTTCTTTTTATGAATTTTAAAGAGGAGGAAGTCAAAGCATGGAGGAAACTGTGTGCTGACAACATCTCAGAGCAACATACCTCACAGTCCAAACTCTAATGAGCTCAAATGGGTAAACTCAGTTTACATTTTAAAAGAACACCATGCAGCCATTCCTGTGTTGGCTTTTCCAAGTCAGTTGAGTGCTTAGCTAGCTTGGTTAGCTTGCTGTTTCCACAAATAACATGGATACAATGCACACACAAGAGCTGCTAACTAGTGCTGAATGAGTGCTGCACAAACACACACACAAATACTCATCAGTACTCGAGCACAAACTTCTTCTTGATGTGTGAGAACATTTACCTCAGAAAGCATCAGAGAATTTCTTTAAAAATGCCCCAAATGCACAAACACATCAAACGAAATCCAGTTCAGGGACTCCAAGTGTGAGGACACACAGACCCCTAATTTTAAATCTAAATAAAATATAATACACCTCACATTTGTTTTGAAGAGAGAAACAGTCATTTGATTTCAAAATTATTTTTGTAGCTGGCGGCTGTAAATAACAACAACAACAACAAAAAGGGCTGCTGCTGTGATTTTGGATATTTAAACATGGGTATGACTCACTTTTAGTGACAGCCTCACGTGGTCATTAGAGGAGCTGCAGTTTATTTGAGCAAGTTTTGGTCCACAAAAAATCTGCATGAAGCTAGAAACATATTTGGGCCTCATAATGATTATTATGTTCTCTACTTATGAATAAGAGAAAACCCTAATACTGTATGGAGTCCCCCAAAGATCAGTCCTTGAGCCTCTGTTGTCTTTACATGCTTTCTTTAAAGGAAAATCCTTCAAGAATACAAGGTCACTTATCATAGCTATGCTAACGACACCCAGATTCATTTGGCTGTCTCACAAACGACTTTGATCCTGCCCTGAAAAACTGGAAGTCTGGATGCAACACAGTTTGCTTCAATTAAAGAGAGACATGTTTAAAACAAAGATGCACAGTTGCAACTTGAATCTACAGCCTGAATCCATGTGATAAATGTTAGTGTGATCAAAGTTTCACTGACCATACTAAGGCTGTAATCAAGTCATTTTACTCTTTCTGGCATCGTTGTATGATACTCAATTGTATATAGCATTTGTATTCTATTTCATTATATTGTGTACAGTTGTGTACAGTATCTTATTCTTATCTTATTCCAGTGTTTTTTCTTCTAATTTTTCTATATAACTTTGCACTGTCCACTTTCTGCTGTTACAAAACAAAACAAATTTCCCACTTATCCAGTGCGATCCCAGCAGGAAGCTTATTCATGCCTTTATTTATTTAAAAAACACGACCATTGGATAGTTAGTTAGTTCAAAATACTGCTACAAGAATTTTAAGGAAAACCAGGAGTGACATCACTGTGATTCTCTGCTCCCTGTGTTTGTTTCCAGAATTGAATAAAAAATATTCCTTACTGCCAGGGTTCTTTAGAATAAAAAAATATCCAAAATATTAATCAGTTCATCCAGGGCTGGCAGGGTACACCATGCACAGGTGACCTGACTATCACATAGAGACACAGGGAGCCACGGGTGATGAGAAATGAGCCTTGTGTGGTTCTAGAGCCACTGGTCTTCATCAGCTTTTCACCTTACATGTTTGCCATGAATCATTTTCTTTACAGGCCTTTTTTCTCTTCAAGAAACCAGCACTGTAAGAAAAAGTTGGTCCACAAACTTCCTCTTTAGCTCTGTATTGTTCATTAGTTTCAGCTCAACAAGCTGTTATTTCCCCTGCAGGCAGGCGACAAACAGCCATCTCCAGTCCTCTGCCCAGGGAGTGCTGAGAGGTAAATATAGCACAGGAAACTGATGCTCTGGTCACAGCAGCGCTCTCTCAGGTGCTTGTTAGAAGATTAAAAAAAAGGCACACAGTGTGAGACAGAAAAGGCCTGAAAACACAGAGTTTATAACAAGCTGTTTAAACTCCACGATCTGATGCTGAAGAGAAACGTCATCTCAGTCTGCAACCATGGTGACAGAGCCTCTGTTAAACTGAATGCTAATGTCAGTATGCTAATACTGATGTTTAACAGCTCCGAGGTTGGAAATTAAGTCAGTGCCACAACTGCAGTTCCTCTGCTGGCCACTTGAGGCTGCTTCCAACAGTGAGTCAGCATCTACTGTCTCCCACGTGAAAGTATCCAACCTTACAACTAAAATAAACTATTTTACAGCCTGACGTTGAAACTGTTTTAGACTCCATGAATGCGGTTTACCTTCTTAAAAACTTTGAGATGTGAACTCGTTATTGTTAAAATGATTAAAACTGTGGGCGATCGTGGCTCAAGAGTTGGGAGTTCGCCTTGTAATCGGAAGGTTGCCCAACAGTCTCGGTCGTTGTGTCCTTGGGCAAGACACTTCACCCGTTGCCTACTGGTGGTGGTCAGAGGGCCCGGTGGCACCAGTGTCCGGCAGCCTCGCCTCTGTCAGTGCGCCCCAGGGTGGCTGTGGCTACAATGTAGCTGCCATCACCAGTGTGTGAATGGGTGGATGACTGGATGTGTAAAGCGCTATATAAATACAGGCCATTTACCATTTAAATTTAGGCTATGGCTGCTTTGGTCGAGTCGACAGACATGGATCTCGACCTTAAGATCCCGATTGTGCTGTTGGCCCTCTGAGAACATTTTATTACCAATAATATGATTTGTGTTAGTTGTACTACAGCCTGTCCAAGGTACCTGTGATCCAGTTTTGGTGAGTAATTTTACACTATGAGTCAGATTGTGTTTCTCTGTGAACGCACCTGTACAGTTTTAGCTGGCCAAGCTAGCTCGCACTAATTGGTAAGTTAAAAAAAAAATATGACGAAAACCCAAATTCCTGATTACTGTCAGGTACCAACACAGTAGCTACTGTAGAGGATGCAACAGTGGGTATGTCCATCTCTGATGTGCAGTTTATAGAAAAAAAAAAAAGTTCAGTAACAAAAACCAGAGCATCTCGTCAAAGGGTTTTTATTCAGTATATATTACTGAGATCATTAAATAGACTTGTTCAATTGACAACAATCTAAACACAAATAAAGAACCATGTTTCAGTGTTCTTTAATATTTTCACATCAAAAATGAAAAAGAAGAAGCACTCTTTTATTAATAAACTGGTAGATGGAGTTTGATGGGATCTATTATTTAGGAAGCAAAGGGCAGAGAGAGGGGTTTTCACTCGTACATGTTTTTAGATTTAAGCATCTCGGTGGTTCTGTTGATCAAAGGTGAGATTTTTCATTTATGCAGTAATCTCCAGACTCGCAGATCTCGCCCTGCAGCCAAATGTCACCTCATTACTTCACAAAATAATACTGCTCAGCAATGTTCAGATGTCAGTATAAAAGACAAAATATGAGTTTATTATGCGCGACCTTCATCTGTATGGCATTGTTCTTTTAGGGGCTCTTTTACATTGGAGCAACTTTTTCATTTCAAAGTCACGGATATTTGAGACAGCAGTAACTGGGTTTTTGTTATGTCAGTTTGCATCCTAAAGATTTAATTCATATGAAATGAGCAATCAGAAAACAAACCCTCCTTCTCAAAAAGAGAAAAATGAAAATCTTCAGGCCACAAACACGGATGAAACCAAACCCTCAGAGAGGAGAAGGCGGCTGCTATCGGCTGGAGGAAAAGATGCTGAACAGGAAGTAGAAAATCGGGAAACAATCCAGGGTACTACATGAACATGTCATCGTAGCCAGGAGGGGGCATGTGGTCTGGATCCGGCCTAAAAAACAAAAACAAGAGAAACACACAGAGCTGTTGTTACTGTAGCCAGTGGAAGGTGGGTGGTTCGATCCCCGACTCCTGCTGTGCACACGTCTTAAGTCTACTTGGGCAAGGATCGAGTGTGAGTGCACAGATTGGACATAGATAAAAGTGCTGTATGAATGTGTGTGTGATTTGGTGAATGAGGAGTAACCAAGTGCTCAGCTGAATAAGAAGGTGCTGGCCCATTCACCATCGTCATATTTTATATACTGTCATTTTTTCATATTTTGTCTTATTTTTATTTTGACTCCTGGTGTTCAGGCTGAGGCCTGCAGGGCAGGGTTAGGTAATGGAGCAAATACACCGCCTGCCAATGATTAGTGGAGTCCACTGCCTGCTGTTGGACTGATTTTTGCTATTTTATTTGGAAAAGTTTTCGGTGTGTCTCCTTTATAATTCAAGATAATGCACAGTCAACCTGGAAAGCACAAAAGTTCTTGTTGCAGTGATTTCAGTTGTTCACAACACAAAGCAGAGGCTCTAACAATTAAACCCTCTTTAGTGCTTTCTGTCCTTTATTTTGGGCTGAAAAGCTTCATAACAGAAGCAGATTGAAAAACTGTGTATGCATTTCTGCACACTCACAGCACTTAAGGCTGCAAACAGAGGCATCCTTCATCTAATTATTTTCCTTATGGTTGTCTCATTTGTGAGTTTCATCTATATCAGTTTGGAGCTAGATAAATGCCAAGCAGGCGATTTTGCTTTGCTTCATTGCATTTGCTGAAAATGCTGCTGGGGACTCCTCTGCCTCTCCAGCAGGAACTTGAGCTGGACGGTCGCGGCTGTTGGACTGACACCGAGCGACTGGAACTTTAAACACACAATCTTACTACAGAACTAAGACGGGTTTTTTTTCCAGGACAACAGGCAACCTTTACTTGTTTATTAAATCTGGTTTATTAGTCTATTTAGCTATAGAGTCACTAAAATCTGTGTCTATAAATGAGGCTGGAAGGTGACTAATATACTTTTTTTTCTGTCATTATCTTCACGTTTATATCAAAAACAACAACTTTAAGGCAACTTTGCATGATTATCTAATAATCATGCAAAGTTTTATTTTACAATGAATCTTGAAAATGGCACCAAATGTTTCTGTAATACATAAGAAATTACACAACTGTTGTATTTAATTTGCTTCAAAGCTGCTTTCAATTTTCTTATTTGTTCTGTGAAGAATGTATCTTTCAGTGGAGTAAATCATACAAATCTAAGATGTTGTAACCATTATAAGCCTTTATTTGGATTGACACAGAGTCAAGAGCTGCCTCCATTATGTAAGGTGGCTCCTCAAAACTCTTTAAATTGCTAAAATGGAGAGGCCATCTGGTATTACTGAGATTAAAATGGGTGCAGCTTTGTTGTGTTTCATTTCTGCTGAATTAAATCTGGTGAAGCTGCAGCTGAGAAGTAAAAAAAAAAAAAAATCTTTAATAAGACCACTGACTGATTTAACGCTGCTCTTGGATTTGGATTTTTGATCAAGTCGAAAGATAAGATCTTTTTTTTTGAGAATTTATTTTATGTCGAAATTCAAAGTGTCTTTGACCCTTTGAGAGGTTCAGTGGAGCCTCACAGCTGAGGAGCTGTTACAGCCTGAATTAGTGCAGACAGATGGAGGTGTGTGTGTGTGTGTGTGTGTGTGTGTGTGTGTGTGTGTGTGTGTGTGTGTGTGTGTGTGTGTGTGTGTGTGTGTCTCTCACCCTGGTCTGTGACGTCCGACGGGTCCAAACGGATCGAAGCGAGCTCCTGGGGGAACGGCTCCAGGAGGCAGAATGTCTGGTATCCCACTAGACGGGTCAAAGCCAGAGCGAGGATAACCTGACCTCAAGGGGTCGACTATCATCCCACCACCACCACGAGAACTGAGGAGGGGAGGCGGAGTTCAGAGATTCAAGAGAAGGACACGTGTCAGCTGGTTTTGTTGACTTTGTCAAAGATAAACAGGCTACAGGTTTTATCTGAAAGTGTTTAAAAATAAATCACTAGTTAAGTAACATTAATGTTATTATAACATAAAAAAAAAATCCTAAACAAGTTGTACTTTCATGATTGTAATGGATGACGACGGAGCTAAAAACCACCCACCGCGGAGCGGCGGTTTCAAAAGTATTATCCAGCTTACACCACGCTCGACATCCAAACAAGACTGTTTCAAAAACAGACGTCGTAAAGAGCTCCCCAGTACAGAAATCAAACCAAAGAACAAAACGCTAATACACACTAAACACAACAAATAAAGTCCACCTTGAGTTGGTTTTTAAACACGCCCACTTTATCAGTGTACTTGAAGCACAGGTTAGGGGGGATAACATCTTGCAACACAACCCAAAAACATATACAAATGGATGCCCTCTGCCCTTTTTACATTGTGTACATGTGCTGTGGGTCATACTGGATCACTTGGCTGCCATTAAAAACCTCTCATGGGCCTTATTGGCTCTTCTGCAGGGCTCGGCCAAAAGCTCACCTTGTAAGTGAACCAGAAAAATCTTAAGGTGGGGTTGAGTTTAGCAATTATTAAAAACTGTAAGAAAACTAGTTACATAATAGCTGCGACTCAGTTTGGAGATGTTTGCTTCGTTCGAGTCTGAAAAGGGAAGTTGATGTTAAAGTGTCTTAAGCAAACTTTATTTCTAATGGCCAGAAGGAGACGACTCCTGGTGGTTATAAAGAAGTCTGTGGGAAAACGGCACTCTCTGAGACCTCATTAAACACTTTCCTGGAGATTTCATGGGCTGAGTCGCCTGTTTCAGGTCATACTGAATAAAACGGGGAGATCATTTTGTAAATTATGGCCACTTTTAAAGAAAAATAAGAGGACTGTCCAGTGTTCGCCCATTACCTTCAGATTTGTCTGTTACTCTCATTAACCTTGCTAGTCTCATCTGGTTACACAACACTAAGTGCTGACAGCAAAAATAATTAGGGCGAGATTTTAAGAGTGGGTGATGTCACAGTAACTATGTCCATCTTTTATAACATCTATACTGTAAAAAACAATGTGCCATCAGCCGCCTTCTGGACGGGCTAAATTTAGTCTCTAAAAACCATAAAGCACAAACATACCAACATTACAAACGTGACGAAAGCGCAACAAAGCAAGACAAGCATTGAGCAACTATGACCACAGGTGTGTTTTAACCAGGTTTTCATGTTTACATAGAAGCGAAGAGTCCCTGAATCATATATAGTGCGACTTGTAGAGATCTTTTAAAATGTTAATATCTTTTTCTGACTAAAATATGTTTGATTTTGAACCCTGTATGCCAAGCAATAGCTCTCTTTATGAAATTTATACTGGTGCCACTACCTGGACTAATTGTAGAAGAGTAATGCCTGCATACTCCTGGGGTAAAAATATCAATCAGTTATTAAAGGGCAGCTTTCAACAAAAACTTGGGTTTGATTAATTTGCTTTACTTCCACATTACAGTGAGGTATTTTGACAAGCTGATACTTAAAGCTACATATGGGGAAACAAGGAGATCAGATTAACCTTCAGTGATTTAAAAAGTGTCCTGGTGGAAGGTACTTCAATACAAAGCTTGTGTTAGCACAATAGAAAAGCTCGAGCTGATAAAAAATTAATGTTAAAACTAAACTTAGATTCTGAGTCTGCAGCTGCTTTTGTTTGTCATCTTTTCTGCGACTCTCTGACATCTGAGCTTAAAGCTTCGCTTTCAGCTGGACACGCGCCAGTAATCCAGAGCTGTCCGCTGCTGTGAGGGCCGACTGTTCATCCTCAAATCCCAGATTAGGGAAAACCCAGGAGAATGCTTAAATGCATGTCTGAGATTGAATTCCATAAACAGATTTAAAGGATTTAAACATGACAGGAAGAGACAGACTCACCCAAAGGGATCCAGATCTGCTCCTCCAGCTGCAAACGGAGGAACCATGGGGTCAGGCCTGAAACAAACACACACACACACACACACACACACACACACACACACACACACACACACACACACACACACACACACACACACACACACACACACACACACACACACACACACACACACACACACACACACACACACACACAAACATCAAAACCAGTTAAATACAGGATCAGTCTAACATCATTTTACAATGGAAAACAAACTACAACAGCTAGCAACGTGTCAAATACGTGAAACACAACCGACGATCTTCTTCACCAACATCTAATAAAAATAAATACTTTATTTATGCTCAAAATTCACCACTGCAAGAGCGAAAACAATAAAAACACCTTACAATAAAAGTAAAATTATAAAAATGTAAAAATCTTATATCATACAATGAGCAGCTTAAACGTAAAACGAATGTGTTATGAGGTGGTAAAGACTTTCTGTATGTGTCCATGTTTCTGAGGAGATAAAAGAGTGAGAAAAATGAGTTCGGCTGCATGTCCGCTAAGTGGTGCAGAGGATGGTCTGGGTCCATTAATTATCCATAGCCATTTACCACACACAGCCACGGTCATTTGGAGGACCTTCGTCAGTTGAGGAAGACATCCCAAGTGCGGTGATTCAAACTGAATTCAATGATATGACGAACTCTCTCAGGCATGTTAATGCATTCAGCATGCGCTTTAATATTCACGCCACTGAAACGCTCCTTCGCAGCAGCGTGTTCGAGAGGAGACTACTTTTCAATCACAATCCTTCCACATTTCTGGTTGCTGCCATGACAACGTCTGCAAGGAGCAAATCAAACTCCACTAACAGTGTTCCCTCTGAGTCTTAATCAGCTCACCGAGCTCGTCCATATCACTGACTAAGCGCCTCACATTCCCCATGATAATCAGTGGGACAGTTCCAGCACTGAAACCCCGGCATTTCCTCCTTTGGTCCTCTGGGATAATAGTAGGACTTACTTCAGGCAGTCAAATTGTCAGGACAACCAGAAGGTGAAGATTCTCAGAGCGAAACGTAAAGAAAAATCTCTGGTGAAAAACACACTTGATGGATGCTCAATCATCCAGGGAAGAAAATCCCCAAAAGCTGATTCTGTTCATCTGGACGCAACGTTTTCAGTGGGAGAAACTTTTCGTCACTCATCCAGGTGACTTCTTCGGTCTCAGCTGACTGCAGGTTTCCCCAATCTTATAAAGTGTACATTTGCATAATGACTTAAACTAGCATAACTGAAGGAACAATGGGCTGGGAGGTCAGTTCCTTGATCATTAATATGTAAATTCTCAAGGAGGGGGCCTAAGGGTACATCTCTCACCATCATACAGTGATCGCAGCCATTCCCCAACTCTCTGTGAATGGTACTCATGGACATTGATCAGTGGCCATTGATCACGGGCTTTGATCAGTGGTTGTTGATCAATGGTCATGTGAATTTGCATATCAATGATCAATTAACTGATCTGCCAGCCCATTGTTGGAAACAAAAGGTTTCTGCCACTGAAAACGTTACATCCAGATGAACAGAATCAACTTTTGTGGATTTCCAAAAAGAGCTGTGCCAGACGACCATATTAGGGAAATCCTCTCTTAGTGACATCATTTAGAGCCAAGAGTAGAAAAAATAGATCAGTTGTCATTTAGAGTGGTCTGAAAGCTGTACGTAATTGTACATACATGGACCTCATATAATTTGAACATTCCCTTTCCAGGCTTGTTTGAGACGACTGAATCTGGTTCTTTTTAGACATTAAAAATGCTCAACTTTGGGACGATAGTTGATGTAGAAAATTTAGCTTTATTGCATTTTGAATGCAGAATATTGATGTCCATTTGACAATCGCTAGCTGGTTCATTATTTTACATACATAGTTACCTTATTGATTATTAAAGTATTCTGATTCTGGTATATTTAAAAGAATGCAAAAATTTAAAAAAAATTACTTTTTAAAAGGCTTCCCATATGTGAAAACTTTTGGGAAGTCAGCTTTTGGGAGACTGAAGGACTGAGGAGACACAGTAAAGGAGTTGTTAGCACTGTCACCTCACAACAGAAAGGTTCCTGGTTCAAATCCCAGCTGGACTTTTCTGATTGTAGTCTAAAGGACTTTAAGTGGTCAGCAAAAAGCAACACGTTTTAAGAATCTGCGAGTTTAACTTTTGAAAACTAATTCTGATTCTCTAACATTTCCTAGATGTTTGGGGGGTAACAGTTTCCATCTTAACAAAAACATGTTATCTATTTATTTTATAATTCTCATTTATTTATTGATCCTACAATCATTATTTCACTTTAACTGGATCCTGCAGCTTAGAATCATCAATGACTAATGTCATTTATAAAAGACAGTTGCTCTAAGAGTAACTTTAAAAATGGAAACACACAGGCATGATTGATTCAGCTTCTAGTAAGACTGGTGGAGAGTCCCACATCTGATTCATCCAACCTTCAGGTCTTCAGGTTCTGCCCCCTCCCTTGTCTTGTCTTTGCTTTTGCCATCACTCTGCTTGTTTCTCTGAATTGTTACTCCCGAATCGTCTCTTAAGGATTCAGGAGTGCTTTCTTACTTTCTCTCCATTATCTTGGTCTGTTCTCCTCTTAACTTTTACTTTCTCCCATCTGTCACCGTTTCTCATCCTAATCTCCCTCCCCCTCTGTCTGCACCTCTCTCGGGACAAGGAGGTGACAGCAGGAGGTCGATAAAGTGCTGACATCATCTCGCATCTCATCTGAGCGGGTCATGGCTAAGAGGACGGGGGAGGAAGAGGAGGAGGGAGATGAGATGAGGAGTGAAAGTCAGAGTGATTCTGTCTCGCAGCTCTCGCTCACACATGTGCTCATGTTTCCATCACTTCAGATGACGTTACACTGACTTCATTTCCAGGATAACCACATTTAACATCACCAAACAAAATGCGCATTTTTATCAGAAAATGCTGCCATAAGTTAAATTTAAAGTCACTTTTAGTGGATGTTAAAGATTTTCACGTTTACTATAAATAAACAATGAACGAATTAAAAAAAAACAAAAAAACAACAACCCTGCTCTCTTCAGCTTTTGTTCTATCAAACATCACCCATTAAAACACCAGTATGTGCCAATGCACTGGTGTTTCTTAAAGTTAACTAGTTAAGCTTAGCCAGGTAGTGAACCACGTCTGCAGAGATGGACTAGAGTGAAATTAATCTAAGGGACTGTTTGGTTTATTCTTACTTTATTCTGACTAATGATTTCCTGCTAACATGGATAAATTGCACTCCATCTTATTTCACAAAATAAAATGTAAAAAAAGGACAGCTAATTTATCCAAGCTAACTTATTTGCTACATCTACCTGCCATTTTTCTATGACTACACTATAACATCTACTGTGACACACTAAGCAGATTTTTGCAGATGAGCTAAATTTAGCTCATCTGTTAGCACCATCCAACCACCCTGTGTTGGCTTTGCTTTGTGTCACTATGAATGACTAAAATAAATACTGTTCTAGACAGAAAGAAAGCTGTTGCCAAAACATTCTTTTCCACCAAAGAAAAATATGTTTAAACATTTTTAAATGGAGCTTAATTCATATCGTAAGTAGTTTTTAGTTTTTCAAATGTGTAGAATCATCAGGAAAATGCCAAGGCATCTGTTACAAAAGGTAGCCCAGACTCCCTGCCTTAACTATATGCTGAGCAATCGTGCTTACTTACAGTCAGCCGCCCAAAGGTCCATTTTCAGTAAGGAAAAAAAACTCCTTAGTTAATATCAAAGACAAAAAAGTTAGGCGTGGTCACAGCCCTGACCTCAGCAAACGCTTTCTGATGCCTTTATCGGCTCAATCAGGTCAAACTGATTAAAACATGAATGTATTTGGTAAATTGTGGAAATTCTAATTTTCAGAAATGATGATTATCCAGGGTACGTTCACTAGGTAATGACAAGCTGTTAACCTGTGAGACGACAATATCCTCAGCTTGTAAGTCAGATGCACTCCGGTCTTATCACGTCTGTTTCAAAAGAGACTTAACACACCAGAGAGTGGCTCCATCCATCTTTGGTACTGTCTATAGCTACGACCATGGATCATGTTATTTAATGTAATTTGGCAAGCTACATAAAATAGTGCAGCGTAATAGTGCAGGACAGGTGCAGGATATCATCCCTGTTTTGGCTAATGGCCGCTTGCTTGCGGACTGTGAACAAATATGAGAAGGAGAGTGATGACTAGTGTTTCACTAAGAGCCTTCAGACCTCTTTTCTTTACAACACTGTGTCTGTACTTACTGCTCTCTGACTCGCCTCACCCTAACCTTACTCAAACCTTCTGCTTAGCCCACAGGGTTTTTATCTTTTTTTTAAATTGATTTTATCGTTAACTCTGTTTCCCTGGGTCTTTTCCTGTGTGTTATGAATAAATCTTCCTTTTTTGGTACCGGTAGTGGTTTCATTTTGTTGTATTTATCCGCAACACCTTAAAGGCCGATCCGTGAAAATACTGTCGGACATAAACCGGTCCGCGGCGCAAAAAAGGTTGGGGACCGCTGATATAGAGGATGTTACAAAGACACACACACTTATTACACTCACATTCATTCTCTGGACACTTACCAGAACGTTAAACTAAGTCTTTCCTTGTAATAATTAATTTATGGGAACTTGCTTTGTGTCCCCAGAAGGGAATGTATAAACAGATTTAGGTCCCTGAACATGAGTAAAACACACACACACACACACACACACACACACACACACACACACACACACACACACACACACACACACACACACACACACACACAGCCTGAGCTCTGTCCTCATTTGCCAACAGATGCTCCGTCTAGACGTATTACAAGCCACAATCTCAGCACATCCAGGGGTGTGTGTGTGTGTATCAAATGCCAAAATGTCAGTCATAAATATTAATAACACGAGGCTCTGATGCCATGAAAATGTTAAGGATTACAACTTGTTGGTTGTTCATTGATTTTCCGTCATGTAGTTCTTTCCAAGTCTGCAAAGTGCAAACAAATCTAAAATCGTTCAAGGTTAAACTGGACTTTTAGACTGTTCGAATTTAATAAGTGAGTGAGTAATGCACATTAATGCACACAAAACCGGAAAACCTGAACAGGCCAGACTGCCAATGAATAGACTAAACTATATTCAGCCTGAGTAAAACTAGAAATACCACAAATATAAGGTTAAAACTTCATGAATGTACATTAGATTAATTACTTGATCCTATGCTGGTGGGAGAACCTCATTAATGAGCAAAAATAGGTGGATATAGAAAAATTAGTAAGCAAGGCATTCGTTATTATCTCTATTTGACTCATAGTTTCAGGCAGTATCCTCTTTTTTCCACAAATGCAAAAGAGAGAGAAACCAGGAACATTACAAATATGTGCCAACCATAACTGTGTGTCACACATGACAGTAAAATGTACATATTTAACGATCAGTTCATGAGTTTTGTTGTAAAGTTTTGCATGCACAGTTTGTATCATCACCAACCAGTGAGGGTGTGTCCCCTGGCGAGGATTCCTGCTGGGAATACGGAGGGGGTCACTGTCCTCTCCTCTTCTTCTCTGCGCCTCCTCTTCCTCATCCCGCTGACTCTTCCTCTCTGCTCTCTGTCCGGTCGGTCTGTCCAGGGGGGGCAGCAGCTGAGTCTTCACCTTCTCTGACAAACTGTCAGCATCTTTGAACACACTGCAGAGAAGAGAGATGACTTCATTTATTTTTCAGCTCTATATGTTTATTTTCTGACTATACCAGAGTTGCTAAGCATGACTCACAATTCAAAATAATCTTTAGTTATCAAACAAACTGCCCTTCAAGGCCACCCTCCCTATCAGACAACCTTTTTATAATAGGCTTTTTCCAACAAATAAAAGATTTCAACAACAAGTGGGTATCAATCTGAGATGACCTTAAAAGGCAGGCTGAGTACGAGGCATACTTTATTACTATTTATACATTTCTTCCTAAAGTTGGAAAGTTTGTCCCTTACAGGATCCAAAAGTCTAACACAACAATTATAATAATCAGAACAACATAAGACAACAGAATAAAAGCTTAATAAAGTAGAGCAGCTCAAAAAAATAACCTGTCAAATGTGTGAAGCTGGTCAGTGTTCACGTGGTCGTTGATGTTCACCGTTAAGTCCGACACCTGCTGTGTGCTGGAGTTCTACACACACACACACACACACACACACGCACACACGCACACACACGCGCGCACACACACGCGCGCACACACACACACACACACGCGCGCGCACACACACACACACACGATCCATTAAAAAGATAGATTAACATGGAGAATAATATCTCAACAAACTAGCAAATAATAAACTGAACCTAAATCATATTTTCTTATTTTACGCAACTGTGTGTCAGATCTTTGCATAGATCTACATTTCTCCAGTCTTACAGTGCAGTAATACGACCTGTATATGAATGACAAAAACTAAAACTCACTGAACTAAACACTAAACTAATCGAAACATTTTAATCGATACAAACTCGAATGACCGAAAAAAACACAAATTTAAAAGTAAAGTGTTTGCGACCTCACCCCTGGCTGCAGTGATGTCTGCTCTGAACATCAAGATTCAAACTTAGAAAATCAGACTTGCTTGATTCCCTTTTAAGGCTTTTTATGGATCCTTACATCAGGACTGAAATGCAGGATAAACTGGTCGGTCTATATCAGTGCTCCAATGAAAAATAATCCAGAGGAAAAAATCTTCTTCTTAACCTCCTAAGACCTGAACTCTTTCATGGCATTTTAAATTTCTCTTTGCTATTTGGGCTGATTGGAACCTGATGAATTTAAAAACTAAGACTTACCAGATTTCTTTTTTTTTTTTACATAATTTTTGTTTCTGAGAAAAACGAGATCCACATATGAGGAGATTCGTTTTAAACTTTGATAGAACAGTGGCAGTATAACGTCCTCGTAATTATGCAAAATTTCAGGTTTCTGCTGTCATTAATAGAGGGAAAAAACCCACACACTACCATAATTTTTAAAGCACTATTTTAAATTGCCATTGTCTAGAAAACTAATTAAGATTCAAATCAAATGTTTATGTGCTTACCATCAGATTGAAGATCAAGGTGGAATCAACAGTGATTGCCTTGAGGAGCATTTGGGTGTCACTGTTGTTGGCTTTGTATCGCAGACTGTACAGCTCTTTGTTGTTACTCCAGTCAGCAGGCAGCAGCTCGGACTTCTTATCACTGCTGCGGGCCTGGAGCAGGAAGGTCACAGAGGCCGTGAAGACAGATAAAAACAAAGGGGGTCAATTCAATCAGAAACCTGCTTTTTCTTTTCACAATATTTGTTATCAGAATTTGGCCAGTTCACTGCAAATAACAAAACAATACATAAGAACTACAGCAAGAAATATGTGTTATTATTAGATATAACATATACTAATCTCATCACTAAGGTTGTAAGATTGTTGTAAAAAATTGTAAACATATTGCAGATTCTTGTGTTGCTGCAGTAAAACAGACTAAAACTAGCTAACATAAACAAGACTAACCCTATAATTAAAATGTGACAAAACAACATTGGTCAATAACGTAAAAATTCCACATAATAAAATAAAAAACGAACGTGGAAAAAATAAATATAATAATGATAATGATACACATAAAAATCCGGTAGAGTGAATTCATTTTTAGGTGCATAAAAATTTCTCATTATTTATATCTAAAGAAAAAAAAACTTTTCAACATGTCATCATGTTCAAAATAAAGAGAAATGTCTCATTTGGAACTGGGTCACTTTACTAAATGGTAGGTGTCATTCCAGAGTGTTTTTATGTAAAACAATCACACAGAGATGCCAAACGTTTCCCTTTTCACGTTAAATCTCATTATAAATGCTTCATTTTAAAAATAATACTGATTACCTGTTGATTTCTGTAAAATGAACAATGGGAGAGGGTGGAGGATAGCAAGGCTGCACACTAACACGAATCTGTGTCATAAACTCCCGTGGTGTTTCAGGATGACTGCCCCCAGTGGGTTAGCCAGCTAAAGATGACATGACAGTTTTGGTAAACTGTCCCTCTTAAAACAGATGCCGTCAAACTGAATATCAGCCATGACAGTTGGATTAAAGAAACCTAAAACGCATTTCTCACACTTTTAAATTCTTCGCGTTAACGTCAGCTTCACACGGGAGGTGATGCTTGTTTATGAAGCTATAGCTAATGTACATTGAGAATTACATACAGAACTCCCTTGGAAAAACCGACATTTTAAGAATTATTGGAATTACGGTCTGAAAAACATCGAAAACCACATACACAGAATCTTTTTGCTAATATTTAATTTGCATTCCACAATTTGGCGTAAGAATGATGTAAAAAGAAAATATTATCTTTGCCATAATGTGGGATAATTTAACACAAGATTTAGCTAAACTAAGCGAACTCACCTCGTCTCCTGAGCCGATGCACCTGTATCCGTTCTTTATCAACTCCCAGTGAACAAAACACACAACGGCGTCCTGCGGGCAGGTGATATTACCTGCGACACAGGTGTACAACACCTCCAAGCCAGCCATGTTTTCCTTCAATCTGCCAACATCGGTACAGTTTCAGGCAAAAGAAATGAAAACGAAAGTCTGTGTAGCCGCTTCACTGAGTCAAGCTGCAGTTTGGTGCCAAGCAACAGGAACCATTTCCGCTTCCCGGCTTTTCAGTTTAAAAGCACCAGAGAGCTGACCGAACGGTACATATCTGCAAATATCCAGTGATATTATGTGACGTAATGACCTTTTTTCATTAAGCTTTATTTCTATTTCATTTAGTATTTTTAGCTTCAATTAAGTTTCATTTTGATTCACTCTCAGATTAGGTTTTCTTATTTCAGTTCAGTTTTTCTTAGTTTCTTGGTTACTTTTACTATAATGTGAGTGTATTTGTAAGGGGGAAATTTAGACGAAGTATTAAAATACAAACTCAACTCTTCATGTCATGTAGGCATGAAGTGTTGCGTTTTTCATCCTTACAAAACATGTGCACCAATGCACCAAACTAAAATATTTTTCTCATACCTGGGTTTTATTTTGTTTGGGTTAAATATAATAATGTTGAAATCGGCCCTACTTCAATTCATTGCATCTTAAAAGAGCTCATATCTCTGTATAACTGTTAATTTAAAACAGGGGCCTCAAACTCGCAGGCCGGGGGCCACTTGCAGCCCACGTCACCCCTACTTGGGGCGTGTATATTGACATGAAGAAATATAGTACAATTTGACCCTTGAAGTTATTTATTTATTTATTTATTTATTTATTTATTTATTTATTGTTAGGGTGCAATAAGTGCAATGTTAAAATAAGTTCCTTAAAAAGCAAAAAATGATTTTATATGAAAGCAATATGAGCAGAGAGTACAAACATGTTGAGGGATTGGCTGTGTTAGTTCAGTGAGAGTTATTTGTAAAGAAAACAGTTTTCACTAGCAGTCAAAAATCACTTATTTCTGCATTTTTATGTTGTTAAATAAATATAACAGAAATGCTGCCACGTGTCTGGCCAGAAAGAGAGTACCAATTTGTTTATTTGGCAGTTCAATGAAAGGCTTCAGTTAGTTAATAGTGAGGGAAGAAATGCGTTCACCTTTGCAATTTTATCTTGTTATACAATATTTGAAATTCAAAAACAAACTAAACACTACATTTTCTAAGATATTTGTGTGTTTTCTTGTTTGTTTGTTTTTGTACTCCTAGAACACTAAAGTGCTCTCCAATAAGATGACAATGCCAGCAGTGGCCTACAGCTTTAAGACCCCTGATCTAAAGAATAAAGATATGTACGCATCAAAAACACAAGCGATAATTTAAAAAAATCTAAAATGTCAGTTGATTAATTTTCAGACGGCATTTTATGCTTGTTATTGTATTATTTGTGTGAACCTATTTTAATGATCCCAACTTGATCAGGAAAAAAGTAAATTTATATTTTTAAACCGAGTCAATTTTGTTTTGATAAAACAAACGCAGGGTTAGCGGAAGTGGTTCACTGTGTACGGCTTTTTGTTTTGATCCCATTCAAATAGCCTCCGGATGAAAACAACTATAGGACAATAAATGTTCCGCTTTGTGTGCTTACTCTGTTTGTGAGAGTGTGTTTCAAATGTAAAATGAATCATCAGTTGACATCAAGCAAGCGTGTAAAAAGATATCACATGCACCAAAAATTATCTATCTATCTATCTGGACTTTTGGTTCCCTCCCACCTTCCTTCACGTTTGGAGACTTGATTTCCCGTCGTGCACCTCGCAGGGCGGACAGCGCTTCCTTGTCAAGATGGCGGCTCCCTTGACTCTGCTGTTGATTGTGGCCGTTACGATCCGTGCCGCTTTGTTCCGGTCCAGTTTGGCGGAGCTGATTGCAGAGAGGGTGGAGGTGGTGTCGCCGATAACCGCCTGGAAGAGAGGTAAGCGCGGGTTCAGCGGTTTAGAGCCGCTGCGTTCCGTTCACGTCCGGGTCCCCTCACCTCTCTCTCATCCGCGCTGTTATCCGGTAACTCGGTCAAACCGGTTCAGCTGCAAAAATCAGCAGCTGAGACTCAAATTCAGAAAGTTCGGTGATGTTTTACTGACATTAAGCTAACAACGGACACGTTTTACTTTCTGTAGGGGAAGTGTTTCTTTGCTATTTCCAATGAATGGAGCTCAGTGGTTGTTTCTCTGTCAAACATCCATCGACCACCAATAATAATGACGACCAGAGTCTCTGCCAGCGGCTGAACAAAGATCTGCACAGTCTCTAGTATTTGTGGACCCCCTGTAAATGACCCCCCTCCTATGAGCCACATTCGTTTCCACGGGGTTATTTGCGCATAGTAAAGTAGACGTTACACCTGTAAAACATCTGGCTGACGTGTATAGTGTGTGTATAATGTTACATCAGCAAGTGTTTAAAAATTAATTTCCACAGCTACAGCCAATTTAAAATCACTACTTAGCCTAACAGGCACATGTCCCCCTGCCTTCAGGACCTGCTTGCTGTGAGGTGATGGTGCTAACAATTGCACCACCGTGCAGACACCCTAATTTGGACAAAAGTATACAAACAGACTGAAATATGTACACCCCCATGAATATTTGTTTAATTGCCCCTTAGCAACTGACTACCTCTTCTGTAATCATTGATTTATGAGGGCTCAAAAGTGATGGAGAAAATGCACATACCCCTGCCCCATGTGCTTCGATGGCCAGTAAATATCTGAGAATAATTAATGTACAAAAAAAATCTACTGGTTCACAGTGGGAGGCACTCACTGATTTGACTTTATTATTTGACAAATTTGTATCAGCTTTCCATTAGTTACCACAGACAAAGATTTTGTTTTAGATGAATTTGTGAAATATTAGTGGACTGTGTTTAAGTTTCCATTTAGCATATTATGACACGGTACCTGACAGGAGCCTGAGGTGCAGGTTTGCAGTCAATCTGAGGTTTTTCTGTAAAACACAAAACATGACCAACGTGCTGTGAGACTCGCACAGAAACACTTTGTGCATTTTTCATTACTCAGTTGTAACTGGAAGCTCTGGAACTGTTACTGTCAAGAGGAGGCATTCAAAGACAACAGCCCAGTGCTAATAAAAAATATTAAAAGTTGGAGATTTTAACAGAATTTATGATTTTGGCTTCTAACGATAGTGGAATAGAGAAAAATTAGTTTACAATGTCACTTCACTCTCGAAATTTCAGACCAAATTCACCAAGTTGAAGTTCCATAAATGCAAAAATAAACATTTTCCACAGTGACCAAAATAATTGTGGTTGTGATTTTTATTGTAATATAGCAGTCTTAAAACTGTTTCTCTGTTTGCTGTTTCTTTGCAGTTGTTGAAGGTTTGGCTCTGCTTGATTTGGGGGTTTCACCATATTCTGGAGATGTTTTCCACGAGGTGAATCTCTCTCTAACACAAACACCTTTTACAAAGTCTGAGTGAACACTGAATGTATATTTGTACATTAACCTGAAAATAATCGGAAAATATGAAGGAGATGGTCTGGAAAACAAAGATGAAACATTCTAGATTCTCCTTATTTCTTGGTGAACCATCACAGTGGAGGGGATTAGAGACACAGGCAACATTTCTAGAAACTTCTTTCAACAAAAGGTCAGATTTCCACTGAAGCAGCATTCAGATAACACCCAGGTGAAAACTTTGCTTACTAAGCAGCTGTGTAATAGCAAGAACTTCATCATCAGAACAAAGTGAGAGTGTCAGAGTCAGATCTTCTGAGTGAGGAGGGGCCTCCTTAGAGTCGGGCCATGGCTGGACCAAAGGTTTCTAAGAGATTAAATAGATACTCTAAAACATCCAGAGCAGGGTAGGGTGAGCACATCAAACTTTGTTCACAGATAATCAACAAACACAAAATGTATTATATCAAGATCACAAGAATCAATCAGCTGCCTGTTTGTAGACTCAAAGGATGAGTAGCATCTGTAAACCACCTCTCGAATGTCACATTCACACCAACAAAGTGCTGGTGCTCAGTCTAAAACCAGTTCCATGCATTTCCAGGTGCCGTGTTGGTGGAAAACGGACAATAAATGTCTTATTTAATTATATAGACGTGCTGGGATGTTTCATTTGTTCCTGGTTCTTGATTTTTCCATGACATGCTTGCACCTCATAGGTGGTGTATTTCTACAACTGAGATCTGAGTCAGCAGAAAATTATTTAATGTGTCTGAAATCCACAAATGAGGCATGTTGATGTTTAGATGTTCATGTTGAATTCTCCTTCTGCTCTGATCCTTTCAGACTCCTCTCATCATCTACATGTTTCACTTTTTGGTGGACTACGCAGAGATCACATTTATGGTGAGTCTGAATACAAAACATCATTTTGAAGCATTTTTTTCTTTGGGGGCAGTCTCATTACTGGAGAGGGACGGCTGAGGTGGAGCGGACTTGTGCAGAGGATGGATAGGGAATATGGGTCTTGGACAAGAGCTGCCAGGTGGGAGGAAAAGAGGAAGGCCACAGAGAAGATTCAGAGATGTACTGAGGGAGGATGTTAGTGATCGAGTGACATGGAGGCAGATGATTGTGACAACCCCTAAAGAAGAAGGAGATTAAACTCTGAAGTGTGATCAAATTGATTGTAAAGCCACACACAAACCTCAAACCTTTTTGAGGCTGATGTTGATGAGAGCTGGTTCTCTGAGCACAACCCAGAACCTGAACGGCAGGTTTCAGTGTCAATCCACAGTTTTAAAGTCCAAAGGCATCAGCAGAGACACCAGGAGCGTGCTCGATGTTCGATGCCCACAGCATTATACATGAATTCATAAACCAGGATTCATCGTTAATGCAAAGGTTTAATGTGATTCCCAGTAACATCTGAGAGACCAGATTCAGCCCTGAAGTAGAGTGTCTCCACTCTCACCAAGAAAACAAGAGCTTCATGGCCACACTAATACGATCTTCACTTATCATGAGCCGTGTTCACCACATTAACCTCCTCGCTACTTTCCATAAAATAGAGATTTTGGGGTGGAGGGCACAGTGGAGGACACCCAGCTCTTATCACAGAGGACCAGGCACAAGGGTCAGAACAGATTTCCCTCAGAGCTTCTTGAAAATAGCAGACATCAGAGTGAGATGACCTTGAAGTGGAAATGCAGCAAATGTTAAATCAGGCATACTTCATTTTACCGTTTCTGTCTCCTCAGCTGGCCGACGTGATCACCGCTGTGGCTCTTTACATGGCAGTGAAGGAGTACAACAAACAAGTGGTGAGAACACATCAAAATACACAGTTTAAATACTTATGTGTAGAGAAGTAGGGTTGGCCTAAACTCCCAAACCCCGTCTCTAATAATGAACAGGAGTAACTTCAGCTCACGTGTTCTGTGTGAGACCTTTGTGTTTGGGGCTCTGTGTGTCTGCATCTGTTTCTTTTTCATATATTTGTCTTTGATGCCATTTCAGTTCAGAAAGCAGAAGTTTGCTTTGGAGGCCGACCGATACCCCATGGACTCTCTGGAGCTCATCAGAAGCCCCAAAGAAATGTACTACGTCCCTCTGAAAGTAGCCATGTTGTAAGTACCATCACTCATACTGCACACAAGTCGCACCTATAGAAATTCTCTCCTGCCAGATTCAGCTTCTTAAATTTCATCTTCTTACCCAGAATAACAAAGGTGTGACCACTCGGGCTCTTCCAGCTGCGAAGTTTATTATTTATTCTTGAGGCGACTGTTGTTGTGATTCGATGCTGTATAAATAAAACTGAATTGAATTCGGGGTCTAAAATGAATTCATATAAACTTGCTCAATTACAGTGAACACCATCACTCACCCACAAAACACAAAAATTCAGTCTCCACAAAAATGTCCAAACGATCCCGGATGAGCCCCCACTTATGTCCCAACTCAAAAGCCAAAACATAAATAAGGAGACGAACACCAGAATGTCAGTGAGAAAGAGGTTTATCTTGGCTAAAGTGGCTGCTACCACCCAGGCAAAGACTAGTGAGCCTCCCTAAAAGCCTGCTGCAGGTATGCTTTCATCCACACCTGACTAAGTGTGGTCAGTTAGCACCAGCTGAACACACTGAGGAGATTAGGGGCTGCAGAGGGACGTAACAATGACTAGATTATAAAATAATGATCATTTCCAGTTGATAAGAATCACGTTTTAGCCTCTCAAGTTGTGAATGTTGTAAATAGCTGTGAGGAAAAGCTTCATCCAGACGATTGATAAAATTTCAGTATCACCTTGTGGAGGAGAACGCTTCACCTTCTCCGCTCTGAGGTTAAATTTGAGAAAATCCAGGGAAAACGGACAACGCACTGTATCTCCTGAAAATTCTCCTGTTTGTTTTCAGTTTATTTACTTATTTAGTTACTAATAATTGTTCTTTGCTTCTTTTCGCACAGTTACCTGCTGAACCCGTTCACCATCTTATCCTGTGTCGCCAAGTCGACTTGTGGCCTGAACAACGCCGTGCTCGCCCTCTTCTTCCTCTCCACAATAAAAGGTACACTTCAGATCTTCATCTCGTGTTTGTGTCCGAGCAGGAAGTGACTGTTTCCTGCTGATCCCATTCGTTGGCTCTGCTGAAGCTTCTTTTTTTTAATTACATCAGAGGAACGTGAATCACTTTGCTTTTATTTAAATGTCGTTTTTTAGAAGTTTGCTGTGGTTTTATCAGGTTCTAAAAAATTTGCCTTCTTTGTTTTTTCAGGAAATGTCTTACTGAGTGCCATATTCCTCTGCTTGGCCACTTATCAGTCCATCTATCCCATCACCCTGTGCGCTCCTGCCATGCTGTATTTTATGCAGGTTTGTCATCTATGAATGGAAGCAGATATTTCATTGTTTTAAATGTTTTATTTTCTCTCTGCTCTCACTTTTCTTTTGTCTTTTCCTTTGCTTGTTTGTTTCCGTTCCTTCGAGCATCATTGCTGGGATTTATCCACCTCCCTGTCTCTGCTCTTCCAGCGTCAGTACATCCCAGTGAATTTCCGTCGGGTCAGCTTCTGGTGGTTCATCGTGCAGTATCTCTTCATGTACCTCGGCAGCTTGTTTGTCCTCATCTGTCTCTCCTTTTTCCTGCTCGGCTCCTGGGACTACCTGCCCTCCGTCTACGGCTTCATGTGAGTAAAGAAAAGAAACGGCGGGGCTGAGGAGCTTTGTCTTCATGTAGTTTCTCTCAGGCACGCGTTCCCGAGTTTGTGGCAAAAGTGCTGAAGACAAGAAAGATAAAAATGAGTGAATTTGGCCTCACTCGGGATTATTCATGTCTCAGACAGCCAGTCGTAGACTGTGCTAAAATCCAAACCTCACCAGCTCTTAAAGCCATCCGAGAGTCGACAAAATCCAAGCTGCTCCTCAAAGTCGAGCACCTTGACCTAAAGCAGCAGTTAGAACCACCCAAGAGAGCAGGAGAGGAGCTGGAAGCCATGAATTGGCATAAAATAAAAGCACCGATGTCTCTGTTGTGTTGAAGTAAATTCTCATGTGAGGTTTTAAGATTTGATCAGTTCATTGGTTTGTTGATTTGAGGATTTTTGGCTTTTGTCAGAAAAAATTTAGATGAATGAGGTTATTATCTTTTCTACAGTAAATTAGAAATGGCAACCGTGGAAAACCCCAGATATACTCTAGAGCAGCCATGCAGAAACACAAGAGTGCCGCGGCCCACTTACAAACGCCCACAGAGCTCATCTTAAATCTTCACTCTAAACAAATTGTTAGAGAAAGTCATGTTTACGTAAAAATTTTCTCCAAAAACATAAAGCACACAGGCTGTTGGCTTTAAATTGTTAATGCTACACAGTCATGTGCAAAGTGTTAAGGACAGTGTGTGACCCACCTGTCACACACTTCAGCAATACATTTAGGTCAGAGTAACGAGTAATATCACAAACTAACCACTTGATTCCCCTTTTATATAAATATCTTTTTATAAATATGTAGATGACATGCATACTTGTACATACAAACTGAATTTCTGTTACTGTGGTCCAGCTGCAGGACCTTAGTGGCCCACAAGGGGTACCCAGCCCACACTTTAGGAACCACTCTTCTAAAGTATATCTAGCTTAATTTACTAGATAAACCCTCTCCAGCTGCCTGGATAGACTGCAGGAGGCAGCACAGGATAATCACTGTTAGCAATGCGATGTAATGAACTGCACTGCTTACACATCAGCGTTGCATCAGACACACGCCTCTGTCAGCACCTCTGAGCTGCCATGCATAAGAGAAAATATCTCATGGTGTTGCATCAGCAGGAGGAAGAAACTGTCCATATTTGCGCAAAACGTCCAACTTTTTTATTGCATAATTACTCCACCAGAGGGCGCTGTGAAGCTTATTTATTTTCACTGTTCAGTTCCAATGAGTGCGTGTGATGTTTGAAGACAGAATAAACTCTGTAAGTGTGTCTGCATCTCTAATGGGACTGTTTTCTCTCCCTCCAGTCTCTCGGTTCCTGACCTCACTCCGAACATCGGCCTCTTCTGGTATTTCTTTGCCGAGATGTTTGAACATTTCCGCCTCTTCTTCCTCTGCGTCTTCCAGATTAATGTTTTCTTCTACACCATCCCTCTGTCCATCAAACTAAAGTAAGTCCAGCACCTCATTCTCACGTTAAAGGTCCTTCCAAGTTGACACAGTTTTTTTTTTTTCCTGTTTAATAACCTAAACCTGAGTAAAACCACAACATGATGTATCATCTGTGTTCGTGTGTGTGCTGCAGGGAGCATCCCGTCTTCCTGATCTTCATGCAGTTAGCTGTGATCTCCATCTTTAAGTCGTACCCCACTGTGGGAGACGTTGCACTCTATCTGGCCTTCCTTCCTGTCTGGAGTCACCTGCACAGATGTGAGTGGGGGGGGGGGGGGACCTGACAACATTTCCACTCAGAGTCTGTGCTCTTACAGATCCTGGTTAAAGTATCATCACATAAAAAAAATGTTTTGAATATTTACCTTAAATTTATGTTGTCTGGGGTCAGAAGCACTGCCGATCAGTGAGAGTAAAAAAACATAGAAACAAAGTCTCTGAAACACTGTAGAATAAATATGAAATAATAATACAGGATGAAATTAAAAAGATCTTTAACACTGATTGGTCAGAGATTTTTCATCAGCTCCAAACTGTCCTCAAATGAAAGTCCTGATTTTTCTCTTGTAGCATCTTAAAGCTTCATTAATTCATGTTTTTGATTTGATTTATCAGTAATTATATGTCTTTGTTCCTGTTCAGTCCTGAGGAACATCTTCCTGGTGTCCTGTGTCTTGCTGGCCTGTTCGGCTCTGTTCCCGGTTCTCTGGCACCTCTGGATCTACGCCGGCAGCGCCAACTCCAACTTCTACTACGCCATAACTCTGCTCTTCAACGTGGCGCAGGTAGGATGGTGTGCATGTGAGCCAGGGGGGCAGAGTTAATGCTGTTTATTTATTTAGTTAAAGATAAATGCAATAACGCTGTTAAATGAAGTTTCATCCATTTTTAGATTTGGGATTTTTTTTTTTTGTTTCAATATCACGTCTTCTTTCAAAGTGGCAGTAAAGAAAATCTTATTTACAAGAGGCAGTCTGTAAGAAGAATCCCCCCCGATAGTGCAGTCTCGGTGTCCTGATATAAATATATGTCCCCTTCAGATCCTGCTGGTGTCAGATTATTTCTACGCCTTCTTGAGAAGAGAGCACCACCTCACCAACGGGCTGTACCTGAAGAGGAAGGACGGCTCTGAGGCGACGCTGATTCTCAAATAAAACGCACCCGTGTTTGCACTCAAGGGAGGAATAAACTCGTCTTCTTTTTATCCTCAGAGGGAACAAACAAAAACTGAAGGAGGGTAAAAGACTTTCAGACCTCCTGTGGTCCTCAAACAGATCAAAACGGCACACGCAGAACGTGCGCACGGTACAGCGTCACATGCAAACAATAGCACTGCAACATACAACATGACAGACGTGTGGGATGTCGACACGTGGCTTACTCTGAAGCCTCACCTCCACCTGTAACCTCCACCTGTGGTTACTTCCTGTAAGCCACTCTGGGAAAGTTTATTTTTTGATGCTTTGTTGTTCTTGCAGCTCCAGGTTTTATTTTAAAGCACCAGCTGTCGCGCTGAAGGAAAAACCTCTTTTATTTGATCATTCTCGCCCACGTGCACGCGTTTGTGTTTCCCTTATTGCCTTTTTGTTAAAAGTGGCATCTGTCGTGGCAGAGGAGAAAGAAAAAGCTGTTTTTAAGAGCTTAGAAACCTTTAGTTTCTCACCAGTTTAACAGTGTTTGCCTTTTACAGTCTGCTCTTCAGTTCTCGTTTACCTAAAGTCATCTAAAGTAAAAACCAGTTCAACCTCATTGTGTTGCAGAACACTACTTGAGATTTTGATCAGAAACTGGAAAGTTTTTCTGGCGAGAAGCATCAGATAATAACAACTACCGAGCAGGAAACGAAGACTGCAGTGAATGTGTTGACAACTGAGTCGCTCGAGTTTGGCATGTTTGGAGAGCAGAAACAGATAATCGTCATTAAGCTTCGGTGGAGGGTTGGAGACTGGTCCCAGGAAGAACACACATAATAATGGATCCAAATATTTATGATGGTTTTGGTTGTAGATTTAAATATCACAGAGGAGCGGAGTCTGAAATGTAAAGGGCCTTTCTTCTTCTTCTTCTTCTTCTTGTTTTGGACCAAGTTAAAGCTGCAGTGAGCTCGTGTTTTCCACTTTCATATAATTCACCAAATGAATGCCTGCTTTACTCGTATTTCTGCATGTCATCAAGGTTATTTATTTAGATCAAATTTGTAATTAACATTAAAATATGAACTCTGATGTCTGTTTGGTGAATATTAAGGTACCAACAGGCAAAAAAGTGTCAAATGGTTAATTAGTTATATTTAAAAAGTAAATTAAAACCAGCTGTTTTATTTTCCATCTTTATGTCCTTTATATTTACCATATTGACGTATGAGTGGAGTCAATCTGAACATCTTCGCAGATGAAAGGACGACTACATGCATGTTTATAAGACAGTGTCTCAAATCCACTCTACACACTCGTTCTGTAACAGTATTTGTTACATACATACTATTAAAATCCCACAAAAACAGAATTACTATTTTATACTTACAGGAAATTATACAGCAAGTCAGATCCAATATATTTGTTTTGCAGTACATATCATAGAAGTGCCAAAACCTGCAGTTCCTCTAATGTCCACTAGAGTCTGGCTGTAATGAGTCAGTCCCCATAGGCTCCCATGTTAAAATGTCCAGCTTTACAGCACAAATAAAAATGCTTACAGACAAGTGCATACATGGTTTTGGCTAACTAGTTTCCTCCTTCATAAGGTGTTTGTATTTTTAATGACTCGTCTGTTTAATTTTTATTTGGCTTAAAGTTTTGATGCTGTTGCTGCTTTCACTCTCAGGCGGGTAGAGTTACAGGCGTCACCTCGGCTAACTGAGTCTGAACCGGACCTTTCGACTGTGTTTGTGCTGTTGGTGCCTTGTGGAGCAAGGAGCAAGTGTGCTTCAGCGTTGGTGAATGAAATACTAATATCTGCCTGTACTAAGCACTAATTAGCAGGTACGAGTGTCTGAGAAACTGCACTCGGTTTCTGAATGAAGTTGTTCTTTTTGTTCAAAGGTTTTTGTCAAACTGCAGCCAGATTCAACCACAGCGACACTTTGAACACTGATTCAGTCACTTTGCTGGTGTGACTTCACTACAAACTCAGACTCAGCTCAGAAACCGTGTATGATGGAATTGGGACATGAAATCAAAGTTTTGTTTTGTTTTCTGTTCATTGATGATTTCTCGTTGTAACATGAAATAATTTTATCGGCACCTGTGAACAACCATGTTTGCTTTCAGTAGATGTTGGGAAACATGCAGTTACATTAAAAATGAAAAACACATCCTGTGTTTGTGTCTGTAAACTGCACCCACTCACTGCCCAGTAACATGCCAACAGTCTGTTTGTTTTGGGCAAATAGCAACTGTTTTAATGCCAATGATTCATTTTTGGTGTATTTATTTGCTGCACTGAAACATTTGCTCAGATTTTGTTTCGTGAAAAAGGATCTCTGTGTTGTTTTGATACTGCGTGTATGTACGAGTTTGATTAAAGTTCAGGGTTTACAAGGGCCGACGTTACGTTTGATCTGTGATTGTCATAAATGTTGATTAATAAACTCCGGGTGCTGGTTTAGACTCGTCTATTCTATTTCTCCATGCTGGTGTTTTCACACTGATTTGGTGCCAGATTACTAAATTTGAAAAACAAAAGTCTGCACATGCAGGGGGCAGGTGGAGGCCCAAAACTCACGTTGGGCTAAAATAAATACTGACAGCTGATATTCAAAGTTCAGCCAATAAACCAGTTAAGGAATCTACAATGAGACTTTGGGTTTCCACAAAGCAGAGAGAACTCTTCAGGTGACTCCAGTGTAAGTTCTACAATAATCTGTGGATTCTTGGTACCCAGCAGAAAGCTGCAGCCACTTTATCCGGGGCTTTCTAATCTTTTGGCTTCAGTTCAGAATTCTGACCTCATGCGGCTCTAGAGATAAATGAGCAGGTGCTTGAGAAACACTTGGAACCTTGGAGAGCAGAGTCCTTAGATTTGATTTAGGATTAGTTAGGATCTTTCCGATAGAAATCAAAAATCCCACAGAAAAACATCCACACCACATGATTGTGCAGCCGTGTCTGACTGTAGCTATGTTACGAAAGAGATTATCTTTGGTGTGTGAACTGTGGTTCAGTCATGTTTTTCCTTCTTATAATCTTTGGTCTAACCTTTTAACTCATGCTTTTTTTTTTCAACCCAGTGACCATTGAAATTATAGTTGGGGACGTATTCATTTAGATATGAAGACAGGAGTTCCAAAATAACTGAGTGGTGAGATCTTGTTTCTCAGTGAAAGCTATTAGACCAAGTGGACTTCTGATATATCCTAAGGAGCATAGATATTTTTATTTTTATCACCCCAAACACTTACCTTTGCATTGCTATTGTGGTCTACTTGTGAAAATTAATGAAAAATAATTAATAATACCAGGGCCTCACAAAAAGAAGCAGGCAACTGGGGATGCTGAAGATCTGAAAGAGGAAGAGCGTTTTTCCCAGGTGGACCAAAGAGTGGAGAGAATAAAGCAAACACAAAGGGAAATGTAACATCATCTTATATCTGAGTTGGGATTGTGGAGGGGCAGGAACCATCACTGCTGATATAAACACACAGTCTCACATCCACACCTACATCCTGTTTAGAATCACCAGTTAAACCAAGAAGAACATCAGTGAGGAGGAGAGAGCCGGAGTACTCAGGAGGAAACCTGACATATAACAGTGCAAACAAATAATTAGCTCACTGTTTGTGCATGCTCTCTTTCAATATACCTGCCTATATCAAAAATGTTGATCAGTTTGAAACAAAGGCTGGCTCTGTAGCAATCGTCAGATGCAGATAACCCAGTAATGTGGGGGATGCTCTGCATGAGACAAGCAACCTTGTGAAATGTATTTTCCTCGTTCTTTGACCATATAGGCATCAGATAACATACCTCATAAGTCAAAGTTGGACTTGATTTCTGTTCAGTTTGCTTAGGACGAGTAACCGGAGGAGACGTGAGTTTTCCAACTACAGCAGAAAGATCACCGGGGACACTGGAGTGCTGCTAAACCTGCTGCTAGTTCATTGCCATGGAAGCGAATTTAAAAAAAAACCCAAATGTGAAGCGCAGTTTTTCTTTTTTACAGCCACCTGCGGGTTTGCTTCCATTCCAGGGCAAACTGGCTGCACAATCTGAGTCTGAAAAGGAACTCACCTGTTCGATCTGCCATGAAATCTTCAGAGATCCGGTCATCCTCTCATGCAGCCACAGCTTCTGCAAAGAATGTCTGCAGTTGTGGTGGAAGGAGAAGGACACCCAAACCTGCCCACTCTGCATGAAGATACCCTCATCAACTGACCCACCTGTTAGTTTAGTGCTAAGGAACCTGTGTAAGACTGCTGTAGAGGAGAGAGCTGAGAGAGCAGGGACACCACTAGCAGCATCTGAAGCTCTCTGCAATCTGCACGCTGAGAAACTCAAACTCTTCTGTTTGGACCACGAGGAGCCCGTGTGTCTCGTATGTCGAGACTCAAAAGCACACAACAACCACAGATTCAGACCCATCGAAGAAGCTGCACAGGATCAAAGAGTGAAGCTCCAGGTGTTTCTCAAGTGTTTACAAGATAAACTGAAGCTCTTTGAATACGTGAAAGCAAACAGTGACCTCACTGTAGAACACAACGTAGTGCAGACTCGGTACACAGAGAGCCAGATTAGGGAGCAGTTTAAGAAGCTTCATCACTTTCTGTTTGAGGAGGAAGAGGCAAGGATCACCGCTCTGAAGACAGAAGAGCAGCAGAAGAGTCGGATGATGCAGGAGAAGATTGAGGCTCTGACCAAAAAGATAGCAGCTCTTTTTGAAACCATCAGTGCCACACAGGAGGAACTGAGAGCTGATGACTCTTTGTTTCTCTATAACTACAAGGCTGCAGCAGAAAGAGTCCAGCAGCGCCCCCTGCTGGAGGATCCTGAGGTGGTCTCTGGAGCTCTGATCGATGTGGCCAAACACCTGGGCAACCTGGCCTACGACATCTGGAACAAAATGAAGGAGACAGTTTCCTACACTCCTGTGATTCTGAATCCAAACACCGCTGAAGGACACCTCATCATCTCTTCAGATCTTACTAGTGTGAGACAAGGAAGCAAACAGAAGCTTCCTGAAAACCCAGAAAGGTTTGACAGCTATTCGATCATCATGGGCTCTGAGGGCTACGACTCGGGGAGTCACAGCTGGGACGTTGAGGTTAGAAATGATGGAGTCTGGTGTCTCGGTGTGCTACAGGAGTCAATTAAGAGAAAGGGACAATTAAAGACTGGATTCTGGGAATTAAGTCGCCACGATGGGAAATACACAGCAGTTGCTCCAACACTTTCACGCAAAGTCCTCGCAGTGAAGACGCTCCAGAGGATCAGAGTTCGCCTGCACTGCGACAAAGGGAAGCTCTCATTCTTTGATATTGATACCAACACACTCATACACACCTTCAAACTCACTATCACTGAGAAGTTGTTTCCTTACATTGAGACCAAGACTCTTCCACTGACCATACTACCATCAGCCATCTGTGTAACACTGGAAGAGCAGCCACGTTTAAAGGGATCTAAAGAGTATATGGTCCATATCCAGTGTAGTTAAGCATGTTTAGATGCTGGTCGAAGAAGTCTGCTTAGAAATAATCACAGACTTGTAATCAAACATTTCTATCATATGAAAGAAATGTGGGTGTCAGAGTATCAGAATCACGTCCACAGATAGCCAGTAACAGGTGTGTCCAACAAGGAAATGCATGGCATTGGTGATGGATACTCCCATGGTACCCATCACCATCAGATACGAACAATGACAGGAACAATGGTGGAATATAACTTATCCGCATACTTCGGAATTAATAGTAAAGCACAGAAATATCTCTGTTATGCAACTTTGTTACTTCACTCCACTTGTAGATGGAAATATATATATTCCATTTATTTTTAGCTTTATTATGCTAGAAATTTTAAATTGCAAAGGCATAATAAATATTATGCTATATTCCAATACCCTGCAGTATATTAATAATAAAAATAATATCTAGCTGCAACATTAAAGTGAATAAGTGACATTAAAATCTTTATGGCATTTTTTTTTTTACATGGTTTCCAGTGTTTGTGTGTAAAAGTTTAGCTATGAACAGAACGCCACCACTGAGACTCCTGCTGTGATTAACGTGTCCTGGTCTGTGTTCCTGTTCAGGGTCGTTGTTCAAATGTTGCACTACCAGTATATGTGTGGTGTACTGGGGACAAAACTCATATCTCAGTATCTTTACACAAAAATATAAATATGTTCTGACCAAATACTATTAAAATTTTAAAAAGCAGTTCTTTCACCTTGGTCTAAAATATTATGTTGTTAAATGCTACTTTTTTAAAACTTAAAGTTTAAGCCAAAATCACTGGAACAGTGTCTGGTTTAAATGCAAAACTCACAGTTTTATGTCATTTAACTTCATGTCAGTCACGATGGATCAGTCTCTGAGCGTTGCTGACTGTGACCAGGCCGGCACGCTGATTCATAAAAGGAGTTTTCTCCTGCTGAATTTGTTGTAAAACTGTTAAATCTTCTTTATATTCATTTTTGTTCACTTAAGTGTCAAATGTGACACCAAAATTATATAGCAAAGGGGAAAAACAAGTTTTTTGTGGTTTTATCAAACTGGTAAGTATTTAAATAGATTTTTACTAAACCACTGAAGTGGTTCCAATATTTTAATATTTCATGTTTGAAAACAACAAACAAACAAAAAACACATTCACATTTTGCCTCCAACAGTCCTTTAATTTATTTGAATATGATAAATTATCTCAGTATTTTGCAAGTTTAAGTAATTAAATCTATGAAAGTGAATGTTTCTGGGCTTCCCTGGTTAGTTACTTTTATTTTTTTGTATGTTTCCTGTTTTAGTTTGACAGTGCATCGCCTTGTCTTGTTACTTAGATTGTCTTCACCTGTCTCTCCTTCCCCACCTGTTTCCCCAGGACTTGCTTTATTTTTGTATTAAGTTTGTAAGTTTAATAAAACTGCTTTTACTTTACCCCTCATGTTTTTGAGTCCTCAGTTTGGGTCCTGCCTGCTACATAGCTTGACATGACATACTTGGGCAATCTGAGCTAAAACATCTGGAACAAGATGAAGGAGGTGGGCTCCTGCACTCCTGTGATTCCTCATCCAAACTCTATTCATCTACACCTGAAGATCAAAACACGCGATCATCGAAAAACTGTTTTCATGTATTTGCACAAAGAAAGAACCACAGATGATATTACCAGTGACTGTGAGAGTGGAACAGCATGTGGACCCTTTATCCACATGTTTCATCTCCTGTTGTTTTGGTCCGTACCTGAGTGTGATTACTGTGTTCACACTGCAAAAACAAACCACACCAAGGGGGAAAACAAATCAGAGTTCAATTTAAACTGACTAAACACTGCAGGTGTGAAAACACCCTTAACCCTTTACTGCATGAATTATGACAACCTCAGGCAGGAATGTTAAGTATTTTTATTCATCTTTAGGCAAGAAAAAAAGATTTGTGAACTTCATTTTTTAAAAATGTACTTTTCAAAGAGTCTTTTGAAAAGTACATGTTTGCCACCCACTGGTGGCAGGGCATGGTGTGACACATCAGTGTCCAATGTAGTGGTTTATGCGCAACTATACCATCAACACTGACACAAATACAAGAAAACAGCCTTTGAATAGCTGTGACTGACCATTATGCATGAAAGGGTTAATCCAGAGTCAGCACATTATCAGACTGCACAGATGTAATAAATATGGGAATTAAAGGAAAGAACACTTTTAACTTGCAATTAGAAAATTCAATTAGAAATTGGCTGTGTTCAGACTGACAGATGATTCATAAAGAAGTTTGTCCAGCTCAATTCTACATATGACATTTGAAAGGGGACAGAAGTGTTTTTTGTAATACTAGTGGGCTCAAGTAATTTAATAGTCTGGAAAACCTCATTCACAAATTACCTCCAAAACATGAAATTAATTTAAACTGCAATTAATTTGTTTTTATTTTTATCCCTGAAGTAAAAAAAAAGCTGTAAAAATTATTAGGTTTTGAGCTTAATTATTTTATCTACTTTTGCTATTATATTTTTCATAATCTTCACAGATCAGTATTGTCCCATTCACTTGGTAATATCTTTGACTGAAGTAGGTGGTTCTCTGGTGCTCTGGTACATATGTTCAGTTATGTGTAGAAGAAGAGTCCACTGGTGTTTCAAACACCCTTCTTTGTGTGAGTGTTTCTAATCAAGATTTTAGGTTTTGTTGAACCAGCTCACACAAAGAAAACTTGTTTATCTTAAACCTGAATCACAGTACACCTCTGAGTGCTCTTTCTGCTAGACTGTCATCATCTAAATCCTCTGAAGCCACATCAGTGTTCACTTTCTTGCCTTCATATAGAGTGTGCTTTGATGTTGTGGGGAGAGCTGGGAGTCTGTCAAAGGAAGTGATTAGTGGACTGCACTTCTGAGTCATTATTACTCAACTTTCACCCATAAGTAACCACCGGCATCACATCGGTTAGATTTTGGCAAAAAAATAACCTCCCTTACATGGGAGCTTCCTCACAGGCTGTTAGAGGCAACAACAGAATCAGGGAAGCTCTCATTTTATATGATATGTTAGAATCTGTAGTAAAATCCTTAATAACACATGAAAATGGGTATTTTCAATCACAATGTTTGTTCAGAATGAATTGCTGAAGTGGAACATCTTTGAATGGCAGAAATGTACACATATAGGGAAATGTTACTTGCTATTTGTCTTCCTCTTTCGATGTGGACATAAATCACATGACAGCTTCATTTTGTCACCAATGCATTAAAACTGACCATCAGCAGCAGACACAACCAGAGGAATTACAGCTGCTGGGGGAAGAAAGCCGGGAACACTGAAACGGAGGAAGGCTGGGGTACATCTGAACCTGCTAATCAGGAAGTAAGTTTCAGGAAGCTTCCTCATTATACAATGCAAATCTAAACACTCTGAATAGATCGCTGTCACTGTAGTTCTAAATATTTAACTTTTACCTTTGATTAAAAAAAGAAATTACTTGACTTGAACTTTTTTGCAGATTTGTGTGCTGCAGTTAAAAGTTTTATGTTTTCATTAAATAAATATTTCTCTTTTGTGCATCTACTTTAATTCATGGACACTGAGTGAAATGGTCTACAGTACTGTCTCTTTACTCAGTACCATCCTGTGTCTGGTGTGCTTAGGTTAACTATGAAGCAAGATTAATGGGTTAGCCGGCTCTACTGAGCCAGAGATTTTAGTGTTGATGGCTGTTCTCGATTTATAAATAAATAATAAATAGATAAAATTTTATTTATATAGCACCTTTCAGAATCACAAAGTGCTGCACATAAGATAACAAATAATAAAAAGGTAAAACAGACAATTTAACCAAAAACAGTTTTAAAAAGGTGAGTTTTGAGTTGTTTTTTTTAAAAACAACTACTGAGTCCACAGTTCTTAATGTATGAGGGAGAAATTCCACAGTCTCGGGGCCAAAGGTGGCAAAAGCTCTGTCACCCTTAGTTCTCATATTAGTCTGTTTTATAGCAAGTAAGCCCTGATCAGATGACCTCAGGGACCTGCTAGGGACATAGGGCTGTAGCAGATCGTAGATGTAGGGCGGCGCCAGTCCATGCAAGGCTCTAAATGTCAAGACCAGCATCTTAAAATGGACTCTAAATTCAACAGGAAGCCAGTGTAGTTGAAATAGCAATGGTGTCACATGTGAGTACTTGGAGGATTTTGTCAACAGCCTATAGCTGCAGCGTTTTGCACAACCTGCAGACGAGAGAACCTTTGCTTAGACACATAAACAAAGAGTTACAATAGTCCAAGCATGAGGAAATAAATGCATGTATAGCTATCTCTAGTTCAGGGCGAGATAAAATAGGGCTTAACTTAGCCACATTTCTTAAATGATAAAAACAAGACTTTTCACATGCCCATCCAATGTGAGAGTCGAGTCAAAAGTGAAACTTAAATTCCTGATAGAGGATTTAACATACACTGAAAGAGGACCAAGGGCTTTCACTATCTGGGATAAAAATGTATTCGATTTGCCTGGTTAGATCACCAAAGTGGTTTAAAGTTGTTGGGAAGTAGCACATCTTCACTGATTCCAGTATGCTGTGTGATAAAGAGTCTCTGCTGAAGGAATAGGACATTTTTAAGCAGGATCTTACTAACATCAGTAAATTAATTTGAGGCAGATCTAATTGTGCGTTGCATTGAATACATCATCTGGATGGGAGCATTTGTTCGATATGCCTTTCTGCAGATGGGGCCTTTCCAGATTTGCAAGTCCATAGACACTAATGCACCCCCATAGATCAGAAAGCATTGATTACAAGCTGGATGGTCTCTCTCCTTGTCAGTCCAGAAGATGCAGTGCTTTTCTGAATCATAATCAGTTATGGCTGCTTTGACTGAACTTTAACTTGCGTTTGCAGATGGCACAGCAAACTGTGCTCGCAGACAATGATTTCTGGGAGTATTCCTGAGTCCATGCAGTGATCTCCACGACACAATTGTTCCTGTTTTTAATGCAATGCTGCCTGAGGGCAGGAGATTTTTTAAGTCCTGCCAACTTTTGGGATTCACATTTAAACTGAGTTCTTTTTTCTTTCTTTTTTTTTGTAGGCAAAATGACTGAAAAAGATCTCTCCTGTCCTATCTGCTACGACATCTATAGAGACCCTGTCGTCCTCTCATGCAGCCACAGCTTTTGTAAAGACTGTCTGCAGCTGTGGTGGAGAGAGATAAAAATAAAATCCTGCCCAATATGCAAGACGATTCCTTTACTGAACGATCCGCCCTGTAACTTGGTGTTAAAGAACCTCTGTGAGGCCTTCTTAATGAAGAGAGTTCAAAAACCTTCACAGTCGGAGTCTCTCTGCAGTCTGCACTCTGAGAAACTCAAACTCTTCTGCCTGCACGATCAACAGCCAGCATGTCTCATCTGTCGAGATTCAAAAGTGCACAACAGTCACGGATTCAGACCCATTGATGAAGCAGCACAGGATTACAGGAAGGAGCTCCAGGAATTATTGAAGCCCTTACAGAAGAAACTGGAACTGTTTGAACAGGTTAAAGAAAATTACAGTCAGACAGAACTCCAAAGTAAGATCCAGGCTTTTTACACAGAATGGCAGATTAAAAAGCAGTTTAAGAAACTTCACACGTTTCTAAAAAAGGAAGAGGAGGCCAGGCTGGCTGCTCTGAGGGCCGAGAAGAAGCAGAAATGCAAGATAATAAAGGAAAAGATTGGGGCCCTGAGCAGAGAGATAGAAACTCTTTCAGAAACAATCAGAGCCACAGAGGAGGAACTGAGAGCTGAAGATGTCTCATTTCTGCACAACTACAATGCTGCACTGAAAAGAATCCAGCAGCGCCCCCTGCTGGAGGATCCACAGCTGGTCTCTGGAGCTCTGATAGATGTGGCCAAACACCTGGGCAACCTGACCTACAACATCTGGAACAGAATGGGGGAGATGGTCTCCTACACTCCGGTGATTCTGGATCCAAACTCAGCTCATCCACAACTCATCCTGTCTGAAGATCTGACCAGTGTGAGTGTGGGACTGAGAAAGCAGCTTCCTGACAACCCAGAGAGGATAGAAAACTATTTTGTCATCCTGGGCTCTGAGGGCTTCGACTCGGGGATTAACAGCTGGGATGTTGAGGTTAGAAATGATGGAGTCTGGTGTCTCGGTGTACTAAAGGAGTCTGTTCAAAGAAAGGGACATATACACACTGGATACTGGGAACTCTGTCACCAGGATGGAAAATACACAGCATCCGCTCCACCGCTTCCAGATAAAGTTCTCTCAGTGAAGAAGTTCCAAAGACTCCGAGTTCAGCTGGACTGGGACAGGAGGAAGCTCTCGTTTTTTGATCTGGACACCAACTCACACATACACACCTTCAAACACACTTTCACTGAGAAGCTTTTTCCATACATTGGCACCAAGACTCTGCCGGTGAAAATATTACCAGTGATGGTCAGTGTAGAAAAACACAGGGTTCCATTATCAGTGAAGTTTTCGCCTCTTTCTAAACTCGGTCTGATTTAATCAAAGCAACTGAGAAATAAACGTTCTTATAATGAAACAAAGCAATCTTGTATTCAGTCTCCTGGAAGTCTTCAGTGTTACTGTAATAATTTGTATTATCACAAAGTCTTTACTTTACAATGTTTCTCAGGTGACTGTGTTTGTGATTTGGTGCTGTATAAATAAAAATGAACTGAAGTGAATATAATTGAATGTTTTTCTTTGAAGAGAGATGTTTGTGTATCTATCAGATGTTCAGAGCTGCAGTTCTGCTTAAGTTCTTATTACTTTCAACATCCAACAGATCAGGTCATCTAGGACAAAAAAAGACACACACACAAAAAAGACAAAAAAAGTGAATTAGAGCACATGAATAAGCTCTTCTTAATTCTCTCCAGCAGGGAGAAAGTATGTAAACTCCTAGGCTGATAAACATGAAAGTCACCAAGGGGAAATCAACAAACTGCCGCATTTGATTCCCAAAGAGCTATGAGCTGAAAATGTGATATGTCTTAGCATGGTGTGTCATGGGCTGTACAAAGTGTCCAACCCGAGGACAAAACAAGCCAAAGACCAAAGACTCCATCTCCAGATTAACCGGACATGAAAGTCTTGTTATTAAGAAAGACAAAGTAATATAGCAAAAACCAGACATAGGAAATGTGAAGCGCACCCAGCAGATCAATTAATCCCTATTACAATAAACTGTAAAACTTACCAAATATGCATCTGCACAGCGCTGTCTCTTTAAATGCCCTTTTTTGCTCTGTCTGGTCCTTGGTTTTTTTCCCTGCCCAGCTGAGTACCGAGGCCAGCTCATTTGGCGGTGCGGCGGACCGTCCAATCAAGGCAAAGCGTCTCACCTATAGACACATTTTAAGAGATGGAATTAGTGTGTCTCATGTCTTAAATGTGTACGCAAGTGCTTGTGTGTTTAATCAACAGGCCGTTGTTATGTATTTTAATCACATCTGACAGCTATTACACTACAATAGTTACAAAGTGAACATAACCTTTATATACTTACCATTGCCTTATTTGCCTCTTGTGATTGAAGAGCTGCCTCTGCATTGTTTAGCTCCTCCATGTTGTGCAAGGGCAAATCCAGAGGCAGTACCCCAGCATCTACCGATTCATTGCAGCAGGGATGGCAGTTGGTTCTGACCTCCTCACGGAGTTCGTTAACTGCTCTCGTCAGGTCTGACAGCATCGTTAACATCTTTTGTGAGGTCACATCTGTTTCAAAGAACAATTCTAGAAAGATTAATGGTTTAAGCAGTGAGAGGCGAAAAACTAATATATCCATAAGTGATGGTGTAACATTCTGCATTCAAGTTGTTGTAACTGCTAAAAGTGTTTACTAGTTTTTTCCTGTCACATATATTTGATATTTGTATATGTAGCTTGCCATCACCAGTGTGTGAATGTGTGTGTGAATGGGTGGATGACTGAATGTGTAAAGCGCTTTGGGGTCCTTAGAGACTAGTAAGTGCTATACAAATACAGGCCATTTACCATTTATACCATGTAAACTCTGAAATTCCAAGATTTTCAAACTTGCCTTGTAATAGTGGCCTCACAGAGTCTCTGGAATCTACAGAAAAAATAAATCACAAAAAGATGACATTCAGGAGTATAAACTGGTGTTCTGAAGATAAGAGCACAATGACATTGTGATGCAGCTTTAAAACAATTTTAAAAGCATACCCTTTATAGGGAAGACATCGACATCAGACTCTGCAGGCTGGGGAGATCGCAAAGCTGTGTTGGCGAAAGGTGCTGCAAGCTGGGCGGGGCATTATGATGGTTGCTATCAGTGGGCTGGGGGGCAGACTGCGGAGTGGTGAGGGCTGTTTAGAAATTTATTTAAGAATACAGACAACTTGTCAAAAAAGTATCTAACTGCTAACTAAAAGCAAAGGATCCAGAATTTGTTGCGCTGGCTGCTGGGCTCTGTGGGTTTTTGCAGCAGCTCTACCTGTACTAGATGCACCTGCTCCTTGTCTTTTCTATCTCTGACTTTATGTCCTCTACAAGAGTTTCTGTTTTTCTTGCTAGTTCTTCAAATGTTCAATAAAAATGTGTATGATAATTCATAATGAAGAAAGCTTTGTAATGAAGACTGTCATTTCCAAAACACTGCCCGCCCCCACCCCGCGGTCCGCAGCGCTGTTGAAAAAGCTGTGGAAGTCCCTGTATTAAACACGTAGACCTGTGACACAAAAATCACCAAACTCGGATGACCACAGACTGTTTTCCTTCGTGGTGATGAAGGAAAACGCTGGGTTGGCATGTAAAAGGGCATTTATTCCCTTCAAAGACCTGCAGTTCAAAAAAGCGCCCCTCGTCAGCCAAACCCATCTGTTCTCTGATTGGATTGTTACATTTGTGATTGATGTGACATTGACCAATCAGATGAAAGGAAGAAAAATAGGGTCAAAATTCGTACTTGTAACTTGCAGGGTTTTTTTTGGCTAAGTCCACACACAAATCTTTTTTACACATACAAATCTTTTTTACACATACAAAACTGATTTACAAGTACAAAATATTTATGACCACATTTTGAGCCCATAAAGTACAGCATCAAATGCAAGCATTTGCGGCACTGCAAAACATTCATTCTCCGGTTCCAAAACCTTCTTGCTTTTTCTTTGCCCCCCAAAAAGTTATGTACAAAACGAAGGAGAACAATGCCGGTCCGTACAAAGACAGACTCGACGAAAAGGCAAAGAAAAGACACGAGGAAAAAATCAAAGGAGTGAAAGGGTCAGAACCTTACGAGCACAAAGAGTGGACAAAATACGTTAGCGTGCTGCCCAACTTTCACCACGCTCATATTTATAATTATACGGTTCTTGGAGTGAGTGCATACACTTGTGAAGTTTAGTAACTTCAGGTCACTGCAACAAGCCCAGGTACAGTTTACCCACGGATGGGTACAGGACCATTTCAATTGAATTGGTACTGAGTTCAATTGAAAGCCTGTGTGCGCTAGTACCTCTTGCCACGAGTTCCCAGAATCCTTTGCGGTTTTGCCCCTGAATGACGTCACATTTTCAATCGCTATTTTCTTGATGTGAGCTTCTACTTAGGGTTTTTTCTTCCAGTTAAGAGCAGAATTTCTTTAGTTAAGATACTGGATGTTGTGTTTTTCTCCACAATTTTAATTATAAGCTAGATACATTGCTGCTAACAGCAACAGGGATGAGTCAGTGAGTCAGTTGGGCTTGTGAATCATGATTCATGAGTCAGTAAAGTGATTCTCGAGTATTGAACGATTCGTTCATGATTCACGCATCACTAGTCTAAAGTTTTCGTGTGCGAATAGATTATGATTGTGTCCCAATTCAGGGTCTGCACGCTAGGTTTCTTTGAAAAATACTTTTTTATATCCAGGTTTTTCCTTTTTTCTGTCATCCTCCTCTCCTCGTCGCAGCGCAGGCTTGCCGCTGCTAAAACTAAACAGAGCTCCCTGAAAGGCACAGCCAATCACATTGGCCATATTTTTGTCACATGAGGTAGGACTCCAGTAGAGAACGTAATTTAACTCTTTCTGCACCGCTGGGTGAATGAGACGTTGACAGATCGTTTTTTTTCTTTCTATCATGTTTGTTTTTCTTTACTCGAAGAGATCAAATTATTGGTGGGGACAATTCAATAATCGCTGGATATTGGTGGGGACATGTCCCTTCCGTCCATGCCAAATCTAACCTTTGGGCAAAAAGGCCTACAAACAAACAGCAACTGACAGCTGCTGCAGTAAAGGCCTGGCAGAGCATTAGAAAGGAGGAAACCAAGCATCTGGTGATTTCCATGAATTCAAGACTGGGGCTCCCGGAAGACTGTGGAATTAGGAAGGGCAGGTTTTCGAACAAGAGCGACAGGATTAACCCGTCCTGTGTGCCAGAGAGGACTCGGATCTACTATGACAAATGTAACTTGCCACTGTTCAGTACAGAGGCTAGGTTGATTGAAAATAACATTAAGTTATTTGAACTCCTCGTAGATGTCACATACATACTTAAAAGTACGACTGCTGAGCCAGACAGAACTGCTCTCAAGTGTTGCAATAAAACTGGCACCAAACAAAAAAAAAAGTAAGAAAGAAAACTTCAGGCTGCCACTGCAGTGAAGGCATGGCAGCCTGAACCAAGTAACGAAGCGGACGTTTTATTTTCAGGTATTTAATTTGTTCAATTACTTTTGAGCCCCTGAAATAAAGGGATTGTGTTAAAAATGCTTCAGTTCCTCACATTTTATGCAATATTTTGTTCAACCCACTGAATTAAAGCTGGAAGCTGCACTTTAACTGCATCTGACTTGTTTAATTTAAAATTCATTGTGATAATGTACAGAAACAAAATTAGAAAAAAAAATGTCTCTGTCCAAATATTAATGGACCTAACTGTATGCTTGAATGATTCACGGGTGGTCTACAGTTACGTATATCAAAAAGCAAAACAAAGCATTTTTCCTTTTACAAAAATCTCCTTTTATTGGATTTTCTCAAACCTGAACACAGAATGGCAGGAGGCTGCTTTTTCTATTCTTTTATGATGCAAAAACATGTTGCAGCTGCAGTAACCACTAACCTGTCTCCTTTTCTCTTCAAGTTACAGAGTTACTTAAGCACATTGACCTTTTTATGTTGGTCATTGTTTTTGGTGTTTCTTTTTTAAAAACACAACTGTTAGGCCCTATTTATGCTTTAGTGTTTGAAATTATTTTTTTATGCTATAATTTCTTGTCAGCATTGATAGCCTGTGTGTATTCTTTGTTTGCACCCTTTGTAACAGGAGACTTCTTCTGTTTGTCAGGCTATTGCTGAATGAAATGCTTCATGTTAACATATTCTGTGCTCATGTAATCCTTCAGATGTTGACATATCAGTTACCTTTTATTACTCAGTGTTCTAATGGCATCATGTGACTTTGGTAGATAACTTTACCAAAAACATGCAAAGTGTTGCCATAATCTGTACTGTTCTTTGGACCTCTTACAAAATTAAATAAAAGTAATAAAGACAACCTGGTTTCATGCACCACCATTTATTTGACATTTCTGCAACACCTCTCTCCACCCCATATAGAAATGAATCACACACCCTTTTAAGTATGCATCTTCCTCATTCATTGCTCATACTGGTGTCAAATTACATTCACCGTGACACTTTCACTTTCTGGACTATATATTTAGATTCTTTGTTAGAAAAGAGAGGACGTTCAACGACAGCAAGAAGGATACGGGAACACTGAAATACAGGGAATATCAGGATACTGACACTTCAACACGATGCTGCTGATTCCATGTTACAAAAAGAAGTTTTACAGAAGGGAAAGTAAGTTTGAAGAAACTTCTTGAGTGGACGTCTCATTGTTTTCATTGTTGTCACTCCAGGACAAAATGTCTTCTCAGTCTGAAAAGGATCTCTCCTGTCCCGTCTGCCGCGACATCTATAGAGATCCTGTCATCCTGTCATGCAGCCACAGCTTCTGTCGATTCTGTCTGCAGACGCGGTGGAGAAAGAATCTAAAACACAACTGCCCACTTTGTAAGAAGATAAACCTGTCAAATGATCCGCCCCGTAACTTGGCGTTAAAGAACCTGTGTGAAGCTTTCTTACTGCAGAGAGATAAAAAACCTTCTGCAGTGTCTGAGCCTCTCTGCCGTCTGCACCATGAGACACTCAGACTTTTCTGTTTGGATCATCAGCAGCTGGTGTGTGTCGTCTGTCGAGATTCAAAAGCGCACCAAGACCACAGATTCAACCCAACTGAAGAAGCCGCCCAGGATCACAGAGAGGAGCTTCAGAAACACCTGAAGCCCTTACAAGATAAACTGAAGGTGTTTGAACAAGTCAAAGGAAAGTTTGATCAAACAGCAAAACATATAAAGGTCCAGGCACAGCAGACGGAGAAGCAGATAAAGGAGGAGTTTAAAAAGCTTCTGCAGTTTCTACAAAATGAAGAGAAGGCCAGGCTGGCTGCTCTGAGGCTGGAAGAAAAGCAGAAGTTAAGAAAAATGGAGGAGAAGATTAAGTCTCTGAGTAGAGAGATAAAAACTCTTTCAGAAACAATCAGAGCCACAGAGGAGCAACTGAGAGCTGAAGACGTCTCATTCCTCCACAACTACAAGGCTGCAGTCAACAGAGTCAAGCAGCGCCCCCTGTTGGATGCTCCACAGCTGGACTCAGGAGCTCTGATGGATGTGGCCAAACACCTGGGCAACCTGACCTACAACATCTGGAATAAGATGAAGGAGATGGTCTCCTACACTCCTGTGATTCTGGATCCAAACACAGCTCATCCACAACTCATCCTATCTGACGATCTGACCAGTGTAAGTCTTGGAGGGAGACAGAAGGTTCCTGATAATCCAGAGAGGTGTCACTATTGTAAAGTTGTCCTGGGCTCTGAGGGCTTCGACTCAGGGACTCACATTTGGGATGTTGAGGTTGGAGAAGAGGGATTTTGGGCCTTTGGTGTTGTAAATGAGTCTTATGAGAGAAAGGTACAAGCACTGTCAGGTGTCTGGCAATTATGTTTCGAGGATGAAAAGTACATAGTAATAACAGTACCAGGTACAAGTACATTGTTGTCGGCGAAGAAGCTGCAGAGGGTCAGAGTTCAGCTGGAGTATGACAGTGGGACGCTCTCATTCTTTGATCTGGATGCCAACACACTCATACACACCTTCGAACACAATTTCACTGAGAAGCTGTTTCCTTATCTTTTGACTGAGAAGAAACCACTGAAGATATTACCAGTGATCTTGAAAGTGGACGAGCATATAACTCCTCTATCAACAGGTTTTTGGCCTTATTTTGATACCAGTAAAAAGTCCTAGCATTAATAGTTCCAAGATACTAAGAAAGAGCAAAAAAAGAATCCACACACATCCTCCTCATCCTGTATATATTTGTTTCCAGGCTTTAACAACATGAAGATACAGTTACAGAAATATTCAGCTACGGTATTTGCTGCTGAGATTTTAACAATATAATATAAAATACACCCAACAAACTCACATACACAACTTTATCTGGGAATAAGAAAAAAAAAACATGTAGGTGGTTCCACCTACATGTTTATGCCTAACAAGCACTGAGTTTAAAGCCTCCACAATTATTTTAAAAAGTGATTTTGCCAAACTGGGAAATTGAAAAAACAAATGTCAGTTTTATTCAACTACTAAACTGTCTTCAATAATCTGTTGTGTGTAAAGACTTTTATTTTTGGCCTCTTCAGCTCAACTTCAGCTTTTTGTTTTCCTTTCCAAGAAGTAAGTAAGTAAGTAAAATTTATTTATATAGCACATTTCACAGATAAAAATCACAAAGTGCTTTACAATAAGATCAGACATACAAGTTAAAATTAATTAAAAGCCCGTTTGTATAAAAGAAAATGTCTTCAGCTGCTTTTTAAAGGAGTCAGTAGAGTCTAGACAGCGTAAAGACAACGGCAGAGAGTTCCACAGCCTAGGTGCCTGAAAAGCTCGATCCCCACGTGTTTTAAACCTAGTACGTGGGACCACCAGTAGCCTCTGACCTGAAGACCTAAGTGCTCGGGATGAAGCATGAGGTTTCAACAGGTCAGAGATATACTGGGGAGCTTCACCGTGCAGAGCTCTAAAAGTTACAACTAAAATTTTAAAATGAACCCTAAAATTTACAGGCAACCAATGAAGAGAAGCCAAAACTGGAGTAATGTGTGACCTCTTCTTTGTACCAGTTAAAAGTCTTGCCGCTGCATTCTGTACAGACTGAAGGTGAACCAGAGCTGATTTGTTGAGACATGACACAGACTGTCAGCTGTTCACTTGTGCTGGGCTCTGAGGGCTTTGACTCAGAGATTGTGATCTTGAAGTCAGAAATGATGAGGACTGAACCCTTGGCCTGGTGACGGGGTCTTGTCTAAGAAAGGGACAAACACAGACTGGATTCTGGGAAATATATTTGTTTGAAGGAACTAACGCGGCAGCCTCTTCATCACTTCCATGTAAAGTTGTTTCAGTGAAGAAGGTCCCGAGGGTGGGAGGTTAGCTGGACTGTAACAGAGAGCTGCTCTCATTCTTTGATGTGAACATTAACACACACCTAGTTGTTTCCACACTCTTGTGATTGAAAATGTTTGATTTATTTTACTAAATTAGGTGGTTATAATCATTTTCATACATTTACTGCAAATGTGCTCATAATGAGTTGGCACTCAGTCTTCTGAAGGTCATAAGCTTTGTTCGGCTTTACTGTGCGGACTGATATATTGTAGGAAATGACTTAGAGTGCAGAGGGGTAACTGCAAACACGCTTACACACATAGATTATGATTAGAATAAGTCTTTGGGTCAGAGAGTGCTGAATATGATATTCTAAATCAACTTTGAATCACTAGAAGAACAATGGATAATAGCATTAGATTATCAAGGCTAGGCAGAGAGGTGTTTCGCTTTTCTGTCTCTTACAGAGGAGGGAGCAGATACCAGACGAGGTCATGGAGATATGAGGATGCTTCGGAGCAGACACCAAGACTGCGTCCATGCGGGAGGAAGTTAGCTGTTATAATCTATGTTTTTGTCTCACTGTATAATGTACAGCCTGTTTGGGGGTCATCCTTTTTGTGAAACATGCTGTTGGTTCACATAGAAGTCAGCAGCACTGTGTAAACTTTCAACTGCAAAAAGCAAAATAAATCCTTTTTAAAGAGACATACCTTTTTTCTGAGATCCCTTCCAAAAATTATGAACACAACAATACACAGAAACCAAAGCATGAACCACAGAAGAAATCACCCCTCACTCAAAGAGTCTCATGACCCCTTTATCATCAGGTTTTGGGTTTGGTTTCAAAACTAGCAAAACGTTGCTTCATTCTTCTCAGGAGAAAACAGAAATATAACATGTTCCTTCACACTGAAATACATCACTGTGTCCGGCATACAAGACACAGTGATGTATCTTGCCTCGTCAGCTGGAGGGCCCGAGGAGCCCGTCCAGCTTCCTGCTGCAGCTTCATCATCTTCACCTGGCCCGGCTCCATCATCTTCGCCTGGCCCGGCTCCATCATCATCATCTTCGCCTGGCCCGGCTTCATCATCAACATCTTCGCCTGGCCCGGCTCCATCATCCTCCGCTTCTGCCTCGTCTGGTGCTGCGAAGGCCACGCCACCTTCAGGTCCCGAACTGCCGCCTCGACCTCGGCGGTCATCTGCCAGGCAGCTTGTTGGGCGTCATCGCCGATATGGACGACCTCCCAAACGCCGCCGCTACTTTACGCGCGGTCGGCCTCCAGACTTGTGTCGTTGCTGTCCGTGCGGTCGGCCGCCTGAACTGTTTCCCCGTCGCCGCCGTTGCTGTCCGCGCGGTCGGCCGCCTGAACGGTTTCCCCGTCGCCGCCGCTGCCGTGTGCACGGTGGGGCCCCTGAACTGTTTCCACTTCGCCGCCGCTGCCTTCCACTCGGTCGGCTTTTGGATCTGTGTCGCCAACGTGGCCGGCCTCAGAAGATGAACTGTCCTGGACTTCTGAGTTGTCAGCCTCCGGGCCGGCCTCCTGAACTGTGTTTTGTTCTTGTACTCCAGCATGTGTGTTTTTGTTTTGGACGGTTCCCTTGGTTCGCTGGAGCTTGTTTTGTTTGGTGTCCGTCCTGGACCCCCCGCCGCCTGCCCTGGGTTGGTCGTTTGTTTTTGTTTTGGGCTGTCTGGAGCCAGCCCTTGGAGGGGGGGTACTGTCATGGTCCTGGGTCGTTGACCCAGTGTTTTGTGTTTATTCTGATTTTGTATTAGTTTAGGGTTGAACCTGAAGTTTGGTGTATATTCAGCCCTACCTGTGTCTGTCCTTGGTGCTCTGTTCATGTCCCCGTGTTGTGTTGTAAATCAGTCTGTGTGTTTCCTGCTTTACTTTGAAGGCTCATGTCCTAGAGTTCCTGTTTTGTTCTGAAAGTCTGTGTCTCTTGTCATTGTGTTCAGCTTGTCTCCTCCGGTCCTCATGTGTATTAGGTTCAGCTGTTCTTCCCTCCTGTGTGTGATTACCTGATTACCTTGTATGTGTGTGTGTATATAGTGGGTGTCGGTCTGTGTTCGTTGTCGGCTCGTCTGCGTTCTATGGTGTTCCGTTCCTGTCTCTGCGTCTCTCTGCCCCGCACCCCTTTTGTATGGTCTCAGGTTTGTCATTTAGTTCTCCCAGTTTAGGTTTCTTCAGTTGTTTTGTCATGCCTCACTGCCTGTTTTTGCCACTCCACCACTTGTAAATAAACACTCGAATCATCAGTCACTGCCGCATTTTGGGTCCTCCTTTTCCCCCACACCACACGGCTCACCCCGCCAGCCGTGACACAACAGCCCTGTCCTGTATGTTTTTAGGGCGTGGTCCCAAACAGACAGACTAAATGTATTAAAAGACGTTCCACCATTAAATGAAGGTTTTGAGCCATGGAGGGAGGCAGTTGAGTTAATTAGGACACACTGGCACCTGAATGGCCATGAAATGCTCCAGGTAATTCAGGACTTACTAGGTCTGAAAATGGGAACAGTAAAGGGAGACTTCACGGGGTCAGACGACCAGGGTGCAGCCCTGGTCCCCACCTCTGAGCCTCTAAGGGCTCAGTTAGCAGGATTGTATGAAAGGATTAGAGTCCGTCTAGCCCCAAGAGCAGATTACGGCAAAATAGGAGAAGTGAAGCAGAAAGAAGCCGAAACGGCATCGGACTTCCTGGACCGCTTGCGTCCAGTTTTCAGACAACATTCAGGCCTAAATTATGAGGACAGACCACAAACCCCATATCAGCAACAGTTAAAGAATGCATTTCTGAATGGCCTCCTCCCAAAAGTGAGGGCCCACGTAGAAAAACATTGGGTCACACAAAATACAGGAAGTCTGCCAGACGCGCTGCAATATGCTGAACACGCAGTCAAAGTACAGAAGCAAAAGGAAAAAGGAGGAGTCTTTACTGTAGATCCTGTAACAGGATTCGTGGCACTCTCTGCAGAATACAGAAGACATAAACCAGGCCCATACAAAGGAAAGGGAAAGGCAGCAGGAGGGAGAAAAGGAGATAGAAGAGTGAAAAATACAAGCTGCTACAATTGCGGAAAGGAAGGGCATTTTGCCCGTGATTGTAGGCATAGAAAAAAGGATGACAGTGAGGAGGAGGATGACAGAAATAACAAGTGACTAGGAAAAGGCATAGAAGTAGAGAGCAATGAAAACACGGACGTGTATAACATAGAGCAATTGCTTTTAGGCTCTGAACACAAACCAACTGTAATTATATACGTAAATGGGCAGCCAATGACGATGCTCTGTGATACTGGAGCATCCAAAACCGTACTGACTAAAAAGCCACCAAAAATGAAATTCTCTAATGATACTTTGTGAAAATTGGGGAATATCAATCAGAGTGTATGGACATTGTTTGTGGAGTTCCGCAGGGGTCAGTATTGGGACCAAAGCTGTTTATCCTCTATATCAATGATATATGCAGAACATCAGATATACTACAGTTTATTCTATTTGCAGATGATACAAATATTTTTTGTACTGGAGAGAACTTACAGCAGCTTTTGGAAATTGTCACACAAGAAATGATTAAACTGAAAACATGGTTTGATAGAAATAAGCTATCATTAAATTTGGAAAAAACTACATTTATGTTATTCGGAAATTGTAAAAAAGATGCAGGAGCAAAATTATTAGTAAACAATGTTGAAATAGAGCAAGTTTCGGATACAAAATTTCTGGGTGTGATAATAGAAACAAAATCTGCTGGAAACCTCACATAAAGCATATACAAGCTAAACTGTCAAGAAGCATCTCCGTACTAAGTAAAGTTAAATATTTTTTGCCTTCCAAATCACTCCGGGTACTTTATTGTTCACTTATATTGCCATATTTGGAATACTGTGTGGAAATTTGGGGAAACACATATAAAACTGCACTTCAACCAATATGTAAAATTAAAAAAAAAGCAATCAGGATGATTAATAAAGCAGGATTTAGAGACCATACTAACATCATGTTTTTGAAATTAAAAATACTGAAGTTTATGGATCTTATAAAATATAAAACTGCAAAAATTATGTACAAGGCCAGATACAATATGTTACCAGGAAATATACAGAGGATGTTCTATGACAGAGAAGGAGACTATGAATTGAGGGGGAAATTGAATCTAAGGATTCTTAAAGCACGGTCAAAGGTTAAAACCTTTTGTGTCACTATTTATGGGGTAAAACTGTGGAATAGTTTTACTATAGATCTACAGCAATGCTCAGGAATTAGTAAGTTCATGAAAATACTTCGAAAACTGATTTTGGAAGAATATGATACCGATAAAGATGATCACCCATTGTATGTATAAAAATATCAAATTATATCCAAATTATATCAATCACGGTAGCCAAGTTTATATAGGTTCTCCTCGTGTATCGTGTGGAGTATGTGATGATGGGAATTAGGTGAATTATGTGGGATCAATAAGATGTTGAGCAGGGGTAGGAATTAATAAGTATGTTCATACTTCTTCCTACTCCTTTTCAGACCAAACATTGTTACATTATGTCAGACGATTTTGTTTTATTTCATTATATATTTTTTGTTTATCTGAACACATACGTGTGTGTGTGTATATCTACATATATATTCGTATCTGTAAATGAAAATATATGTAGTGTGTATATATTGTTTTTTGTTTTATATGTCTGAAACAAATAAAGATACAATACAATACAATACAATACTCTGATAGTTAACCCTTGTGTGGTGTTCATATTTTTGTTACTCAGCCAGTGTTCATGGGTCTGGTGGACCTGCTAGAGTTTTGGCTTTCCAAATTAACACTATCAAACAATTTTGTGTTAAATTACTCAAAAGATGTTTACTTCATCCCAATTACAAGCCACATGAACAGCAAACATGGTTAATTTTTTCCCTTTACCTTTGTTAGATCACATTTATGAATTAATGTGCTTCTCGTTTTTTGTTTTTTTTTTATAAAATGTTATAAAAAAATAAATCAGTTATAATCGAGTGGAGTGAGTGGAAAGACACAACACATTTACACGTGAAGCAATATGTTTCACAACTAAATGGGATCAGCTGCTCATCAATGGTGACATTAGGCCCAGGTTTGTAAAACAGGGGGAGGCGGTGCACCCACTTTTCCCACACTGTCCTGATGGCAGCTAGCTTGTCTCTCTGCCGTCGAGCTGGTCTGTCGTCTCGGTTATCAAAACGAATAATCCTGGAAATTTTGTGGAAGTTTTCCAGAGACATTGATGCACGGAAAGGTTCTTGCCGGTTTCTGCATCCCACAGGGATTCTGTGGATTCCCCTTTGGACCTCAAAACTCCTGCAAGGATAAGAACCCCAAAGTAGGCCTTTGGGGTTCTTAGATGAATTTGGTCCATCTCCTTCCACCTCTCTCCAAAAACACACCTTCCTTCTAGATTACTGCAATCTAGAATAATTTTCTGGATGGAATCTGGGATGAAAAGCTCAAATGAAGACTTCATGTCCTGCACATGAGTAACTGTCAGCCGTGTTGGCCCTGGCTTATCACAGTAACAGCTCTGCAGGGTGGCTCATTTCTTGGGCAAGAAGACCATTCAATGTCACCAGTTATTGACATCCATAGTTCTTCACTTGCTGTCTGGTGGGCTTGTCCTGGTCCTGGAGCTGGCTGCAGATGGGGTGCTCGTCTTTTTTTTGTTACTAAATGGTGATCAACCTCATCCTCTTCTTCAAAGTCACTGTCAGACTCTGAATTTTCAGAAATGTGAAATATTCTGAAACCTCTTTGTCAACATCATCATCCGAAGCCCCTCTCTCTTCCAAAATCAATTGGATGGCCCTCCCAGCAGATAATCTTTTGCCATCTTGATCAGTTGTGATAAAGAACCACACTGGCAAAGTCTTATTTATAGTATTATGCCCCTAATTTGCAGGAGGGACAGGGTATGAGAACATAAAATTTGGATCCCTCAAGAAAGAGGGTAAAATGTGCGGGAATGTCAGAGCAGACAGTGTTGATAGTTGAATTTTCAACAATGTTGCAACTTTGTGCGGAGCAGGAGGGGAAGAAAACACTATCAGCAGCACCAGAAAGGAGGAGGACAGAGTGTAGGAACACAGGACCTACACTTTCAACACTTTTATTAGACCTGGGTCCAGTGGACCCGAACACCTTGTATGTAATGTAAATGCGTGGGGGGAGGTACAGTATGAGGCCATTGAAAATTAGTTCGGATTTATGTTCTTCACAGAAAATAAGCCAAAGCCAATAAATTTCAGGTTGAAAAAATAATTAGTTGTTTAATTTTTCTTTTGAGAAAAACTGAAAACGGGTCTCACAGACCCGAACACCATACAAGGGTTAAGTCAGCATCAGGACATGTCAGTACCAAATCACTGACTGAGCCTCTGCTCTTATTTCACGAAGACAGCGGCCGCAGCTGTAAAAATCAATGCACATATGACCCATCTTGTCCAGTTAACCTTCTAGGGAGAGATGCACTAGAGAGGCTGGAAATAGGAGTACTGCCAGGGCCAGAGGGCATGTATGCTAAGCTAATGTTAAACGAGAAACAAAGCCCAGCAGATTATCAGATTAATGTGTGCAAAGGACTCGGAGAGCCCCACTACTACTGGACATTAGAACTGCCCCCACTAGAGCCCTTACAACACATAGCAAATCGCTATCTGCCAACTCACTCAACACGACAGGACTACACTGAGTATCATAACACATTGAGGTTCAAACAGAGTCCAGGTCCTGATGCCGTGTATGACCAAGAAGTACACAAGCTAGGCCCACAAATGCTGACATTACAGCACCTATATGTCACCCAAAGTGGTAACGCAGTGTGCTCTGTGCTGCAGCCTGAGGCAGTACAACGAGCAAACAGGATGCCAAATCCACATGTGTCAGTAGCACACAGTGACAGCACTGAGTGGAAAGATTTAGGCCGCGTTCTCGCCCAAGTTGAAAGAGACAGATATGAAAAGACTGAAAAAACGCATGAGGGATGGCTACAAGGTCACAGAACAGGATGCATGAGATACACATTAGGGTGGGTACTCACTACCCACCCAGCCACCCACATGACTGACAGCACTGATGTAGACGTGCAGGAAGATAGTGAGAACTGACATATACTCTCATTGGAGTTACATCCAGAACTCCAACAACTGCCCACAACGCTGTGGTCCACAGGATCGACAGATGTAGGATTAATTAAAGGAGCAGATCCCGTTGTAGTAAAAACCACTACAACCTACAGGCCAGTTAAACCACAATATCCCTTGAGGGCAGAAGCAAAAGCAGGGATCAGGCCAGTAATTGCAGATATGGAAAAAGCAGGCATTTTAGTGAAAACAACTGAAGTAACCTGTAACACTCCAATCTTTCCAGTGAAAAAAGCAAACACGGGAAAATATCGCCTAGTACATGACCTCAGAGCAATAAATGAAGTAACAGAGCAAATCCCACCTGTGGTAGCAAATCCACACACAATCCTAAATCAAGTGACACCAAAAGAACAATGGTTTTCAGTTATAGACCTGTCAAATGCATTCTTCTCTGTACCGTTACACCCTGACTCACAAAACCTGTTTGGGTTCACCTTTGACAATCAAAAGTACACTTACACCAGGTTACCTCAGGGTTTCCAGAACAGCCCCACTCTGTATGCAGAAGCTTTAAGGAAATCCATGTCACTTTGCACGCTCCCTGCCCCAGGACAGTTTCTCCTGTACGTGGATGACATACTGATCACGGGAAACACACAGGAAGACTGCAAAGTGAACACAATAACAGTGTTACAACATTTGGCAGAGCAAGGCCATAAAGTGTCACAGCACAAATTACAACTGTGGAGCCCAGAGGTCACATACCTCGGACACAAGCTCACAGGGGAAGGGAGAATGCTGTTAGACAGCAGAAAACTAGCAGTACAGAATGCTCCAAAACCGCTCACAAAACAACAAATGATGAGTTATTTAGGTCTCTGCAATTTTTGCAGATGCTGGATACCTGAATATGCTCTGTTAGCTCAACCTTTGCAAAACTTAATTTATGGAAAAAACCTAGCACTGAAAGATGAAATAGAATGGACACCAGAAGCGGAAAAAGCATTTAATGATCTAAAACTTGCACTGCAGACGCGCACAGTTTTAGCATTACCAGATTATGATAAACCCTTTTACTTGCATGTAGACGGAGGAGCAGGCTATATGAAGGCCGTTCTAACACAAGCCTTTGGGGAAAAGCAACGCCCACTTGCATTTTACTCGTGTAAACTAGACTCAGTGGCATCAGGCTTGCCAACGTGTGTACAGGCTTGCGCAGCCGCAGCAGAAGCAGTCAAGAAGTCCGCTGACATTGTCCTAGGACACACATTGATTGTTAAAGTTCCCCATGCCGTAACCTCCATCTTACTGCAAGCAAATTTGTCTTATCTCACACATGCAAGACAGCTCTCATATGTAGGCATTCTGCTATCACAGTCACACATTACAATCGAGAAGTGTGGACAGCTAAACCCAAGCACACTTCTCCCCACATCAGGAGAAACCACGAGCTGACATCTACAGCACACCCCAACCGACTTTCACTGACATTTTTGTAGATGGCTCAGCATCAAAAAATAGCCTAGGTCAGAATTGTGTCGGTTATGCAGTAACTACAGTAGACACAGTTCTAGAAGCAAGACCTTTAACTTCCTCAAACTCTGCACAAAGTGCAGAACTTACAGCTGTTGTGCGAGCGTGTAAGCTGCATGAAGGAAAAAGCATAAACATACACACAGCTTGGGGAGTGTGATCGTGTGTACAGTGTCTCTTTATGTCTGTCTCCACGTTGGTTGAGTGTGGAGTAAGTGCATATGAGAGCATGAGGGTGGGAATGGATGTTTGTATCTGTGTGTGCCTGTATGTCTGTGTCTATATGTCAGGTTGGGTATGAGACGCCACCTCTCTGGGGACATCTCAGGCCCTCCAAGGTTTGGAGGCCTATCTCCCCCTACCACCACTTCCCCTGCCAGTGCCGGACTCCCTCAGGTGTCGGTGCGTTGGTGGTTCTTTGTGTCCGGGGGTGGGCGTCCAGGTACACACCGGCTCACTCCTTGGCGGCCGCTTATCGGGGCCTGGAGCCTGGGGCTCGCTCGGGCCACTTCGGAGGCGGGGTGCCCCCGGCCTCTCGGCCTGGGGCTCGGTCACTCAGGCACGGCTGGCTGCCGGCGGAGCTCACGGGCGCGTCACTGCAACTCCCCCTGGCTTCTGCTCCGCGGCTGCTGAGTGAGCCCTCATCTGGGACTCTCCTCAGCTCTTTCTGGGACAGTGGCGCAGCTGCCCCTCTGTTGGTCTTCCTTGGTCTCTTGTGTTCTGGGGGCCTCTGGATGTCTGGAGTTTTGATCTCCTCCATACCTGCTTCATGCCCTGGAGGACGGGGCTGTGGCCCCCCCACACCCTCTAGCAGATCATTACATGAAGGAACCTTTTAAAAAAACAAGCGCGTCCATGCTCACAGGTGTACACACGGGTGATCACACCCACAAACTACACCCTTTTTGGCTCCTACCTCAAAGCACGCTGTTCTGTTGATCTTATGTGCTGCACAATAATGTTTAATATTTAGTATTTACTGTCATATTCCCATATATCATTGTGATGTTGTTTATTCTATTACTCTTGTTCTCTTCTGCTTGTTTTCTTTTTTTCTTTCTCAGCAGGTGATCCAGGTGATTGATATATGCATTTTTTATTTCTTTTTTTTTTTCTGCTCATTCTGTTGGTTTTTGTCTTTTGCCCTTCTCCCCCGTCCCTCTTCTCAGCTGTTTCTCTTTCCCTCTTTCTTTCTCCCCTTCTTTCCCCCAGTCAAGTCTGTCCCGTATTCAGTAAGTGAAAATAAAATAAACAATAAAAGGTGAATCAAATGGACCATTACGGCAAGGCTGGGATGGTCAATTTGGTAAAGTAAATCCGTTGGGCATCTTTCTTTGCCTTTAGACAACAATTCTGATGCAAAAGAGCCAAACGGGACAGGCAAAAAAAAAACAAAAAAAAAAAAAAAAAAAAAACATACACACAGACAGTCAGTATGCTTTTGCAGCAGTTACGGATGGGTATCGAAAACCGGTTCTTGTTGAGAACCGGTTCCCACTGTTTCAATTCCTTGGAATCGTTTGCCACTTTTAAAAACGATTCCCTTATCGATTCCAGTCGCCCCGAATGACGTCATCACGTTGAGTAGCGTCTTTTACCCAGTAGGAAACACTGCGCCTGAGCGGCACAAACGCTCAAAAGTTTGGTTACACTTTATGAGAAAGGATGACAACAGGGCAGCGTGCAATACTTGCAAAGTAGAGATTTCATCAAAGGGAGGAAACACTACGAACATGCAAAAGCATTTGCTCAAATAACACGCGATTGCTTTCAACGAATGTCGTGTTTTTGATCCGGTCCCTTTGTTCGGCTTTACTGTCCGGACTGATATATTGTAGGAAATGACTTAGAGTGCAGAGGGGTAACTGCAAACACGCTTACACACATAGATTATGTTTAGAATAAGTCTTTGGATCAGAGAGTTCTGAATATGATATTCTAAACCAACTTTGAATCACTAGAAGAACAATGGATAATAGCATTAGATTATCAAGGATAGGCAGAGAGGTGTTTCGCTTTTCTGTCTCTTACAGAGGAGGGAGCAGATACCAGACGAGGTCATGGAGATATGAGGATGCTTCGGAGCAGACACCAAGACTGCGTCCATCTCACTATATAATGTACAGCCTGTTTGGGGGTCATCCTTTTTGTCAAACATGCTGTTGGTTCACATAGAAGTCCGCAGCACTGTGTAAACTTTCAACTGCAAAAAGCAAAATAAATCCTTTTTAAAGAGACATACCTTTTTTCTGAGATTCCTTCCAAAATTATGAACACAACAATACACAGAAACCAAAGCATGAACCACAGAAGAAATCACCCCTCACTCAGAGTCTCATGACCCCTTTATCATCAGGTTTTGGGTTTGGTTTCAAAACCAGCAAAACGTTGCTTCATTCTTCTCAGGAGAAAACAGAAATATAACATGTTCCATGTTTAAAAAAGTGCCCGAAGATACAATTTATTTATACTATGTTGTCTGTTATGTGCAAACACACCTCTGGGCAATCCCTTGAGTTAGGGGACTCGTTATGCTTGAATAAATAATTTACGATTTGTCACAATGAGGAACATTTTGGATTTTATGTCTTTCATCTATTTTTTATTCAAAAAAGAAAAGAAAAAAAGAAAACTGAGGTCAGAGCAGTGAAAAAAAAATGCTGATTGACCACATTAAGGAAAACATAACATGAGACAGCTGCACAATAAAAGCATAAAAACCCCACAGTGCTTGGGTTGTGTTACTTTGCTTAACAAAGAACAAAGTACATTATCAGATATATCCAATAAAAGCTGATTTTTACAAAACAGCTAAATTAAGCTGCAGTGTTTTTTTAAACTGACCAATAACACAATACAAATAGTCTAATGTTACAACAATGTTAAACAGCTGACTTCAGACAACAAGAAAAAAAAATCATTTTGTCTCATTCCCTATTCCCTTATTGACCCTAGAACTGAAGCTTTGAGTCTCCAAGCGACATAAAGAGATCCAGACGCTTTTTTCTTTCCAAGCTCCTTAGATAATTTTGTCTTATTCCGTTTTTTATTGGACTTTAGATCCCTGGTTAAGTCTCAGGAGACAGGTGGAGTTACTCACTGTAGCGACCTCTTTTTACATTAACAATCAGTCAAAATATGTTTTCATGCTGTGGTAAACAAAGTACAAAAACAATACAATTATTATAAAAAGAAGAAATGAAAACTGTACAATAGGGAAGCTTTAAAATGAAATTTAAAAATAGAGACAAACAGTTTAACTAATCCAAACATATTTACCAGCGTATTTCATTCTTGTGCAGGTTCATTTACAGAGGAACTGCAGGCATCATGAAAAGCAAATTAAACATCAGGAGAAAAGTGTAACAAGCACAAGCAGAAATTATTTGTTTTGACTAAACAATTCATCCACATTTGAGTAAACTTTAAAACAATGCAAAAATCCCGTCCTGCTGATATTAAGCTGCACAGAAAACAAAAGCTGTAAAAATAACATAATTTTATCCATCTGTGGGATTTAGAGCATAAATGCACCAAAATAATTGTTATTTTGTATAATCTTTGAGGTGTTGGTGTTGCTTACAGTCACAAAAATTCTGTCATGTATATAAAGATGAAAAGTTCCACTCAGAAAACTGTTTGATCCGCTTTCTTTGGGGTATTTTCTCGATTGCATGAGTGTTACGTTTTTTAAATACTTTTTTCTGGAAAGTGTAACAGAGTGCTGAAACACACCACTGTCACTGAAGGAAACTTGGGAGTAAACAAAGTAATTTCCCTCCTTCGGAATGATAAGCCCTCCATCTTTGTCGATCATTCCATGTAGAGGGTCAGATACATCCCTGAGCATCACTGCCTTTTCATGAACTGCAGCTGATCCAGCTGTAGAGATTAAGAAAAAAAACACACATAAATAGACAGTTTGTCACTGTACTGGGTCGTGTGACCCAGTGTGTGGGTTTTAATGTATTCGTTCAATTTTATTTATGTAGCGCCAAATCACAACAACAGTCACCTCAAGGCGCTTTATATTGTACAGTAGATCGTACAATAACACATACAGAGAAAAACCCATCAATCATATGACCCCCTATGAGCAAGCACTTTGGCGACAGTGGGAAGTAAAAACTCCCTTTTAACAGGAAGAAACCTCCAGCAGAACCAGGCTCAGGGAGGGGCGGGGCCATCTGCTGCGACCGGTTGGGGTGAGAGAAGGGAGACAGGATAAAGACATGCTGTGGAAGAGAGACAGAGGTTAATAACAGATATGATTCAATGCAGAGAGGTCTATTAACACATAGTGAGTGAGAAAGGTGACTGGAAAGGAAAAACTCAATGCATCATGGGAATCCCCCGGCAGCCTACGTCTATTGCAGCATAACTAAGGGAGGATTCAGGGTCACCTGGTCCAGCCCTAACTATATGCTTTAGCAAAAAGGAAAGTTTGAAGCCAAATCTTAAAAGTAGAGATAGTGTCTGTCTCCAGAATCCAAACTGGAAGCTGGTTCCACAGAAGAGGGGCCTGAAAACTGAAGGCTCTCCCTCCCATTCTACTTTTAAATACTCTAGGAACAACAAGTAGGCCTGCAGAGCGAGAGCGAAGTGCTCTAATAGGGTGATATGGTACTACAAGGTCATTAAGATAAGATGGGGCCTGATTATTTAAAACCTTGTATGTGAGGAGCAGGATTTTGAATTCAATTCTGGATTTAACAGGAAGCCAATGAAGGGAAGCCAAAACAGGAGAAATCTTAGCAGAAAGTTAGCGGCCATCCAGGTCTTTATGTCTTTAAGACATTCCTGCAGTTTAAGTAATTGGTGTGTGTTATCTGGCTTCATGGACAGATAGAGCTGGGTGTCATCTGCATAGCAGTGAAAATGTATGCTATGTCTTCTAATGATGCTGCCTAGGCCAGGGATCGCATGTGGCTCTTTAGTCCTTAAAGTGCGGCGCCGCGTAGTTTGAGAAAATAAATTAGAAATAAACAAGTATTTAGCTGAAGTATATTTTATTTATGTTAGTTCTTTTTTTTAACTTGTAGTTCTAAATTGGAAGATTATTGTGATTTTGAAATATAAAAATAAAATTATATTCTATTATTTTTTCATCGCTCAAAATGAGCGTCACACTTGCAGAAGCCGGTTTACCCGCCGAAACGCCGTGCATTTATCGAGACTTTCAACCCCAGGTAGGCCAATTATGGATCTTCGGATCCACGTTATGTCAGCAGCTCCACTGTGAACTATGTTAAAAACAAACACCGCTCACGCCTCACAGATGACAGCTTACAGACCTGCTGTTCAGAGGTTCAGGAGCAGAAGTCCCATTGTAAACATACCACGGCAGACCCGACGATGTTTGCATGAAGATGCTTTTCAGCATCTCTTTATTGACCACTTTTCACACACGGTTGCTCTACGCATACAGCCGGCTGTAGCTTTTCAGCTCACAGCCTGACACAGACCAACAACAACACAACAGCATAGATGGCACAGACGTTAAGGCGGCGAGGCGTGATTGCGGGTGCCGCTCAGGTGCGTCCGCCTCCCCTGCAGCGGCGCAGCAGACCACGCCCCGCCACACACATTAACCAGGTTAGATACATATTTAGGAAGAAATTTCAAATATCTATTTTTCTTTTTTCAGCAGCATAGTGCTTTTCTTTTAAATTATTTTTTTAAAAGTCAGGTCAAGGCTCCAAAAGCCCAAAGGCGATATGAGGGTGGCGGCTCACAACAGTTTTTGTTTGCTACATGGACCATTTTAGTTCAGCTGGGTGTCTTTGCTTTTGTTATATTTCTTTAACAGTTCAAAATGTGTTAATTACATAAATAAAATGTAATTTTCTCTGTAGCACTTCATGGATTTCATAAGCAACACACCTTAGTTGTTCCCACAAAGCATAAAGGTAAAAAACAATATATACAGTGTTATCTTCATTTTACATGTTAAAAAGTATTTGCGGCTCCCAGTGTTTTCTTTTTCGTGGGAACCGGGTCCAAATGGCTCTTTGGGTCCTAAAGGTTGCAGACCCCTGGCCTAGGGGAAGCATGTATAATGTAAACAGAATCGGTCCTAGCACTGAACCCTGTGGAACTCCATAATTGACCTCAGTGTGTGAAGAGGACTCTCCATTTACATGAACAAATTGGAGTCTATTAGATAGATATGATACAAACCACTGCAGCGCAGTACCTGTAATACCTACAGCATGTTCTAATCGCTCTAATAGGATATTATGGTCAACAGTATCGAACACTGCACTGAGGTCTAGCAGGACAAGCACAGAGATGAGTCCACTGTCAGAGGCCATAAGAAGATCATTTGTAACCTTCACTAAAGCTGTTTCTGTGCTGTGATGAGCTCTGAAACCTGACTGAAACTCTTCAAATAAACCATTCCTCTGCAGATGATCTGTTAGCTGTTTGACAACTACTCTTTCAAGGATTTTTGATATGAAAGAAAGGTTGGAGATTGGCCTATAATTAGCTAAGACTGCTGGGTCTAGAGATGCTTTTTGAGTAAAGGTTTAACTACAGCCAGCTTGAAGGCCTGTGGTACATAGCTGATTATTAGAGATAGGTTGATCATATTTAAGATCGAAGAATTAATTAATGGCAGGACTTCTTTGAGCATTTTCACCGGAGCTACAGCTACAGAGTCGTACGTAGTGAGGAGGTAAAATTATTAACAAGATAATCAACCTCTGTTGGAGTAGCGTTCAGGTAGCTGCTCTGCTCTGTGTTGGTACAGTGCATTGAAGATGATAACAGTGGGTGGATTATATTCTTAAACTTAGTTACAGCGCTTTCAGAAAGACATCTACTCTCCACCGCTGTGTAATCAATTATTGTAAATGTTATCAGGAAATGATCAGACAGGAGAGGGTTTTTTCAGGAAACACTGTTAAATGTTCAGTTTCTATGCCATATGTTAAAACAAGATCTAGAGTGTGATTAAAGTGGTGGGTGGGTTCTTTTACATTTTGAGAGAAGCCAATTGAGTCTAATAACAGATTAAATGCCATGTTGAGGCTGTCATTTTTAGCATCTACATGGATGTTAAAATCACCCACAATAATTATTTTATCTGAGCTGAGAACTAAATCAGATAAAAAGTCTGAGAAATCAGACAAACTCTGTGTAAGGCCCAGGTGGACGATAGATGATAACAAGTAAGACTGGTTTCTGAGGCTAAGCATCAGGCTTTCAAATGAATTAAAAGTCTGTCTTGGTCTTTCATTAATTAATAGGCTGGTGTGAAAAATTGCTGCCACACCTCCCCCTCGGCCTGTGCTTCGAGGTTTCTGGTAGTTAGAATGACTCGGGGGTGTTGATTCATTTAAACTAACATAATCATCCTGCTGCAACCAGGTTTCTGTAAGGCAGAGTAAATCGATTTGTTGATCAATTATTAAGTCATGTACTAACAGAGACTTGGAGGAGAGAGACCTAATGTTTAATAATCCACATTTCACACGTTTTACTCTTTGGTTCAGATGTGGATACTGTATTGTTCTTTCTTTGTGATTTTTTATGTGCAAGTTGTTTGTTGCTGGTTTTTAGTTTGTTCTTTGTCTGTTCAGGAGCTGACAGTCTGTGTGGAGATTTTTTTTTTTTTTTGGGGGGGGGGGGGGGGGGGGGTTGCAGGAGGAGAGAAGCTGCACAGAGTCGTGTAAGACTGCAACTCTGCTTCCTGGGGGCTTAATAAACTTGTCCATATTTCTAGAAATGAGAGCTGCTCCATCCAAAGTGGGATGGATGCCGTCTCTCCTAACAAGACCAGGTTTCCCCCAGAAGGTTTGCCAATTATCTATGAAGCCCACATCGGTTTTTGGACACCACTCAGACAGCCAGCAATTTAAGGAGAATATCCGTCTAACATGTCACTCCTGGTCTGATTGGGGAGGGGATCAGAGAAAACTACAGGGTCCAACATCATTTTGGCAAAGTTACACACAGATTCAATACTGATTGTGACCTGCGATTGGGGTATCATTACTGCTGACGTGAATTTTGATTTTAATGAATTTACGTTTACCCTTAGCCGGCAGTTTTGAATTTCCCTCAATGTCGCCTGCTCTGGCCGCTGGAAGACAATTGACTATGGTTGCTGGTGTCTCTAGCTTTACGTCTGAGAACAAAATCACAAATTACCAGAGTTTGACCCCGGCGGGTGTGTCGCCGAGTGGGGAAAAACGGTTAGACACATGAACAGGTTGGTGATGTACCTGGGGCTTCTGTTTAAGACTATGCTTCCTCCTCACCGTTACCCTGCCACCCTCTTTCCCCAGCTGCTTGGGGTCTGCCGGGGAACAGCTAGCGGGGCCTACGCCATCTTCGGCTGCACCAGCTACAGGGGCCTGGCTAGCTACGGGTGAATGAAGGGTGCGAAGCAGAGTCTCCAATTCAGTAATCCTGGCCTCCAGAGCTGCAAATATGCTACATTTGTTACAAGTATCATTACTGCTAAAAGAGACCAAGGAGTAACTAAACATCTGACACAATGAGCAGGAAAGTGCAGAAAGGACAGGTGAAGTAGCCATAGTGCTAACAAGTCGGCTACGAGCTAAGCTAAGCTAGCGAAACAGTAAAGACACAGTGAGTGAATACTTTGGCTATAAATTAGGTAGTGGATACACACAAAGTGTGCTTCGGATGAAGCACGTGTGAAGCATTTTCTCGGATGAAGCACGTGCAGATTATATTATGAAAAAGAATGTAAAAGTTTTTAATTAAACTGCTAAGCAGATAAGCTACTCAAAGACACCACTGTCTGTGTTTGAACAGGAAGTGATACTCTACCGCAGAGAGAGCAAACACTAAGTGACAGCACCACCAAAACACCTCTCAGTAATTGCCATGGCATCATTTTGTATTCGCTGGTGTTCTAGTTTCAGTTTAGCTAGTGATGTGTCCTGTATGTCGAAGCTGCGAAGCGTGCGTCGGGTAATCTCGGGGGAGGCTTGCGTTGATTACGTATGCAGTGACGTTAGAGGCCTCGCGGGCAGTCCGTACCATGTGACTGATTCAGGAAGTGGCTCGCCGGTTCGCGCCAGATGCAAAATAAAATGGGCAGCAAAACACAGCTGATTTCCCCCATCACATTGTGTCGTGGAATTAGATTACGTACGTGCTACATAGTTTCTTAAGCATTTCTTCTTCGATGGAACCAGCAAGGAAGATTTTTTTTAAATCTCATCTCTCCTAATAAAGTATGCACACAGTAATAAATGTCACAAATGATAAGTACCATAATATAAATAAACAACACTGCAGATCCTATAATCTGATTTCTGTCTTTTAGTTTATTAAAAAGTGAAGCACCACACACTAGTTTGTGTTATTTCCCAGATGTACATAAGCATGATTACACAGTTACACAATCATACCAAAACTCTGTCCTGATAGTTTCCACTTTCTCTTTTGTATCAGACATACTGAGACAATATTCGGGATAAATAAACATGAAAAATTTTATTTATTCAGTTTAGAGGTTTTTACATCACATCATTATAACCAAAGGGCCTGTTTCACTTGAATCATCCACTTGATGGCGCAGTACAGCAAATGAATCATCACAATGCTTCACACCATGAGTCGACGAGTTGGATGGAAAGCTTCAGTTCATCATGAGGCTTCATCTCACCATCAATAGGTTTAGCTCATTTAGTTAATTTCCAGGTTTCTGTTTAGGCCTTTGTTTCTTAATTTCTTTTGTCAACTCCCCTGTACTCAGTCTCCCTGGTTCATGCACTTACCTGACATGTGTCATGTCTGTGTGGTCTTTGGCCGTACCTGTTGTCTCTGTGGTGAGATGACCTTTGCCTTAGTAGAAAGGATTTGTGTTTGGAAGTGGACAGAAAAGCCAACTGAAGGTCATTCACCTGACGACTTTGTCATACTTCCTAAATCATCACTATTCATCTGTTTTTAATCAATAAATTTTAACTTTTATTCTTTGCCTGTCTTGATTCTTCTTTATTCTTCCTGACTATAGTTTTCCACCCCCCCCCCTGCATGCATGTTGTGGGTTTTTATCTTATTTACACCCAACTACTATTCTGTCTTTATTTTTTGCTCTCAATAAACATGCTACTTCTTGCTATTTTCACTCACAAGCTCAAAATCTATTAGTTGTCCTTTATGTAAGACTGAAGACAAAAGGGGACCTATCCTTTCAGCCTGGGGCACTAAGGCTCTGGAACAGTAATAAAATCAAGCAGATTAGCTCTGCAGCAGTATTATTACAACAGGTACTGAAATGCATTCAATTATTTTAAATTTAAAGACAAATTACTGTACTGTTGGAAATAAACACAGTATAATTAAAAACATCAAGCACTCTACTCGAAAATCTTTTATTTACTTTAAGCTTCATATATGAACTTTGAACATTTTACAACAAACCAAGTTGACTAAATATTTGGTTAAGTAAATATTTCAATAAAGGAATTCCTGTAACACATTTTGCATAGACAAACAGAAAAAAATGCATTTCGTAGAAAGAGGATGATAACAATGTACCTACATTTTGGTTACATAGCCAGACTTTCCTCTTCCAGTCCACAGAGCAGCAGGATGATTGTGAAGATCCTGCTGGGTGTCTTGTATCTCTCAGGTCAGTTATTTATTTTGTCTCCCTTTGCTAGTCCTTATTGCTGTGATATGTTGTAATACAGTCAGCTTACATGTTGAGAGATGTTTATGATTTATATTTTCCTCACAGGGTGGCTCGTCCTCTCCAAATGCCGTCGGTACCACTTTGTTAATAAGTCTTTTACTTGGTATGAGGCTCAGAGCTACTGCAGAAAGAACTATGTAGGCCTGGCCTGCATTGAAAACAGTGAAGAAATGAACCAGTTTATCAATACAGTTTCATCTGCTGGTTACAACTCTGAGGTCTGGATTGGTGTTTACATTCATTTACAACGGCGTTCTGCATCTCAGAATGATGATGATTCCTGGAACTGGAAAAAACAAATTCAAAGTGAACCTTTCTTAGTTTCCTATTTTTGTCAAAGCATTTCAGTGAGTGGACAGTGGTATACCAACTGCTCAGTGGAACATCCATTCATCTGTTACAATGGTGAGAAAATAGCAAAGCGCTGTCTTTTCCAATAAAGACTGTTATGATTCATTTTCATTTACCCAGAAAACTCAACATGACCTGTTCCTCTACCATTTCTAATTGCAGGAACTTCGCAGAGTCCTCAATATGTTCTTGTTAATAAAAGCATGGACTGGTTCCGAGCTCTGAGGTACTGCAGAGAGAACTTCACAGACATAGCCAGTTATTCGATATCTGACAGTCAGTTGCAAATACTGCTGCCAAATGGGGATCGAGCGTGGATAGGCGTCATTTCACATCCTGAAATTCGCCAGAGAGATTGTGGCAACTCCTCATTCAGATACTGGGATGACTCTGGAATCATTCCCAGCATTTTTCGCTCATTGTTTGGTGTTGCAGATTTGCAGAGGTCGGGAAAATGGAGGTTCATTGAGTATTTCACAAAAATCCCATTTGTCTGCTTTGACAACCTGCCAGCTCCTGGAAAGGAAAATGTTCAGAAAAAAGGTACGTACATATTAAGAAAATTTTGCTTTAGTTTTAGTGATAATTTAGTTATTTTTTTGTCATAATTTAAGCATCAATATTATTTTGTTAGTCTAGATTTAACTGAGTAAATATCATAAGATTACAGTAGACTAAATCAAAAGTTGTTTTAGTTCTCTAACATATAAAGTGTTAAAGCTTGCTGTGTTTTTACTGTTGAGAGTTGCTTCACAGGGTTTACAAAGAATCTCATTTTTTTTACATGAGATGCAAAATGTGTCCATATGTCTGCTCTTCTCTTCCTCCAAACATTAGCATTTTATCATATCTTTTTGAGAAACTGTGAGCAGGGGAGTTAGTGGTACTGTTTACAGTGGGCAATCAAATGTACTCCTCGATGTCATGGTCCCGCCCATACGGAAAAGAAATAGTAAAAACTTATATGTGATTACTCATGAAAGTGGTAAATCATATCAGGCTTACATGATTTACTCATGAAAGTGGCCACTTTCGCATTACTTTCATACATTGTTTTAGTAAGTATCCAAAACATACAAGTTTCATTATATAATTTTTCAAGGGATCTTATATCTGTTTTCACTCTTGTATGCTTTTCATACAAGTTTCACACAAGACAGATACAAACTTTATAAGATTTATATATATCTTTTCCATATGGGCGGGACTTCTACTCGGTATTTTGTGTTTCATTTGATGTTATTATGTTTTAGGTCCACCGTTTATTCTAAGGGTCCCTAGGTTGTTCTGTTAAGGTTATTCGATTTCCCCACGTATCTGTGAGTCCCCGTGCCTCGTTTCTCCTCCTTGTGTTTTATTCCACGTTTTCCCCAGCCCGTTATGTCTGTGCTCTCCCCGCGTTCTCTCCTCCCCTCCTGTCGGCGCCTCTGTGTACTTCCTGTTTAACTTTGACAGTCTCCCGTCAGTATGAGTCATGTTGTGTTTGCTCCTGGCCTGTCTCGTTATGATTATCTGTGTCAGCTGTGTCCCCTGTGTGTTCCCATGTCCCTCGTTATCCTTCTGTGTATTTATGTCCACGTCTCCCTCCATTCCGTGTCGCATCCTCCCTCATGACTGTGAGCCCCGCCGTGTGTTTCCTCATGAGTCAGTTCCTTTAGAATCTCCCAGTTTAGTTTTATATTATTTTGTCTCGCCTTAGTCTTCTGTTAGCAATGAAGCTGTATTTAGAGTTCAGTCCTGTTTCCTGTGAGTTTGCGTTTGGGTCCAATTCCTGCCTGCACACGGCCTGATCGTGACACTCGAAACTTATTGCAGATTATTTCTGATTGGATCACTTCCAAACTTTACGTGTCATTATAATTTTGTCCTTGCGCATTCGTTTTTTGTTTTGTTTTGGTAATGTTTTCTTTTTGTCAGAAAAAATGTTATTAAAAACTATTTTGAAAATTATTGGTCAACAAACATTTTGGGACCCAAAAATAAAACTGAAAACTCGTCATGATTTCTTTTGTCTTCTCTTTCTCAGTAATAAAAATGAGCTTGAATCTGGAGGACTTGTCTGTGGATCTGAATGACAGAGCTGTCAAAGCAAACCTCCTAACAAAGGCAAGTCTCTGCAAGTTCTATAAGTGACAAAAATATTGTTAGGACTTCGCTGTAATAATGCAATATGATTTTGTGCCTTATCTAAATGCTGAGATATAAAATAATGTCAGAAATCAAGCTGATATTTTTGATAAATCCTTCAGTCTTCAGGACCTTTGCTGTCAGAAGCAGCCTTTGTGTGAGGTAAAAGCCTTTTTTGTGTGTTTTTAGTCACCTGGAGGCTTTAAAATGTTTACTGTTTGTGTTTCAGCTGCAGGACAAACTGGAGGAAAAAGGAGTGAATGGAGTCAATCTGAAGTGGAGAAAGCTGCCTGATGGAGCAGTCTTCCATAAAGAGGAGAAAAATACTAAGAAGGAAGAAAAGAAGAAAACTGAGCTGTGAAATTCAAAACCAACTTTACTGCCACTTACAGCTTAACAAATTTATCAGAGCCCCATCCAGTGTAAGGTTGCTGATTCTCATTCCCACTGCTTCTCGACAGGGCCATTTACCAAGAGCTACGTCAGAAAACATTCTGTAAAGAAAAACATTTACTGATGTTACTGAACGACGAGGACCCAGTGTTGAGAAAACTGACGGTCGATATCATTAAAAATCACCTGATCGTTCTTTCTTTCTTCCCCCCTTTCTCACCGTCTCTTCTCCCCATTGGTTTTCTTTCTCCCCCTCTCTTTCTTTCATTCTTTCTCCCTGTCCTATCCCCCAGTCATGTCTGTCCCGTTTGTAGCAACCGAAAATAAAATAAATTCATAATTATAATAAAGGTCAATCAAATGGACCAATATGGCAAGGCCATGATGATCCACTTGGTAAAATAAATCCGCTTGGCATCTTTCTTGGCCTTAAGACAATTCTGATGGCTAAAGATCCAAACGGGACAAAAAAAAAAAATCACCTGATCGACACTATGCAGAATCCAGCCCTGTGTGAAGCTGAAGAGGCTGAAAATTACAGGTTATCTGTGGAAACCTCTATCAAGAAGGTGGTGACGCGTGTCAGTTCACCTTGCTGTACTGAAAAAGTTGATGCCATCACTTTTTCAGTACAGCAAGGTACTGGCCTAGACTTAAAAAAATCAAAATCGCTCTTTAATAGAGAAATGGAAAGAGCCAGATGTCATACTGACATTCATGGAATTAGGCCACAAACATACAGATGATGTAATTGTAAAGGTTTTCAAGGAGCATGCCATCACTGTATTGGAAAGTGAACATTTCATCACAAGCTTCTTTCTCTCTGCGGGTCATGCTGTATGGATCGCAGGCAGAAAATACTTGGTTAGTGTTGTGTAAGTCCCTAAAAGTAGATTCTGCTCATCTGGACGTAGCATTTTCAGTTTCAATTTATTTAACATCTAATCGATTCATTTTAAGGGTTTTAGAGTGCTTTGTAATGATGTGCGTCCTGTGACGTGACAGTATTTAGTCGCTTTGAAGCATGCCTATAGCATAGCCCATCAGTGGTGTCAGTTTATGTGTGGGTATATATAATATTTTTATATTGTTAAAAAAGTACATCAATGTAAAAAATTTAAAATGATAAATGTGTAAACTAAAGTCAAAAGCTGTGCGGTTTATGATGTCAGTGTGGCCCCCCGCTCCTTTTAATATTATCAGTTATAGCCAAAACAACGAATAGGAGCAGTACTATATGGTACTATTTGAGGTGCTAGTACTAGGGCTGGGCGATATGACCCAAAATTCATATCTCGATATTTTTTAGCTGGATGGCGATATAAGATATATATCTCGATATTTTTTTAAAGCCATAAGGTAAGAACAAAAAGAGAGTTCTTAGTCAAAGCTGTGTCCCAGATGTCACATGTGCACTTTTATTAACATACAGCATAGATGTACATGAAAAAAACTACTCAAAAATAAATTATAAGCATTTATTAAATAATAATGCTCCATAAATAAAAGAAAACTATGTTGTTTTTGTGCATAACAAAGAGCTCACAATTGTGCAGTCAAAATGTAAACTAAAAGACGCTGAGCATAATAACAAAGACAGATTTCACAGCTGCTCTCTTTCCAAGTTCGTGACTGACAGCCTGGAGTTTGAAATCCGCTTCATAACCGTGTCTCTTAACAGGTGCCATTTATGGTCCTTATACACACACAATACGGTAATATTACGTTGAAGCACAGTACGTATCACTCTACGAGGCTCCTCGGTCGGTAGCCGTAATGCTCCGACAATCCATCAAGCCGGTGCAGCTCCATAGCTTACCAAAGTCGTACTAAAACATTTTTTGACAGATTGCTGAGCGCCGTGTTCCACATAAAATTGGTTCGCGGTCATCAAGCACAACCAGAATTCATACATAAGGCGCACTGTTGATTTTTGAGAAAATGAAAGGATTTCAGGCCGTGCATGGCGTTAGCGTGGCTAGCTCGTTAACACGTTGACGCCGTCCAGCCCCATGCACGGGGCGATGCGCAGTAACTCGTTAATGGAGATTTGCTGTGTCCATCTTGTCGTTGCCTGCAGGTGAAGTGATGGGGAGGAGGGGGAGTTGTGTTCAGTGAAGGAGAGGCCAGGCCGAGTAACGTTGCGTAAAGACAAAAGCGGACAAAAGAGGCAAACTTGTGGCTCCACAACTATAATTATAACGTAACATAGACTATATTGATATAAACGATATTGTCACATCTTATACCTCGTATAAAAATATATCGATATTTAAAAAAAAAACCTCGATATATCGCCCAGCCCTAGCTAGTACCCTTTTTCCCCCCCAGAAGACAGTGCAACAGATCTTTGGCTGATCAGTTTTTGAGACAGCGCCAGATACCAATAAAATCCTAGATGCCAATACCCATCTTTGAAAGATACGTTCAACTTTCTAATATTTATTCTTTTCTCGGAGCCTGGTCAAATATTGACTTTATGTTTGATGTCAATCATTTTAAGATGCTGTATTTAAACCAAACTAGATAGCTGGCAGAGTTCCCTTTGTAAACGTAATGAAACTTTGGTATCCTCAAATGTGCACATGCCAAATATTTAACGGATACGTTAAACATGGCAGAAATAATCGTGTTTGTGTACAACATTGTAAAATTGCAGTGCTTTTCAGCTAAAATGTCAAAAATTAACCGTAACCAAAACGATGAAGGTGATGATGTGACTTTTTAGATTTTTAAATAAAACACTGTAAAAAATTCCTTTGTTTAATTCTGAAGCCCTTTATAGTAGTGATGGGATTTCCGGCTCTTTTTAGAGAAATGGCTCTTTAGGATCGCCTCACTAAAAAGACCCGGCTCTTTCGGCTCCGAACCGGCTCTTCAAGTTGTTTTGTTGCTTTAATTAATTTATTATTAACAATAATATAAAATTATGCACAAAAGGAATTACTAACGTAAAAAAAAAAAGTGGTTTTATTTATATATGTTTATATATAAATATATGCGGTGGCCCCTAGACACAAAACACGTACAAACTCGAAAAAGCACATACAAACTCCAAAACACATTTCTAGCATGAACTGAACTTCCAAAACAGAGCTACCTAGATCACTTAAATTACACAATTCAAAGCATGAAAGCATATGTGTATTGTTTGTGTATTTATACACAAGCATTCATATATAGTCAAATAATTTTAAAAAAGAGAAAAGTTCATTACCTGTTATTACCACACACCAAATCCGGTCGTTGGTACTTGCTGGCTTGTGTAGCCACTAGGTAACAAAAGCTCAACACTGTGCCTAGCATCCTGGAGCACTTCTGTTGTGTTTTGTACGTGTTTTGAGTTTTTATGTGCTTCTGAGTTTGCACGTGTTTTGGAGTTTGCACGTGCTTTGGAGTTTTTACCTGTTTTTACCTGTTTTGGAGTTTTTACCTGTTTTGGAGTTTTTACCTGTTTTGGAGTTTTTACCTGTTTTTACCTGTTTTGGAGTTTGTACGTGTTTTTACCTGTTTTGGAGTTTTTACCTGTTTTTACCTGTTTTGGAGTTTTTACCTGTTTTTACCTGTTTTGGAGTTTGTACGTGTTTTTGCGTGCTTTGGAGTTTTTACCCGTTTTTACGTGTTTTGGAGTTTTTACCCGTTTTTACGTATTTTTACCTGTTTTGGAGTTTGTACCTGTTTTTACTTGTTTTGGAGTTTTTACGTGTTTTTACTTGTTTATACCTGTTTTGGAGTTTGTATGTGTTATGGAGTTTTTACCTGTGTTTACGTGTTTTGGAGTTTTTACCTGTTTTTACGTGTTTTGGAGTTTGTACGTACTTCAGGGTTTGTACATGCTTCAGAGTTTGTACGTGATTTGAAGTTTGTATGTGCTTTGTCTGTAGGGGCCACCGTAAATATACTTTTATTTATTCACTCCACATAAAATGTAATAAATAAATCATATAATACAAAAACCAACTATTCACATTTCAACTTTTAACTATTTAAATTTTCAGCTTTTTCCTTTTACAAATTTAAAGTGAAACAACACAAAACACTGCAAACCACAACACAATTAAATACAAATTATAATATGAAAACAAAAAGAACATGCATATCCTCTGTCATATGGGCCTGCATGAATAAACTTTCTGAATCCTTTATCATCCACAACTGAAAATAGTTGTGGATGATTACTATACCTTTCTAATGTGACGTTTTGTCCCTGGCTCTCTTTCTCTCTCTCTCCCTCCCGCTTTGTTCCTGTGCTACTGAGTGCAACTACCGCCCCCCGCCTTCCCAGCGTAAAGTAAAAAGGCTCGCATGCGGAGTGAAGCGGAAAAAAAGTGCGAGAGAGAGGGTGAGAGAAAGAAAAAGAAAACCCCAACGGCTCGCGATAAGGAGCCGGCTCGCGTCGTTCACGCCAAAGACCTGGCTCTTAGTTCGCGACCGACCCGTCACTACTTTATACCTTTATTAGTTTTATTATATCAACCTCTAAAAAAAATTCCTAATTTGTTTAATTTATAAATAAAATAATGGTTTTATGTGTGTTGATTTTTGTTCTAGTAGGAAGTCTAATACCCAAATAAATTAAATAAAAATAACCCCCCACACAAATAGCCACCATAAAGGAAGCCAGTACTGAAATGCCAGTTTTCATGACACAGCAAATTTTGTTACTCGATGGTTTTACCACAGAAACGTATTTTCTTTTAAACTACTGCCACAAAACTTTAATGGAATTAAGAACAACAAAAAAAATTTCCTCTCTGATTCTAAGACATGTTGGGTTCACGTCAATGGACTAGAAGTCTACTTTAGATACCATCTAAATCATCGATTGGTGGATTTGTTTTTTGGTTTTCTGTTTATTTATTTTTTTATTTGCTTTGTTTAGAGGAAAAGGGGCCATAAGTCCTATTAACCTGTAACAACTGTGATACTTGCTTCTAATAAAAGATATTTGAAAAAAATAAATAAATAAATTATATATATATATATATATATATATATATATATATATATATATATATATATATAATGTGTGTGCCCAGATTTTCTTCAACAAACATTTCTTAATTTCAGAAACTGTGTCATCTGTATACAGAACGCGTGCCTTTTTAAAAGCACGCCTGACAAGTTCTTCCACACAGACTTCAACTGAAAGCTGCTTCTGAGCTTTGATTTCAGAAGACTCTGGCTCAAGTTTCTGTGTGGACGCTACAAAGTGTTCCTTGAAGATGGAGATGAAAAGTTTGTCAACTGTTGGCTCTCTTACTTCCAATAGACTTAAGGTGTGTTTTGGGTTGGAGAGCGCTTCCTTGTAAAAGTCTTTGAAAATGATCTTTGCAAGATCTTGTAGGGCCTTTGGTGATAAAGTCAAATCTGCTGTTTTTACTTCAGAGCAGATTTGATCTAAAAGGCCACGCTTATGAGCCCCTTTCTCTCTGCTTCACCTCGAGGTGACGCAGAGGGTTTCTGCTCCTCAGAAGCCACGGCTGCTTTTTCAGCCTCTGAGGCTTCTGTGTTTGCCATTTGTGAAGGTTCCACAGACAGCGAGGACTCCAGATCTTTCTCTGGTTGTTCTGTCTGTGAGACCTGCTGATTTTCCTGCTGGCTGTCTGACTGGGTGCACGTGCAGTGTGCAAATCTCCCTAACAACACCTGGATCAGTTCTTTTATGAAGCCTTCTCTGGCTCCGTGATCTGACTCCGGGGTGAGAGAGGAAGCAATCGAGCCGATGCGCCCCTCCAGTTCTCTGAAGAGGCTGTGGATGCATCGCTCTTGTGGGATACAGTTTTTCAGCAGTACTGCTGTGGCAGAGTCCGCGCAGAGCTGCACCATCTGAGCAGCCATGTGACACATTAGCTGGACAGTGCAGTCATCTGGGCGACCAGCCAGCATGGATCGCACCCGCGACATGTTTAGTTGATCAAAAAAGCCATCTATGAGGGGACCCACAGTGGCTGCGTTAATATTGTCCGAATACATTTTAATGTTTTAAGCTGCAGCAGAGTGAACGACTGTGTCTGTTCTTGTGCTTTCTCCAAACTTGAGGTGACACAGAAGGTTTCTGTTCCTCGGCGGTCACAGCTTCTTCAGACTGTGTGTGATGTTTTCTCTTTTCGGGGATTTCTTGTTCCACAGACTGGCCCCTGAGCTTAAAACTTATATCCTTTTGTTTTTTGTAAAGACCTCATTCCAATCCATTTTATTAAATGAAGTTATTTCTATTAATTTTGTGCTTAATGTTTTGGCTGCTGAAACAGGAAAGTGTATCTCATGTATTCTGTTGACGGTTTGTTCCACTTGTGCGCACCTCTGTATGTATGTTTTCTTGTAAATGTACGACTTTGTATGGATGAAATCTCACTAATAAATATCACAACAGGATGTTCTCGGCATTTTCTACCTAAACAGTTTGGATTGAATGACAACTACTCAACACACGTTCAGTCAAAGCTGTATACACACACACACACACACACACACACGCACACACACACACACACACACACACACACACACATTTGTCCAACAGACAGTGAAAACAAGCAGAAATCAGAGTGTGATTTTTCTTTTAGAATTTTATTAGATTTTCTGATTTTTGTTCAATAATTTAGTGTTCTAGTCAGTAATTTACTGACTAGAAACAAGACCCCAATAATCGGACAATTCCCTCTGAGCAAGCACTTGGCGACAGTGGGGAAGAAAAACTCCCTTTTAACGGGGAGAAACTTCCGGCAGAACCAGGCTCAGTGAGGGACGGTCATCTGCCGCAACCGGTCCAGGGGTGTTTAAAATGACTCGATTGGATGTTAAATAAATTGGCTTGTTTGAATTGTTTGTTGTTAGCCAATTTAAGAGTCACTTTGATGCCAGCTAGTCAATGTCAAATTGTTGTTTTTAAAGGGGAAACACCCGCGACTCTCTGCGGGTGATGGCTAACCTCCGACCTATTAATGAGAAGAACCTTCTGATGCGACCTGCTGGCGCCGCTGCCGACATCAGATGTTCTTTAAAGGTTTCGATGATTCTTTGCTCACCTACTTCATGGTCGAGATGAAAGAGAATCGTGACACACTCGGGGTCCTTATACTCTTTAAGGAGAGATTTGTAAATGACCTTGTGTAAGGTTCTGAAGGACTTTGAGGAGGGCTGAAAATCGATATGTTGGACATCAGCCCAGATTTTCTTCAACAAACGGTTTGTAATTTCAGAAACTGTGTCATCTGTATACAGAACGCGTGCCTTTTTAAAAGCACGCCTGACAAGTTCTTCCACACAGACTTCAACTGAAAGCTGCTTCTGAGCTTTGATTTCAGAAGACTCTGGCTCAAGTTTCTGTGTGGATGCTACAAAGTGTTTCTTGAAGATGGAGATGAAAAGTTTGTCAACTGTTGGCTCTCCTAATTTCAATAGAGTTAAGGTGTGCTTTGGGTTGGAGAGCGCTTCCTTGCAAAAGTCTTTGAAAATGACCTTTGCAAGATCTTGTAGGGCCTTTGGTGATAAAGTCAAATCTGCTGTTTTTATTTCAGAGCAGATTTGATCTAAAAGGCGCTGGTGGAGGGAGTCTGATGGGCAGGCTGTGGATTTTTTTGCAGCCTGGGAAAGGACAGCCTGAAGGACCGCGCTTATGAGCCCTTTTCTCTCTGCTTCACCTCGAGGTGACGCAGAGGGTTTCTGCTCCTCAGAAGCCACGGCTGCTTTTTCAGCCTCTGAGGCTTCTGTGTTTGCCATTTGTGAAGGTTCCACAGACAGTGAGGACTCCAGATTTTTCTCTGGTTGTTCTGTCTGTGGGACCTGCTGATTGTCCTGCTGGCTGCCTGACTGGGTGCACGTGCAGTGTGCAAATCTCCCTAACAACACCTGGATCAGTTCTTTTATGAAGCCTTCTCTGGCTCCGTGATCTGACTCCGGGCAGAGCTGCACCATCTGAGCAGCCATGTGAGACATTAGCTGGACAGTGCAGTCATCTGGGCGACCAACCAGCATGGATCGCACCTGCGACATGTTTAGGTTATCAAAAAAGCCATCTACGAGGGTACCCACAGTGGCTGCGTTAATGTCATCTGAATACATTTTCGTGTTAGTGTTTTCTCTTACTTCGTGTGTCTGGTTCCGATGCATGGACTCAACTGAATGACAGTACCTGTAGCAGCACCCCTATTTATGGGTTCTCGAGGTCTTTGTAATGATGTGCGTCCTGTGACGTGACAGTATTTAGTTGCTTTGAAGTATGCCTATAAGCCCCGCCCACTTCTAAAAAGAATGCCTAGCAACAGCGTCACACAAACGCACCGGCGCTAGCCGCGTGGATGTGAAACGCGGGGAGAGATCACGTGGAGCCTGCACGTCCACTGCTGTCACCGACACGGAATACTTTTAAAACCCTTCCGTTATAGTTTGTGCTGTCACCAGGCTGTCCGTGATGGCGGGTAAGCGACGGGAACGTAAATGTGCGTGTAGCTTCACTCGGCTAGCAGAGTGGTCACGTTAAAGCGAGCTATACGTGAAAGTTTTCAGCCGTGTGGATTTTTAAAATACTTTGTCATTTCTGTCATTCAGCGCAGCTGTTCAGCTCTTTGAAATGCAGATGAAAATAACGCGTTTTTCTCACGGTGGAGCTCACGTTTTTTTAAGCACAGCACCGGAAATGACTTCAGATACCCACGTGTGCCACTACATATATATTATTTATATGATTTGTTTCTGGTTTGTGAATTGAACTTAAGATCAGATGTGATGGAGTTGGAGATGGAGACACTTGTCGAAACCGGAAATGCTGAGACTCTCAAAGCCCTGTACGTATTTCCTGATATATTCTCTTATCTGCAGGTATCTAAAAAAGGCTCTCCCTTGAGCTTCAAAGTCTCTGTGCTGCTGCAACATGTTTTGCATTTAGATGGTACTGTAAGGTTGAAGTGCTTCGGTGGTGATAGTTTTGGAATATGTATCATTTGCGTCAGTTGGATTTGGTGACTGTACTGCAGAAGCTAAATGCCATACCAAATGTTCTTTTCCAGTATTACTGCTTAGTACTGCTTGACTACTAAAAAGAGACAAATGAGATGTTTTTGTACATTAACAGCTAAAAGTTGTCATTTTTCATAAATAAAATGGAAATGCGTATTTCATGTCTCAATGCGTTGCTTTGTGGTTTGTTTGTTTCCAAAAAATGAAGAAAAAAAGCAAGAAAACAGAGTTAATGGGGGAATAATGATCAGGGGTGAAGAACACAAGACTTGTATGTTCGCGGATGATGTTCTTCTTTTTATTACAAATCCTGAATCTAGTTTGTTCCAATTGATGACCTTACTAAAAGCCTACAATCACTACTCTGGCTATAAACTAAATATTCAAAAAACTCAATCCCTTACGTTCAATTATACACCTCGACCGGAAACTGTAAAGAAATTCAGCTTCAAATGGGACTCTACCACAATAAAATACTTGGGAGTAAACCTAACGAAAGACATGTCTCAACAAAGAGATCAAATCTGACCTAACTCGGTGGTCTCTCCTCCCATTGGATATGAGTAATAGAATAGAAATAATTAAAATGAACGTTCTGCCTCGAATCCTCTATCTCTTCCAGTCACTACCCCTGGAGATACCCCAAAAACAATTTGACGAGTGGGACGGATGGATCTCACGGTTCATCTGGAACGGCAGACGACCGAGGGTCCAGTACAAAACGCTGCAACTAAAAAAAGAGAAGGGAGGGAGAGCTTTGCCGTGCTTACAAGATTACTACTACGCCGCACAACTGAAGCCCCTGGTAAACTGGTGCTCCCCAAACTATGAAGCTAAATGGAAAAATATGGAAATTACACAATTAGACTTCCCACTACAGTCACTTTTAGGAAATAAGAACCAAGCTGAAAAATTTTATAAAGATTTGAACCATTTGACCCGGTTCACCCTGAAACTATGGTTCAGGGTAGTGGGGAAACTACAAATAGAAAAACAGGATAGCTTATGACCCGGAGTTTGTGCCTGCCAGGCTGGATGGGACCTTTAAACAGTGGTCTCTGAGAGGAATTACTTCTTTTTGTTCACTAGCAACAAATGGGGGATTCCAAAGCTATGAAACCATCTCAGATACATACGGACTGGCAAAGCATGACTTCTTTAGATACTTGCAGGTTAGAGACTATTACAACAAGACGTTACTAATCAGAGATGAAAACGAATACGACCTAATTCATATCTTCCAAGAGGCATACAAGAGAAAGGACTCTAAAAAGATGGTCTCAAAAATATACGGTAGTATACAAGCCTCTAAAAATCACTCTACGGTGTACATTAAGCAGAAATGGGAGAGGGAATCAGGCTCACTAATTTCAGAGGACAGCTGGTGGGGAATATGTGAGTCTCAGGCTACCACTGCAAATTCAAGGTCCTTAAGAGAGTTTGGTTGGAAGAATGTAGTGAGATTCTTTATCACTCCTAAACTCACAGCTCGGCAAACAGGCTCACAGAGCCAGGGCCTATGTTGGAGAGGTTGTGGAACCCCCATGGCAAACCATTTTCATGTCTTCTGGGCCTGCCCAAGGATCCAGCCATATTGGGGGGAGGTGGCCCTTGAGATATACAAAATAATTGGGATTAAAATAGTCTATTCATTTGATACGTTGTATCTTGGCAAATTGCCTACGGCACTCCCACATAAAGATAATTATTTATTGAAAATACTTTTGGCTGGCTGCAGGAAGGCCATAACCCGAAGATGGCAAAAGGCAGACCCTCCAACTAGGGCCCAATGGCGTGGGGTAGTGGAAGAAATTTTTGGAATGGAAAGACTTACCTTTGCCCTTAGACTCGAGCTTGAGAAATTTAAGAAGCTCTGGGAAAAATGGGTTGTGTACTCCCTTTGTACTGAATAACTGAATATTACCATGATGTAAGAAGATGCTATTACTGGAATTGTGTATGTCTCCTATGCTGACCGTAAGTTTTGTATTCTCATACTGTAAACTGACAAATAAAAAGTTATAAAAAAAAACAAAACAGAGTTAATGGGAAAAAAAGGTCTTTTATTTCCTTAAAAAAACATATTCACATTCAACAGCATATTTGGTCAGGTCTTGTTACAGGTTTAGTCAGTGAAAAGTTCAGACAGATACATTTGAAATCTGAAAATACACTGACATTAATGGCCTAAACTACTCCATGTGCTGACAGCACCCCAGCAGCACTTTATGATAGTGACTGAAGTCATTTATAAGGCAAAAACTAATCATGAAAAAAAGTGCTTTGTATTTAAGTCACCACTTATGTACGGACTCAAAAACTTCCCTGTAGCCTCTCGCATGTATGGTTTAATAAATACTGCAGCCAGTTTGAACCTTATTTATCTTAAAGGTTGTCATGCATTTGCTTAAATGTAGGAAATCTTGACTACATTGACTACATGCTTTTTATTTGTTTTTGTTTCTAATGTCTCTGTAAAGCACTTTGAATCACCTCATTGTTGAATTGTGCTATACAAATAAACTTGCCTTGCCTTGCCAACAGTAGTTTCCTGATGGTCACATCGGAAAAAGAGAGCCGGAATAAATACAAAATGCAGATTTTAAATAATGAGCTTATTTACTAAGAGGAACAACATCCTTCCTGGAAATGTATGAAAAACGCTCCATCCCAAGTAACTGCCCCTCAAACCAGTTACTATGTTTGAGGGGCAGTTACTTTTTCACATAGCCCCATCCACAAGCTGCATCCATAAACTCTGCATGTTTACAGAAAGAGAAGGATATCTGCTAAAGCACAAATATCTGGAATAGCCTCAGCCACCCCGTATATATGTCAGTACAGTAAAGTTGCACATTTTGATTTGGAAGTCTGTAGTGGATTGACTTGCTTTTTGAACAGCCTCGTGTGGCCATTAGAGGAACTGCAGTTTCTGGGTGCCAGCTTTATTTTGTAACTATTGATGCTTTGTCTTGTCTGGCTTTTTATGTATTAAACAAATACAATATCTCATATAAAATGGTGTGTTCCAGACTGAGAATCAGCCTGAGGATTGTTCTTTAGATATTTGGAAATCTGGAACACTTAGAAATACATTTATTAGTTTTTACATACAAATGTTACAGTATAAATGGATAAAAAGGGGATATAAAGCTGGAATGTGTCAGGGCTATGAGCTTTCACTCAGAGAGGAAGCCACAAGTACATTGTAGAAAACTCAACAGGAATGTACAGCATACACAAAAAAAAGTCAGGTTCCACCCATGGAACCTTTTGGATGTTTCAAACTTCATACTGTACCATGCTTCACTTCTGGGGGATGATGGTGAAATTGAAGCCATGCTCCTAATCAATCATGAGCTTCTTGAGGGAGTTGAGATAGGCTGGGATGAGGGAGCTGACTGACTCCTCGTCATCGTTGAGGATCTTCTCTCCTCTGCCTTCCGAGCCCACTGAACTGGGTGACCGGACTCGGCCTGGGAGTGCTGTAACCCTGTTAGAACAGACACAGGCCTTAGAGTCAGAACAAGTACTTAGTAGAAGAGGCTAACATGGAGTTATTATTTAATAAACCGCGTAATACACCTGATAATATACTGTTCCAGAGAATACTTACGGAGGAGTATCCCTTGCCGAAGCTTCCTCTGTTCTTGGTCCTAATCTTGGTGAGCGCTGATTCAGCAATGTCCGCCCTCTCTTCGGCATCATCCAGCTCGTGCACGGTCTTCCTGTACTTTGCCAGGTTCATGTTAGCTTGTTCCTCCTGAAGTGACAGCAGTGTGAGTTAAAGCCCACAAACACCATGCTTGGAAACGTGTTCAGAGTAAGAGGATGAGGTGATGTACGGCCTCCTCTACTTGTCTCTTGTAGGCCTTCATCTTGTTTTGCAGCCTCTCCACCAGCTCCTGCATCCTCTGCTGGTTCTTCTGGTCCTCCTCCGACTGGAACAGCAGTTCCTTCAGCCGACGCTCGTTCTTCCGCAGCGTCTTCACTGTCTCAGCGTGCCGCTTTTGTTCAGAGTCCAGCTCCAGCTCCAGCTCCTTCACCTGCATGCAAAGAGTATCTACTATTGTGTGCAGGAAGGCGTCATATTTATCCACTGAGTGTTTAGTGAAGACACACTCTGTTACAATTTGCTGTTTGTCAAAAGTTCCATAAAAGCAGAAATGTGCTGCAGGCCAGACAACTTTGGTTGTCTGGCCTGCAGCACAAAGTTATGAGCTGTATGTTACATTGAGTATAACATACAGCTCATAACTTTGTTTTGTCATATTTCTGCATATGCCAGTGTGCTACATGCAAAGGCATGTGCAAATGGCTAGCCACTAGCATGTAAATATAAATCCTTAATCCTATAATTAGTTTTTATATCATCTTATTATATTGACATGTGACATGTGACACATTAGCTGGACAGTGCAGTCATCTGGGCGACCAACCAGCATGGATCGCACCTGCGACATGTTTAGTTGATCAAAAAAGCCATCTATGAGGGTACCCACAGTGGCTGTGTTAATGTCATCTGAATACATTTTAGTGTTTTCTCTTACCTCGTGTGTCTGGTTCCGATGCATGGACTCAACTGAATGATAGTGCCTGGTAGCAGCACCCCTATTTAAGGGTTTTAGAGTGCTTTGTAATGATGTGCGTCCTGTGACGTGACAATATTTAGTCGCTTTGAAGCATGCCTATAGCATAGCCCATCAGTGGTGTCAGTTTATGTGTGGGTATATATAATATTTTTATATTGTTAAAAAAGTACATCAATGTAAAAAATTTAAAATGATAAATGTGTAAACTAAAGTCAAAAGCTGTGCGGTTTATGATGTCAGTGTGGCCCCCCGCTCCTTTTAATATTATCAGTTATAGCCAAAACAACGAATAGGAGCAGTACTATATGGTACTATTTGAGGTGCTAGTACTAGGGCTGGGCGATATGACCCAAAATTCATATCTCGATATTTTTTAGCTGGATGGCGATATAAGATATATATCTCGATATTTTTTTAAAGCCATAAGGTAAGAACAAAAAGAGAGTTCTTAGTCAAAGCTGTGTCCCAGATGTCACATGTGCACTTGTATTAACATACAGCATAGATGTACATGAAAAAAACTACTCAAAAATAAATTATGAGCATTTATTTATTTATTTATTTATTTATTTATTTTTTCCTGTCCCGTTTGGCTCTTTTGCATCAGAATTGTTGTCTAAAGGCAAAGAAAGATGCCCAACGGATTTACTTTACCAAATTGACCATCCCAGCCTTGCCGTAATGGTCCATTTGATTCACCTTTTATTGTTTATTTTATTTTCACTTGCTGAATACGGGACAGACTTGACTGGGGGAAAGAAGGGGAGAAAGAAAGAGGGAAAGAGAAACAGCTGAGAAGAGGGACGGGGGAGAAGGGCAAAAGACAAAAACCAACAGAACGGGCAGAGAAAAAAAAAAAGCATATATCAATCACCTGGATCACCTGCTGAGAAAGAAAAAAGAAAACAAGCAGAAGAGAACAAGAGTAATAGAATAAACAGCATCACAATGATATATGGGAATATGACAGTAAATATTAAATATTAAACATTATTGTGCAGCACATAAGATCAACAGAACACAGTGTGCTTTGAGGTAGGAGCCAAAAAGGGTGTAGTTTGTGGGTGTGATCACCCGTGTGTACACCTGTGAGCATGGACACGCTTGTTTTTTGTTTTTTAAAAGGTTCCTTCATGTAATAATCTGCTAGAGGGTGTGGGGGGGCCACAGCCCCGTCCTCCAGGGCATGAAGCAGGTATGGAGGAGATCAAAACTCCAGACATCCAGAGGCCCCCAGAACACAAGAGACCAAGGAAGACCAACAGAGGGGCAGCCGCGCCACTGTCCCAGAAAGAGCTGAGGAGAGTCCCAGATGAGGGCTCACTCAGCAGCCGCGGAGCAGAAGCCAGGGGGAGTTGCAGTGACGCACTCGTGAGCTCCGCCGGCAGCCAGCCGTGGCTGAGTGACCGAGCCCCAGGCCGAGAGGCCGGGGGCACCCCACCTCCGAAGTGGCCCGAGCGAGCCCCAGGCTCCAGGCCCCGATAAGCGGCCGCCAAGGAGTGAGCCGGTGTGTACCTGGACGCCCATCCCCGGACACAAAGAACCACCAACGCACCGATGTCTGAGGGCGTCTGCCACTGGCAGGGGAAGTGGTGGTAGGGGGAGATAGGCCTCCAAACCTTGGAGGGCCTGAGATGTCCCCAGAGAGGTGGCGCCTGACACCCAACCTGACATATAGACACAGACATACAGGCACACACAGACACAAACATCCATTCCCACCCTCATGCTCTCATATGCACTTACTCCACACTCAACCAACGTGGAGACAGACATAAAGAGACGCTGTACACACGATCACACTCCCCAATCGTACTCTACAAACCGGGTCTAGGTACCCTTGCCCCTGGAGGGGGGAACTGCACCCAGACCCAGGTGGTGTTACCCTTTTCCCTGCGGTGGGAGGAGGCAGACCGCCCCGACTCCGCAGCAGCAGGAAGGCCCCACACTCCAGACCAGATATGAGCATTTATTAAATAATAATGCTCCATAAATAAAAGAAAACGATGTTGTTCTTGTGCATAACAAAGAGCTCACAATTGTGCAGTCAAAATGTAAACTAAAAGACGCTGAGCATAATAACAAAGACAGATTTCACAGCTGCTCTCTTTCCAAGTTCGTGACTGACAGCCTGGAGTTTGAAATCCGCTTCATAACCGTGTCTCTTAACAGGTGCCATTTATGGTCCTTATACACACACAATACGGTAATATTACGTTGAAGCACAGTACGTATCACTCCGCGAGGCTCCTCGGTAGCAGTGTTGCCAACGTAGCGACTTTGTCGCTATATTTAGCGAGTTTTCAGACTCCCTAGCGACAAATCTGGCGACTTTTTCTGGTATTATTGGAGACTTGTTTATGATGACTTTTTGACGTGAAAACGCGTATCGCTCTAGATCTCACCCTGGGTCAACACACCTGAATCACATGATTAGTTCGTTACCAGGCCTCTGGAGAACTTCAAGACGTGTTGAGAAGGTAATTTATCCATTTAAATCAGCTGTGGTGCATCAAGGACACATCTAAAACCTGCAGGAAACCAGCCCTCTTGGACTGGGATTGGGGACCCCTGCTGTAGCTCAAACAGCATATGAAGCATTTAAATTCAGACCAACCTTATAAGCGTATAACACCGATGGGGAACAATGTGTTCTGCAGAATACTCTTGATACTTTAAGAGCAATTTGCCAATAATACAGATTCATGTGTAGTAAGGTGGTTTCATTGCTACTTTTATTAAAGGAGTGCTTCTAAAAATTGAGGTGGTCATCTCCGCTTGCATTTCTGTAAAAGCCACAGCATGCCACCTTGGGTAAGAATATGTATTCTTAACATTTTGCTGTCACAGTTTAGCTGTTTTCATTTCCACTGACACATCAGCTCCTAAGACCACAATACTACTACCAAAGTACTACAAGGATCCGGAAACAAGGACAGAGGGGGGATATAAAATATACCAAATGTTTCTTGAATTGTTAGCACAAGTGTATATGTGTATGTATCTAGTCGAGTTTATATGCAGTAGTGCTCACTTGTTTTCTTTCATTTTATTACTTAACTGTATTTCATGTAAGTCATTGATATTAAATATTGATTTTACAGAGGGGTGGTAAGAGTTTGGTTTGAGATTTTCCTGTTAATATTTGGATATTTTTCTTGCATTAACAATTTTTTGATTAGAAAAGCAGAATAAAATGTGCAAATTAGCTTCATTTATAGTTTGTTATACTCCTTCCCTCTAATACAAATATTTCATTTCTAACTCTGAGTGTAAGTGCATAATTTAATAATAAGTGTTTCTGCTCACAAATGTCCACGAGCACAGACATGCACGCAAAAACTGCGTGACTCCTCGCTGGCTGTAACTCACCGCGCGTGTTCACCTGGAACGTCCTCTAAGAAGACGTGTGACCATTCTGATAGCCGTCTGTGTCTGCAGGTGAATGAGTGAAGCTACATAAACAGTTAAATTAGCATAGCTTACCAGCCGTAAACCCGACAACAACACAGTGGGTGAGGGTCGGAGGGGGGGTCGCTTGACATTCTAACTTTAAAGGAAGGATTTTAACAGTATTTGCTGTGGGTTAAAGCAGTGGACCAGCAGGCTACATGTTTGAATCCAAACAAGTTTCACTCAATCCCAACAACTGAGGATCGCCATTGTATAGCGGTCGCTAGGGTAACGTCACGTCGCCGTCATATCGGATGTGGGCGGGGCTTAGCGCTAGAATCCCTTTGATCCTTTCATGTCTTGTGTGACATCACCTTGGTAAAAGTCTATAAATAGAACCATTTGCACAGGGTTAGTCACAAGGTAAGTTTAGTAAGAGGGAGTAAGAGGCATTAATGTCTGAGACACAAACTCAGCAACTTACACAAAATTCAGAATCAAGTCCAGATTGTAAAAAAGTTATATCATTTGAAAATATGAATTCTGCCATTGAAACAACCGATGCGATTCAAAGCTGCGCCACTGAAGACGACTCTGAATGTAGTGTCGTCCCTGGCGTAAACATTTTACGGAGCGACGAGGGGAAATCGAAGCACTGTGTGTGCTGCCCTCAGTCATGCAACCAGCAACAGAATCCGGGGGATCCAGAGTCAGTTGATCTCCAGGAACCTCCGGTGTCAGAAGAACAGCTGCTCGTTAAAGAGCTAATAAATGCTGTTATTACACGTGCCTCCAAAGAGGCAAAGGTGTCGCCATCGGAAATGATTCAGCAGCGCCTCTTCACAGCTCTGTGGGCACAAGTTGAGCAAAAGCCTCTCAAAATCACACACAGGGGGATTAAAAAACTTGAAAAGGGGATTTTTAAAGACATAACAAAGCGGCTGGACATTAGCCCTGATCTCGTGATCATTGCGCTAGCCGTAGGTCAGCCGTACCTAGAGGTGATCATTTCCATATTTGAAGATCACCTCTTCCGTAAAAAAAGCCTACTGGCAAGGTTCTTCTCGTGGTGCGTTAGAGCCGAGGATGACGAGGACGAACAAACTAAAGCCATGTCTGAAACACGTTTAGAAGAATTTAAAAGTAATATATTTCGGATACTGGAGAAAAAATCATCATCTGGCATTAGTGTCAGCGATTATGATGATGATGAAGAAGAACATGTGAGCGCACTCATTGATGCTGTGCTCACACGAGCTGCAAATAAATCGCACTACAGACCTTCTAAAAAACTCCACAGGTATCTGTTAAAACACGTGTTGTCTGACAACAGGATCAAAGATCTGCATATACATGAAAAAAAACTGAAAGATCTGGACAGGGCCATTTACCAAGAGCTACGTCAGAAAACATTCTGTAAAGAAAAACATTTACTGATGTTACTGAACGACGAGGACCCAGTGTTGAGAAAACTGACGGTCGATATCATTAAAAATCACCTGATCGACACTATGCAGAATCCAGCCCTGTGTGAAGCTGAAGAGGCTGAAAATTACAGGTTATCTGTAGAAGCCTGTATCAAGAAGGTGGTGACACGTGTCAATAAAAATGCCAGTTCACCTTCCTCTACTGAAAAAGTTGATGCCATCACCCAACGGCTGTTCATAAAACTCTGGCCTAGACTTAAAAAGATCAAAGTTGATAATGTGATGTTCATCAGTGATATGGTTTACAGCTCTTTAATACAGAAATGGAAAGAGCCAGATGTCATACTGACATTCATGGAATTAGACCATGAATATGCAGATGATATAATTGTAAAGCTTTTCAAGGAGCATGCCATCACTGTATTGGAAAGTGAACATTTCATGACAAGCTTCTTTCTCTGTGCGGGTCATGCTGTATGGATCGCAGGCAGAAAATACTTGGTTACTGTTATGTAAGACCCTAAAAGTAGATTCTGTTCATCTGGACGTAGCATTTTCAGTTTCAATTTATTTAACATCTAATCGAGTCATTTTAAAAACCCTTGACCGGTCGAGGCAGATGGCCGTTCCTCACTGAGCCTGGTTCTGCCGGAGTTTTCTCCCTGTTAAAAGGAAGTTTTTACTCCCCACCGTCGCCTAGTGCTTGCTCAGAGGGAATTGTCAAATTATTGGGGTTTTGTTTTGTGCCATCTAATACACAACTTATCGTATTGGGCACTCTAAATGTATTTTTAATCAATAAAAAGATCCAAAAAAGATTATATTTTGAATTCTGCGTGTTTTCATTGTCACACAAATGTATACATTTTCAGCTTAGACTGAACGTGTTTGTTTGTCATTCCTTTCAAATCAAAGATTTTAGTAGCAACTATTGTATTAAAACATTGCACAGACGTTTTACTCTGATTACACAAACCTTATGTAGGAGTAGGTCACAGATAAGAGGTACTAATTTGTAAATTTGACCTCTGACCTCACAGAGATCAAATGTGACAGGATATTTGTGCTGTAATTTTCAGACTGTAAGGATTATTTGTATGTAAACTATAATTTCATATTAAGAATCCACATCAACACGTTCTCACTCTCAAAGTGTAAAATGTTACACTATAGGTGACAAATCGTCAGTATGTTACGCTTTTGGCCACCCAACATGTCCCTGTGTTACTTGTTCGGAAAAATGAGGAAACATGAGAACCATTTCCAATCAATCTACACGTGTATGTTTATTTTACTGTAATTGCTTTGGAAAACACTATCTAACACGATTAGGTTATGATACGGGTTAGGATTAAGGTTAGGGTTATGGCTGGAATACACAGCTGGAACGTGTATTACACCGGGAGCGTCATTCTATTGGATATCATCCACAATCCGGCGCGTATCAAATGGATGCGGAAGGTTACCTTTCACGTGTCTGTGGGACACCTTGGAGCGCGACTAATGGTCGGTATGTTACACGTCGGGAATGAGAACGGGCTGTCCACATATATTGGTAAGATAAGATAAGATAAAACTTTATTAATCCCTCGGGTGGGTTCCTCGGGGAAATTCGGTTTCCAAAAAAGCACAGCACCGACAGAAGTTACAGAGTTACAGAATATTATATATATATATATTTGGGAGAAGCAACCTGTCACTGAACAGACTCTTCTGGTTGTTAATGGCCGTGTGCAGAGGATGCCCAGCATTGTCCATAATGTCCAGCAGTTTCTTTAGTGTCCTTTTCTCTGCCACTGTCACCAGAGTGTCCAGCTTCATGCCGACCACAGAGCTAGCCTTCCTGATCAGTTTCTCCAGCCTGCATGAGTCCTTCTTTGCTGTGTTGCTCCCACAGCACACCACAGCATAGAAAAGTACTCCAGCAACCACTGACTGGTAAAACATCCTCAGGAGCTTCCTGCAGATGTTAAAAGACCTCAGCCTCCTGAGGAAGTACAGTCGGCTTTGGGCTTTTTTATACAGGTGCTCTGTGTTGCATGACCAGTCCAGTTTGTTGTCCACCCACAGCCCGAGGTACTTGTTGACCACCTCCACCTGTAATCTACTAAATTTTGCCAATACAAACAATAGCAGTAATGAATTCATTCATCAATATAATAATTAATATATATAAATATAAAAACACATTTACAAAAAAAAATTATTCACTGTCTACTTTAGCAGAAGGTTTTTAGCTGAAGATAGTTTAACCAGCTGTTTTGCCAACACCTTCATTTTTATCATTTAGCATCATTTTAGAATATAATACATTACTGTAGATCTCCCTAACAACACCTGGATCAGTTCTTTTATGAAGCCTTCTCTGGCTCCGTGATCTGACTCCGGGGTGAGAGAGGAAGCAATCGAGCCGATGCGCCCCTCCAGTTCTCTGAAGAGGCTGTGGATGCATCGCTCTTGTGGGATACAGTTTTTCAGCAGTACTGCTGTGGCAGAGTCCGCGCAGAGCTGCACCATCTGAGCAGCCATGTGACACATTAGCTGGACAGTGCAGTCATCTGGGCGACCAGCCAGCATGGATCGCACCCGCGACATGTTTAGTTGATCAAAAAAGCCATCTATGAGGGGACCCACAGTGGCTGCGTTAATATTGTCCGAATACATTTTAATGTTTTAAGCTGCAGCAGAGTGAACGACTGTGTCTGTTCTTGTGCTTTCTCCAAACTTGAGGTGACACAGAAGGTTTCTGTTCCTCGGCGGTCACAGCTTCTTCAGACTGTGTGTGATGTTTTCTCTTTTCGGGGATTTCTTGTTCCACAGACTGGCCCCTGAGCTTAAAACTTATATCCTTTTGTTTTTTGTAAAGACCTCATTCCAATCCATTTTATTAAATGAAGTTATTTCTATTAATTTTGTGCTTAATGTTTTGGCTGCTGAAACAGGAAAGTGTATCTCATGTATTCTGTTGACGGTTTGTTCCACTTGTGCGCACCTCTGTATGTATGTTTTCTTGTAAATGTACGACTTTGTATGGATGAAATCTCACTAATAAATATCACAACAGGATGTTCTCGGCATTTTCTACCTAAACAGTTTGGATTGAATGACAACTACTCAACACACGTTCAGTCAAAGCTGTATACACACACACACACACACACACACACACACACACACACACACACACACACACACACACACACACATTTGTCCAACAGACAGTGAAAACAAGCAGAAATCAGAGTGTGATTTTTCTTTTAGAATTTTATTAGATTTTCTGATTTTTGTTCAATAATTTAGAGTGTTCTAGTCAGTAATTTACTGACTAGAAACAAGACCCCAATAATCGGACAATTCCCTCTGAGCAAGCACTTGGCGACAGTGGGGAAGAAAAACTCCCTTTTAACGGGGAGAAACTTCCGGCAGAACCAGGCTCAGTGAGGGACGGTCATCTGCCGCAACCGGTCCAGGGGTGTTTAAAATGACTCGATTGGATGTTAAATAAATTGGCTTGTTTGAATTGTTTGTTGTTAGCCAATTTAAGAGTCACTTTGATGCCAGCTAGTCAATGTCAAATTGTTGTTTTTAAAGGGGAAACACCCGCGACTCTCTGCGGGTGATGGCTAACCTCCGACCTATTAATGAGAAGAACCTTCTGATGCGACCTGCTGGCGCCGCTGCCGACATCAGATGTTCTTTAAAGGTTTCGATGATTCTTTGCTCACCTACTTCATGGTCGAGATGAAAGAGAATCGTGACACACTCGGGGTCCTTATACTCTTTAAGGAGAGATTTGTAAATGACCTTGTGTAAGGTTCTGAAGGACTTTGAGGAGGGCTGAAAATCGATATGTTGGACATCAGCCCAGATTTTCTTCAACAAACGGTTTGTAATTTCAGAAACTGTGTCATCTGTATACAGAACACGTGCCTTTTTGAAAGCACGCCTGACAAGTTCTTCCACACAGACTTCAACTGAAAGCTGCTTCTGAGCTTTGATTTCAGAAGACTCTGGCTCAAGTTTCTGTGTGGATGCTACAAAGTGTTTCTTGAAGATGGAGATGAAAAGTTTGTCAACTGTTGGCTCTCCTAATTTCAATAGAGTTAAGGTGTGTTTTGGGTTGGAGAGCGCTTCCTTGCAAAAGTCTTTGAAAATGACCTTTGCAAGATCTTGTAGGGCCTTTGGTGATAAAGTCAAATCTGCTGTTTTTATTTCAGAGCAGATTTGATCTAAAAGGCGCTGGTGGAGGGAGTCTGATGGGCAGGCTGTGGATTTTTTTGCAGCCTGGGAAAGGACAGCCTGAAGGACCGCGCTTATGAGCCCTTTTCTCTCTGCTTCACCTCGAGGTGACGCAGAGGGTTTCTGCTCCTCAGAAGCCACGGCTGCTTTTTCAGCCTCTGAGGCTTCTGTGTTTGCCATTTGTGAAGGTTCCACAGACAGCGAGGACTCCAGATTTTTCTCTGGTTGTTCTGTCTGTGGGACCTGCTGATTGTCCTGCTGGCTGCCTGACTGGGTGCACGTGCAGTGTGCAAATCTCCCTAACAACACCTGGATCAGTTCTTTTATGAAGCCTTCTCTGGCTCCGTGATCTGACTCCGGGCAGAGCTGCACCATCTGAGCAGCCATGTGAGACATTAGCTGGACAGTGCAGTCATCTGGGCGACCAACCAGCATGGATCGCACCTGCGACATGTTTAGGTTATCAAAAAAGCCATCTACGAGGGTACCCACAGTGGCTGCGTTAATGTCATCTGAATACATTTTCGTGTTAGTGTTTTCTCTTACTTCGTGTGTCTGGTTCCGATGCATGGACTCAACTGAATGACAGTACCTGTAGCAGCACCCCTATTTATGGGTTCTCGAGGTCTTTGTAATGATGTGCGTCCTGTGACGTGACAGTATTTAGTTGCTTTGAAGTATGCCTATAAGCCCCGCCCACTTCTAAAAAGAATGCCTAGCAACAGCGTCACACAAACGCACCGGCGCTAGCCGCGTGGATGTGAAACGCGGGGAGAGATCACGTGGAGCCTGCACGTCCACTGCTGTCACCGACACGGAATACTTTTAAAACCCTTCCGTTATAGTTTGTGCTGTCACCAGGCTGTCCGTGATGGCGGGTAAGCGACGGGAACGTAAATGTGCGTGTAGCTTCACTCGGCTAGCAGAGTGGTCACGTTAAAGCGAGCTATACGTGAAAGTTTTCAGCCGTGTGGATTTTTAAAATACTTTGTCATTTCTGTCATTCAGCGCAGCTGTTCAGCTCTTTGAAATGCAGATGAAAATAACGCGTTTTTCTCACGGTGGAGCTCACGTTTTTTTAAGCACAGCACCGGAAATGACTTCAGATACCCACGTGTGCCACTACATATATATTATTTATATGATTTGTTTCTGGTTTGTGAATTGAACTTAAGATCAGATGTGATGGAGTTGGAGATGGAGACACTTGTCGAAACCGGAAATGCTGAGACTCTCAAAGCCCTGTACGTATTTCCTGATATATTCTCTTATCTGCAGGTATCTAAAAAAGGCTCTCCCTTGAGCTTCAAAGTCTCTGTGCTGCTGCAACATGTTTTGCATTTAGATGGTACTGTAAGGTTGAAGTGCTTCGGTGGTGATAGTTTTGGAATATGTATCATTTGCGTCAGTTGGATTTGGTGACTGTACTGCAGAAGCTAAATGCCATACCAAATGTTCTTTTCCAGTATTACTGCTTAGTACTGCTTGACTACTAAAAAGAGACAAATGAGATGTTTTTGTACATTAACAGCTAAAAGTTGTCATTTTTCATAAATAAAATGGAAATGCGTATTTCATGTCTCAATGCGTTGCTTTGTGGTTTGTTTGTTTCCAAAAAATGAAGAAAAAAAGCAAGAAAACAGAGTTAATGGGGGAATAATGATCAGGGGTGAAGAACACAAGACTTGTATGTTCGCGGATGATGTTCTTCTTTTTATTACAAATCCTGAATCTAGTTTGTTCCAATTGATGACCTTACTAAAAGCCTACAATCACTACTCTGGCTATAAACTAAATATTCAAAAAACTCAATCCCTTACGTTCAATTATACACCTCGACCGGAAACTGTAAAGAAATTCAGCTTCAAATGGGACTCTACCACAATAAAATACTTGGGAGTAAACCTAACGAAAGACATGTCTAGACTCTATGAAATTAATTATTGCCCCCTCAACAAAGAGATCAAATCTGACCTAACTCGGTGGTCTCTCCTCCCATTGGATATGAGTAATAGAATAGAAATAATTAAAATGAACGTTCTGCCTCGAATCCTCTATCTCTTCCAGTCACTACCCCTGGAGATACCCCAAAAACAATTTGACGAGTGGGACGGATGGATCTCACGGTTCATCTGGAACGGCAGACGACCGAGGGTCCAGTACAAAACGCTGCAACTAAAAAAAGAGAAGGGAGGGAGAGCTTTGCCGTGCTTACAAGATTACTACTACGCCGCACAACTGAAGCCCCTGGTAAACTGGTGCTCCCCAAACTATGAAGCTAAATGGAAAAATATGGAAATTACACAATTAGACTTCCCACTACAGTCACTTTTAGGAAATAAGAACCAAGCTGAAAAATTTTATAAAGATTTGAACCATTTGACCCGGTTCACCCTGAAACTATGGTTCAGGGTAGTGGGGAAACTACAAATAGAAAAACAGGATAGCTTATGACCCGGAGTTTGTGCCTGCCAGGCTGGATGGGACCTTTAAACAGTGGTCTCTGAGAGGAATTACTTCTTTTTGTTCACTAGCAACAAATGGGGGATTCCAAAGCTATGAAACCATCTCAGATACATACGGACTGGCAAAGCATGACTTCTTTAGATACTTGCAGGTTAGAGACTATTACAACAAGACGTTACTAATCAGAGATGAAAACGAATACGACCTAATTCATATCTTCCAAGAGGCATACAAGAGAAAGGACTCTAAAAAGATGGTCTCAAAAATATACGGTAGTATACAAGCCTCTAAAAATCACTCTACGGTGTACATTAAGCAGAAATGGGAGAGGGAATCAGGCTCACTAATTTCAGAGGACAGCTGGTGGGGAATATGTGAGTCTCAGGCTACCACTGCAAATTCAAGGTCCTTAAGAGAGTTTGGTTGGAAGAATGTAGTGAGATTCTTTATCACTCCTAAACTCACAGCTCGGCAAACAGGCTCACAGAGCCAGGGCCTATGTTGGAGAGGTTGTGGAACCCCCATGGCAAACCATTTTCATGTCTTCTGGGCCTGCCCAAGGATCCAGCCATATTGGGGGGAGGTGGCCCTTGAGATATACAAAATAATTGGGATTAAAATAGTCTATTCATTTGATACGTTGTATCTTGGCAAATTGCCTACGGCACTCCCACATAAAGATAATTATTTATTGAAAATACTTTTGGCTGGCTGCAGGAAGGCCATAACCCGAAGATGGCAAAAGGCAGACCCTCCAACTAGGGCCCAATGGCGTGGGGTAGTGGAAGAAATTTTTGGAATGGAAAGACTTACCTTTGCCCTTAGACTCGAGCTTGAGAAATTTAAGAAGCTCTGGGAAAAATGGGTTGTGTACTCCCTTTGTACTGAATAACTGAATATTACCATGATGTAAGAAGATGCTATTACTGGAATTGTGTATGTCTCCTATGCTGACCGTAAGTTTTGTATTCTCAGACTGTAAACTGACAAATAAAAAGTTATAAAAAAAAACAAAACAGAGTTAATGGGAAAAAAAGGTCTTTTATTTCCTTAAAAAAACATATTCACATTCAACAGCATATTTGGTCAGGTCTTGTTACAGGTTTAGTCAGTGAAAAGTTCAGACAGATACATTTGAAATCTGAAAATACACTGACATTAATGGCCTAAACTACTCCATGTGCTGACAGCACCCCAGCAGCACTTTATGATAGTGACTGAAGTCATTTATAAGGCAAAAACTAATCATGAAAAAAAGTGCTTTGTATTTAAGTCACCACTTATGTACGGACTCAAAAACTTCCCTGTAGCCTCTCGCATGTATGGTTTAATAAATACTGCAGCCAGTTTGAACCTTATTTATCTTAAAGGTTGTCATGCATTTGCTTAAATGTAGGAAATCTTGACTACATTGACTACATGCTTTTTATTTGTTTTTGTTTCTAATGTCTCTGTAAAGCACTTTGAATCACCTCATTGTTGAATTGTGCTATACAAATAAACTTGCCTTGCCTTGCCAACAGTAGTTTCCTGATGGTCACATCGGAAAAAGAGAGCCGGAATAAATACAAAATGCAGATTTTAAATAATGAGCTTATTTACTAAGAGGAACAACATCCTTCCTGGAAATGTATGAAAAACGCTCCATCCCAAGTAACTGCCCCTCAAACCAGTTACTATGTTTGAGGGGCAGTTACTTTTTCACATAGCCCCATCCACAAGCTGCATCCATAAACTCTGCATGTTTACAGAAAGAGAAGGATATCTGCTAAAGCACAAATATCTGGAATAGCCTCAGCCACCCCTTAATAGACTTAAAAAGATCAAAGTTGATAATGTGATATTCATCAGTGATTGTCAGGGTCCCTGAGCAGTTATGAATTATATTATTATTATTATTATTGTATGTATATTTGGTGTTGCTGTCCTTCTCCCTGTTTGCGTGTGTGTATATGTGTTTCAGTGGGCGCCTTCAGGCCTGGTGGGTGTGGCCCTGCTGATGGTCTGGCCACACCCGAAGCCACACACCTGCTGCTGGTCAGGCCTCGTCGGGGGTGCTACTTAGGAGAGTCTTGGAGCTCCCACCGACGCGGGATCATTGCGTGAGTCTCCACGTTAGTCATCCATTTGAACTGAGTTAGTGTATGTATGCCCGCGGTTATGTGTCCTGACGGCTGCGTCTATTGTGTCCCCAGGAGAAGTGTGGAGCGCCAGACAGCAGCCAGCACGAGGAGTGCTGAGACACGGACTGGTCACGGAGAGACACGACACGGGAGTCAGGGGAAACCACGGGGATTTATTGTTGTTATTTCCACACACTGTAAATAAACGTACTGCTTGTACATAGAGCACCGCGCCTGGGTCCTCCTTCCCCACACCCCCCACGGTTTGCCATGCCAAACCGTGACAGTGATATGGTTTACAGCTCTTTAATACAGAAATGGAACAGAAATTATTCACTGTCTACTTTAGCAGAAGGTTTTTAGCTGAAGATAGTTTAACCAGCTGTTTTGCCAACACCTTCATTTTTATCATTTAGCATCATTTTAGAATATAATACATTACTGTAGATCAGGGGTCCCCAATCCCAGTCCGCGAGGGCCGGTGTCCCTGCAGGTTTCAGATCTCACCCTGGGTCAACACACCTGAATCACATGATTAGTTTGTTACCAGGCCTCTGGAGAACTTCAAGACGTGTTGAGAAGGTAATTTATCCATTTAAATCAGCTGTGGTGGATCAAGGACACATCTAAAACCTGCAGGAAACCAGCCCTCGCGGACTGGGATTGGGGACCCCTGCTGTAGCTCAAACAGCATATGAAGCATTTCAATTCAGACCAACCTTATAACCGTATAACACCGATGGGGAACAATGTGTTCTGCAGAATACTCTTGATACTTTAAGAGCAATTTGCCAATAATACAGATTCATGTGTAGTAAGGTGGTTTCATTGCTACTTTTATTAAAGGAGTGCTTCTAAAAATTGAGGTGGTCATCTCCGCTTGCATTTCTGTAAAAGCCACAGCATGCCACCTTGGATGAGAATATGCATTCTTAACATTTTGCTGTCACAGTTTAGCTGTTTTCATTTCCACTGACACATCAGCTCCTAAGACCACAATACTACTACCAAAGTACTACAAGGATCCGGAAAAAAGGACAGAGGGGGGATATAAAATATACCAAATGTTTCTTGAATTGTTAGCACAAGTGTATATGTGTATGTATCTAGTCGGGTTTATATGCAGTAGTGCTCACTTGTTTTCTTTCATTTTATTACTTAACTGTATTTCATGTAAGTCATTGATATTAAATATTGACTTTACAGAGGGGTGGTAAGAGTTTGGTTTGAGATTTTCCTGTTAATATTTGGATATTTTTCTTGCATTAACAATTTTTTGATTAGAAAAGCAGAATAAAATGTGCAAATTAGCTTCATTTATAGTTTGTTATACTCCTTCCCTCTAATACAAATATTTCATTTCTAACTCTGAGTGTAAGTGCATAATTTAATAATAAGTGTTTCTGCTCACAAATGTCCACGAGCACAGACATGCACGCAAAAACTGCGTGACTCCTCGCTGGCTGTAACTCACCGCGCGTGTTCACCTGGAACGTCCTCTAAGAAGACGTGTGACCATTCTGATAGCCGTCTGTGTCTGCAGGTGAATGAGTGAAGCTACATAAACAGTTAAATTAGCATAGCTTACCAGCCGTAAACCCGACAACAACACAGTGGGTGAGGGTCGGAGGGGGGGTCGCTTGACATTCTAACTTTAAAGGAAGGATTTTAACAGTATTAGTGTAACACACTTAGAGACAGTGTGCGCACCGCGGATGACGTCAGTGCGCACACTGTGTCTGAGGAGGATGTGCGGAAGTGCTTCAGGAAGGTGAACGCACGCAAAGCTACTGGTCCGGACGGGATTCCCGGCCGCGTCCTCAAGTCATGCGCGGCTCAGCTGGCTGGAGTGTTCACGCACATCTTCAACCTTTCCCTCTCTCTGTCTGTAGTCCCAGCCTGCTTCAAAATGGCCACCATCGTCCCTGTACCCAAATCCTCCACCATCTCCTCATTGAACGACTGGCGACCTGTAGCCCTGACCCCCATCGTAAGCAAATGCTTCGAGAAGCTGGTCAGGGACTTCATCTGCTCTGCACTACCCGACTCACTGGACCCTCTACAGTTCGCATACCGCCACAACAGGTCCACTGATGATGCCATAGCCCTGACACTACACACTGCCCTGTCACACCTGGAGAAGAGAGACACGTATGTGAGGATGCTGTTTGTAGATTACAGCTCAGCATTCAATACCATCGTTCCCTCGAAGCTGGACAGGAAACTGCAGGATCTAGGACTGAGCAGCTCCCTCTGCAGCTGGATCCTTAGCTTCCTGTCTGACAGACGCCAGGTGGTCAGACTGGGCAGCATCACCTCATCCCCCATCACACTGAACACTGGTGCTCCACAGGGGTGTGTACTGAGCCCTCTCCTGTACTCACTCTACACCTACGACTGCACAGCCACTAACAGCTCCAACATCATTGTGAAGTTTGCGGACGACACTACAGTGGTGGGTCTTATCACCAACGGTGATGAGACGGCTTACAGGGAGGAGGTCAGCGCCCTGACCCACTGGTGTCAAGACAACCATCTCACCCTCAACGTCGCAAAGACAAAGGAGTTGATAGTGGACTTCCGGAGGTGCAGAGAAGTACACACCCCCATCACCATCAACGGCACTGCTGTGGAGAGAGTGAGCAGCTTCCGGTTCCTTGGTGTACATCTGGCTGAGGATCTTACGTGGTCAGTACACACAAACAAAACAGTGAAGAAGGCGCAGCAGCGCCTCTTCTTTCTCAGGAGACTGAAAAGATTCGGCATGAGCCCCCGCATCCTCAGGACCTTCTATCACTGTGCCATTGAGAGCATCCTCACTGGATGCATCACCACCTGGTATGGCAACAGCACCGCCTACAACTGCAAAGCTCTCCAGCGAGTAGTGCGGTGCTCTGAACGGATAATTGGAGGTGAGCTTCCCTCCCTCCAAGACATCTACAGGAAGCGCTGCCTGAGGAAAGCGGGGAGGATCATCAAGGACTCCAGTCACCCCAGCCATAAACTGTTCAGACTGCTTCCATCAGGAAGGAGGTTCTGCAGCATCCGGTCCCGTACCAGCAGACTGAGAGACAGCTTCTTCCATCAGGCCATCAGACTGCTGAACACGTCATAGACACCTCAGCTTCACTACTGGAACTTCAACATTATGCACTCCACACTGTATATAAATGCCACTTGTTTTGCACATATTCAACTCTGTATATTTTATATATTTTATTATTATTATTATTATTATTTTTATTTTTTTATTTTTTTTTTACTATTTAATTTGTAAAAATGTGTATACACACACACACACACACACACACACACACACACACACACACACACACACGTAGGAAAATATTTAGTATACACATCCAGAAATGCATACACTATTATATATTGTACATATATTTATTAGTTTCAGGTTGGCCATTCTTGTATTTTGCTCGTTTGTGTTGTTGTGTTTGCACATCTCTGTTGCTTGTGGGGCTCGCACACAAGAATTTCACTCGCATGTGCTGTGCCAGTGTGCCTGCACATGTGATGTGACAATAAAAGTGATTTGATTTGATTTGATGATCATTTCCATATTTGAAGATCACCTCTTCCCTAAAAAAAAGAAATCTACTGCCAAGGTTCTTCTCGTGGTGCGTTAGAGCCGAGGATGATGAAGACGCAGAAGCTAAAGCAATTTCTGAAACACGTTTAGAAGAATTTAAAAGTAATATATTTCCAATACTGGAGAAAAAAATCATCATCTGGCATTAGTGTCAGCACACTCATTCACTGTAAAAAATCAAACTTGCTTACAGTCATTTCTTTCACAATTCAACAATAAAAGCTGAGTTGCCCCATAAACTCAAATACATTAAGGGTTTCAACTAATCCTTTAACGTTTTGGAGCAAAAGTTGGTCTCAGATGAACTTTATTGCTGGCAAAATGAATGAATTCAAGTTTTACATGAGTTGAAGCTGTTGGCGCCTTTCTGTGCCTGAGCACGCATGCGCATGTCATATTTTTGGATACTACGGGGTCTACGATGCACTTTTGCAAGGACTGAAAGCCACCTGGCCGTCTGCCTTAATGCGAACACGAGGCTTTTTACGCCAGGAGCTGGATGCAGCTAAGGTGTTCATCTCAACTTTCTGAAGGCAAGTACTGTTTCTTTTAATGTGCATTTATATGTGTTTACTACCTCATTTAAGATCCCCCCTAGACTGTTTTACTCAATCGTGCTGCTTGAATGCCCTCGTGAGCAACTTTAATGTTTTCCATCATGAAATAGTGCTTTAAAGTTTTCGTATAAAAATCGCCATGTCACAAAATAATGTAAATCCGACAAGCATCCCTTCCAAACAGGCGCGCTCATGTCTGACAAGCCTCCACGACACCCCCTACGTGTATTTCATGTAGGGGGTGTTCGCCATACCACCGAACGAAAGAAACCCGACAAAATAAGCTAGCTCGCTCATGGCAAACCCCCCACCGCTTTTTAAAATAAATAATTTCGGGGGCCCCCGCTGCCATGTTGTTTAATTTGTTCAAATCATATTTAGCCAAAAAAATGTGGTTTAGTTTCTGTGTGAACGGGGTGGTGGAGTCCTCCACCGAGAACACTCACGTTAACTTTATCGAGTGGGGAAAAAAAAGTTAGCTTGTTTATATTATGCTAACATAGCTGTGTCGCTAGCGGTCACGTAGCACATCATTATATACCAGCTAGCCCAACTTCAGTAACCCTACAAACGTCACTGCTGTTTAGTTTCCTGTCTTCATTTATGCTGGAAGTGATAACAGCTGTAGGGTTTAATTTGTTTCCAAAACCCCGCAGTCAGGACATGCTATATTGTATTTAGATAGAAGCTAGCAAGCTAACTCCCTGCTAACTTCTAACTCCGTTAAATGTCATAAATTTCGTTTTCATGGGTGCCTGGATGTTAAACTCAATTGTTACACCTGGTAGAACAGAACGCTGATCATTTTATTAAAGATGAAAGACTTTAGACAGTTTTTCAACTCTCAGTAATGCCATAGTGATCGTTTGACATGTGAACCTGCAGCGGAGTTTAGGTCCAGACATGGCTAGTGACGTCAGACTGAACAACCGGATTGAACGAGGAGGACCCAGAATCCAGCCCTGTGTGAAGCTGAAGAGGCTGAAAATTACAGGTTATCTGTGGAAGCCTGCATCAAGAAGGTGGTGACACTTGTCATTAAAAATGCCAGTTCACCTTCCTCTACTGAAAAAGTTGATGCCATCACCCAACGGCTGTTCATAAAACTCTGGCCTAGACTTAAAAAGATCAAAGTTGATAATGTGATGTTCATCAGTGATTGTCAGGGTCCCTGAGCAGTTATGAATTATATTATTATTATTATTGTTATTGTATGTATATTTGGTGTTGCTGTCCTTCTCCCTGTTTGCGTGTGTGTGTGTGTGTGTGTGTGTGTGTATGTATATGTGTTTCAGTGGGTGCCTTCAGGCCTGGTGGGTGTGGCCCTGCTGATGGTCTGGCCACACCCGAAGCCACACACTTGCTGCTGGTCAGGCCTCGTCGGGGGAGCTACTTGGGAGAGTCTTGGAGCTCCCACCGACGCGGGATCATTTCGTGAGTCTCCACGTTAGTCAACAAAAACATTGCACAGGCGTTTTACTCCGATTACACAAACTTCATGTAGGAGTAGGTCACAGATAAGAGGTACTAATTTGTAAATTTGACCTCTGACCTCACAGAGATCAAATGTGACAGGATATTTGTACTGTAATTTTCAGACCATAAGGCGCACTCAAAATCCTTTAATTTTCTCAAAAACTGACAGTGCGCCTTATAATCCGGTGCGCCTTATGTATGAAGTTTAGGTCCAGACACGGCTAGTGACGTCAGACTGAACAACCGGATTGGTGTTAGAATTTACCATGTCAGCCAATCAAAAAAATGATATGGCAACATGCGGCACTTGGTTGTTTAGGGAGAAGGTGCAGTTTTAGGAGTGACACCCGCGACGGAAAGCGGCGAGCAAAAGAAAGAGAGCGCAAGTTTTCATATGTGAGACATTAGTGATGTTTAGCGTTTTTGGAGGCTAGAGTTGGTGTGTAGTGTAGTTATTGTTTTGTATTGTGTCAGTTATACTGCTGAATGTCACATTTGCTCCAAAAAAGCCATCAAAAGCAGATTCTAGTGTAAATGCTGTTCCCACAGGGAAAACAGGACTGATACACCTCCTGTTGTCAGACCTGCAGGGTTTAGGCCTGTGCTGTTCTCTTCTGTCTTATACTGAACACAAACTTTTTTTTTTCCTTTTTTTTTTTTATTTTTTTTTTTTAGGGTTACTGAGGTTGGACTAGCTGGTACATAATGATGTACTACGAGATCACTAGCGATACAGCTATGTTAGCATAACATAAACACAGTGAAGCTGGAGGATGAAAGCTAACCTTTTTCCATTCGATAAAATTTATGTGAGGGTTCCCAAAGGTTAGGGACGAATTCAATCGCATGGCAGGATGCTGTTGCAGATTAAACAGCGCCTCTTCACAGCTCTGTGGGCACAAAATAGAAGTACTACAAGGACATAGGGAAAAGGGACAAAGAGGGGAGGGATATAAAATATTCCAAATGTTTCTTGAATTGTTAGCACAGTGTATATGTGTATGTATCTATCCATCGATTCACTTACGCCAGGGGTGGGCAAATCCAGGCCCCGAGGGCCGGTGTCCTGCAGGTTTTAGATCTCGCCTTGGGTCAACACACCTGAATCGCATGATTAGTTCGTTACCAGGCCTCTGGAGAACTTCAGGACATTTTCAGGAGCTAATTTAGCCATTTATATCAGCTGTGTTGGTTCAAGGACACATCTAAAACCTGCAGGGACACCGGCCCTCGAGGCCTGGAGTTGCCCACCCCTAACTTCCGCTTTTCCTTTTCAGGGTCGCAGGGGGTGCTGGAGCCTATGGCAGCTATCTCAGGGCGAGAGGCAGGGTACGCCCTGGACAGGTCGCTAGTCTGTCACAGGGCTAAACATTCGTACTCACATTCACTCATACCTATGGGCAATTTAGATTTTTCACGTGCCTCCAAAGACGCAAAGGTGTCGCCATCTGACATGATTCAGCAGCGCCTCTTCACAGCTCTGTGGTCACAAGTTGAGCAAAAGCCTCTCAAAATCACACACAGGGGGATTAAAAAACTTGAAAAGGTGATTTTTAAAGACATCAAAGCGGCTGGACATTAGCCCTGATCTCGTGATCATTGCGCTAGCCGTAGGTCAGCCGTACCTAGAGGTGATCATTTCCATATTTGAAGATCACCACTTCGGTAAAAACCTGCTGGCAAGGTTCTTCTCGTGGTGCGTTAGAGCCGAGGATGACGAGGACAAAGAAACTAAAGCCATGTCTGAAACACGTTTAGAAGAATTTAAAAGTAATATATTTCCAATAGTGGAGGAAAAAATCATCATCTGGCATTAGTGTCAGCGATTATGATGATGATGAAGAGGAACATGTGAGCGCACTCATTGATGCTGTGCTCACACGTGTTGAAAATAATTCGCACTACAGACCTTCTAAAAAACTCCACAGGTACCTGTTAAAACACGTGTTGTAATTATAATAAAGGTCAATCAAATGGACCAATATGGCAAGGCCATGATGATCCACTTGGTAAAATAAATCCGCTTGGCATCTTTCTTGGCCTTAAGACAACAATTCTTATGGCTAAAGATCCAAACGGGACACACAAAAAAACACATGTTGTCTGACAACAGGATCAAAGATCTGCATATACATGTATATAAACTGAAAGATCTCGACCGGGCCATTTACCAAGAGCTACGTCAGAAAACATTCTGTTAAGAAAAAACATTTACTGATGTTACTGAACGACGAGGACCCAGTGTTGAGAAAACTGACGGTCGATATCATTAAAAATCACCTGATCGACACTATGCAGAATCCAGCCCTGTGTGATGCTGAAGAGGCTGAAAATTACAGGTTATCTGTGGAAGCCTGTATCAAGAAGGTGGTGACACGTGTCAATAAAAATGCCAGTTCACCTTCCTCTACTGGAAAAGTTGATGCCATCACCCAACGGCTGTTCATAAAACTCTGGCCTAGACTTAAAAAGATCAAAGTTGATAATGTGATATTCATCAGTGATTGTCAGGGTCCCTGAGCAGTTATGAATTATATTATTATTATTATTGTATGTATATTTGGTGTTGCTGTCCTTCTCCCTGTTTGCGTGTGTGTATATGTGTTTCAGTGGGTGCCTTCAGGCCTGGTGGGTGTGGCCCTGCTGATGGTCTGGCCACACCCGAAGCCACACACCTGCTGCTGGTCAGGCCTCGTCGGGGGTGCTACTTAGGAGAGTCTTGGAGCTCCCACCGACGCGGGATCATTGCGTGAGTCTCCACGTTAGTCATCCATTTGAACTGAGTTAGTGTATGTATGCCCGCGGTTATGTGTCCTGACGGCTGCGTCTATTGTGTCCCCAGGAGAAGTGTGGAGCGCCAGACAGCAGCCAGCACGAGGAGTGCTGAGACACGGACTGGTCACGGAGAGACACGACACGGGAGTCAGGGGAAACCACGGGGATTTATTGTTGTTATTTCCACACACTGTAAATAAACGTACTGCTTGTACATAGAGCACCGCGCCTGGGTCCTCCTTCCCCACACCCCCCACGGTTTGCCATGCCAAACCGTGACAGTGATATGGTTTACAGCTCTTTAATACAGAAATGGAACAGAAATTATTCACTGTCTACTTTAGCAGAAGGTTTTTAGCTGAAGATAGTTTAACCAGCTGTTTTGCCAACACCTTCATTTTTATCATTTAGCATCATTTTAGAATATAATACATTACTGTAGATCAGGGGTCCCCAATCCCAGTCCGCGAGGGCCGGTGTCCCTGCAGGTTTCAGATCTCACCCTGGGTCAACACACCTGAATCACATGATTAGTTTGTTACCAGGCCTCTGGAGAACTTCAAGACGTGTTGAGAAGGTAATTTATCCATTTAAATCAGCTGTGGTGGATCAAGGACACATCTAAAACCTGCAGGAAACCAGCCCTCGCGGACTGGGATTGGGGACCCCTGCTGTAGCTCAAACAGCATATGAAGCATTTCAATTCAGACCAACCTTATAACCGTATAACACCGATGGGGAACAATGTGTTCTGCAGAATACTCTTGATACTTTAAGAGCAATTTGCCAATAATACAGATTCATGTGTAGTAAGGTGGTTTCATTGCTACTTTTATTAAAGGAGTGCTTCTAAAAATTGAGGTGGTCATCTCCGCTTGCATTTCTGTAAAAGCCACAGCATGCCACCTTGGATGAGAATATGCATTCTTAACATTTTGCTGTCACAGTTTAGCTGTTTTCATTTCCACTGACACATCAGCTCCTAAGACCACAATACTACTACCAAAGTACTACAAGGATCCGGAAACAAGGACAGAGGGGGGGATATAAAATATACCAAATGTTTCTTGAATTGTTAGCACAAGTGTATATGTGTATGTATCTAGTCGGGTTTATATGCAGTAGTGCTCACTTGTTTTCTTTCATTTTATTACTTAACTGTATTTCATGTAAGTCATTGATATTAAATATTGACTTTACAGAGGGGTGGTAAGAGTTTGGTTTGAGATTTTCCTGTTAATATTTGGATATTTTTCTTGCATTAACAATTTTTTGATTAGAAAAGCAGAATAAAATGTGCAAATTAGCTTCATTTATAGTTTGTTATACTCCTTCCCTCTAATACAAATATTTCATTTCTAACTCTGAGTGTAAGTGCATAATTTAATAATAAGTGTTTCTGCTCACAAATGTCCACGAGCACAGACATGCACGCAAAAACTGCGTGACTCCTCGCTGGCTGTAACTCACCGCGCGTGTTCACCTGGAACGTCCTCTAAGAAGACGTGTGACCATTCTGATAGCCGTCTGTGTCCGCAGGTGAATGAGTGAAGCTACATAAACAGTTAAATTAGCATAGCTTACCAGCCGTAAACCCGACAACAACACAGTGGGTGAGGGTCGGAGGGGGGGTCGCTTGACATTCTAACTTTAAAGGAAGGATTTTAACAGTATTTGCTGTGGGTTACAGCAGTGGACCAGCAGGCTACATGTTTGAATCCAAACAAGTTTCACTCAATCCCAACAACTGAGGATCGCCATTGTATAGCGGTCGCTAGGGTAACGTCACGTCGCCGTCATATCGGATGTGGGCGGGGCTTAGCGCTAGAATCCCTTTGATCCTTTCATGTGTTGTGTGACATCACCTTGGTAAAAGTCTATAAATAGAACCATTTGCACAGGGTTAGTCACAAGGTAAGTTTAGTAAGAGGGAGTAAGAGGCATTAATGTCTGAGACACAAACTCAGCAACTTACACAAAATTCAGAATCAAGTCCAGATTGTAAAAAAGTTATATCATTTGAAAATATGAATTCTGCCATTGAAACAACCGATGCGATTCAAAGCTGCGCCACTGAAGACGACTCTGAATGTAGTGTCGTCCCTGGCGTAAACATTTTACGGAGCGACGAGGGGAAATCGAAGCACTGTGTGTGCTGCCCTCAGTCATGCAACCAGCAACAGAATCCGGGGGATCCAGAGTCAGTTGATCTCCAGGAACCTCCGGTGTCAGAAGAACAGCTGCTCGTTAAAGAGCTAATAAATGCTGTTATTACACGTGCCTCCAAAGAGGCAAAGGTGTCGCCATCGGAAATGATTCAGCAGCGCCTCTTCACAGCTCTGTGGGCACAAGTTGAGCAAAAGCCTCTCAAAATCACACACAGGGGGATTAAAAAAGTAATATATTTCGGATACTGGAGAAAAAATCATCATCTGGCATTAGTGTCAGCGATTATGATGATGATGAAGAAGAACATGTGAGCGCACTCATTGATGCTGTGCTCACACGAGCTGCAAATAAATCGCACTACAGACCTTCTAAAAAACTCCACAGGTATCTGTTAAAACACGTGTTGTCTGACAACAGGATCAAAGATCTGCATATACATGAAAAAAAACTGAAAGATCTCGACAGGGCCATTTACCAAGAGCTACGTCAGAAAACATTCTGTAAAGAAAAACATTTACTGATGTTACTGAACGACGAGGACCCAGTGTTGAGAAAACTGACGGTCGATATCATTAAAAATCACCTGATCGACACTATGCAGAATCCAGCCCTGTGTGATGCTGAAGAGGCTGAAAATTACAGGTTATCTGTAGAAGCCTGTATCAAGAAGGTGGTGACACGTGTCAATAAAAATGCCAGTTCACCTTCCTCTACTGAAAAAGTTGATGCCATCACCCAACGGCTGTTCATAAAACTCTGGCCTAGACTTAAAAAGATCAAAGTTGATAATGTGATGTTCATCAGTGATATGGTTTACAGCTCTTTAATACAGAAATGGAAAGAGCCAGATGTCATACTGACATTCATGGAATTAGACCATGAATATGCAGATGATATAATTGTAAAGCTTTTCAAGGAGCATGCCATCACTGTATTGGAAAGTGAACATTTCATGACAAGCTTCTTTCTCTGTGCGGGTCATGCTGTATGGATCGCAGGCAGAAAATACTTGGTTACTGTTATGTAAGACCCTAAAAGTAGATTCTGTTCATCTGGACGTAGCATTTTCAGTTTCAATTTATTTAACATCTAATCGAGTCATTTTAAAAACCCTTGACCGGTCGAGGCAGATGGCCGTTCCTCACTGAGCCTGGTTCTGCCGGAGTTTTCTCCCTGTTAAAAGGAAGTTTTTACTCCCCACCGTCGCCTAGTGCTTGCTCAGAGGGAATTGTCAAATTATTGGGGTTTTGTTTTGTGCCATCTAATACACAACTTATCGTATTGGGCACTCTAAATGTATTTTTAATCAATAAAAAGATCCAAAAAAGATTATATTGTGAATTCTGCGTGTTTTCATTGTCACACAAATGTATACATTTTCAGCTTAGACTGAACGTGTTTGTTTGTCATTCCTTTCAAATCAAAGATTTTAGTAGCAACTATTGTATTAAAACATTGCACAGACGTTTTACTCTGATTACACAAACCTTATGTAGGAGTAGGTCACAGATAAGAGGTACTAATTTGTAAATTTGACCTCTGACCTCACAGAGATCAAATGTGACAGGATATTTGTGCTGTAATTTTCAGACTGTAAGGATTATTTGTATGTAAACTATAATTTCATATTAAGAATCCACATCAACACATTCTCACTCTCAAAGTGTAAAATGTTACACTATAGGTGACAAATCGTCAGTATGTTACGCTTTTGGCCACCCAACATGTCCCTGTGTTACTTGTTCGGAAAAATGAGGAAACATGAGAACCATTTCCAATCAATCTACACGTGTATGTTTATTTTACTGTAATTGCTTTGGAAAACACTATCTAACACGATTAGGTTATGATACGGGTTAGGATTAAGGTTAGGGTTATGGCTGGAATACACAGCTGGAACGTGTATTACACCGGGAGCGTCATTCTATTGGATATCATCCACAATCCGGCGCGTATCAAATGGATGCGGAAGGTTACCTTTCACGTGTCTGTGGGACACCTTGGAGCGCGACTAATGGTCGGTATGTTACACGTCGGGAATGAGAACGGGCTGTCCACATATATTGGTAAGATAAGATAAGATAAAACTTTATTAATCCCTCGGGTGGGTTCCTCGGGGAAATTCGGTTTCCAAAAAAGCACAGCACCGACAGAAGTTACAGAGTTACAGAATATTATATATATATATATTTGGGAGAAGCAACCTGTCACTGAACAGACTCTTCTGGTTGTTAATGGCCGTGTGCAGAGGATGCCCAGCATTGTCCATAATGTCCAGCAGTTTCTTTAGTGTCCTTTTCTCTGCCACTGTCACCAGAGTGTCCAGCTTCATGCCGACCACAGAGCCAGCCTTCCTGATCAGTTTCTCCAGCCTGCATGAGTCCTTCTTTGCTGTGCTGCTCCCCCAGCACACCACAGCATAGAAAAGTACTCCAGCAACCACTGACTGGTAAAACATCCTCAGGAGCTTCCTGCAGAAGGTTTTTAGCTGAAGATAGTTTAACCAGCTGTTTTGCCAACACCTTCATTTTTATCATTTAGCATCATTTTAGAATATAATACATTACTGTAGATCTCCCTAACAACACCTGGATCAGTTCTTTTATGAAGCCTTCTCTGGCTCCGTGATCTGACTCCGGGGTGAGAGAGGAAGCAATCGAGCCGATGCGCCCCTCCAGTTCTCTGAAGAGGCTGTGGATGCATCGCTCTTGTGGGATACAGTTTTTCAGCAGTACTGCTGTGGCAGAGTCCGCGCAGAGCTGCACCATCTGAGCAGCCATGTGACACATTAGCTGGACAGTGCAGTCATCTGGGCGACCAGCCAGCATGGATCGCACCCGCGACATGTTTAGTTGATCAAAAAAGCCATCTATGAGGGGACCCACAGTGGCTGCGTTAATATTGTCCGAATACATTTTAATGTTTTAAGCTGCAGCAGAGTGAACCACTGTGTCTGTTCTTGTGCTTTCTCCAAACTTGAGGTGACACAGAAGGTTTCTGTTCCTCGGCGGTCACAGCTTCTTCAGACTGTGTGTGATGTTTTCTCTTTTCGGGGATTTCTTGTTCCACAGACTGGCCCCTGAGCTTAAAACTTATATCCTTTTGTTTTTTGTAAAGACCTCATTCCAATCCATTTTATTAAATGAAGTTATTTCTATTAATTTTGTGCTTAATGTTTTGGCTGCTGAAACAGGAAAGTGTATCTCATGTATTCTGTTGACGGTTTGTTCCACTTGTGCGCACCTCTGTATGTATGTTTTCTTGTAAATGTACGACTTTGTATGGATGAAATCTCACTAATAAATATCACAACAGGATGTTCTCGGCATTTTCTACCTAAACAGTTTGGATTGAATGACAACTACTCAACACACGTTCAGTCAAAGCTGTATACACACACACACACACACACACACACACACACACACACACACACACACACATTTGTCCAACAGACAGTGAAAACAAGCAGAAATCAGAGTGTGATTTTTCTTTTAGAATTTTATTAGATTTTCTGATTTTTGTTCAATAATTTAGAGTGTTCTAGTCAGTAATTTACTGACTAGAAACAAGACCCCAATAATCGGACAATTCCCTCTGAGCAAGCACTTGGCGACAGTGGGGAAGAAAAACTCCCTTTTAACGGGGAGAAACTTCCGGCAGAACCAGGCTCAGTGAGGGACGGTCATCTGCCGCAACCGGTCCAGGGGTGTTTAAAATGACTCGATTGGATGTTAAATAAATTGGCTTGTTTGAATTGTTTGTTGTTAGCCAATTTAAGAGTCACTTTGATGCCAGCTAGTCAATGTCAAATTGTTGTTTTTAAAGGGGAAACACCCGCGACTCTCTGCGGGTGATGGCTAACCTCCGACCTATTAATGAGAAGAACCTTCTGATGCGACCTGCTGGCGCCGCTGCCGACATCAGATGTTCTTTAAAGGTTTCGATGATTCTTTGCTCACCTACTTCATGGTCGAGATGAAAGAGAATCGTGACACACTCGGGGTCCTTATACTCTTTAAGGAGAGATTTGTAAATGACCTTGTGTAAGGTTCTGAAGGACTTTGAGGAGGGCTGAAAATCGATATGTTGGACATCAGCCCAGATTTTCTTCAACAAACGGTTTGTAATTTCAGAAACTGTGTCATCTGTATACAGAACGCGTGCCTTTTTAAAAGCACGCCTGACAAGTTCTTCCACACAGACTTCAACTGAAAGCTGCTTCTGAGCTTTGATTTCAGAAGACTCTGGCTCAAGTTTCTGTGTGGAAACTACAAAGTGTTTCTTGAAGATGGAGATGAAAAGTTTGTCAACTGTTGGCTCTCCTAATTTCAATAGAGTTAAGGTGTGCTTTGGGTTGGAGAGCGCTTCCTTGCAAAAGTCTTTGAAAATGACCTTTGCAAGATCTTGTAGGGCCTTTGGTGATAAAGTCAAATCTGCTGTTTTTATTTCAGAGCAGATTTGATCTAAAAGGCGCTGGTGGAGGGAGTCTGATGGGCAGGCTGTGGATTTTTTTGCAGCCTGGGAAAGGACAGCCTGAAGGACCGCGCTTATGAGCCCTTTTCTCTCTGCTTCACCTCGAGGTGACGCAGAGGGTTTCTGCTCCTCAGAAGCCACGGCTGCTTTTTCAGCCTCTGAGCCTTCTGTGTTTGCCATTTGTGAAGGTTCCACAGACAGCGAGGACTCCAGATTTTTCTCTGGTTGTTCTGTCTGTGGGACCTGCTGATTGTCCTGCTGGCTGCCTGACTGGGTGCACGTGCAGTGTGCAAATCTCCCTAACAACACCTGGATCAGTTCTTTTATGAAGCCTTCTCTGGCTCCGTGATCTGACTCCGGGCAGAGCTGCACCATCTGAGCAGCCATGTGAGACATTAGCTGGACAGTGCAGTCATCTGGGCGACCAGCCAGCATGGATCGCACCTGCGACATGTTTAGGTTATCAAAAAAGCCATCTACGAGGGTACCCACAGTGGCTGCGTTAATGTCATCTGAATACATTTTCGTGTTAGTGTTTTCTCTTACTTCGTGTGTCTGGTTCCGATGCATGGACTCAACTGAATGACAGTACCTGTAGCAGCACCCCTATTTATGGGTTCTCGGGGTCTTTGTAATGATGTGCGTCCTGTGACGTGACAGTATTTAGTTGCTTTGAAGTATGCCTATAAGCCCCGCCCACTTCTAAAAAGAATGCCTAGCAACAGCGTCACACAAACGCACCGGCGCTAGCCGCGTGGATGTGAAACGCGGGGAGAGATCACGTGGAGCCTGCACGTCCACTGCTGTCACCGACACGGAATACTTTTAAAACCCTTCCGTTATAGTTTGTGCTGTCACCAGGCTGTCCGTGATGGCGGGTAAGCGACGGGAACGTAAATGTGCGTGTAGCTTCACTCGGCTAGCAGAGTGGTCACGTTAAAGCGAGCTATACGTGAAAGTTTTCAGCCGTGTGGATTTTTAAAATACTTTGTGATTTCTGTCATTCAGCGCAGCTGTTCAGCTCTTTGAAATGCAGATGAAAATAACGCGTTTTTCTCACGGTGGAGCTCACGTTTTTTTAAGCACAGCACCGGAAATGACTTCAGATACCCACGTGTGCCACTACATATATATTATTTATATGATTTGTTTCTGGTTTGTGAATTGAACTTAAGATCAGATGTGATGGAGTTGGAGATGGAGACACTTGTCGAAACCGGAAATGCTGAGACTCTCAAAGCCCTGTACGTATTTCCTGATATATTCTCTTATCTGCAGGTATCTAAAAAAGGCTCTCCCTTGAGCTTCAAAGTCTCTGTGCTGCTGCAACATGTTTTGCATTTAGATGGTACTGTAAGGTTGAAGTGCTTCGGTGGTGATAGTTTTGGAATATGTATCATTTGCGTCAGTTGGATTTGGTGACTGTACTGCAGAAGCTAAATGCCATACCAAATGTTCTTTTCCAGTATTACTGCTTAGTACTGCTTGACTACTACAAAGAGACAAATGAGATGTTTTTGTACATTAACAGCTAAAAGTTGTCATTTTTCATAAATAAAATGGAAATACGTATTTCATGTCTCAATGCGTTGCTTTGTGGTTTGTTTGTTTCCAAAAAATGAAGAAAAAAAGCAAGAAAACAGAGTTAATGGGAAAAAAAGGTCTTTTATTTCCTTAAAAAAACATATTCACATTCAACAGCATATTTGGTCAGGTCTTGTTACAGGTTTAGTCAGTGAAAAGTTCAGACAGATACATTTGAAATCTGAAAATACACTGACATTAATGGCCTAAACTACTCCATGTGCTGACAGCACCCCAGCAGCACTTTATGATAGTGACTGAAGTCATTTATAAGGCAAAAACTAATCATGAAAAAAAGTGCTTTGTATTTAAGTCACCACTTATGTACGGACTCAAAAACTTCCCTGTAGCCTCTCGCATGTATGGTTTAATAAATACTGCAGCCAGTTTGAACCTTATTTATCTTAAAGGTTGTCATGCATTTGCTTAAATGTAGGAAATCTTGACTACATTGACTACATGCTTTTTATTTGTTTTTGTTTCTAATGTCTCTGTAAAGCACTTTGAATCACCTCATTGTTGAATTGTGCTATACAAATAAACTTGCCTTGCCTTGCCAACAGTAGTTTCCTGATGGTCACATCGGAAAAAGAGAGCCGGAATAAATACAAAATGCAGATTTTAAATAATGAGCTTATTTACTAAGAGGAACAACATCCTTCCTGGAAATGTATGAAAAACGCTCCATCCCAAGTAACTGCCCCTCAAACCAGTTACTATGTTTGAGGGGCAGTTACTTTTTCACATAGCCCCATCCACAAGCTGCATCCATAAACTCTGCATGTTTACAGAAAGAGAAGGATATCTGCTAAAGCACAAATATCTGGAATAGCCTCAGCCACCCCGTATATATGTCAGTACAGTAAAGTTGCACATTTTGATTTGGAAGTCTGTAGTGGATTGACTTGCTTTTTGAACAGCCTCGTGTGGCCATTAGAGGAACTGCAGTTTCTGGGTGCCAGCTTTATTTTGTAACTATTGATGCTTTGTCTTGTCTGGCTTTTTATGTATTAAACAAATACAATATCTCATATAAAATGGTGTGTTCCAGACTGAGAATCAGCCTGAGGATTGTTCTTTAGATATTTGGAAATCTGGAACACTTAGAAATACATTTATTAGTTTTTACATACAAATGTTACAGTATAAATGGATAAAAAGGGGATATAAAGCTGGAATGTGTCAGGGCTATGAGCTTTCACTCAGAGAGGAAGCCACAAGTACATTGTAGAAAACTCAACAGGAATGTACAGCATACACAAAAAAAAGTCAGGTTCCACCCATGGAACCTTTTGGATGTTTCAAACTTCATACTGTACCATGCTTCACTTCTGGGGGATGATGGTGAAATTGAAGCCATGCTCCTAATCAATCATGAGCTTCTTGAGGGAGTTGAGATAGGCTGGGATGAGGGAGCTGACTGACTCCTCGTCATCGTTGAGGATCTTCTCTCCTCTGCCTTCCGAGCCCACTGAACTGGGTGACCGGACTCGGCCTGGGTACGGAGTGCTGTAACCCTGTTAGAACAGACACAGGCCTTAGAGTCAGAACAAGTACTTAGTAGAAGAGGCTAACATGGAGTTATTATTTAATAAACCGCGTAATACACCTGATAATATACTGTTCCAGAGAATACTTACGGAGGAGTATCCCTTGCCGAAGCTTCCTCTGTTCTTGGTCCTAATCTTGGTGAGCGCTGATTCAGCAATGTCCGCCCTCTCTTTGGCATCATCCAGCTCGTGCACGGTCTTCCTGTACTTTGCCAGGTTCATGTTAGCTTGTTCCTCCTGAAGTGACAGCAGTGTGAGTTAAAGCCCACAAACACCATGCTTGGAAACGTGTTCAGAGTAAGAGGATGAGGTGATGTACGGCCTCCTCTACTTGTCTCTTGTAGGCCTTCATCTTGTTTTGCAGCCTCTCCACCAGCTCCTGCATCCTCTGCTGGTTCTTCTGGTCCTCCTCCGACTGGAACAGCAGTTCCTTCAGCCGACGCTCGTTCTTCCGCAGCGTCTTCACTGTCTCAGCGTGCCGCTTTTGTTCAGAGTCCAGCTCCAGCTCCAGCTCCTTCACCTGCATGCAAAGAGTATCTACTATTGTGTGCAGGAAGGCGTCATATTTATCCACTGAGTGTTTAGTGAAGACACACTCTGTTACAATTTGCTGTTTGTCAAAAGTTCCATAAAAGCAGAAATGTGCTGCAGGCCAGATAACTTTGGTTGTCTGGCCTGCAGCACAAAGTTATGAGCTGTATGTTACATTGAGTATAACATACAGCTCATAACTTTGTTTTGTCATATTTCTGCATATGCCAGTGTGCTACATGCAAAGGCATGTGCAAATGGCTAGCCACTAGCATGTAAATATAAATCCTTAATCCTATAATTAGTTTTTATATCATCTTATTATATTGACATGTGACATGTGACACATTAGCTGGACAGTGCAGTCATCTGGGCGACCAACCAGCATGGATCGCACCTGCGACATGTTTAGTTGATCAAAAAAGCCATCTATGAGGGGACCCACAGTGGCTGTGTTAATGTCATCTGAATACATTTTAGTGTTTTCTCTTACCTCGTGTGTCTGGTTCCAATGCATGGACTCAACTGAATGATAGTGCCTGGTAGCAGCACCCCTATTTAAGGGTTTTAGAGTGCTTTGTAATGATGTGCGTCCTGTGACATGACAGTATTTAGTCGCTTTGAAGCATGCCTATAGCATAGCCCATCAGTGGTGTCAGTTTATGTGTGGGTATATATAATATTTTTATATTGTTAAAAAAGTACATCAATGTAAAAAATTTAAAATGATAAATGTGTAAACTAAAGTCAAAAGCTGTGCGGTTTATGATGTCAGTGTGGCCCCCCGCTCCTTTTAATATTATCAGTTATAGCCAAAACAACGAATAGGAGCAGTACTATATGGTACTATTTGAGGTGCTAGTACTAGGGCTGGGCGATATGACCCAAAATTCATATCTCGATATTTTTTTAAAGCCATAAGGTAAGAACAAAAAGAGAGTTCTTAGTCAAAGCTGTGTCCCAGATGTCACATGTGCACTCGTATTAACATACAGCATAGATGTACATGAAAAAAACTACTCAAAAATAAATTATGAGCATTTATTTATTTATTTATTTATTTATTTTTTTTCCTGTCCCGTTTGGCTCTTTTGCATCAGAATTGTTGTCTAAAGGCAAAGAAAGATGCCCAACGGATTTACTTTACCAAATTGACCATCCCAGCCTTGCCGTAATGGTCCATTTGATTCACCTTTTATTGTTTATTTTATTTTCACTTGCTGAATACGGGACAGACTTGACTGGGGGAAAGAAGGGGAGAAAGAAAGAGGGAAAGAGAAACAGCTGAGAAGAGGGACGGGGGAGAAGGGCAAAAGACAAAAACCAACAGAACGGGCAGAGGAAAAAAAAAAGCATATATCAATCACCTGGATCACCTGCTGAGAAAGAAAAAAGAAAACAAGCAGAAGAGAACAAGAGTAATAGAATAAACAGCATCACAATGATATATGGGAATATGACAGTAAATACTAAATATTAAACATTATTGTGCAGCACATAAGATCAACAGAACACAGTGTGCTTTGAGGTAGGAGCCAAAAAGGGTGTAGTTTGTGGGTGTGATCACCCGTGTGTACACCTGTGAGCATGGACGCGCTTGTTTTTTGTTTTTTAAAAGGTTCCTTCATGTAATAATCTGCTAGAGGGTGTGGGGGGGCCACAGCCCCGTCCTCCAGGGCATGAAGCAGGTATGGAGGAGATCAAAACTCCAGACATCCAGAGGCCCCCAGAACACAAGAGACCAAGGAAGACCAACAGAGGGGCAGCCGCGCCACTGTCCCGGAAAGAGCCGAGGAGAGTCCCAGATGAGGGCTCACTCAGCAGCCGCGGAGCAGAAGCCAGGGGGAGTTGCAGTGACGCACTCGTGAGCTCCGCCGGCAGCCAGCCGTGGCTGAGTGACCGAGCCCCAGGCCGAGAGGCCGGGGGCACCCCACCTCCGAAGTGGCCCGAGCGAGCCCCAGGCTCCAGGCCCCGATAAGCGGCCGCCAAGGAGTGAGCCGGTGTGTACCTGGACGCCCATCCCCGGACACAAAGAACCACCAACGCACCGATGTCTGAGGGCGTCTGCCACTGGCAGGGGAAGTGGTGGTAGGGGGAGATAGGCCTCCAAACCTTGGAGGGCCTGAGATGTCCCCAGAGAGGTGGCGCCTGACACCCAACCTGACATATAGACACAGACATACAGGCACACACAGACACAAACATCCATTCCCACCCTCATGCTCTCATATGCACTTACTCCACACTCAACCAACGTGGAGACAGACATAGAGACGTTGTACACACGATCACACTCCCCAAGCGTACTCTACAAACCGGGTCTAGGTGCCCCCGCCCCTGGAGGGGGGAACTGCACCCAGACCCAGGTGGTGTTTCCCTTTTCCCTGCGGTGGGGGGAGGCAGACCGCCCCGACTCCGCAGCAGCAGGAAGGCCCCACACTCCAGACCAGATATGAGCATTCATTAAATAATAATGCTCCATAAATAAAAGAAAACGATGTTGTTCTTGTGCATAACAAAGAGCTCACAATTGTGCAGTCAAAATGTAAACCAAAAGACGCTGAGCATAATAACAAAGACAGATTTCACAGCTGCTCTCTTTCCAAGTTCGTGACTGACAGCCTGGAGTTTGAAATCCGCTTCATAACCGTGTCTCTTAACAGGTGCCATTTATGGTCCTTATACACACACAATACGGTAATATTACGTTGAAGCACAGTACGTATCACTCCGCGAGGCTCCTCGGTAGCAGTGTTGCCAACGTAGCGACTTTGTCGCTATATTTAGCGAGTTTTCAGACTCCCTAGCGACAAATCTGGCGACTTTTTCTGGTATTATTGGAGACTTGTTTATGACGACTTTTTGACGTGAAAACGCGTATCGCTCTAGATCTCACCCTGGGTCAACACACCTGAATCACATGATTAGTTTGTTACCAGGCCTCTGGAGAACTTCAAGACGTGTTGAGAAGGTAATTTATCCATTTAAATCAGCTGTGGTGCATCAAGGACACATCTAAAACCTGCAGGAAACCAGCCCTCTTGGACTGGGATTGGGGACCCCTGCTGTAGCTCAAACAGCATATGAAGCATTTAAATTCAGACCAACCTTATAAGCGTATAACACCGATGGGGAACAATGTGTTCTGCAGAATACTCTTGATACTTTAAGAGCAATTTGCCAATAATACAGATTCATGTGTAGTAAGGTGGTTTCATTGCTACTTTTATTAAAGGAGTGCTTCTAAAAATTGAGGTGGTCATCTCCGCTTGCATTTCTGTAAAAGCCACAGCATGCCACCTTGGGTAAGAATATGTATTCTTAACATTTTGCTGTCACAGTTTAGCTGTTTTCATTTCCACTGACACATCAGCTCCTAAGACCACAATACTACTACCAAAGTACTACAAGGATCCGGAAACAAGGACAGAGGGGGGATATAAAATATACCAAATGTTTCTTGAATTGTTAGCACAAGTGTATATGTGTATGTATCTAGTCGAGTTTATATGCAGTAGTGCTCACTTGTTTTCTTTCATTTTATTACTTAACTGTATTTCATGTAAGTCATTGATATTAAATATTGACTTTACAGAGGGGTGGTAAGAGTTTGGTTTGAGATTTTCCTGTTAATATTTGGATATTTTTCTTGCATTAACAATTTTTTGATTAGAAAAGCAGAATAAAAACGTGCAAATTAGCTTCATTTATAGTTTGTTATACTCCTTCCCTCTAATACAAATATTTCATTTCTAACTCTGAGTGTAAGTGCATAATTTAATAATAAGTGTTTCTGCTCACAAATGTCCACGAGCACAGACATGCACGCAAAAACTGCGTGACTCCTCGCTGGCTGTAACTCACCGCGCGTGTTCACCTGGAACGTCCTCTAAGAAGACGTGTGACCATTCTGATAGCCGTCTGTGTCCGCAGGTGAATGAGTGAAGCTACATAAACAGTTAAATTAGCATAGCTTACCAGCCGTAAACCCGACAACAACACAGTGGGTGAGGGTCGGAGGGGGGGTCGCTTGACATTCTAACTTTAAAGGAAGGATTTTAACAGTATTTGCTGTGGGTTACAGCAGTGGACCAGCAGGCTACATGTTTGAATCCAAACAAGTTTCACTCAATCCCAACAACTGAGGATCGCCATTGTATAGCGGTCGCTAGGGTAACGTCACGTCGCCGTCATATCGGATGTGGGCGGGGCTTAGCGCTAGAATCCCTTTGATCCTTTCATGTCTTGTGTGACATCACCTTGGTAAAAGTCTATAAATAGAACCATTTGCACAGGGTTAGTCACAAGGTAAGTTTAGTAAGAGGGAGTAAGAGGCATTAATGTCTGAGACACAAACTCAGCAACTTACACAAAATTCAGAATCAAGTCCAGATTGTAAAAAAGTTATATCATTTGAAAATATGAATTCTGCCATTGAAACAACCGATGCGATTCAAAGCTGCGCCACTGAAGACGACTCTGAATGTAGTGTCGTCCCTGGCGTAAACATTTTACGGAGCGACGAGGGGAAATCGAAGCACTGTGTGTGCTGCCCTCAGTCATGCAACCAGCAACAGAATCCGGGGGATCCAGAGTCAGTTGATCTCCAGGAACCTCCGGTGTCAGAAGAACAGCTGCTCGTTAAAGAGCTAATAAATGCTGTTATTACACGTGCCTCCAAAGAGGCAAAGGTGTCGCCATCGGAAATGATTCAGCAGCGCCTCTTCACAGCTCTGTGGGCACAAGTTGAGCAAAAGCCTCTCAAAATCACACACAGGGGGATTAAAAAACTTGAAAAGGGGATTTTTAAAGACATAACAAAGCGGCTGGACATTAGCCCTGATCTCGTGATCATTGCGCTAGCCGTAGGTCAGCCGTACCTAGAGGTGATCATTTCCATATTTGAAGATCACCTCTTCCGTAAAAAAAGCCTACTGGCAAGGTTCTTCTCGTGGTGCGTTAGAGCCGAGGATGACGAGGACGAACAAACTAAAGCCATGTCTGAAACACGTTTAGAAGAATTTAAAAGTAATATATTTCGGATACTGGAGAAAAAATCATCATCTGGCATTAGTGTCAGCGATTATGATGATGATGAAGAAGAACATGTGAGCGCACTCATTGATGCTGTGCTCACACGAGCTGCAAATAAATCGCACTACAAACCTTCTAAAAAACTCCACAGGTATCTGTTAAAACACGTGTTGTCTGACAACAGGATCAAAGATCTGCATATACATGAAAAAAAACTGAAAGATCTCGACAGGGCCATTTACCAAGAGCTACGTCAGAAAACATTCTGTAAAGAAAAACATTTACTGATGTTACTGAACGACGAGGACCCAGTGTTGAGAAAACTGACGGTCGATATCATTAAAAATCACCTGATCGACACTATGCAGAATCCAGCCCTGTGTGATGCTGAAGAGGCTGAAAATTACAGGTTATCTGTAGAAGCCTGTATCAAGAAGGTGGTGACACGTGTCAATAAAAATGCCAGTTCACCTTCCTCTACTGAAAAAGTTGATGCCATCACCCAACGGCTGTTCATAAAACTCTGGCCTAGACTTAAAAAGATCAAAGTTGATAATGTGATGTTCATCAGTGATATGGTTTACAGCTCTTTAATACAGAAATGGAAAGAGCCAGATGTCATACTGACATTCATGGAATTAGACCATGAATATGCAGATGATATAATTGTAAAGGATTTCAAGGAGCATGCCATCACTGTATTGGAAAGTGAACATTTCATGACAAGCTTCTTTCTCTGTGCGGGTCATGCTGTATGGATCGCAGGCAGAAAATACTTGGTTACTGTTATGTAAGACCCTAAAAGTAGATTCTGTTCATCTGGACGTAGCATTTTCAGTTTCAATTTATTTAACATCTAATCGAGTCATTTTAAAAACCCTTGACCGGTCGAGGCAGATGGCCGTTCCTCACTGAGCCTGGTTCTGCCGGAGTTTTCTCCCTGTTAAAAGGAAGTTTTTACTCCCCACCGTCGCCTAGTGCTTGCTCAGAGGGAATTGTCAAATTATTGGGGTTTTGTTTTGTGCCACCTAATACACAACTTATCGTATTGGGCACTCTAAATGTATTTTTAATCAATAAAAAGATCCAAAAAAGATTATATTTTGAATTCTGCGTGTTTTCATTGTCACACAAATGTATACATTTTCAGCTTAGACTGAACGTGTTTGTTTGTCATTCCTTTCAAATCAAAGATTTTAGTAGCAACTATTGTATTAAAACATTGCACAGACGTTTTACTCTGATTACACAAACCTTATGTAGGAGTAGGTCACAGATAAGAGGTACTAATTTGTAAATTTGACCTCTGACCTCACAGAGATCAAATGTGACAGGATATTTGTGCTGTAATTTTCAGACTGTAAGGATTATTTGTATGTAAACTATAATTTCATATTAAGAATCCACATCAACACGTTCTCACTCTCAAAGTGTAAAATGTTACACTATAGGTGACAAATCGTCAGTATGTTACGCTTTTGGCCACCCAACATGTCCCTGTGTTACTTGTTCGGAAAAATGAGGAAACATGAGAACCATTTCCAATCAATCTACACGTGTATGTTTATTTTACTGTAATTGCTTTGGAAAACACTATCTAACACGATTAGGTTATGATACGGGTTAGGATTAAGGTTAGGGTTATGGCTGGAATACACAGCTGGAACGTGTATTACACCGGGAGCGTCATTCTATTGGATGTCATCCACAATCCGGCGCGTATCAAATGGATGCGGAAGGTTACCTTTCACGTGTCTGTGGGACACCTCGGAGCGCGACTAATGGTCGGTATGTTACACGTCGGGAATGAGAACGGGCTGTCCACATATATTGGTATGTCATCTACTAAATTTTGCCAATACAAACAATGGCAGTAATGAATTAATTCATCAATATAATAATTAATATATATAAATATAAAAACACATTTACAAAAAAAATTTATTCACTGTCTACTTTAGCAGAAGGTTTTTAGCTGAAGATAGTTTAACCAGCTGTTTTGCCAACACCTTCATTTTTATCATTTAGCATCATTTTAGAATATAATACATTACTGTAGATCAGGGGTCCCCAATCCCAGTCTGCGAGGGCCGGTGTCCCTGCAGGTTTTAGATCTCACCCTGGGTCAACACACCTGAATCACATGATTAGTTTGTTACCAGGCCTCTGGAGAACTTCAAGACGTGTTGAGAAGGTAATTTATCCATTTAAATCAGCTGTGGTGGATCAAGGACACATCTAAAACCTGCAGGAAACCAGCCCTCGCGGACTGGGATTGGGGACCCCTGCTGTAGCTCAAACAGCATATGAAGCATTTAAATTCAGACCAACCTTATAACCGTATAACACCGATGGGGAACAATGTGTTCTGCAGAATACTCTTGATACTTTAAGAGCAATTTGCCAATAATACAGATTCATGTGTAGTAAGGTGGTTTCATTGCTACTTTTATTAAAGGAGTGCTTCTAAAAATTGAGGTGGTCATCTCCGCTTGCATTTCTGTAAAAGCCACAGCATGCCACCTTGGATGAGAATATGCATTCTTAACATTTTGCTGTCACAGTTTAGCTGTTTTCATTTCCACTGACACATCAGCTCCTAAGACCACAATACTACTACCAAAGTACTACAAGGATCCGGAGAAAAGGACAGAGGGGGGATATAAAATATACCAAATGTTTCTTGAATTGTTAGCACAAGTGTATATGTGTATGTATCTAGTCGAGTTTATATGCAGTAGTGCTCACTTGTTTTCTTTCATTTTATTACTTAACTGTATTTCATGTAAGTCATTGATATTAAATATTGACTTTACAGAGGGGTGGTAAGAGTTTGGTTTGAGATTTTCCTGTTAATATTTGGATATTTTTCTTGCATTAACAATTTTTTGATTAGAAAAGCAGAATAAAATGTGCAAATTAGCTTCATTTATAGTTTGTTATACTCCTTCCCTCTAATACAAATATTTCATTTCTAACTCTGAGTGTAAGTGCATAATTTAATAATAAGTGTTTCTGCTCACAAATGTCCACGAGCACAGACATGCACGCAAAAACTGCGTGACTCCTCGCTGGCTGTAACTCACCGCGCGTGTTCACCTGGAACGTCCTCTAAGAAGACGTGTGACCATTCTGATAGCCGTCTGTGTCTGCAGGTGAATGAGTGAAGCTACATAAACAGTTAAATTAGCATAGCTTACCAGCCGTAAACCCGACAACAACACAGTGGGTGAGGGTCGGAGGGGGGGTCGCTTGACATTCTAACTTTAAAGGAAGGATTTTAACAGTATTAGTGTAACACACTTAGAGACAGTGTGCGCACCGCGGATGACGTCAGTGCGCACACTGTGTCTGAGGAGGATGTGCGGAAGTGCTTCAGGAAGGTGAACGCACGCAAAGCTACTGGTCCGGACGGGATTCCCGGCCGCGTCCTCAAGTCATGCGCGGCTCAGCTGGCTGGAGTGTTCACGCACATCTTCAACCTTTCCCTCTCTCTGTCTGTAGTCCCAGCCTGCTTCAAAATGGCCACCATCGTCCCTGTACCCAAATCCTCCACCATCTCCTCATTGAACGACTGGTGACCTGTAGCCCTGACCCCCATCGTAAGCAAATGCTTCGAGAAGCTGGTCAGGGACTTCATCTGCTCTGCACTACCCGACTCACTGGACCCTCTACAGTTTGCATACCGCCACAACAGGTCCACTGATGATGCCATAGCCCTGACACTACACACTGCCCTGTCACACCTGGAGAAGAGAGACACGTATGTGAGGATGCTGTTTGTAGATTACAGCTCAGCATTCAATACCATCGTTCCCTCGAAGCTGGACAGGAAACTGCAGGATCTAGGACTGAGCAGCTCCCTCTGCAGCTGGATCCTTAGCTTCCTGTCTGACAGACGCCAGGTGGTCAGACTGGGCAGCATCACCTCATCCCCCATCACACTGAACACTGGTGCTCCACAGGGGTGTGTACTGAGCCCTCTCCTGTACTCACTCTACACCTACGACTGCACAGCCACTAACAGCTCCAACATCATTGTGAAGTTTGCGGACGACACTACAGTGGTGGGTCTTATCACCAACGGTGATGAGACGGCTTACAGGGAGGAGGTCAGCGCCCTGACCCACTGGTGTCAAGACAACCATCTCACCCTCAACGTCGCAAAGACAAAGGAGTTGATAGTGGACTTCCGGAGGTGCAGAGAAGTACACACCCCCATCACCATCAACGGCACTGCTGTGGAGAGAGTGAGCAGCTTCCGGTTCCTTGGTGTACATCTGGCTGAGGATCTTACGTGGTCAGTACACACAAACAAAACAGTGAAGAAGGCGCAGCAGCGCCTCTTCTTTCTCAGGAGACTGAAAAGATTCGGCATGAGCCCCCGCATCCTCAGGACCTTCTATCACTGTGCCATTGAGAGCATCCTCACTGGATGCATCACCACCTGGTATGGCAACAGCACCGCCTACAACTGCAAAGCTCTCCAGCGAGTAGTGCGGTGCTCTGAACGGATAATTGGAGGTGAGCTTCCCTCCCTCCAAGACATCTACAGGAAGCGCTGCCTGAGGAAAGCGGGGAGGATCATCAAGGACTCCAGTCACCCCAGCCATAAACTGTTCAGACTGCTTCCATCAGGAAGGAGGTTCTGCAGCATCCGGTCCCGTACCAGCAGACTGAGAGACAGCTTTTTCCATCAGGCCATCAGACTGCTGAACACGTCATAGACACCTCAGCTTCACTACTGGAACTTCAACATTATGCACTCCACACTGTATATAAATGCCACTTGTTTTGCACATATTCAACTCTGTATATTTTATATATTTTATTATTATTATTATTATTTTTATTTTTTTTTAATTTTTTTTTTACTATTTAATTTGTAAAAATGTGTATACACACACACACACACACACACACACACACACACACACACACACGCGTAGGAAAATATTTAGTATACACATCCAGAAATGCATACACTATTATATATTGTACATATATTTATTAGTTTCAGGTTGGCCATTCTTGTATTTTGCTCGTTTGTGTTGTTGTGTTTGCACATCTCTGTTGCTTGTGGGGCTCGCACACAAGAATTTCACTCGCATGTGCTGTGCCAGTGTGCCTGCACATGTGATGTGACAATAAAAGTGATTTGATTTGATGATCATTTCCATATTTGAAGATCACCTCTTCCCTAAAAAAAAGAAATCTACTGCCAAGGTTCTTCTCGTGGTGCGTTAGAGCCGAGGATGATGAAGACGCAGAAGCTAAAGCAATTTCTGAAACACGTTTAGAAGAATTTAAAAGTAATATATTTCCAATACTGGAGAAAAAAATCATCATCTGGCATTAGTGTCAGCGCACTCATTCACTGTAAAAAATCAAACTTGCTTACAGTCATTTCTTTCACAATTCAACAATAAAAGCTGAGTTGCCCCATAAACTCAAATACATTAAGGGTTTCAACTAATCCTTTAACGTTTTGGAGCAAAAGTTGGTCTCAGATGAACTTTATTGCTGGCAAAATGAATGAATTCAAGTTTTACATGAGTTGAAGCTGTTGGCGCCTTTCTGTGCCTGAGCACGCATGCGCATGTCATATTTTTGGATACTACGGGGTCTACGATGCACTTTTGCAAGGACTGAAAGCCACCTGGCCGTCTGCCTTAATGCGAACACGAGGCTTTTTACGCCAGGAGCTGGATGCAGCTAAGGTGTTCATCTCAACTTTCTGAAGGCAAGTACTGTTTCTTTTAATGTGCATTTATATGTGTTTACTACCTCATTTAAGATCCCCCCCTAGACTGTTTTACTCAATCGTGCTGCTTGAATGCCCTCGTGAGCAACTTTAATGTTTTCCATCATGAAATAGTGCTTTAAAGTTTTCGTATAAAAATCGCCATGTCACAAAATAATGTAAATCCGACAAGCATCCCTTCCAAACAGGCGCGCTCATGTCTGACAAGCCTCCACGACACCCCCTACGTGTATTTCATGTAGGGGGTGTTCGCCATACCACCGAACGAAAGAAACCCGACAAAATAAGCTAGCTCGCTCATGGCAAACCCCCCACCGCTTTTTAAAATAAATAAATAATTTCGGGGGCCCCCGCTGCCATGTTGTTTAATTTGTTCAAATCATATTTAGCCAAAAAAATGTGGTTTAGTTTCTGTGTGAACGGGGTGGTGGAGTCCTCCACCGAGAACACTCACGTTAACTTTATCGAGTGGGGAAAAAAAAGTTAGCTTGTTTATATTATGCTAACATAGCTGTGTCGCTAGCGGTCACGTAGCACATCATTATATACCAGCTAGCCCAACTTCAGTAACCCTACAAACGTCACTGCTGTTTAGTTTCCTGTCTTCATTTATGCTGGAAGTGATAACAGCTGTAGGGTTTAATTTGTTTCCAAAACCCCGCAGTCAGGACATGCTATATTGTATTTAGATAGAAGCTAGCAAGCTAACTCCCTGCTAACTTCTAACTCCGTTAAATGTCATAAATTTCGTTTTCATGGGTGCCTGGATGTTAAACTCAATTGTTACACCTGGTAGAACAGAACGCTGATCATTTTATTAAAGATGAAAGACTTTAGACAGTTTTTCAACTCTCAGTAATGCCATAGTGATCGTTTGACATGTGAACCTGCAGCGGAGTTTAGGTCCAGACATGGCTAGTGACGTCAGACTGAACAACCGGATTGAACGAGGAGGACCCAGAATCCAGCCCTGTGTGAAGCTGAAGAGGCTGAAAATTACAGGTTATCTGTGGAAGCCTGCATCAAGAAGGTGGTGACACTTGTCATTAAAAATGCCAGTTCACCTTCCTCTACTGAAAAAGTTGATGCCATCACCCAACGGCTGTTCATAAAACTCTGGCCTAGACTTAAAAAGATCAAAGTTGATAATGTGATATGGTTTATAGCTCCTTAATACAGAAATGGAAAGAGCCAGATGTCATACATATTCATGGAATTAGACCATGAATATGCAGATGATATAATTGTAAAGGTTTTCAAGGAGCATGCCATCACTGTATTGGAAAGTGAACATTTCATCACAAGCTTCTTTCTTCATGCTGTATGGATCGCAGGCAGAAAATACTTGGTTACTGTTGTGTAAGTCCCTAAAAGTAGATTTTGTTTATCTGGACGCAGGATTTTCAGTTTCAATTTATTTAAGTAATTATAATAAAGGTCAATCAAATGGACCAATATGGCAAGGCCATGATGATCCACTTGGTAAAATAAATCCGTTTGGCATCTTTCTTGGCCTTAAGACAACAATTCTGATGGCTAAAGATCCAAACGGGACACAAGAAAAAAACAAAACACGTGTTGTCTGACAACAGTATCAAAGATTTGCATATACATAAAAAAAACCTGAAAGATCTGGACCGGGCCATTTACAAAGAGCTACGTCAGAAAACATTCTGTAAAGAAAAACATTTACTGATGTTACTGAACAACGAGGACCCAGTGTTGAGAAAACTGACGGTCGATATCATTAAAAATCACCTGATCGACACTATGCAGAATCCAGCCCTGTGTGATGCTGAAGAGGCTGAAAATTACAGGTTATCTGTGGAAGCCTGTATCAAGAAGGTGGTGACACGTGTCAATAAAAATGCCAGTTCACCTTCCTCTACTGAAAAAGTTGATGCCATCACCCAACGGCTGTTCATAAAACTCTGGCCTAGACTTAAAAAGATCAAAGTTGATAATGTGATGTTCATCGGTGATTGTCAGGGTCCCTGAGCAGTTATGAATTATATTATTATTATTGTTATTGTATGTATATTTGGTGTTGCTGTCCTTCTCCCTGTTTGCGTGTGTGTATATGTGTTTCAGTGGGCGCCTTCAGGCCTGGTGGGTGTGGCCCTGCTGATGGTCTGGCCACACCCGAAGCCACACACCTGCTGCTGGTCAGGCCTCGTCGGGGGTGCTACTTAGGAGAGTCTTGGAGCTCCCACCGACGCGGGATCATTGCGTGAGTCTCCACGTTAGTCATCCATTTGAACTGAGTTAGTGTATGTATGCCCGCGGTTATGTGTCCTGACGGCTGCGTCTATTGTGTCCCCAGGAGAAGTGTGGAGCGCCAGACAGCAGCCAGCACGAGGAGTGCTGAGACACGGGAGCGGAGAGCACTGAGACACGGACTGGTCACGGAGAGACACGACACGGGAGTCAGGGGAAACCACGGGGATTTATTGTTGTTATTTCCACACACTGTAAATAAACGTACTGCTTGTACATAGAGCACCGCGCCTGGGTCCTCCTTCCCCACACCCCCCACGGTTTGCCATGCCAAACCGTGACAGTGATATGGTTTACAGCTCTTTAATACAGAAATGGAACAGAAATTATTCACTGTCTACTTTAGCAGAAGGTTTTTAGCTGAAGATAGTTTAACCAGCTGTTTTGCCAACACCTTCATTTTTATCATTTAGCATCATTTTAGAATATAATACATTACTGTAGATCTCCCTAACAACACCTGGATCAGTTCTTTTATGAAGCCTTCTCTGGCTCCGTGATCTGACTCCGGGTTGAGAGAGGAAGCAATCGAGCCGATGCGCCCCTCCAGTTCTCTGAAGAGGCTGTGGATGCATCGCTCTTGTGGGATACAGTTTTTCAGCAGTACTGCTGTGGCAGAGTCCGCGCAGAGCTGCACCATCTGAGCAGCCATGTGACACATTAGCTGGACAGTGCAGTCATCTGGGCGACCAGCCAGCATGGATCGCACCCGCGACATGTTTAGTTGATCAAAAAAGCCATCTATGAGGGGACCCACAGTGGCTGCGTTAATATTGTCTGAATACATTTTAATGTTTTAAGCTGCAGCAGAGTGAACCACTGTGTCTGTTCTTGTGCTTTCTCCAAACTTGAGGTGACACAGAAGGTTTCTGTTCCTCGGCGGTCACAGCTTCTTCAGACTGTGTGTGATGTTTTCTCTTTTCGGGGATTTCTTGTTCCACAGACTGGCCCCTGAGCTTAAAACTTATATCCTTTTGTTTTTTGTAAAGACCTCATTCCAATCCATTTTATTAAATGAAGTTATTTCTATTAATTTTGTGCTTAATGTTTTGGCTGCTGAAACAGGAAAGTGTATCTCATGTATTCTGTTGACGGTTTGTTCCACTTGTGCGCACCTCTGTATGTATGTTTTCTTGTAAATGTACGACTTTGTATGGATGAAATCTCACTAATAAATATCACAACAGGATGTTCTCGGCATTTTCTACCTAAACAGTTTGGATTGAATGACAACTACTCAACACACGTTCAGTCAAAGCTGTATACACACACACACACACACACACACATTTGTCCAACAGACAGTGAAAACAAGCAGAAATCAGAGTGTGATTTTTCTTTTAGAATTTTATTAGATTTTCTGATTTTTGTTCAATAATTTAGAGTGTTCTAGTCAGTAATTTACTGACTAGAAACAAGACCCCAATAATCGGACAATTCCCTCTGAGCAAGCACTTGGCGACAGTGGGGAAGAAAAACTCCCTTTTAACGGGGAGAAACTTCCGGCAGAACCAGGCTCAGTGAGGGACGGTCATCTGCCGCAACCGGTCCAGGGGTGTTTAAAATGACTCGATTGGATGTTAAATAAATTGGCTTGTTTGAATTGTTTGTTGTTAGCCAATTTAAGAGTCACTTTGATGCCAGCTAGTCAATGTCAAATTGTTGTTTTTAAAGGGGAAACACCCGCGACTCTCTGCGGGTGATGGCTAACCTCCGACCTATTAATGAGAAGAACCTTCTGATGCGACCTGCTGGCGCCGCTGCCGACATCAGATGTTCTTTAAAGGTTTCGATGATTCTTTGCTCACCTACTTCATGGTCGAGATGAAAGAGAATCGTGACACACTCGGGGTCCTTATACTCTTTAAGGAGAGATTTGTAAATGACCTTGTGTAAGGTTCTGAAGGACTTTGAGGAGGGCTGAAAATCGATATGTTGGACATCAGCCCAGATTTTCTTCAACAAACGGTTTGTAATTTCAGAAACTGTGTCATCTGTATACAGAACACGTGCCTTTTTAAAAGCACGCCTGACAAGTTCTTCCACACAGACTTCAACTGAAAGCTGCTTCTGAGCTTTGATTTCAGAAGACTCTGGCTCAAGTTTCTGTGTGGAGGCTACAAAGTGTTTCTTGAAGATGGAGATGAAAAGTTTGTCAACTGTTGGCTCTCCTAATTTCAATAGAGTTAAGGTGTGCTTTGGGTTGGAGAGCGCTTCCTTGCAAAAGTCTTTGAAAATGACCTTTGCAAGATCTTGTAGGGCCTTTGGTGATAAAGTCAAATCTGCTGTTTTTATTTCAGAGCAGATTTGATCTAAAAGGCGCTGGTGGAGGGAGTCTGATGGGCAGGCTGTGGATTTTTTTGCAGCCTGGGAAAGGACAGCCTGAAGGACCGCGCTTATGAGCCCTTTTCTCTCTGCTTCACCTCGAGGTGACGCAGAGGGTTTCTGCTCCTCAGAAGCCACGGCTGCTTTTTCAGCCTCTGAGGCTTCTGTGTTTGCCATTTGTGAAGGTTCCACAGACAGCGAGGACTCCAGATTTTTCTCTGGTTGTTCTGTCTGTGGGACCTGCTGATTGTCCTGCTGGCTGCCTGACTGGGTGCACGTGCAGTGTGCAAATCTCCCTAACAACACCTGGATCAGTTCTTTTATGAAGCCTTCTCTGGCTCCGTGATCTGACTCCGGGCAGAGCTGCACCATCTGAGCAGCCATGTGAGACATTAGCTGGACAGTGCAGTCATCTGGGCGACCAGCCAGCATGGATCGCACCTGCGACATGTTTAGGTTATCAAAAAAGCCATCTACGAGGGTACCCACAGTGGCTGCGTTAATGTCATCTGAATACATTTTCGTGTTAGTGTTTTCTCTTACTTCGTGTGTCTGGTTCCGATGCATGGACTCAACTGAATGACAGTACCTGTAGCAGCACCCCTATTTATGGGTTCTCGGGGTCTTTGTAATGATGTGCGTCCTGTGACGTGACAGTATTTAGTTGCTTTGAAGTATGCCTATAAGCCCCGCCCACTTCTAAAAAGAATGCCTAGCAACAGCGTCACACAAACGCACCGGCGCTAGCCGCGTGGATGTGAAACGCGGGGAGAGATCACGTGGAGCCTGCACGTCCACTGCTGTCACCGACACGGAATACTTTTAAAACCCTTCCGTTATAGTTTGTGCTGTCACCAGGCTGTCCGTGATGGCGGGTAAGCGACGGGAACGTAAATGTGCGTGTAGCTTCACTCGGCTAGCAGAGTGGTCACGTTAAAGCGAGCTATACGTGAAAGTTTTCAGCCGTGTGGATTTTTAAAATACTTTGTGATTTCTGTCATTCAGCGCAGCTGTTCAGCTCTTTGAAATGCAGATGAAAATAACGCGTTTTTCTCACGGTGGAGCTCACGTTTTTTTAAGCACAGCACCGGAAATGACTTCAGATACCCACGTGTGCCACTACATATATATTATTTATATGATTTGTTTCTGGTTTGTGAATTGAACTTAAGATCAGATGTGATGGAGTTGGAGATGGAGACACTTGTCGAAACCGGAAATGCTGAGACTCTCAAAGCCCTGTACGTATTTCCTGATATATTCTCTTATCTGCAGGTATCTAAAAAAGGCTCTCCCTTGAGCTTCAAAGTCTCTGTGCTGCTGCAACATGTTTTGCATTTAGATGGTACTGTAAGGTTGAAGTGCTTCGGTGGTGATAGTTTTGGAATATGTATCATTTGCGTCAGTTGGATTTGGTGACTGTACTGCAGAAGCTAAATGCCATACCAAATGTTCTTTTCCAGTATTACTGCTTAGTACTGCTTGACTACTACAAAGAGACAAATGAGATGTTTTTGTACATTAACAGCTAAAAGTTGTCATTTTTCATAAATAAAATGGAAATACGTATTTCATGTCTCAATGCGTTGCTTTGTGGTTTGTTTGTTTCCAAAAAATGAAGAAAAAAAGCAAGAAAACAGAGTTAATGGGAAAAAAAGGTCTTTTATTTCCTTAAAAAAACATATTCACATTCAACAGCATATTTGGTCAGGTCTTGTTACAGGTTTAGTCAGTGAAAAGTTCAGACAGATACATTTGAAATCTGAAAATACACTGACATTAATGGCCTAAACTACTCCATGTGCTGACAGCACCCCAGCAGCACTTTATGATAGTGACTGAAGTCATTTATAAGGCAAAAACTAATCATGAAAAAAAGTGTTTTGTATTTAAGTCGCCACTTATGTACGGACTCAAAAACTTCCCTGTAGCCTCTCGCATGTATGGTTTAATAAATACTGCAGCCAGTTTGAACCTTATTTATCTTAAAGGTTGTCATGCATTTGCTTAAATGTAGGAAATCTTGACTACATTGACTACATGCTTTTTATTTGTTTTTGTTTCTAATGTCTCTGTAAAGCACTTTGAATCACCTCATTGTTGAATTGTGCTATACAAATAAACTTGCCTTGCCTTGCCAACAGTAGTTTCCTGATGGTCACATCGGAAAAAGAGAGCCGGAATAAATACAAAATGCAGATTTTAAATAATGAGCTTATTTACTAAGAGGAACAACATCCTTCCTGGAAATGTATGAAAAACGCTCCATCCCAAGTAACTGCCCCTCAAACCAGTTACTATGTTTGAGGGGCAGTTACTTTTTCACATAGCCCCATCCACAAGCTGCATCCATAAACTCTGCATGTTTACAGAAAGAGAAGGATATCTGCTAAAGCACAAATATCTGGAATAGCCTCAGCCACCCCGTATATATGTCAGTACAGTAAAGTTGCACATTTTGATTTGGAAGTCTGTAGTGGATTGACTTGCTTTTTGAACAGCCTCGTGTGGCCATTAGAGGAACTGCAGTTTCTGGGTGCCAGCTTTATTTTGTAACTATTGATGCTTTGTCTTGTCTGGCTTTTTATGTATTAAACAAATACAATATCTCATATAAAATGGTGTGTTCCAGACTGAGAATCAGCCTGAGGATTGTTCTTTAGATATTTGGAAATCTGGAACACTTAGAAATACATTTATTAGTTTTTACATACAAATGTTACAGTATAAATGGATAAAAAGGGGATATAAAGCTGGAATGTGTCAGGGCTATGAGCTTTCACTCAGAGAGGAAGCCACAAGTACATTGTAGAAAACTCAACAGGAATGTACAGCATACACAAAAAAAAGTCAGGTTCCACCCATGGAACCTTTTGGATGTTTCAAACTTCATACTGTACCATGCTTCACTTCTGGGGGATGATGGTGAAATTGAAGCCATGCTCCTAATCAATCATGAGCTTCTTGAGGGAGTTGAGATAGGCTGGGATGAGGGAGCTGACTGACTCCTCGTCATCGTTGAGGATCTTCTCTCCTCTGCCTTCCGAGCCCACTGAACTGGGTGACCGGACTCGGCCTGGGAGTGCTGTAACCCTGTTAGAACAGACACAGGCCTTAGAGTCAGAACAAGTACTTAGTAGAAGAGGCTAACATGGAGTTATTATTTAATAAACCGCGTAATACACCTGATAATATACTGTTCCAGAGAATACTTACGGAGGAGTATCCCTTGCCGAAGCTTCCTCTGTTCTTGGTCCTAATCTTGGTGAGCGCTGATTCAGCAATGTCCGCCCTCTCTTTGGCATCATCCAGCTCGTGCACGGTCTTCCTGTACTTTGCCAGGTTCATGTTAGCTTGTTCCTCCTGAAGTGACAGCAGTGTGAGTTAAAGCCCACAAACACCATGCTTGGAAACGTGTTCAGAGTAAGAGGATGAGGTGATGTACGGCCTCCTCTACTTGTCTCTTGTAGGCCTTCATCTTGTTTTGCAGCCTCTCCACCAGCTCCTGCATCCTCTGCTGGTTCTTCTGGTCCTCCTCCGACTGGAACAGCAGTTCCTTCAGCCGACGCTCGTTCTTCCGCAGCGTCTTCACTGTCTCAGCGTGCCGCTTTTGTTCAGAGTCCAGCTCCAGCTCCAGCTCCTTCACCTGCATGCAAAGAGTATCTACTATTGTGTGCAGGAAGGCGTCATATTTATCCACTGAGTGTTTAGTGAAGACACACTCTGTTACAATTTGCTGTTTGTCAAAAGTTCCATAAAAGCAGAAATGTGCTGCAGGCCAGACAACTTTGGTTGTCTGGCCTGCAGCACAAAGTTATGAGCTGTATGTTACATTGAGTATAACATACAGCTCATAACTTTGTTTTGTCATATTTCTGCATATGCCAGTGTGCTACATGCAAAGGCATGTGCAAATGGCTAGCCACTAGCATGTAAATATAAATCCTTAATCCTATAATTAGTTTTTATATCATCTTATTATATTGACATGTGACATGTGACACATTAGCTGGACAGTGCAGTCATCTGGGCGACCAACCAGCATGGATCGCACCTGCGACATGTTTAGTTGATCAAAAAAGCCATCTATGAGGGGACCCACAGTGGCTGTGTTAATGTCATCTGAATACATTTTAGTGTTTTCTCTTACCTCGTGTGTCTGGTTCCAATGCATGGACTCAACTGAATGATAGTGCCTGGTAGCAGCACCCCTATTTAAGGGTTTTAGAGTGCTTTGTAATGATGTGCGTCCTGTGACGTGACAATATTTAGTCGCTTTGAAGCATGCCTATAGCATAGCCCATCAGTGGTGTCAGTTTATGTGTGGGTATATATAATATTTTTATATTGTTAAAAAAGTACATCAATGTAAAAAATTTAAAATGATAAATGTGTAAACTAAAGTCAAAAGCTGTGCGGTTTATGATGTCAGTGTGGCCCCCCGCTCCTTTTAATATTATCAGTTATAGCCAAAACAACGAATAGGAGCAGTACTATATGGTACTATTTGAGGTGCTAGTACTAGGGCTGGGCGATATGACCCAAAATTCATATCTCGATATTTTTTAGCTGGATGGCGATATAAGATGTATATCTCGATATTTTTTTAAAGCCATAAGGTAAGAACAAAAAGAGAGTTCTTAGTCAAAGCTGTGTCCCAGATGTCACATGTGCACTTGTATTAACATACAGCATAGATGTACATGAAAAAAACTACTCAAAAATAAATTAGGAGCATTTATTTATTTATTTATTTATTTATTTTTTCCTGTCCCGTTTGGCTCTTTTGCATCAGAATTGTTGTCTAAAGGCAAACAAAGATGCCCAACGGATTTACTTTACCAAATTGACCATCCCAGCCTTCGCCGTAATGGTCCATTTGATTCACCTTTTATTGTTTATTTTATTTTCACTTGCTGAATACGGGACAGACTTGACTGGGGGAAAGAAGGGGAGAAAGAAAGAGGGAAAGAGAAACAGCTGAGAAGAGGGACGGGGGAGAAGGGCAAAAGACAAAAACCAACAGAACGGGCAGAGAAAAAAAAAAGCATATATCAATCACCTGGATCACCTGCTGAGAAAGAAAAAAGAAAACAAGCAGAAGAGAACAAGAGTAATAGAATAAACAACATCACAATGATATATGGGAATATGACAGTAAATATTAAATATTAAACATTATTGTGCAGCACATAAGATCAACAGAACACAGTGTGCTTTGAGGTAGGAGCCAAAAAGGGTGTAGTTTGTGGGTGTGATCACCCGTGTGTACACCTGTGAGCATGGACGCGCTTGTTTTTTGTTTTTTTAAAAGGTTCCTTCATGTAATAATCTGCTAGAGGGTGTGGGGGGGCCACAGCCCCGTCCTCCAGGGCATGAAGCAGGTATGGAGGAGATCAAAACTCCAGACATCCAGAGGCCCCCAGAACACAAGAGACCAAGGAAGACCAACAGAGGGGCAGCCGCGCCACTGTCCCGGAAAGAGCTGAGGAGAGTCCCAGATGAGGGCTCACTCAGCAGCCGCGGAGCAGAAGCCAGGGGGAGTTGCAGTGACGCACTCGTGAGCTCCGCCGGCAGCCAGCCGTGGCTGAGTGACCGAGCCCCAGGCCGAGAGGCCGGGGGCACCCCACCTCCGAAGTGGCCCGAGCGAGCCCCAGGCTCCAGGCCCCGATAAGCGGCCGCCAAGGAGTGAGCCGGTGTGTACCTGGACGCCCATCCCCGGACACAAAGAACCACCAACGCACCGATGTCTGAGGGGGTCCGCCACTGGCAGGGGAAGTGGTGGTAGGGGGAGATAGGCCTCCAAACCTTGGAGGGCCTGAGATGTCCCCAGAGAGGTGGCGCCTGACACCCAACCTGACATATAGACACAGACATACAGGCACACACAGATACAAACATCCATTCCCACCCTCATGCTCTCATATGCACTTACTCCACACTCAACCAACGTGGAGACAGACATAAAGAGACGCTGTACACACGATCACACTCCCCAATCGTACTCTACAAACCGGGTCTAGGTACCCTTGCCCCTGGAGGGGGGAACTGCACCCAGACCCAGGTGGTGTTACCCTTTTCCCTGCGGTGGGAGGAGGCAGACCGCCCCGACTCCGCAGCAGCAGGAAGGCCCCACACTCCAGACCAGATATGAGCATTCATTAAATAATAATGCTCCATAAATAAAAGAAAACGATGTTGTTCTTGTGCATAACAAAGAGCTCACAATTGTGCAGTCAAAATGTAAACTAAAAGACGCTGAGCATAATAACAAAGACAGATTTCACAGCTGCTCTCTTTCCAAGTTCGTGACTGACAGCCTGGAGTTTGAAATCCGCTTCATAACCGTGTCTCTTAACAGGTGCCATTTATGGTCCTTATACACACACAATACGGTAATATTACGTTGAAGCACAGTACGTATCACTCCGCGAGGCTCCTCGGTAGCAGTGTTGCCAACGTAGCGACTTTGTCGCTATATTTAGCGAGTTTTCAGACTCCCTAGCGACAAATCTGGCGACTTTTTCTGGTATTATTGGAGACTTGTTTATGACGACTTTTTGACGTGAAAACGCGTATCGCTCTAGATCTCACCCTGGGTCAACACACCTGAATCACATGATTAGTTCGTTACCAGGCCTCTGGAGAACTTCAAGACGTGTTGAGAAGGTAATTTATCCATTTAAATCAGCTGTGGTGCATCAAGGACACATCTAAAACCTGCAGGAAACCAGCCCTCTTGGACTGGGATTGGGGACCCCTGCTGTAGCTCAAACAGCATATGAAACATTTAAATTCAGACCAACCTTATAAGCGTATAACACCGATGGGGAACAATGTGTTCTGCAGAATACTCTTGATACTTTAAGAGCAATTTGCCAATAATACAGATTCATGTGTAGTAAGGTGGTTTCATTGCTACTTTTATTAAAGGAGTGCTTCTAAAAATTGAGGTGGTCATCTCCGCTTGCATTTCTGTAAAAGCCACAGCATGCCACCTTGGGTAAGAATATGTATTCTTAACATTTTGCTGTCACAGTTTAGCTGTTTTCATTTCCACTGACACATCAGCTCCTAAGACCACAATACTACTACCAAAGTACTACAAGGATCCGGAGAAAAGGACAGAGGGGGGATATAAAATATACCAAATGTTTCTTGAATTGTTAGCACAAGTGTATATGTGTATGTATCTAGTCGGGTTTATATGCAGTAGTGCTCACTTGTTTTCTTTCATTTGATTACTTAACTGTATTTCATGTAAGTCATTGATATTAAATATTGACTTTACAGAGGGGTGGTAAGAGTTTGGTTTGAGATTTTCCTGTTAATATTTGGATATTTTTCTTGCATTAACAATTTTTTGATTAGAAAAGCAGAATAAAAACGTGCAAATTAGCTTCATTTATAGTTTGTTATACTCCTTCCCTCTAATACAAATATTTCATTTCTAACTCTGAGTGTAAGTGCATCATTTAATAATAAGTGTTTCTGCTCACAAATGTCCACGAGCACAGACATGCACGCAAAAACTGCGTGACTCCTCGCTGGCTGTAACTCACCGCGCGTGTTCACCTGGAACGTCCTCTAAGAAGACGTGTGACCATTCTGATAGCCGTCTGTGTCTGCAGGTGAATGAGTGAAGCTACATAAACAGTTAAATTAGCATAGCTTACCAGCCGTAAACCCGACAACAACACAGTGGGTGAGGGTCGGAGGGGGGGTCGCTTGACATTCTAACTTTAAAGGAAGGATTTTAACAGTATTTGCTGTGGGTTACAGCAGTGGACCAGCAGGCTACATGTTTGAATCCAAACAAGTTTCACTCAATCCCAACAACTGAGGATCGCCATTGTATAGCGGTCGCTAGGGTAACGTCACGTCGCCGTCATATCGGATGTGGGCGGGGCTTAGCGCTAGAATCCCTTTGATCCTTTCATGTCTTGTGTGACATCACCTTGGTCAAAGTCTATAAATAGAAGCATTTGCACAGGGTTAGTTACAAGGTAAGTTTAGTAAGAGGGAGTAAGAGGCATTAATGTCTAAGACACAAACTCATCAAGTCCAGATTGTAAAAACTTATATCATTTGAAAATATGAATTCTGCCATTGAAACGACCGATGCGATTCAAAGCTGCGCCACTGCAGATGACTCTGAATGTAGTGTCGTCCCTGGCGCAAACATTTTACAGAGCGACGAGGGGAAATCGAAGCACTGTGTGTGCTGCCCTCAGTCGTGCAACCAGCATCAGAATCCGGGGAAACAGCTGCTCGTTAAAGAGCTAATAAATGCTGTTATTACACGTGCCTCCAAAGAGGCAAAGGTGTCGCCGTCTGACATGATTCAGCAGCGCCTCTTCACAGCTCTGTGGGCACAAGTTGAGCAAAAGCCTCTCAAAATCACACAAAGGGGGATTAAAAAACTTGAAAAGGGGATTTTTAAAGACATCACCAAGCGGCTGGACATTAGCCCTGATCTCGTGATCATTGCGCTAGCCGTAGGTCAGCCGTACCTAGAGGTGATCATCTCCATATTTGAAGATCACCTCTTCCGTAAAAACCTACTGGCAAGGTTCTTCTCGTGGTGCGTTAGAGCCGAGGATGACGAGGACGAACAAACTAAAGCCATTTCTCAAACACTTTTAGAAGAATTTAAAAGTAATATATTTCCAATAGTGGAGAAAAAATCATCATCTGGCATTACTGTCAGCGATTATGATGATGATGAAGAAGAATGTGTGAGCGCACTCATTGATGCTGTGCTCACACGGGCTGCGAAGAATTCGCACTACAAACCTTCTAAAAAACTCCACAGGTACCTGTTAAAACACGTGTTGTCTGACAACAGGATCAAAGATCTGCATATACATGAAAAAAAACTGAAAGATCTCGACAGGGCCATTTACCAAGAGCTACGTCAGAAAACATTCTGTAAAGAAAAACATTTACTGATGTTACTGAACGACGAGGACCCAGTGTTGAGAAAACTGACGGTCGATATCATTAAAAATCACCTGATCGACACTATGCAGAATCCAGCCCTGTGTGAAGCTGAAGAGGCTGAAAATTACAGGTTATCTGTGGAAACCTCTATCAAGAAGGTGGTGACGCGTGTCATTAAAAATGCCAGTTCACCTTGCTGTACTGAAAAAGTTGATGCCATCACCCAACGGCTGTTCATAAAACTCTGGCCTAGACTTAAAAAAATCAAAATCGACAATGTGATATTCCTCAGTGATATGGTTTACAGCTCTTTAATAGAGAAATGGAAAGAGCCAGATGTCATACTGACATTCATGGAATTAGGCCACAAACATACAGATGATGTAATTGTAAAGGTTTTCAAGGAGCATGCCATCACTGTATTGGAAAGTGAACATTTCATCACAAGTTTCTTTCTCTCTGCGGGTCATGCTGTATGGATCGCAGGCAGAAAATACTTGGTTAGTGTTTTGTAAGTCCCTAAAAGTAGATTCTGTTCATCTGGACGTAGCATTTTCAGTTTCAATTTATTTAACATCTAATCGAGTCATTTTAAAAACCCTTGACCGGTCGAGGCAGATGGCCGTTCCTCACTGAGCCTGGTTCTGCCGGAGTTTTCTCCCTGTTAAAAGGAAGTTTTTACTCCCCACCGTCGCCTAGTGCTTGCTCAGAGGCAATTGTCAAATTATTGGGGTTTTGTTTTGTGCCATCTAATACACAACTTATCGTATTGGGCACTCTAAATGTATTTTTCATCAATAAAAAGATCCAAAAAAGATTATATTTTGAATTGTGCGTGTTTTCATTGTCACACAAATGTATACATTTTCAGCTTAGACTGAACGTGTTTGTTTGTCATTCTTTTCAAATCAAAGATTTTAGTAGCAACTATTGTATTAAAACATTGCACAGACGTTTTACTCTGATTACACAAACCTTATGTAGGAGTAGGTCACAGATAAGAGGTATTCATTTGTAAATTTGACCTCTGACCTCACAGAGATCAAATGTGACAGGATATTTGTACTGTCATTTTCAGACTGTAAGGATTATTTGTATGTAAACTATAATTTCATATTAAGAATCCACATCAACACGTTCTCACTCTCAAAGTGTAAAATGTTACACTATAGGTGACAAATCGTCAGTATGTTACGCTTTTGGCCACCCAACATGTCCCTGTGTTACTTGTTCGGAAAAATGAGGAAACATGAGAACCATTTCCAATCAATCTACACGTGTATGTTTATTTTACTGTAATTGCTTTGGAAAACACTATCTAACACGATTAGGTTATGATACGGGTTAGGATTAAGGTTAGGGTTATGGCTGGAATACACAGCTGGAACGTGTATTACACCGGGAGCGTCATTCTATTGGATATCATCCACAATCCGGCGCGTATCAAATGGATGCGGAAGGTTACCTTTCACGTGTCTGTGGGACACCTTGGAGCGCGACTAATGGTCGGTATGTTACACGTCGGGAATGAGAACGGGCTGTCCACATATATTGGTAAGATAAGATAAAACTTTATTAATCCCTCGGGTGGGTTCCTCGGGGAAATTCGGTTTCCAAAAAAGCACAGCACCGACAGAAGTTACAGAGTTACAGAATATTATATATATATATATTTGGGAGAAGCAACCTGTCACTGAACAGACTCTTCTGGTTGTTAATGGCCGTGTGCAGAGGATGCCCAGCATTGTCCATAATGTCCAGCAGTTTCTTTAGTGTCCTTTTCTCTGCCACTGTCACCAGAGTGTCCAGCTTCATGCCGACCACAGAGCCAGCCTTCCTGATCAGTTTCTCCAGCCTGCATGAGTCCTTCTTTGCTGTGTTGCTCCCACAGCACACCACAGCATAGAAAAGTACTCCAGCAACCACTGACTGGTAAAACATCCTCAGGAGCTTCCTGCAGATGTTAAAAGACCTCAGCCTCCTGAGGAAGTACAGTCGGCTTTGGGCTTTTTTATACAGGTGCTCTGTGTTGCATGACCAGTCCAGTTTGTTGTCCACCCACAGCCCGAGGTACTTGTACTTGTTGACCACCTCCACCTGTAATCTACTAAATTTTGCCAATACAAACAATAGCAGTAATGAATTAATTCATCAATATAATAATTAATATATATAAATATAAAAACACATTTACAAAAAAATTTATTCACTGTCTACTTTAGCAGAAGGTTTTTAGCTGAAGATAGTTTAACCAGCTGTTTTGCCAACACCTTCATTTTTATCATTTAGCATCATTTTAGAATATAATACATTACTGTAGATCTCCCTAAGAACACCTGGATCAGTTCTTTTATGAAGCCTTCTCTGGCTCCGTGATCTGACTCCGGGGTGAGAGAGGAAGCAATCGAGCCGATGCGCCCCTCCAGTTCTCTGAAGAGGCTGTGGATGCATCGCTCTTGTGGGATACAGTTTTTCAGCAGTACTGCTGTGGCAGAGTCCGCGCAGAGCTGCACCATCTGAGCAGCCATGTGACACATTAGCTGGACAGTGCAGTCATCTGGGCGACCAGCCAGCATGGATCGCACCCGCGACATGTTTAGTTGATCAAAAAAGCCATCTATGAGGGGACCCACAGTGGCTGCGTTAATATTGTCCGAATACATTTTAATGTTTTAAGCTGCAGCAGAGTGAACCACTGTGTCTGTTCTTGTGCTTTCTCCAAACTTGAGGTGACACAGAAGGTTTCTGTTCCTCGGCGGTCACAGCTTCTTCAGACTGTGTGTGATGTTTTCTCTTTTCGGGGATTTCTTGTTCCACAGACTGGCCCCTGAGCTTAAAACTTATATCCTTTTGTTTTTTGTAAAGACCTCATTCCAATCCATTTTATTAAATGAAGTTATTTCTATTAATTTTGTGCTTAATGTTTTGGCTGCTGAAACAGGAAAGTGTATCTCATGTATTCTGTTGACGGTTTGTTCCACTTGTGCGCACCTCTGTATGTATGTTTTCTTGTAAATGTACGACTTTGTATGGATGAAATCTCACTAATAAATATCACAACAGGATGTTCTCGGCATTTTCTACCTAAACAGTTTGGATTGAATGACAACTACTCAACACACGTTCAGTCAAAGCTGTATACACACACACACACACACACACACACACACACACACACACACACACACACACACACACACACACACACACACACACACACACACACACATTTGTCCAACAGACAGTGAAAACAAGCAGAAATCAGAGTGTGATTTTTCTTTTAGAATTTTATTAGATTTTCTGATTTTTGTTCAATAATTTAGAGTGTTCTAGTCAGTAATTTACTGACTAGAAACAAGACCCCAATAATCGGACAATTCCCTCTGAGCAAGCACTTGGCGACAGTGGGGAAGAAAAACTCCCTTTTAACGGGGAGAAACTTCCGGCAGAACCAGGCTCAGTGAGGGACGGTCATCTGCCGCAACCGGTCCAGGGGTGTTTAAAATGACTCGATTGGATGTTAAATAAATTGGCTTGTTTGAATTGTTTGTTGTTAGCCAATTTAAGAGTCACTTTGATGCCAGCTAGTCAATGTCAAATTGTTGTTTTTAAAGGGGAAACACCCGCGACTCTCTGCGGGTGATGGCTAACCTCCGACCTATTAATGAGAAGAACCTTCTGATGCGACCTGCTGGCGCCGCTGCCGACATCAGATGTTCTTTAAAGGTTTCGATGATTCTTTGCTCACCTACTTCATGGTCGAGATTAAAGAGAATCGTGACACACTCGGGGTCCTTATACTCTTTAAGGAGAGATTTGTAAATGACCTTGTGTAAGGTTCTGAAGGACTTTGAGGAGGGCTGAAAATCGATATGTTGGACATCAGCCCAGATTTTCTTCAACAAACGGTTTGTAATTTCAGAAACTGTGTCATCTGTATACAGAACGCGTGCCTTTTTAAAAGCACGCCTGACAAGTTCTTCCACACAGACTTCAACTGAAAGCTGCTTCTGAGCTTTGATTTCAGACGACTCTGGCTCAAGTTTCTGTGTGGACACTACAAAGTGTTTCTTGAAGATGGAGATGAAAAGTTTGTCAACTGTTGGCTCTCCTAATTTCAATAGAGTTAAGGTGTGCTTTGGGTTGGAGAGCGCTTCCTTGCAAAAGTCTTTGAAAATGACCTTTGCAAGATCTTGTAGGGCCTTTGGTGATAAAGTCAAATCTGCTGTTTTTATTTCAGAGCAGATTTGATCTAAAAGGCGCTGGTGGAGGGAGTCTGATGGGCAGGCTGTGGATTTTTTTGCAGCCTGGGAAAGGACAGCCTGAAGGACCGCGCTTATGAGCCCTTTTCTCTCTGCTTCACCTCGAGGTGACGCAGAGGGTTTCTGCTCCTCAGAAGCCACGGCTGCTTTTTCAGCCTCTGAGGCTTCTGTGTTTGCCATTTGTGAAGGTTCCACAGACAGCGAGGACTCCAGATTTTTCTCTGGTTGTTCTGTCTGTGGGACCTGCTGATTGTCCTGCTGGCTGCCTGACTGGGTGCACGTGCAGTGTGCAAATCTCCCTAACAACACCTGGATCAGTTCTTTTATGAAGCCTTCTCTGGCTCCGTGATCTGACTCCGGGCAGAGCTGCACCATCTGAGCAGCCATGTGAGACATTAGCTGGACAGTGCAGTCATCTGGGCGACCAGCCAGCATGGATCGCACCTGCGACATGTTTAGGTTATCAAAAAAGCCATCTACGAGGGTACCCACAGTGGCTGCGTTAATGTCATCTGAATACATTTTCGTGTTAGTGTTTTCTCTTACTTCGTGTGTCTGGTTCCGATGCATGGACTCAACTGAATGACAGTACCTGTAGCAGCACCCCTATTTATGGGTTCTCGAGGTCTTTGTAATGATGTGCGTCCTGTGACGTGACAGTATTTAGTTGCTTTGAAGTATGCCTATAAGCCCCGCCCACTTCTAAAAAGAATGCCTAGCAACAGCGTCACACAAACGCACCGGCGCTAGCCGCGTGGATGTGAAACGCGGGGAGAGATCACGTGGAGCCTGCACGTCCACTGCTGTCACCGACACGGAATACTTTTAAAACCCTTCCGTTATAGTTTGTGCTGTCACCAGGCTGTCCGTGATGGCGGGTAAGCGACGGGAACGTAAATGTGCGTGTAGCTTCACTCGGCTAGCAGAGTGGTCACGTTAAAGCGAGCTATACGTGAAAGTTTTCAGCCGTGTGGATTTTAAAAATACTTTGTCATTTCTGTCATTCAGCGCAGCTGTTCAGCTCTTTGAAATGCAGATGAAAATAACGCGTTTTTCTCACGGTGGAGCTCACGTTTTTTTAAGCACAGCACCGGAAATGACTTCAGATACCCACGTGTGCCACTACATATATATTATTTATATGATTTGTTTCTGGTTTGTGAATTGAACTTAAGATCAGATGTGATGGAGTTGGAGATGGAGACACTTGTCGAAACCGGAAATGCTGAGACTCTCAATGCTGATATATTCTCTTATCTGCAGGTATCTAAAAAAGGCTCTCCCTTGAGCTTCAAAGTCTCTGTGCTGCTGCAACATGTTTTGCATTTAGATGGTACTGTAAGGTTGAAGTGCTTCGGTGGTGATAGTTTTGGAATATGTATCATTTGCGTCAGTTGGATTTGGTGACTGTACTGCAGAAGCTAAATGCCATACCAAATGTTCTTTTCCAGTATTACTGCTTAGTACTGCTTGACTACTACAAAGAGACAAATGAGATGTTTTTGTACATTAACAGCTAAAAGTTGTCATTTTTCATAAATAAAATGGAAATGCATATTTCATGTCTCAATGCGTTGCTTTGTGGTTTGTTTGTTTCCAAAAAATGAAGAAAAAAAGCAAGAAAACAGAGTTAATGGGGGAATAATGATCAGGGGTGAAGAACACAAGACTTGTATGTTCGCGGATGATGTTCTTCTTTTTATTACAAATCCTGAATCTAGTTTGTTCCAATTGATGACCTTACTAAAAGCCTACAATCACTACTCTGGCTATAAACTAAATATTCAAAAAACTCAATCCCTTACGTTCAATTATACACCTCGACCGGAAACTGTAAAGAAATTCAGCTTCAAATGGGACTCTACCACAATAAAATACTTGGGAGTAAACCTAACGAAAGACATGTCTAGACTCTATGAAATTAATTATTGCCCCCTCAACAAAGAGATCAAATCTGACCTAACTCGGTGGTCTCTCCTCCCATTGGATATGAGTAATAGAATAGAAATAATTAAAATGAACGTTCTGCCTCGAATCCTCTATCTCTTCCAGTCACTACCCCTGGAGATACCCCAAAAACAATTTGACGAGTGGGACGGATGGATCTCACGGTTCATCTGGAACGGCAGACGACCGAGGGTCCAGTACAAAACGCTGCAACTAAAAAAAGAGAAGGGAGGGAGAGCTTTGCCGTGCTTACAAGATTACTACTACGCCGCACAACTGAAGCCCCTGGTAAACTGGTGCTCCCCAAACTATGAAGCTAAATGGAAAAATATGGAAATTACACAATTAGACTTCCCACTACAGTCACTTTTAGGAAATAAGAACCAAGCTGAAAAATTTTATAAAGATTTGAACCATTTGACCCGGTTCACCCTGAAACTATGGTTCAGGGTAGTGGGGAAACTACAAATAGAAAAACAGGCTAGGACCTTGAATTGGATAGCTTATGACCCGGAGTTTGTGCCTGCCAGGCTGGATGGGACCTTTAAACAGTGGTCTCTGAGAGGAATTACTTCTTTTTGTTCACTAGCAACAAATGGGGGATTCCAAAGCTATGAAACCATCTCAGATACATACGGACTGGCAAAGCATGACTTCTTTAGATACTTGCAGGTTAGAGACTATTACAACAAGACGTTACTAATCAGAGATGAAAACGAATACGACCTAATTCATATCTTCCAAGAGGCATACAAGAGAAAGGACTCTAAAAAGATGGTCTCAAAAATATACGGTAGTATACAAGCCTCTAAAAATCACTCTACGGTGTACATTAAGCAGAAATGGGAGAGGGAATCAGGCTCACTAATTTCAGAGGACAGCTGGTGGAGAATATGTGAGTCTCAGGCTACCACTGCAAATTCAAGGTCCTTAAGAGAGTTTGGTTGGAAGAATGTAGTGAGATTCTTTATCACTCCTAAACTCACAGCTCGGCAAACAGGCTCACAGAGCCAGGGCCTATGTTGGAGAGGTTGTGGAACCCCCATGGCAAACCATTTTCATGTCTTCTGGGCCTGCCCAAGGATCCAGCCATATTGGGGGGAGGTGGCCCTTGAGATATACAAAATAATTGGGATTAAAATAGTCTATTCATTTGATACGTTGTATCTTGGCAAATTGCCTATGGCACTCCCACATAAAGATAATTATTTATTGAAAATACTTTTGGCTGGCTGCAGGAAGGCCATAACCCGAAGATGGCAAAAGGCAGACCCTCCAACTAGGGCCCAATGGCGTGGGGTAGTGGAAGAAATTTTTGGAATGGAAAGACTTACCTTTGCCCTTAGACTCGAGCTTGAGAAATTTAAGAAGCTCTGGGAAAAATGGGTTGTGTACTCCCTTTGTACTGAATAACTGAATATTACCATGATGTAAGAAGATGCTATTACTGGAATTGTGTATGTCTCCTATGCTGACCGTAAGTTTTGTATTCTCATACTGTAAACTGACAAATAAAAAGTTATAAAAAAAAACAAAACAGAGTTAATGGGAAAAAAAGGTCTTTTATTTCCTTAAAAAAACATATTCACATTCAACAGCATATTTGGTCAGGTCTTGTTACAGGTTTAGTCAGTGAAAAGTTCAGACAGATACATTTGAAATCTGAAAATACACTGACATTAATGGCCTAAACTACTCCATGTGCTGACAGCACCCCAGCAGCACTTTATGATAGTGACTGAAGTCATTTATAAGGCAAAAACTAATCATGAAAAAAAGTGCTTTGTATTTAAGTCACCACTTATGTACGGACTCAAAAACTTCCCTGTAGCCTCTCGCATGTATGGTTTAATAAATACTGCAGCCAGTTTGAACCTTATTTATCTTAAAGGTTGTCATGCATTTGCTTAAATGTAGGAAATCTTGACTACATTGACTACATGCTTTTTATTTGTTTTTGTTTCTAATGTCTCTGTAAAGCACTTTGAATCACCTCATTGTTGAATTGTGCTATACAAATAAACTTGCCTTGCCTTGCCAACAGTAGTTTCCTGATGGTCACATCGGAAAAAGAGAGCCGGAATAAATACAAAATGCAGATTTTAAATAATGAGCTTATTTACTAAGAGGAACAACATCCTTCCTGGAAATGTATGAAAAACGCTCCATCCCAAGTAACTGCCCCTCAAACCAGTTACTATGTTTGAGGGGCAGTTACTTTTTCACATAGCCCCATCCACAAGCTGCATCCATAAACTCTGCATGTTTACAGAAAGAGAAGGATATCTGCTAAAGCACAAATATCTGGAATAGCCTCAGCCACCCCGTATATATGTCAGTACAGTAAAGTTGCACATTTTGATTTGGAAGTCTGTAGTGGATTGACTTGCTTTTTGAACAGCCTCGTGTGGCCATTAGAGGAACTGCAGTTTCTGGGTGCCAGCTTTATTTTGTAACTATTGATGCTTTGTCTTGTCTGGCTTTTTATGTATTAAACAAATACAATATCTCATATAAAATGGTGTGTTCCAGACTGAGAATCAGCCTGAGGATTGTTCTTTAGATATTTGGAAATCTGGAACACTTAGAAATACATTTATTAGTTTTTACATACAAATGTTACAGTATAAATGGATAAAAAGGGGATATAAAGCTGGAATGTGTCAGGGCTATGAGCTTTCACTCAGAGAGGAAGCCACAAGTACATTGTAGAAAACTCAACAGGAATGTACAGCATACACAAAAAAAAGTCAGGTTCCACCCATGGAACCTTTTGGATGTTTCAAACTTCATACTGTACCATGCTTCACTTCTGGGGGATGATGGTGAAATTGAAGCCATGCTCCTAATCAATCATGAGCTTCTTGAGGGAGTTGAGATAGGCTGGGATGAGGGAGCTGACTGACTCCTCGTCATCGTTGAGGATCTTCTCTCCTCCGCCTTCCGAGCCCACTGAACTGGGTGACCGGACTCGGCCTGGATACGGAGTGCTGTAACCCTGTTAGAACAGACACAGGCCTTAGAGTCAGAACAAGTACTTAGTAGAAGAGGCTAACATGGAGTTATTATTTAATAAACCGCGTAATACACCTGATAATATACTGTTCCAGAGAATACTTACGGAGGAGTATCCCTTGCCGAAGCTTCCTCTGTTCTTGGTCCTAATCTTGGTGAGCGCTGATTCAGCAATGTCCGCCCTCTCTTCGGCATCATCCAGCTCGTGCACGGTCTTCCTGTACTTTGCCAGGTTCATGTTAGCTTGTTCCTCCTGAAGTGACAGCAGTGTGAGTTAAAGCCCACAAACACCATGCTTGGAAACGTGTTCAGAGTAAGAGGATGAGGTGATGTACGGCCTCCTCTACTTGTCTCTTGTAGGCCTTCATCTTGTTTTGCAGCCTCTCCACCAGCTCCTGCATTCTCTGCTGGTTCTTCTGGTCCTCCTCCGACTGGAACAGCAGTTCCTTCAGCCGACGCTCGTTCTTCCGCAGCGTCTTCACTGTCTCAGCGTGCCGCTTTTGTTCAGAGTCCAGCTCCAGCTCCAGCTCCTTCACCTGCATGCAAAGAGTATCTACTATTGTGTGCAGGAAGGCGTCATATTTATCCACTGAGTGTTTAGTGAAGACACACTCTGTTACAATTTGCTGTTTGTCAAAAGTTCCATAAAAGCAGAAATGTGCTGCAGGCCAGACAACTTTGGTTGTCTGGCCTGCAGCACAAAGTTATGAGCTGTATGTTACATTGAGTATAACATACAGCTCATAACTTTGTTTTGTCATATTTCTGCATATGCCAGTGTGCTACATGCAAAGGCATGTGCAAATGGCTAGCCACTAGCATGTAAATATAAATCCTTAATCCTATAATTAGTTTTTATATCATCTTATTATATTGACATGTGACATGTGACACATTAGCTGGACAGTGCAGTCATCTGGGCGACCAACCAGCATGGATCGCACCTGCGACATGTTTAGTTGATCAAAAAAGCCATCTATGAGGGGACCCACAGTGGCTGTGTTAATGTCATCTGAATACATTTTAGTGTTTTCTCTTACCTCGTGTGTCTGGTTCCAATGCATGGACTCAACTGAATGATAGTGCCTGGTAGCAGCACCCCTATTTAAGGGTTTTAGAGTGCTTTGTAATGATGTGCGTCCTGTGACATGACAGTATTTAGTCGCTTTGAAGCATGCCTATAGCATAGCCCATCAGTGGTGTCAGTTTATGTGTGGGTATATATAATATTTTTATATTGTTAAAAAAGTACATCAATGTAAAAAATTTAAAATGATAAATGTGTAAACTAAAGTCAAAAGCTGTGCGGTTTATGATGTCAGTGTGGCCCCCCGCTCCTTTTAATATTATCAGTTATAGCCAAAACAACGAATAGGAGCAGTACTATATGGTACTATTTGAGGTGCTAGTACTAGGGCTGGGCGATATGACCCAAAATTCATATCTCGATATTTTTTTAAAGCCATAAGGTAAGAACAAAAAGAGAGTTCTTAGTCAAAGCTGTGTCCCAGATGTCACATGTGCACTTGTATTAACATACAGCATAGATGTACATGAAAAAAACTACTCAAAAATAAATTATGAGCATTTATTTATTTATTTATTTATTTATTTATTTTCCTGTCCCGTTTGGCTCTTTTGCATCAGAATTGTTGTCTAAAGGCAAAGAAAGATGCCCAACGGATTTACTTTACCAAATTGACCATCCCAGCCTTGCCGTAATGGTCCATTTGATTCACCTTTTATTGTTTATTTTATTTTCACTTGCTGAATACGGGACAGACTTGACTGGGGGAAAGAAGGGGAGAAAGAAAGAGGGAAAGAGAAACAGCTGAGAAGAGGGACGGGGGAGAAGGGCAAAAGACAAAAACCAACAGAACGGGCAGAGAAAAAAAAAAGCATATATCAATCACCTGGATCACCTGCTGAGAAAGAAAAAAGAAAACAAGCAGAAGAGAACAAGAGTAATAGAATAAACAGCATCACAATGATATATGGGAATATGACAGTAAATATTAAATATTAAACATTATTGTGCAGCACATAAGATCAACAGAACACAGTGTGCTTTGAGGTAGGAGCCAAAAAGGGTGTAGTTTGTGGGTGTGATCACCCGTGTGTACACCTGTGAGCATGGACGCGCTTGTTTTTTGTTTTTTAAAAGGTTCCTTCATGTAATCTGCTAGAGGGTGTGGGGGGGCCACAGCCCCGTCCTCCAGGGCATGAAGCAGGTATGGAGGAGATCAAAACTCCAGACATCCAGAGGCCCCCAGAACACAAGAGACCAAGGAAGACCAACAGAGGGGCAGCCGCGCCACTGTCCCAGAAAGAGCTGAGGAGAGTCCCAGATGAGGGCTCACTCAGCAGCCGCGGAGCAGAAGCCAGGGGGAGTTGCAGTGACGCACTCGTGAGCTCCGCCGGCAGCCAGCCGTGGCTGAGTGACCGAGCCCCAGGCCGAGAGGCCGGGGGCACCCCACCTCCGAAGTGGCCCGAGCGAGCCCCAGGCTCCAGGCCCCAATAAGCGGCCGCCAAGGAGTGAGCCGGTGTGTACCTGGACGCCCATCCCCGGACACAAAGAACCACCAACGCACCGATGTCTGAGGGCGTCTGCCACTGGCAGGGGAAGTGGTGGTAGGGGGAGATAGGCCTCCAAACCTTGGAGGGCCTGAGATGTCCCCAGAGAGGTGGCGCCTGACACCCAACCTGACATATAGACACAGACATACAGGCACACACAGACACAAACATCCATTCCCACCCTCATGCTCTCATATGCACTTACTCCACACTCAACCAACGTGGAGACAGACATAAAGAGACGCTGTACACACGATCACACTCCCCAATCGTACTCTACAAACCGGGTCTAGGTACCCTTGCCCCTGGAGGGGGGAACTGCACCCAGACCCAGGTGGTGTTACCCTTTTCCCTGCGGTGGGAGGAGGCAGACCGCCCCGACTCCGCAGCAGCAGGAAGGCCCCACACTCCAGACCAGATATGACCATTTATTAAATAATAATGCTCCATAAATAAAAGAAAACGATGTTGTTCTTGTGCATAACAAAGAGCTCACAATTGTGCAGTCAAAATGTAAACTAAAAGACGCTGAGCATAATAACAAAGACAGATTTCACAGCTGCTCTCTTTCCAAGTTCGTGACTGACAGCCTGGAGTTTGAAATCCGCTTCATAACCGTGTCTCTTAACAGGTGCCATTTATGGTCCTTATACACACACAATACGGTAATATTACGTTGAAGCACAGTACGTATCACTCCGCGAGGCTCCTCGGTAGCAGTGTTGCCAACGTAGCGACTTTGTCGCTATATTTAGCGAGTTTTCAGACTCCCTAGCGACAAATCTGGCGACTTTTTCTGGTATTATTGGAGACTTGTTTATGACGACTTTTTGACGTGAAAACGCGTATCGCTCTAGATCTCACCCTGGGTCAACACACCTGAATCACATGATTAGTTCGTTACCAGGCCTCTGGAGAACTTCAAGACATGTTGAGAAGGTAATTTATCCATTTAAATCAGCTGTGGTGCATCAAGGACACATCTAAAACCTGCAGGAAACCAGCCCTCTTGGACTGGGATTGGGGACCCCTGCGGTAGCTCAAACAGCATATGAAGCATTTAAATTCAGACCAACCTTATAAGCGTATAACACCGATGGGGAACAATGTGTTCTGCAGAATACTCTTGATACTTTAAGAGCAATTTGCCAATAATACAGATTCATGTGTAGTAAGGTGGTTTCATTGCTACTTTTATTAAAGGAGTGCTTCTAAAAATTGAGGTGGTCATCTCCGCTTGCATTTCTGTAAAAGCCACAGCATGCCACCTTGGGTAAGAATATGTATTCTTAACATTTTGCTGTCACAGTTTAGCTGTTTTCATTTCCACTGACACATCAGCTCCTAAGACCACAATACTACTACCAAAGTACTACAAGGATCCGGAAACAAGGACAGAGGGGGGATATAAAATATACCAAATGTTTCTTGAATTGTTAGCACAAGTGTATATGTGTATGTATCTAGTCGGGTTTCTATGCAGTAGTGCTCACTTGTTTTCTTTCATTTTATTACTTAACTGTATTTCATGTAAGTCATTGATATTAAATATTGATTTTACAGAGGGGTGGTAAGAGTTTGGTTTGAGATTTTCCTGTTAATATTTGGATATTTTTCTTGCATTAACAATTTTTTGATTAGAAAAGCAGAATAAAATGTGCAAATTAGCTTCATTTATAGTTTGTTATACTCCTTCCCTCTAATACAAATATTTCATTTCTAACTCTGAGTGTAAGTGCATAATTTAATAATAAGTGTTTCTGCTCACAAATGTCCACGAGCACAGACATGCACGCAAAAACTGCGTGACTCCTCGCTGGCTGTAACTCACCGCGCGTGTTCACCTGGAACGTCCTCTAAGAAGACGTGTGACCATTCTGATAGCCGTCTGTGTCTGCAGGTGAATGAGTGAAGCTACATAAACAGTTAAATTAGCATAGCTTACCAGCCGTAAACCCGACAACAACACAGTGGGTGAGGGTCGGAGGGGGGGTCGCTTGGCATTCTAACTTTAAAGGAAGGATTTTAACAGTATTTGCTGTGGGTTACAGCAGTGGACCAGCAGGCTACATGTTTGAATCCAAACAAGTTTCACTCAATCCCAACAACTGAGGATCGCCATTGTATAGCGGTCGCTAGGGTAACGTCACGTCGCCGTCATATCGGATGTGGGCGGGGCTTAGCGCTAGAATCCCTTTGATCCTTTCATGTCTTGTGTGACATCACCTTGGTCAAAGTCTATAAATAGAAGCATTTGCACAGGGTTAGTTACAAGGTAAGTTTAGTAAGAGGGAGTAAGAGAGATTAATGTCTAAGACACAAACTCATCAAGTCCAGATTGTAAAAACTTATATCATTTGAAAATATGAATTCTGCCATTGAAACGACCGATGCGATTCAAAGCTGCGCCACTGCAGATGACTCTGAATGTAGTGTCGTCTCTGGCGCAAACATTTTACAGAGCGACGAGGGGAAATCGAAGCACTGTGTGTGCTGCCCTCAGTCGTGCAACCAGCATCAGAATCCGGGGAAACAGCTGCTCGTTAAAGAGCTAATAAATGCTGTTATTACACGTGCCTCCAAAGAGGCAAAGGTGTCGCCGTCTGACATGATTCAGCAGCGCCTCTTCACAGCTCTGTGGGCACAAGTTGAGCAAAAGCCTCTCAAAATCACACAAAGGGGGATTAAAAAACTTGAAAAGGGGATTTTTAAAGACATCACCAAGCGGCTGGACATTAGCCCTGATCTCGTGATCATTGCGCTAGCCGTAGGTCAGCCGTACCTAGAGGTGATCATCTCCATATTTGAAGATCACCTCTTCCGTAAAAACCTACTGGCAAGGTTCTTCTCGTGGTGCGTTAGAGCCGAGGATGACGAGGACGAACAAACTAAAGCCATTTCTCAAACACTTTTAGAAGAATTTAAAAGTAATATATTTCCAATAGTGGAGAAAAAATCATCATCTGGCATTACTGTCAGCGATTATGATGATGATGAAGAAGAATGTGTGAGCGCACTCATTGATGCTGTGCTCACACGGGCTGCGAAGAATTCGCACTACAAACCTTCTAAAAAACTCCACAGGTACCTGTTAAAACACGTGTTGTCTGACAACAGGATCAAAGATCTGCATATACATGAAAAAAAACTGAAAGATCTCGACAGGGCCATTTACCAAGAGCTACGTCAGAAAACATTCTGTAAAGAAAAACATTTACTGATGTTACTGAACGACGAGGACCCAGTGTTGAGAAAACTGACGGTCGATATCATTAAAAATCACCTGATCGACACTATGCAGAATCCAGCCCTGTGTGAAGCTGAAGAGGCTGAAAATTACAGGTTATCTGTGGAAACCTCTATCAAGAAGGTGGTGACACGTGTCATTAACAATGCCAGTTCACCTTGCTGTACTGAAAAAGTTGATGCCATCACCCAACGGCTGTTCATAAAACTCTGGCCTAGACTTAAAAAAATCAAAATCGACAATGTGATGTTCCTCAGTGATATGGTTTACAGCTCTTTAATAGAGAAATGGAAAGAGCCAGATGTCATACTGACATTCATGGAATTAGGCCACAAACATACAGATGATGTAATTGTAAAGGTTTTCAAGGAGCATGCCATCACTGTATTGGAAAGTGAACATTTCATCACAAGTTTCTTTCTCTCTGCGGGTCATGCTGTATGGATCGCAGGCAGAAAATACTTGGTTAGTGTTTTGTAAGTCCCTAAAAGTAGATTCTCTTCATCTGGACGTAGCATTTTCAGTTTCAATTTATTTAACATCTAATCGAGTCATTTTAAAAACCCTTGACCGGTCGAGGCAGATGGCCGTTCCTCACTGAGCCTGGTTCTGCCGGAGTTTTCTCCCTGTTAAAAGGAAGTTTTTACTCCCCACCGTCGCCTAGTGCTTGCTCAGAGGGAATTGTCAAATTATTGGGGTTTTGTTTTAATACACAACTTATCATATTGGGCACTCTAAATGTATTTTTCATCAATAAAAAGATCCAAAAAAGATTATATTTTGAATTGTGCGTGTTTTCATTGTCACACAAATGTATACATTTTCAGCTTAGACTGAACGTGTTTGTTTGTCATTCTTTTCAAATCAAAGATTTTAGTAGCAACTATTGTATTAAAACATTGCACAGACGTTTTACTCTGATTACACAAACCTTATGTAGGAGTAGGTCACAGATAAGAGGTACTAATTTGTAAATTTGACCTCTGACCTCACAGAGATCAAATGTGACAGGATATTTGTACTGTCATTTTCAGGATATTTGTATGTAAACTATAATTTCATATTAAGAATCCACATCAACACGTTCTCACTCTCAAAGTGTAAAATGTTACACTAGGTGACAAATCGTCAGTATGTTACGCTTTTGGCCACCCAACATGTCCCTGTGTTACTTGTTCGGAAAAATGAGGAAACATGAGAACCATTTCCAATCAATCTACACGTGTATGTTTATTTTACTGTAATTGCTTTGGAAAACACTATCTAACACGATTAGGTTATGATACGGGTTAGGATTAAGGTTAGGGTTATGGCTGGAATACACAGCTGGAACGTGTATTACACCGGGAGCGTCATTCTATTGGATATCATCCACAATCCGGCGCGTATCAAATGGATGCGGAAGGTTACCTTTCACGTGTCTGTGGGACACCTTGGAGCGCGACTAATGGTCGGTATGTTACACGTCGGGAATGAGAACGGGCTGTCCACATATATTGGTAAGATAAGATAAAACTTTATTAATCCCTCGGGTGGGTTCCTCTGGGAAATTCGGTTTCCAAAAAAGCACAGCACCGACAGAAGTTACAGAGTTACAGAATATTATATATATATATATATATTTGGGAGAAGCAACCTGTCACTGAACAGACTCTTCTGGTTGTTAATGGCCGTGTGCAGAGGATGCCCAGCATTGTCCATAATGTCCAGCAGTTTCTTTAGTGTCCTTTTCTCTGCCACTGTCACCAGAGTGTCCAGCTTCATGCCGACCACAGAGCCAGCCTTCCTGATCAGTTTCTCCAGCCTGCATGAGTCCTTCTTTGCTGTGTTGCTCCCACAGCACACCACAGCATAGAAAAGTACTCCAGCAACCACTGACTGGTAAAACATCCTCAGGAGCTTCCTGCAGATGTTAAAAGACCTCAGCCTCCTGAGGAAGTACAGTCGGCTTTGGGCTTTTTTATACAGGTGCTCTGTGTTGCATGACCAGTCCAGTTTGTTGTCCACCCACAGCCCGAGGTACTTGTACTTGTTGACCACCTCCACCTGTAATCTACTAAATTTTGCCAATACAAACAATAGCAGTAATGAATTCATTCATCAATATAATAATTAATATATATAAATATAAAAACACATTTACAAAAAAAATTATTCACTGTCTACTTTAGCAGAAGGTTTTTAGCTGAAGATGGTTTAACCAGCTGTTTTGCCAACACCTTCATTTTTATCATTTAGCATCATTTTAGAATATAATACATTACTGTAGATCTCCCTAACAACACCTGGATCAGTTCTTTTATGAAGCCTTCTCTGGCTCCGTGATCTGACTCCGGGGTGAGAGAGGAAGCAATCGAGCCGATGCGCCCCTCCAGTTCTCTGAAGAGGCTGTGGATGCATCGCTCTTGTGGGATACAGTTTTTCAGCAGTACTGCTGTGGCAGAGTCCGCGCAGAGCTGCACCATCTGAGCAGCCATGTGACACATTAGCTGGACAGTGCAGTCATCTGGGCGACCAGCCAGCATGGATCGCACCCGCGACATGTTTAGTTGATCAAAAAAGCCATCTATGAGGGGACCCACAGTGGCTGCGTTAATATTGTCCGAATACATTTTAATGTTTTAAGCTGCAGCAGAGTGAACGACTGTGTCTGTTCTTGTGCTTTCTCCAAACTTGAGGTGACACAGAAGGTTTCTGTTCCTCGGCGGTCACAGCTTCTTCAGACTGTGTGTGATGTTTTCTCTTTTCGGGGATTTCTTGTTCCACAGACTGGCCCCTGAGCTTAAAACTTATATCCTTTTGTTTTTTGTAAAGACCTCATTCCAATCCATTTTATTAAATGAAGTTATTTCTATTAATTTTGTGCTTAATGTTTTGGCTGCTGAAACAGGAAAGTGTATCTCATGTATTCTGTTGACGGTTTGTTCCACTTGTGCGCACCTCTGTATGTATGTTTTCTTGTAAATGTACGACTTTGTATGGATGAAATCTCACTAATAAATATCACAACAGGATGTTCTCGGCATTTTCTACCTAAACAGTTTGGATTGAATGACAACTACTCAACACACGTTCAGTCAAAGCTGTATACACACACACACACACACACACACACACACACACACACACACACACACATACACACACACACACACACACACACACATTTGTCCAACAGACAGTGAAAACAAGCAGAAATCAGAGTGTGATTTTTCTTTTAGAATTTTATTAGATTTTCTGATTTTTGTTCAATAATTTAGAGTGTTCTAGTCAGTAATTTACTGACTAGAAACAAGACCCCAATAATCGGACAATTCCCTCTGAGCAAGCACTTGGCGACAGTGGGGAAGAAAAACTCCCTTTTAACGGGGAGAAACTTCCGGCAGAACCAGGCTCAGTGAGGGACGGTCATCTGCCGCAACCGGTCCAGGGGTGTTTAAAATGACTCGATTGGATGTTAAATAAATTGGCTTGTTTGAATTGTTTGTTGTTAGCCAATTTAAGAGTCACTTTGATGCCAGCTAGTCAATGTCAAATTGTTGTTTTTAAAGGGGAAACACCCGCGACTCTCTGCGGGTGATGGCTAACCTCCGACCTATTAATGAGAAGAACCTTCTGATGCGACCTGCTGGCGCCGCTGCCGACATCAGATGTTCTTTAAAGGTTTCGATGATTCTTTGCTCACCTACTTCATGGTCGAGATGAAAGAGAATCGTGACACACTCGGGGTCCTTATACTCTTTAAGGAGAGATTTGTAAATGACCTTGTGTAAGGTTCTGAAGGACTTTGAGGAGGGCTGAAAATCGATATGTTGGACATCAGCCCAGATTTTCTTCAACAAACGGTTTGTAATTTCAGAAACTGTGTCATCTGTATACAGAACACGTGCCTTTTTAAAAGCACGCCTGACAAGTTCTTCCACACAGACTTCAACTGAAAGCTGCTTCTGAGCTTTGATTTCAGAAGACTCTGGCTCAAGTTTCTGTGTGGACACTACAAAGTGTTTCTTGAAGATGGATATGAAAAGTTTGTCAACTGTTGGCTCTCCTAATTTCAATAGAGTTAAGGTGTGCTTTGGGTTGGAGAGCGCTTCCTTGCAAAAGTCTTTGAAAATGACCTTTGCAAGATCTTGTAGGGCCTTTGGTGATAAAGTCAAATCTGCTGTTTTTATTTCAGAGCAGATTTGATCTAAAAGGCGCTGGTGGAGGGAGTCTGATGGGCAGGCTGTGGATTTTTTTGCAGCCTGGGAAAGGACAGCCTGAAGGACCACGCTTATGAGCCCTTTTCTCTCTGCTTCACCTCGAGGTGACGCAGAGGGTTTCTGCTCCTCAGAAGCCACGGCTGCTTTTTCAGCCTCTGAGGCTTCTGTGTTTGCCATTTGTGAAGGTTCCACAGACAGCGAGGACTCCAGATTTTTCTCTGGTTGTTCTGTCTGTGGGACCTGCTGATTGTCCTGCTGGCTGCCTGACTGGGTGCACGTGCAGTGTGCAAATCTCCCTAACAACACCTGGATCAGTTCTTTTATGAAGCCTTCTCTGGCTCCGTGATCTGACTCCGGGCAGAGCTGCACCATCTGAGCAGCCATGTGAGACATTAGCTGGACAGTGCAGTCATCTGGGCGACCAGCCAGCATGGATCGCACCTGCGACATGTTTAGGTTATCAAAAAAGCCATCTACGAGGGTACCCACAGTGGCTGCGTTAATGTCATCTGAATACATTTTCGTGTTAGTGTTTTCTCTTACTTCGTGTGTCTGGTTCCGATGCATGGACTCAACTGAATGACAGTACCTGTAGCAGCACCCCTATTTATGGGTTCTCGAGGTCTTTGTAATGATGTGCGTCCTGTGACGTGACAGTATTTAGTTGCTTTGAAGTATGCCTATAAGCCCCGCCCACTTCTAAAAAGAATGCCTAGCAACAGCGTCACACAAACGCACCGGCGCTAGCCGCGTGGATGTGAAACGCGGGGAGAGATCACGTGGAGCCTGCACGTCCACTGCTGTCACCGACACGGAATACTTTTAAAACCCTTCCGTTATAGTTTGTGCTGTCACCAGGCTGTCCGTGATGGCGGGTAAGCGACGGGAACGTAAATGTGCGTGTAGCTTCACTCGGCTAGCAGAGTGGTCACGTTAAAGCGAGCTATACGTGAAAGTTTTCAGCCGTGTGGATTTTTAAAATACTTTGTCATTTCTGTCATTCAGCGCAGCTGTTCAGCTCTTTGAAATGCAGATGAAAATAACGCGTTTTTCTCACGGTGGAGCTCACGTTTTTTTAAGCACAGCACCGGAAATGACTTCAGATACCCACGTGTGCCACTACATATATATTATTTATATGATTTGTTTCTGGTTTGTGAATTGAACTTAAGATCAGATGTGATGGAGTTGGAGATGGAGACACTTGTCGAAACCGGAAATGCTGAGACTCTCAAAGCCCTGTACGTATTTCCTGATATATTCTCTTATCTGCAGGTATCTAAAAAAGGCTCTCCCTTGAGCTTCAAAGTCTCTGTGCTGCTGCAACATGTTTTGCATTTAGATGGTACTGTAAGGTTGAAGTGCTTCGGTGGTGATAGTTTTGGAATATGTATCATTTGCGTCAGTTGGATTTGGTGACTGTACTGCAGAAGCTAAATGCCATACCAAATGTTCTTTTCCAGTATTACTGCTTAGTACTGCTTGACTACTACAAAGAGACAAATGAGATGTTTTTGTACATTAACAGCTAAAAGTTGTCATTTTTCATAAATAAAATGGAAATGCGTATTTCATGTCTCAATGCGTTGCTTTGTGGTTTGTTTGTTTCCAAAAAATGAAGAAAAAAAGCAAGAAAACAGAGTTAATGGGGGAATAATGATCAGGGGTGAAGAACACAAGACTTGTATGTTCGCGGATGATGTTCTTCTTTTTATTACAAATCCTGAATCTAGTTTGTTCCAATTGATGACCTTACTAAAAGCCTACAATCACTACTCTGGCTATAAACTAAATATTCAAAAAACTCAATCCCTTACGTTCAATTATACACCTCGACCGGAAACTGTAAAGAAATTCAGCTTCAAATGGGACTCTACCACAATAAAATACTTGGGAGTAAACCTAACGAAAGACATGTCTAGACTCTATGAAATTAATTATTGCCCCCTCAACAAAGAGATCAAATCTGACCTAACTCGGTGGTCTCTCCTCCCATTGGATATGAGTAATAGAATAGAAATAATTAAAATGAACGTTCTGCCTCGAATCCTCTATCTCTTCCAGTCACTACCCCTGGAGATACCCCAAAAACAATTTGACGAGTGGGACGGATGGATCTCACGGTTCATCTGGAACGGCAGACGACCGAGGGTCCAGTACAAAACGCTGCAACTAAAAAAAGAGAAGGGAGGGAGAGCTTTGCCGTGCTTACAAGATTACTACTACGCCGCACAACTGAAGCCCCTGGTAAACTGGTGCTCCCCAAACTATGAAGCTAAATGGAAAAATATGGAAATTACACAATTAGACTTCCCACTACAGTCACTTTTAGGAAATAAGAACCAAGCTGAAAAATTTTATAAAGATTTGAACCATTTGACCCGGTTCACCCTGAAACTATGGTTCAGGGTAGTGGGGAAACTACAAATAGAAAAACAGGCTAGGACCTTGAATTGGATAGCTTATGACCCGGAGTTTGTGCCTGCCAGGCTGGATGGGACCTTTAAACAGTGGTCTCTGAGAGGAATTACTTCTTTTTGTTCACTAGCAACAAATGGGGGATTCCAAAGCTATGAAACCATCTCAGATACATACGGACTGGCAAAGCATGACTTCTTTAGATACTTGCAGGTTAGAGACTATTACAACAAGACGTTACTAATCAGAGATGAAAACGAATACGACCTAATTCATATCTTCCAAGAGGCATACAAGAGAAAGGACTCTAAAAAGATGGTCTCAAAAATATACGGTAGTATACAAGCCTCTAAAAATCACTCTACGGTGTACATTAAGCAGAAATGGGAGAGGGAATCAGGCTCACTAATTTCAGAGGACAGCTGGTGGAGAATATGTGAGTCTCAGGCTACCACTGCAAATTCAAGGTCCTTAAGAGAGTTTGGTTGGAAGAATGTAGTGAGATTCTTTATCACTCCTAAACTCACAGCTCGGCAAACAGGCTCACAGAGCCAGGGCCTATGTTGGAGAGGTTGTGGAACCCCCATGGCAAACCATTTTCATGTCTTCTGGGCCTGCCCAAGGATCCAGCCATATTGGGGGGAGGTGGCCCTTGAGATATACAAAATAATTGGGATTAAAATAGTCTATTCATTTGATACGTTGTATCTTGGCAAATTGCCTACGGCACTCCCACATAAAGATAATTATTTATTGAAAATACTTTTGGCTGGCTGCAGGAAGGCCATAACCCGAAGATGGCAAAAGGCAGACCCTCCAACTAGGGCCCAATGGCGTGGGGTAGTGGAAGAAATTTTTGGAATGGAAAGACTTACCTTTGCCCTTAGACTCGAGCTTGAGAAATTTAAGAAGCTCTGGGAAAAATGGGTTGTGTACTCCCTTTGTACTGAATAACTGAATATTACCATGATGTAAGAAGATGCTATTACTGGAATTGTGTATGTCTCCTATGCTGACCGTAAGTTTTGTATTCTCATACTGTAAACTGACAAATAAAAAGTTATAAAAAAAAACAAAACAGAGTTAATGGGAAAAAAAGGTCTTTTATTTCCTTAAAAAAACATATTCACATTCAACAGCATATTTGGTCAGGTCTTGTTACAGGTTTAGTCAGTGAAAAGTTCAGACAGATACATTTGAAATCTGAAAATACACTGACATTAATGGCCTAAACTACTCCATGTGCTGACAGCACCCCAGCAGCACTTTATGATAGTGACTGAAGTCATTTATAAGGCAAAAACTAATCATGAAAAAAAGTGCTTTGTATTTAAGTCACCACTTATGTACGGACTCAAAAACTTCCCTGTAGCCTCTCGCATGTATGGTTTAATAAATACTGCAGCCAGTTTGAACCTTATTTATCTTAAAGGTTGTCATGCATTTGCTTAAATGTAGGAAATCTTGACTACATTGACTACATGCTTTTTATTTGTTTTTGTTTCTAATGTCTCTGTAAAGCACTTTGAATCACCTCATTGTTGAATTGTGCTATACAAATAAACTTGCCTTGCCTTGCCAACAGTAGTTTCCTGATGGTCACATCGGAAAAAGAGAGCCGGAATAAATACAAAATGCAGATTTTAAATAATGAGCTTATTTACTAAGAGGAACAACATCCTTCCTGGAAATGTATGAAAAACGCTCCATCCCAAGTAACTGCCCCTCAAACCAGTTACTATGTTTGAGGGGCAGTTACTTTTTCACATAGCCCCATCCACAAGCTGCATCCATAAACTCTGCATGTTTACAGAAAGAGAAGGATATCTGCTAAAGCACAAATATCTGGAATAGCCTCAGCCACCCCGTATATATGTCAGTACAGTAAAGTTGCACATTTTGATTTGGAAGTCTGTAGTGGATTGACTTGCTTTTTGAACAGCCTCGTGTGGCCATTAGAGGAACTGCAGTTTCTGGGTGCCAGCTTTATTTTGTAACTATTGATGCTTTGTCTTGTCTGGCTTTTTATGTATTAAACAAATACAATATCTCATATAAAATGGTGTGTTCCAGACTGAGAATCAGCCTGAGGATTGTTCTTTAGATATTTGGAAATCTGGAACACTTAGAAATACATTTATTAGTTTTTACATACAAATGTTACAGTATAAATGGATAAAAAGGGGATATAAAGCTGGAATGTGTCAGGGCTATGAGCTTTCACTCAGAGAGGAAGCCACAAGTACATTGTAGAAAACTCAACAGGAATGTACAGCATACACAAAAAAAAGTCAGGTTCCACCCATGGAACCTTTTGGATGTTTCAAACTTCATACTGTACCATGCTTCACTTCTGGGGGATGATGGTGAAATTGAAGCCATGCTCCTAATCAATCATGAGCTTCTTGAGGGAGTTGAGATAGGCTGGGATGAGGGAGCTGACTGACTCCTCGTCATCGTTGAGGATCTTCTCTCCTCCGCCTTCCGAGCCCACTGAACTGGGTGACCGGACTCGGCCTGGGAGTGCTGTAACCCTGTTAGAACAGACACAGGCCTTAGAGTCAGAACAAGTACTTAGTAGAAGAGGCTAACATGGAGTTATTATTTAATAAACCGCGTAATACACCTGATAATATACTGTTCCAGAGAATACTTACGGAGGAGTATCCCTTGCCGAAGCTTCCTCTGTTCTTGGTCCTAATCTTGGTGAGCGCTGATTCAGCAATGTCCGCCCTCTCTTCGGCATCATCCAGCTCGTGCACGGTCTTCCTGTACTTTGCCAGGTTCATGTTAGCTTGTTCCTCCTGAAGTGACAGCAGTGTGAGTTAAAGCCCACAAACACCATGCTTGGAAACGTGTTCAGAGTAAGAGGATGAGGTGATGTACGGCCTCCTCTACTTGTCTCTTGTAGGCCTTCATCTTGTTTTGCAGCCTCTCCACCAGCTCCTGCATCCTCTGCTGGTTCTTCTGGTCCTCCTCCGACTGGAACAGCAGTTCCTTCAGCGGACGCTCGTTCTTCCGCAGCGTCTTCACTGTCTCAGCGTGCCGCTTTTGTTCAGAGTCCAGCTCCAGCTCCAGCTCCTTCACCTGCATGCAAAGAGTATCTACTATTGTGTGCAGGAAGGCGTCATATTTATCCACTGAGTGTTTAGTGAAGACACACTCTGTTACAATTTGCTGTTTGTCAAAAGTTCCATAAAAGCAGAAATGTGCTGCAGGCCAGACAACTTTGGTTGTCTGGCCTGCAGCACAAAGTTATGAGCTGTATGTTACATTGAGTATAACATACAGCTCATAACTTTGTTTTGTCATATTTCTGCATATGCCAGTGTGCTACATGCAAAGGCATGTGCAAATGGCTAGCCACTAGCATGTAAATATAAATCCTTAATCCTATAATTAGTTTTTATATCATCTTATTATATTGACATGTGACATGTGACACATTAGCTGGACAGTGCAGTCATCTGGGCGACCAACCAGCATGGATCGCACCTGCGACATGTTTAGTTGATCAAAAAAGCCATCTATGAGGGGACCCACAGTGGCTGTGTTAATGTCATCTGAATACATTTTAGTGTTTTCTCTTACCTCGTGTGTCTGGTTCCAATGCATGGACTCAACTGAATGATAGTGCCTGGTAGCAGCACCCCTATTTAAGGGTTTTAGAGTGCTTTGTAATGATGTGCGTCCTGTGACGTGACAATATTTAGTCGCTTTGAAGCATGCCTATAGCATAGCCCATCAGTGGTGTCAGTTTATGTGTGGGTATATATAATATTTTTATATTGTTAAAAAAGTACATCAATGTAAAAAATTTAAAATGATAAATGTGTAAACTAAAGTCAAAAGCTGTGCGGTTTATGATGTCAGTGTGGCCCCCCGCTCCTTTTAATATTATCAGTTATAGCCAAAACAACGAATAGGAGCAGTACTATATGGTACTATTTGAGGTGCTAGTACTAGGGCTGGGCGATATGACCCAAAATTCATATCTCGATATTTTTTAGCTGGATGGCGATATAAGATATATATCTCGATATTTTTTTAAAGCCATAAGGTAAGAACAAAAAGAGAGTTCTTAGTCAAAGCTGTGTCCCAGATGTCACATGTGCACTTGTATTAACATACAGCATAGATGTACATGAAAAAAACTACTCAAAAATAAATTAGGAGCATTTATTTATTTATTTATTTATTTTTTCCTGTCCCGTTTGGCTCTTTTGCATCAGAATTGTTGTCTAAAGGCAAAGAAAGATGCCCAACGGATTTACTTTACCAAATTGACCATCCCAGCCTTCGCCGTAATGGTCCATTTGATTCACCTTTTATTGTTTATTTTATTTTCACTTGCTGAATACGGGACAGACTTGACTGGGGGAAAGAAGGGGAGAAAGAAAGAGGGAAAGAGAAACAGCTGAGAAGAGGGACGGGGGAGAAGGGCAAAAGACAAAAACCAACAGAACGGGCAGAGAAAAAAAAAAGCATATATCAATCACCTGGGTCACCTGCTGAGAAAGAAAAAAGAAAACAAGCAGAAGAGAACAAGAGTAATAGAATAAACAACATCACAATGATATATGGGAATATGACAGTAAATACTAAATATTAAACATTATTGTGCAGCACATAAGATCAACAGAACACAGTGTGCTTTGAGGTAGGAGCCAAAAAGGGTGTAGTTTGTGGGTGTGATCACCCGTGTGTACACCTGTGAGCATGGACGCGCTTGTTTTTTGTTTTTTAAAAGGTTCCTTCATGTAATAATCTGCTAGAGGGTGTGGGGGGGCCACAGCCCCGTCCTCCAGGGCATGAAGCAGGTATGGAGGAGATCAAAACTCCAGACATCCAGAGGCCCCCAGAACACAAGAGACCAAGGAAGACCAACAGAGGGGCAGCCGCGCCACTGTCCCGGAAAGAGCTGAGGAGAGTCCCAGATGAGGGCTCACTCAGCAGCCGCGGAGCAGAAGCCAGGGGGAGTTGCAGTGACGCACTCGTGAGCTCCGCCGGCAGCCAGCCGTGGCTGAGTGACTGAGCCCCAGGCCGAGAGGCCGGGGGCACCCCACCTCCGAAGTGGCCCGAGCGAGCCCCAGGCTCCAGGCCCCGATAAGCGGCCGCCAAGGAGTGAGCCGGTGTGTACCTGGACGCCCATCCCCGGACACAAAGAACCACCAACGCACCGATGTCTGAGGGAGTCCGCCACTGGCAGGGGAAGTGGTGGTAGGGGGAGATAGGCCTCCAAACCTTGGAGGGCCTGAGATGTCCCCAGAGAGGTGGCGCCTGACACCCAACCTGACATATAGACACAGACATACAGGCACACACAGACACAAACATCCATTCCCACCCTCATGCTCTCATATGCACTTACTCCACACTCAACCAACGTGGAGACAGACATAAAGAGACACTGTACACACGATCACACTCCCCAATCGTACTCTACAAACCGGGTCTAGGTACCCTTGCCCCTGGAGGGGGGAACTGCACCCAGACCCAGGTGGTGTTACCCTTTTCCCTGCGGTGGGAGGAGGCAGACCGCCCCGACTCCGCAGCAGCAGGAAGGCCCCACACTCCAGACCAGATATGAGCATTCATTAAATAATAATGCTCCATAAATAAAAGAAAACGATGTTGTTCTTGTGCATAACAAAGAGCTCACAATTGTGCAGTCAAAATGTAAACTAAAAGACGCTGAGCATAATAACAAAGACAGATTTCACAGCTGCTCTCTTTCCAAGTTCGTGACTGACAGCCTGGAGTTTGAAATCCGCTTCATAACCGTGTCTCTTAACAGGTGCCATTTATGGTCCTTATACACACACAATACGGTAATATTACGTTGAAGCACAGTACGTATCACTCCGCGAGGCTCCTCGGTAGCAGTGTTGCCAACGTAGCGACTTTGTCGCTATATTTAGCGAGTTTTCAGACTCCCTAGCGACAAATCTGGCGACTTTTTCTGGTATTATTGGAGACTTGTTTATGACGACTTTTTGACGTGAAAACGCGTATCGCTCTAGATCTCACCCTGGGTCAACACACCTGAATCACATGATTAGTTCGTTACCAGGCCTCTGGAGAACTTCAAGACGTGTTGAGAAGGTAATTTATCCATTTAAATCAGCTGTGGTGCATCAAGGACACATCTAAAACCTGCAGGAAACCAGCCCTCTTGGACTGGGATTGGGGACCCCTGCTGTAGCTCAAACAGCATATGAAACATTTAAATTCAGACCAACCTTATAAGCGTATAACACCGATGGGGAACAATGTGTTCTGCAGAATACTCTTGATACTTTAAGAGCAATTTGCCAATAATACAGATTCATGTGTAGTAAGGTGGTTTCATTGCTACTTTTATTAAAGAGCTAATAAATGCTGTTATTACACGTGCCTCCAAAGAGGCAAAGGTGTCGCCGTCTGACATGATTCAGCAGCGCCTCTTCACAGCTCTGTGGGCACAAGTTGAGCAAAAGCCTCTCAAAATCACACAAAGGGGGATTAAAAAACTTGAAAAGGGGATTTTTAAAGACATCACCAAGCGGCTGGACATTAGCCCTGATCTCGTGATCATTGCGCTAGCCGTAGGTCAGCCGTACCTAGAGGTGATCATCTCCATATTTGAAGATCACCTCTTCCGTAAAAACCTACTGGCAAGGTTCTTCTCGTGGTGCGTTAGAGCCGAGGATGACGAGGACGAACAAACTAAAGCCATTTCTCAAACACTTTTAGAAGAATTTAAAAGTAATATATTTCCAATAGTGGAGAAAAAATCATCATCTGGCATTACTGTCAGCGATTATGATGATGATGAAGAAGAATGTGTGAGCGCACTCATTGATGCTGTGCTCACACGGGCTGCGAAGAATTCGCACTACAAACCTTCTAAAAAACTCCACAGGTACCTGTTAAAACACGTGTTGTCTGACAACAGGATCAAAGATCTGCATATACATGAAAAAAAACTGAAAGATCTGGACAGGGCCATTTACCAAGAGCTACGTCAGAAAACATTCTGTAAAGAAAAACATTTACTGATGTTACTGAACGACGAGGACCCAGTGTTGAGAAAACTGACGGTCGATATCATTAAAAATCACCTGATCGACACTATGCAGAATCCAGCCCTGTGTGATGCTGAAGAGGCTGAAAATTACAGGTTATCTGTGGAAACCTCTATCAAGAAGGTGGTGACGCGTGTCATTAACAATGCCAGTTCACCTTGCTGTACTGAAAAAGTTGATGCCATCACCCAACGGCTGTTCATAAAACTCTGGCCTAGACTTAAAAAAATCAAAATCGACAATGTGATGTTCCTCAGTGATATGGTTTACAGCTCTTTAATAGAGAAATGGAAAGAGCCAGATGTCATACTGACATTCATGGAATTAGGCCACAAACATACAGATGATGTAATTGTAAAGGTTTTCAAGGAGCATGCCATCACTGTATTGGAAAGTGAACATTTCATCACAAGTTTCTTTCTCTCTGCGGGTCATGCTGTATGGATCGCAGGCAGAAAATACTTGGTTAGTGTTTTGTAAGTCCCTAAAAGTAGATTCTGTTCATCTGGACGTAGCATTTTCAGTTTCAATTTATTTAACATCTAATCGAGTCATTTTAAAAACCCTTGACCGGTCGAGGCAGATGGCCGTTCCTCACTGAGCCTGGTTCTGCCGGAGTTTTCTCCCTGTTAAAAGGAAGTTTTTACTCCCCACCGTCGCCTAGTGCTTGCTCAGAGGGAATTGTCAAATTATTGGGGTTTTGTTTTGTGCCATCTAATACACAACTTATCGTATTGGGCACTCTAAATGTATTTTTCATCAATAAAAAGATCCAAAAAAGATTATATTGTGAATTCTGCGTGTTTTCATTGTCACACAAATGTATACATTTTCAGCTTAGACTGAACGTGTTTGTTTGTCATTCTTTTCAAATCAAAGATTTTAGTAGCAACTATTGTATTAAAACATTGCACAGACGTTTTACTCTGATTACACAAACCTTATGTAGGAGTAGGTCACAGATAAGAGGTATTCATTTGTAAATTTGACCTCTGACCTCACAGAGATCAAATGTGACAGGATATTTGTACTGTCATTTTCAGACCATAAGGCGCACTCAAAATCCTTTTATTTTCGCCTTATAATCCGGTGCGCCTTATGTATGAATTCTGGTTGTGCTTATTGACCTCGAACCGATTTTATGTGCTACACGGTGCACATAACATTATGGCTACCGTAGTCAGGAGCCTCGTGGAGTAATCTGGGTTCAAACCTTCGTCTGCTTCAGGTCCCGAAGTCAAAGGAACACTGCGGCATCACTGAGAGGTAAAAACGGTCGAAATTCTTTCATATTTAATAAAATGATCCAGGGGCGATTTCAGCCCATTTTTGGGGGTGCTTCAGCACCCCCAAAAATTTCTTACTTTGTTGACAATATTTGCTGTTCGTGTGACACACTACTAAAAATATAAAAGCACACAGTACTTGGTTGAGACGTAACACTTTAACAACAAAAGTATAGATAACCCCCCCTCCCCCCTCCCAAAGTGGTTTGTTCCAGCTCGTCTCTCCCCTGCTCTGGCTCTAGCGCTCTTGCTGCCAGAGCGATGGTGGCTGAGACGCAGCGGAGGTGTTAGTGCCTGGCTTAAAACAGGACATGTTAGCTGCATTTAACCTTCAGTTACTCTTTATATAGTTGGTAGGAGTCAGACCATGTTTCTTTTTAGCTGAAAAACATTACACCAGGTAACCTGCAGTGTTGAAAACGTGTTTTCCAACGATGTTGCTACCCTACAATCTGTCCTGCTCTGTAGTAAAATCAGCAACATTTGACCTTTCTGTTGCTCCTATTGAAATTTATATAGCTTATTTAAAATCTAAAACATAAAATTGTCTGTAGCCTACTGTTGTTACCACCCTGTTTGAAATGGATACTAACTAGCTGACTGACTGAATGCCCATTAACCTTATAACTCCTGTTGTGTGTGTGTGTACAGAGACAGCCAGGTTCATAATGGATATGAGGAAGTTTTTTCAGAAAAAAGGAGCCACATTCAGGTAAAAGTGTAAAATCAAATGATCCGTCAATCAAGAATAATGTTGGATCAGTGTTTCAATATTTATCTTTCATTAGATGTTCGTGTGGTTTGGTTATTTGCCTTTTGGTTGAAAGTACACTGAGAGAGGACTTTTTGTTAGTGATCTTAATAGTATTTTTTTTATATTAATTTAATTTGTCATCTAATTGAATACAATCTATTTGTGTATGATTGTCAGTCCAAAGAGGGAGAGAGGAAAGAGGGAACGTGAGGAGAAAGTACAAGGTCAGGAAGAACCAGGTAAGAAAACAGACAGGGAACAGTGACAGGCACAATAGGAAACTGTTAAACTGACAAAGAGAAAAAACCTGATTTTACTCACACAATCTGGAAGTTGTGTTCTCCCTATATTAAAGCTGCTGTACAGAATCTGCAAAACAAACTGGGTTGAAACATTTTTATCCTCTTTAACAACATTCCAACATAACATTATCATTGATTGGGGAGATTAAAATTAATGTTATATTTTTATGTGGTTCAGCCACAACTCTACTAAAACCTCAGCCAGTAATAGGTAGGCCAACTTTTGGACCATCCAGTTGTCTGTATGACTGCTGCAGTACGTACATCACATTTGCACACAGAAAGAGCCAAACAGCCCTGGTGGAGTGAGGAGCTGTAAAGAGAAGCAGATGCTCTGTTTATATTCTAAAAATGTTTTAAGCTTCTTTCAAAGATTCTGTACTGCAGCTTTAAATGTTTTCCAAAAGCACACATACATTTATCAGTGTTTCTCAAACCTTTTACAGTGTGGACCACCTGATAAAAATGTTAAGCTCTCCTAAGTACCACTATGAAAGCATGAAACTCATAAATCTTACAACACAAAATTAGTATCTGCAGTAAAGATTTTTTCATACATTGTATACATGCTACCACAGGCAAAGGTGCCTCCATTTTTATAGTTTTTATTAATATGTTGTAATAATTTATTTGTAATAATTTATTCTTTTTTGGGAGTGTTTTTTATGTGTCTGTATTCACAGAGATTCACATTAAAAGTGAATCTCTGTCCAAAAAATGAACTCAGTTTACTTTTTACTCACTATGAGCATCGTTCATTATTCTTCCCCAGTAATTAAGGTTAGGAAATGTTTTTCCATTCCATTCAGAATCCATTCTTCTTTAGCAGCATTTAAATAACCTTTATCAGATTTGATGGTTTTGTTACAGACTTTTCAAAAAAGTGTTTTGCTTTTCTTTCACAAATGTGGGGATTAAATTGTTAAAATGTACAAAACAGTGATGTCATGTTTTGTGATGAGGACCCAGGCACATAGAGATTGATGAATTTAAGAATCTTATGATTTAATAAAGAAATTTGCAGACTTGCACAGAGATGGTAAAATTATGATGACTGATAACGGAGACGAAGACAACAGACGATGAGGACAGGGAGGATGCAGGATGAGTAAAGTGTATCTTAGCTGGCTGGGCAGCTCTCTGGGTGCTCAGCACCCCTAAAGCTCTGATCCTAGAATCGCCCCCGAAATGATCAGCGTTGCTGCTTTACAAGGTGTAACAATTAAGTTACACAACAATTAAGTCTCACTGCACTGGAACTTTAAAATCTTCACTATTAACTATTTTGCTGCTCAAAGCTAAAGCTACACATGACACAATGCATTTAGGTTATCTCGTGGAAATTAAACTTTCAGTTTATTTTTTGTTGTTACATTGATTTATTTTATCATCCAACATAACTCTAATACAAATAAATATTTTTCTTTTAAACGTTGAGGGGCTTTGTGAACTTAAAGTGCTGTTCAGTCTGCACTGAACACATAACCTGATCCAGAGCAAGTTTTGCTCAGAGTTTAGGTTGAAATCACATTTTCACAGCAGCTCTAAGCATGATACTAAATGAAAAAACGGTTAATGCTTATACTTTTGAGTCACACCTGACTGAAACCATAAACCTAACTCATGTGGTTAAGTTACATCAGTACAAAATGCGTTGCATAGTTACAGGAATTTGCATACTGCCAGGACTGATTTACATAACTGGAATTACAGTAAACAGAACGATTTATCAGTACTGTGTCTTTTTATCAACACAAATATTCAGTCAAATAATTTCACTTTGATCTGGCAACAAACTAAAGAGATTTCCTTCATGAGACTATTGTAAAGCACCAATCAGTGGCCTGAATACAGCGAGTAATGTTAAAGTTGAAATGTTCAGAGAGTTAAACGAGCGGCTGAAATAAAAAAAACCCAAAACATTTATTTATATATACATTCAGAAAATTAAGAGTCTACAGGATTTCTCTCTTGTTTTGTTTGGAGCCACCAGTGTTTTCATTCATTTGTTTATCTAGTTTTTTATGTTCTTTACAAATTTCTAACTACATGTTCATTTGATATGACTGAAGTAGAACACATTCAGTTATTCCATTTTGTAAAGAGTGAAAGGTGTCAAACACCTCCTTTTCATCCAGCACCTGTTATTTCTACTCAGGGTTTTATGTTTTCTTGAAGCAGCTAACACAAAGAAAGCCTCTCTATGTAAAACGTGTGCCACGCCTCGAGGCTTGCTTGCATCACAGTATTGTCTCTGTCCGAAGCCACATCGGTGTTTGTTTTCTTGTCTTTATATGGAGTTTGTCTTGGAGTCTGTGTTGTGCCGGGAGGCAGGCATTTGGTGACGTTGGACTCCATTGCTAAGGTAACATTGGCCAAAGTGACCCACCTTTTTCAATAGGAGCAAGAGAGAGGTCTTGAGCCTCAAAGTAGTTAGAATAGTCCCGTCGTAGAGTCAACAAGAGTCTGTTACATAGAAGTTAAACGACAAGCTATTAAAGACAACCAAGATAGTTAAGGAAGATTGATAAATGATAGGTGGACTCTACAGTTGGCTACAAAAGCAATAATCAGTAACATCTACAAGTAGTTTATGTTGTTGACATGACATGCAGTTATGCAGTAACAGCTACTGCATAATAAAAGCCTAGTAAACCATTTAAACAAAAACACAAAAGACAAAACAGTCACTCATCCACCTACTGGCTAAGAATGGTGGCAATAGCTGCTGCTTCTCATTCTACATGTGACCATGTGCAACAGTTGGAGAAAGGAAGCCATTGCTCGTCGCCACGGCCTTGAATACCAGCCATCGAATATAACAAACATCAACATCGTTGTCTAAACATGACTTGTAAACAGCCATGTGAAACCGTTGATCTATACATTATTCACTGCAAATGGATGTAGCCATGGCTACATTTGAGACATTGTGACTCATACTGAGTTATTTGAGCCGTTTAAAGTGTTCCTCTGTTCCATCTGCACTTAGCCTGCCAACTGTAAGAAATGTCCAACCCCTGTACTGCACACAGGCGTTTCTCCACAAAGCACTAAGTCATGTTTTGCTTGGGGATCTTATTTATTTCACTCAGTGACTTGCAGATTCATTTTTAAGTTTTATGTGATGCATACTTTTTTCTGGATTTGTTTGGTTAATATTCTGTCTCAATGAAAGCACAACACAATTAGAGACTAAGCTATTGCCTCATTAAATATGGTCTCAGTGGAAAGGTGGCTGTCAAGAAGCCATTTTTAAGGAAGGGAAATGTGGGCAAAGAGTCCGAGTTATGTTCATCACACATAAAACCGGACAGAAAGTCAGTGGCAACAGGTTTTGTGGAGTGCTGAATCCAAATTTAAAATTGTCAGTATGTATGCAGGATGTCAGGAGAGAGGTACAACAGTGAATGTAAAACACATCTGTAAAACATGGTGGAGGCTCTTTCATGCTTTGGGCTGCATTTCAGCAGGTGGTGCAGGGGATCGTGTCAAACTGACGGAATAACAAGTGCAGAAAAAACACATTTTGAGACAAAACACAATATTCAGGTGTCTCATTGGCAGTATTTTCATTATGTAGTATGACAATGATGGCAGGTACACTGTCAAGGCAGTAAAAGCATTCCTGGTTAGCAGTGTGGGAGCAGTATGGGACCATCTTGACTGAGAACAGAACAAAAAGCACCAACATGCAAATAAAAGCTTTGAATGTCCTTCAAAAAGCCTGCAGAGCTTTACATGAAAGCTGCCTTATTTTAGGCTGTACTGAAGAATAATTAGAATTATACAGACATTATTTTTGCCTTATATACTGTATACTTGCACATGTGTAAGCACTTTTTCCAAAAACATCACTACACCCATTTCCCCAACATAATGAAATGACAAGTGGCTCAAAACATTTACACTGTACTATAAAAATACGACTACAGGCAAAATATTAAATTTTAAAAACAGCTTGTCCAAAATGTAATGTCTTATGATTTAACTGTTAGGTAAAAATGCATTTCACTGTGGTGGTTTGTCAGAAACAGCAAAGAGTTAAATGTACAATATTTCTGAAATATTGCGAATTACAAGTCTGTAAACTACTTTTTAAAATGCATAGTAATAAGATAGTGTAAAATAATTCACTGGTATTCAAGCTAGTTAGCACTGGGTAATATTACTATTCGGATACCCGAATAAATAAAATACGCAATAATTTTTACATTAGTATAAATTGTAAAAAAAGAGGGAAAAAGTATTTTTTTCATCTGCTCAATAACTCACCGGAAAAAGACGACAAGAGGGAAGAATAACTTCCGCTCGTGTCTGCAGCCTCGTCTCTTTAAACATTTCTGTTTACAATTTCTTAAAAGACTTTTTGTTCGCAGCTCGTAACCGTGTGTAATGATGTGTTTACAGACCCGTGATTCTGCACAGTCCGTGGAATAAGTGTGTCAGTGGGCTGGAACACGACCTGAGTGAGGCGGCTTCGTGTATAGACGATCTGTGCAGCAGTCCGTGCGGAGCAGAGTAACTGTCGGGGAAGATTCCCGGGTCCGTGAGTGAATCCGGGAAAGTTTTACACACGGACATGGCGTCAGGCCTGTGTTCTGCTGCCGTGTTGGCTCTGTTTGTGATCCTGTCCCCTTGTGTATCCGGTAAGTTTAATTATGTTCATCCTTAAACGGCCGCTGTGTTTTCTTGTAGCCGCTGACCACCAAGCAGTCTGTGACGTTACTTCAGACCACGTTTAGGGCGAAGTCAGTGACGTAGCGTCTAATTATCCGAAAACTTTTCATTTTTATGAAAGGCCATAAAACTCATCAAGACATGTTTTCTTTTGTTTTTTTTTAAGTTACAGCTTGTGTTTTAAACCTTTTAATAACACTGTAGGATTAGTTTGTTACAGACCCATAAAAAAAGAAATGAAAGTCATTTAAAAATAATATACAATCAGTCAGTGTCAGTGGCTATTTTCACATGTTTTAGGTTATAGTTTTTATCCACTATATTCTGGTCACTCGAGCTGCCCGCTAATTAACAAGAAACGCGTGAACGATCATTTAGCAGCAGTACAAACTACATCCTTCAGAGTGACCACCAAGTGGAAGCAGCAGGGTTTCAAACTCAGGGCTGAGCATAGATAAGTGTGTGAAAACATCACCTCTGTACAGCGTAGTACACTTTCAAGAGCTACAGTGACAGTGAATCACCAATTCCCTAAAAGTCAAAATGTTGCAGTGCTGAAAAGTTAATTTTAATAACTAATTGATTGACCTGAAATGAGCTAACTTTTGCTGCCCCTCTCTGATTTTCTCGGTCTGCTCTGTTACAGCAGGGGACGACTGCTTGGCTTACAGTGGTAAGGAAGCCCAGGAATGCCATAGAGGCTTTTGCTGTGGGGACTGCAACAGCAGATATTGTTGTTTAGATCCGTCAAAACGCTTTGATGAAGAAGAGTGGTATGTTTTCATTTTCAATCTGCAATCCACAAAAAAACCTGCATTTAGCTAGTTTGTGTAAAATGAACAATTTCCTATTTTAGAAAGTGATTTCTTTTTAAGTCTCTCTTTTCTCCCAGTATAAATGTGTTTAAGGCCACATTTAAGCTGTTAAAAAACAGGACACAATGTCTTCCTGCGCACGGCCATCAGCATAAAGCCAAAGTGCACTAGACTGAAACGAAGGCCTTCATTCACATAACATTCATCAGTGTGCTGCTTTGCTTACTCGCTGGAGGACTGACAGGGTATCTGGGTAGAAAAAGGGCTTTTGCATGCTGTGTGCTGGTTGTTGGAAGATAACACACCTACACCTGTTTTTCAGTCAGTGTTGCAAAAAACGTAGCAGACACAACTATAGCATGAGGAGTTGTTGCATAGTTGGAAGTTTTGAAAATCGACAGTAAACAGACCGTAGCCTAGCTGTAATACTTTGTTTTATTTTTGTTTTTTTCCTATTTTGTTTTGGGCATAATCCCTACTTTGCTTCTTTTTCAGCAGCAAAGATCCTGAAAAAAATTTTCAGGATCAGTTAACTGCTTTCAACAACAAAACATTACTCATTCTCATTGTTGGCATGAGCATCATCCCCTTTGTATTCCTCATCTTCTGCTGCTGCGTCTGCCCCAGCTGCTGCCTGTACAAGCTGTGCAACAAACGTGGTAGGTATTACTAGAACTAGTACTTTAATTTGGGTGATGCTTTTTTGACTGTACTCTGTTGTGAGCAAAGACAACTTTCGTCATTCGTGTGAAACTTCTGGAAGGCACCTTTACATTTACTACAGTTGGTGCATTGTAATGTAAAGTTATTGCAGTCAAAAAATATTGGCAGTTACAGATACATGAACAGATTCTCACACGCTTTCTCTGATGACGGATTTTACTTTACTCAAACCTCAGCGGACACAAAGTATAGTCAAGGCTTTAGATATAGATCTGAAGGCTGTTGTTTTGTGCCTTTTGGCATTTACAGAATATTTCAAGCTCTCAAAACACAATTTTCATGCATTGATGCCTTAAACTTAAGAGTAGGCACTGTGGCATGACGGAGTTTAAGGCACCTCATTTGTTTCTATAGTGGCTAAAAGATAAAACCCTATGAAAATGCGAATTAAACGTTCATCAGTAGCTGTTGACTTTCTTTTTTTTTTTTCTTCTCGATGTCTTTTATCAGAGATGAAAAAGTCCACAAAGACAATAATGTGATTATCTTTACTCACTGGTAGGGCTGCAACTAACGATTATTTTCATACTCGACTAATCTTAATTCCTTCGATTAGTTGACGAGTCAATGATTATTTAAACAAATCTCTGCTTCCTGTCGGCAAAACTTCTCATTCTAGTCTTCAGTAACTCAGCTGCTGAAACCTGTGAAACGTATCCGTCTTCTAGAACAAACCTGTTAGTCAACTAGAAAAGACGGCTGAGTTCCTCTGAATAGAGCCATATTCACAGTAAGTCGGAGCCTTGCAGGACAAAACATGTCAAACACTGAAAAAGATTAGTGATGCTGGATTTCACCTCCTGCCTGTGTGATGCAATATGCAAAAACCTAAAGTGCCCGGCTCAGTCAAATGAATGAAGTACTTGGAACACTTCATGTGAACAAGGACCTACAGTATTAGTGTGAGTCTGACATTTGGGTGATTTCTCATACATTGCAGTGATTGACTGGTGAGTTGGAGCATTTGTCTGAGACCATGAGGGCCTCGTTTGTAGACTGTTGGCTCACCTACCACATGACTTTTATTACCTCAGCAGTTTGGTCTGACAAGAAACAAAACAACTGAGATACAGAGCCTCCCCTGACCTAATGTTTCAGAATCACTGCAGTATTGGAGGCTTTGTAAACTTTTCAGCTCCTCATTGGTGTTTGATTAGGATTAGGTTACTCACTACAGCCTGTACATACTTATAGTTATAGAATATTCACAACATACTTCATACCGTGTACATTATAACATACCATAATAGACCCATTTCTGTAATATACTCACATATCTATATTATTGCTAATATATATTGTAATATATCTATATCACTAAAGCACTTCTGGATGGATGCAACTGCATTTCGTTGCCCTGTACCTGTGCATGTGCAATGACAATAAAGTTGAATTCTATTCTATTCTATTCTTTTGCCTTCCATTGGTGTTCTTGGTGAGCGTATATGCCACAGGGCAATGAGTCAACACGTCATCAGCGATAATTGGTGTTTAGAGTTTGTGCCTAAGTTTGATGCTGGTGTGATTTTTGGGGTCATGTCTTTACTTGATTTTTGCTTCTGCTTACTCTGAGTGCTTTAAATTCCTTGAGCTCAGCCGTATCAATTTTTCAAATACCAACTTTAAGGCGCTCAGAAACAGCTGTGTGGGGCTTTGAACTCTAGCATCTTTATTTTGTTTTTTTCTCAAATGACATGAAAAGATCAGAGCCAGCAGTTAACTGATCCTACTGAGTATTGTCTCTGTAGCCAGAGAATCATTGTCAATATTTCAAACCTGTTAGACACAGCATAGCTGTAATTAGAGCTGGGCGATAGAACGATAACGATATGTATCGCGATATAACTTTTACTCGATAGAGAAATTAAGCTATCGCGATAGACCTCGCCGCTCTTGTCCTCTTAAAAAAAAAAAAAAAAAAAAAAAAAAGGTCAGCCGATCCAAATTAAGTAGCGCAGAGCCAAACCAATCACAGCCGCAGCGTCACGTCGCGTGACTTGTTACGTACAGCACAAGTGCCAAGCCGCACGTGTGTTTGTTTGGGAAGCAGCCAGCGGGTAATGGAGCCAGCGCATAATGGAGGAAATGAGTGTGCCGACTGGAAAAATCAACCGAGCGTGACCGAAGAGAAAACAGATGATGGTTCCAATGCCGGAGAGATTGTCGAGCGGAAGAGCCATAGAAGTTCCGTAGTGTGAAGGTATTTCGGCTATTTCAAGTCTGACAAAAACAGAGTAGCGTGCACTGTAAATTGTGCCGAAAGCAAGTCTGGAAATACAATAAACTGGTGCATGCGTCACACTGTGCGCCACGTTATTGTTTCGGTGAAATGAATTTCTACAATACTGTTACTGTTAATTCTACTCTCTGCAGTGTTTAAATGCTTACATATACACACAGTTACTGTCCGTCCACACATACGACTCGGTTCTGCTTCTATGCCGCAGCTTTGTTTACTTTTTCCCACCGAGGCTTCTAGACTTCTGATTGGCCAACATTTCTGCACGGTTAGGAATCTAGCTCCACCTGCTGCTTTGGCATGTTCATAGCAGCGTTTTCCTTCATTTCTGCCTTTATGTGTGGACGGGATTATTTTTTAAAACGAAAACGGAAAGTCTCCGTTTTCAAAAATACCCGTGTACGTGTGGACGTAGCCTCAGTCTCTGACTGGAAGCGCTAATTCGTCATTCGGCTTTTGTCAGACTAAAGTAACTGTTAAAACTGTTTGAAAAGCTCAGCTATACAACAAGGAGAGATTGAGAATTTCCTTTTAGTTCTCAGTTTATTTGATATTGACAAAAGTTAGTCAGTTTTGTCTGTTCTTCTGTAAAACAAACTAAGATTTATTTTTAGAATTAATATTTTGTTTCTAAGTGGAATTGACAATTTAGTCTGTTTCATTTGTTCTATTTTGAAACTTAAACGCTTTAGCGGCTGCCTTTTGTGTAGTTTGCAATATTTGCCTTTATTTATCTGAAAAAGTCTCATGTTCCTTAAGTACATCTACCCTGTTGAACTTATTATGGGAAATAAATATTTAAATAAAAACAAGCTGCTGATTATTTCACATTTTACTTGTGAGCAACGGCACATTTAAATCTTACAAATATAGTTATTTGGCTTATATCGTGATAGATATCGTTATCGCCTGAAATGAAAAAAACATATCGTGATATGAAAAAATCTCATATCGCCCAGCTCTAGCTGTAATGATTCTATTATCCCCAGTCAGCCGATATTTACGAGGAGCAATAATAGTAGCAATAATGCTAATAGCAATAAGGATTATGTAATGCTGGATAAAATGCAGACTAAGATTTTATAGATTTTAATAATGAACGGGAATTTTGTTTGTTTTTTTACAGTTGTTATTTTCAGTAGGAATTTGAATACCATGTACTGTGCAAGGAAGCCTTGTGTTTTCATCACTTTGTCAATTCTTGACAGTAATGAAATTGCAAAACCCCTAAGGCTGCACAATTATAGCCAAAATGCTAATCCTTATCATTTTGCCCAATCTTAGGATTACTATTATCACGATTAGTCAATATAAACTAAATTAGGCCTTAAAATATTCATAATAAATTTAGAGACATCACATAACACAGATTTCATGTGCATGTCATGTTGTGATCCTGCTACTTTGCAAATATGTGTGCTGTAATAAAGCTGTTACTCATCATTCATTTAAATTCAGTGCCTCTCTTTGAGCAAAAAAATTACGTCAGTTTAAAGAAAATTGTACAAAAACTTAATGCAAAATTACATCAACACAGCCCTGCTTTCCCCATTGTGCTATATTCTTCTTAAATAAAACTTAATTGCAGACAAATAAGATATTTATTCATTTCCTAAAAGTAAAATATAAATTCTTTCACTCCATTCTTGGCATCTGCGTGATGGAAACTCATAGCAAAGTAGTCAACCGATCTTAGAGCTTAATCTCTTTCCCCTTGGATGCTTTGCATATAGTGCCCGCATTGGCACTTTGGAAAGGTTATTCCCATGTAGGGCTGCTCGATTATGGCAAAAATGATAATCACGATTATTTTCACTGAAATTGAGATCACGATTATTTGACGATATTTATTTAACCCTTTAAGACCTAAATGGTAAATGGTAAATGGCCTGTATTTATATAGCGCTTTACTAGTCCCTAAGGACCCCAAAGCGCTTTACATATCCAGTCATCCACCCATTCACACACACATTCACACACTGGTGATGGCAAGCTACATTGTAGCCACAGCCACCCTGGGGCGCACTGACAGAGGCGAGGCTGCCTGACACTGGCGCCACCGGGCCCTCTGACCACCACCAGTAGGCAACGGGTACTATAGAACCAAGTCCACCAGAGCTTATATTATTTTTTTTACATGCTGTAGTGCCATTTGTGGGAGCATTTCAAGTTGCTATACATCAATACAACTGTTATAGCCCATATTTTAATAATATGTATGCATTAAGTCCATAGTAATTACATAAATTGCAAAAAAGTGCAATAAACTACAAAAAAAATTGAAAATCGCTTTTGTTTTGTTTACATATATTTCTACTTGGAGAAATTTAAGAGGTTTATCCCTCAAAACTTTAAATACAATAAAGTTGCAAAAAATAGTTTACAACAACAGGAAATTTATTTTGAGTGTCTTCATAGTTTTATTTTGGAGATACAGCAATTTTTATATACTGCAGGAAAAACAAAAAACAATCCTATGATGCAAATTTGCAAAGAAAACAGCAGGTGCATCATTTCACTGTGGGAAGTGTTACGAACAGCTGATGGATCGGCAAAGCCTGTTTCTGGAATATTATGTTTTTGTTCCTGCAAGCGCTTTTTATGCAATTTTTGCAAAGCTTTATGTGGAACGAAACCGTGACCGAGGACAAGCTGATGGCATCAGATGTAAGTACAACTCCTCCGGTTTCATATGCAAAACAAATTATTGCGCTAGCTTACACGGTTCAGGTTCTACAGGGATTTAAAAATAGTTACACAACACGAAGCGTGCTGCTCTGACCGGCTTTAAAGGGTTAACAATGACTTTAAAAAATAATATAAAATAGTGTGCAACACCACTGAAGTTTTTTTACCTCTCTTTTCAACCAACAGCAGTCACTCTCTCCTCTCCAAATAACTTCTGCTTAGCTTTCCGAGCTTCCCTCGGGTCCTCTTAATCAGCGGTCTCCAACCTTTTTTGCGCCACGGACCGGTTTATGCCCGACAATATTTTCACGGACCGGCCTTTAAGGTGTCGCGGATAAATGAGGGAGGGGCTAATAATCGGCTCAGTCATTTTTAATGATCGTTGAAAGCCCAGATCGTAATCGTGATTAAAATTCGATTAATTGAGCAGCCCTATTCCCATGGATGTTTTATTCCTGCATGGCTCTTTAAAGACGTTTTCCCTTCTATTGGAACTCAGTCCTTGCTATTATAAATAGCAGTATTACTTCCAGTGTGGTTCCTGATGGGTTTTAAACATGCAATTGTAAACCCTTTATTAACAAAAACCTGGCGCTGACCCCTCATTTCAAAAGTTCCATTCTTCGCAAAGTTATTGGAAAAAATAGTTTTTATCCATCTGAATATAGATACTAACGGTATGATGGAAGTTTTTCAGTCTGGTTTTAAACAGCTACACTCCACTGAAACAGCACTTTTACGTGTTTTTCTTTTTAGCTACTGATTGTGGAATTTCGGTCATCCTCGTGCTTTTAGATCTTACTGCAGCGTTTGATACTGTTGACCACAATATTCTTATCTCCCATGTGGAACACCTGGTTGGCATCAAAGGTGCTGCACTGAATTGGCTTCATTCATATTAGAGTCGCAGAACTTTCAGTGTTAATGTTGAAAAAGTCCACCTCAGCCCCATTTTCTTGTGAGGTGCCCCAGGGCTTAATCCTTGGCCCTCTTCTTTTTTCATTATAGGCTATTATGGGCAAACTTTCTGTTTTTAAATGTGCTATATTACCTAAAGCCTTAATTACTTACCTTGGCCAAATGAGATTGTGCTTCTTTGTGAGCTCTAGCGATACCACGAAGAGCTGTACAGGTTCGCGTTTATGTACATCTGAGTTGATGTTGGGTGATTAACCTTAGCAACAATTGCATTTTTTTTACTTCACCTTGCAGGTGTGTTTTCAGGTGGTTGAATAAGTTCGCTGTGCTGCTTTGTGGTCCTGACACAAATCTACAGCACTCTTCGCAGATGATTTCTTCTTGGTTAACATGATTGTTCTAAATCCAAAACAGCAGACCTGCTTTTGGAAGCAAGCTCGCTTTCTGCTGCTCCAGACATTTGATTTTTGTTTTGACCGTCTGTTGCCTGTCTTTGATGTAGTGTTACTCCTCCGGGCTACGATGCAGTGAACAGCTGTGATTGGCGCACAGGTGTAAGGTGTAGCGCTGGGATTTTGGAGTGCTCAATTTGCTTTGCGATCTGTTGGAGAAGCATGCATTTTCAATGTCATTCAAATAATTCTACATTCCTAATCTCCACCCCTGCCCATCAAATGATTGCTGAATTTGCTTTTTTTGGTCCCTTCTACTTGGGACAAAATTTCTTTTTTATTTAAATAAGCAGGCTGTGCCTTGCCTGTGCTTGCCTGTAGTTTCTAGTGTTGTTTTTACGATGTACATGAAATGTGATCAGTGCAAAGAATCTGCAGATCTACCTCTGAGCAGTAAACACTTAGGTTGCTGTGAGGATTTCTTGTTGCTTGGTTGTGACCAGCCCTATTAATAGGCTGTTGTTTTAAACATGTTAGTCAAAAACAGCTGAAAAACAGCTCAGATGTATGTGCAACCTACAATCACAGGTCCATCTACTTCTCAGGTTCAGAGCGTATCAGCATGTTCGGTGGCCTCCAAAGTTTATTCATCGCTAATGTTTGACTCATAAATGCATAATTGTCCTCACACATGAATGTTTAACTCTGAGTCTCTAGACTTTTATAAATAGACAATGTCTTAATCTTAATTTAACCCCCTTAGTGCTGGTTAGATCCCATGTGTTCATTTAACATGTACATATAGTGTTTATGTTTTTAAATCATTACTACTTGTTAGTTTTGTGTAAATGTGTTCATGTGACATGATAAAGAATGGGTTACTGTACATAACGTAATGTAATTACATGGAAATGCGTGACATGATTAAATTATGTTCAACCAACAGTTTGTCGTGTCAAATAAACACATTTCTATTTTGCAAACTGGTACTTTAGCTGACTGTTGTCAGTATTTACAGTCAACCATTTTTACATTTCCGACTTCCTGTCAGTTTGGTCAGCTCGTAAATGTTTTGCCGTTAGGGGAAGTCCTTCTGGCAGAGAGGCTACAATAAAGTGAGGAACACAATGTGGCATCTTTGGCTTAAGCCGCTGCATGATGGGATCAAATCCAGGAATGTCAGAGCTCCACCCTGTGTGACTCATTGTTTCCATGACAACTCCACGTCATTTACAGGAAGTGGTTGTGATGACACCCACTGTTTAAAGACACCTTGTTTTCCACAAGTTTTCTTTTTTCCTGTTCTAAGCAGTGCCTTTTCATTTTCACTGTACTTACGCAGAGATCAGTTTACACTCTGACGATGATAAAAATCTCTCAAAGAGTTTCTTTGAGTCTCTGTAAACTTCAAAAGTGTAAATCTGTGTATATTCAATAAGCAAACGACATCATGTTTAGTTTCCTTGATGCAGACCTTAAGGAGAGGATGATAAATTATGTATCTTAACTCAAAGTGCACCATTTGCTCTTCTCCTTCCTTAAAAATTTATTTTTGAATCTTTATTAGAATATTACCTATAAATGACAATACACATTAAAGGTGTTTTGGATAATATGTAGCATGTTTCTCCATTTCTAACTTTTTGTTACTTATTTGCTTACACCTGTGATAGAGGCCACTACCCAGGTCACAATGGTCAGCAACACTCCTCAGCATCCAACGGCAGCACCTGGGCCCCCTGAATCCTACCAGGAAATGCCCCACCATCTACCCCAGCCTGGCTACCCAGCTCAGCCCATCCTCACACCGCCCTACCATGGACAGTCATTCACAGTTGGACCACCGCCATCTTATCAGGAAGCCAGTGAGTGTGGTTTATGATTTGCCTTGAGCTCTATTCCAGGAAGCAGGTTTAGCTAACAAGTCTGAGTTTGTTAACTGCGAGCTGAGAGAAACTCCTGTTTTCTGTTAGTTACTGGGAACAGACCCTGAGCTTCTCTCTGACTCCTCCCGTCCTGCTGGACCTGAACCACTTGTGTGACACACTGAGTCATTTTCTTATTCATAAAGTCGCTGTCAGCGTTCACAGCGTGGAAGTGTACATTTTTACAGAAACTAAAACGCTATGGGATGTTTTGGTATTTTGTGTAATTAACGTGAGAGCTTTGACAGCCATGAATAAGTGATGACAGCAATTACATCACTGTTTTATGATCAGCTCAGAATAAAATCTATATAGTCTATAACTTGGCCAGTAATGTTTTCAGACTGTCAGCCAGTTTCCTTGCAAAAGCTAAGACTTTTCTTATAACATGTTTGTCTCTACTGATGTGATTTTACATTCATTAAAGACTCAGAAAGCTGCCTTGCTTTTTTCAGTTCAATGTGATAGTGCTATGGCTGTAAGAGCCATTATCTATCAGTGAAGACTGAAATCAGATTATAACAGATTAAACTGGGGAACATTTTTTCTGAGAATCTCATTATGCATTTCTATCCAGTAATGGCAGAAACACAAAAAAGGAAAAGAAAAAAGAAAGAAATGTTTAGAGAATAATTATTCAAACAACAAAATGGTCATAACCTGCTGTGAAGGCAGGTTTTCATTTAATAAACTGACCTGAAGGTGGAGTCTGTTGCTCTCTGGGTAACTAATATCACAGATCCATCAGTAAACTGTGTCTAATGAGTTTCTGTAGATTTTTATCATCAGTTCCTGGTTCCTACATTTTGTCCCTGTCAGGTTACAGCTGAATAATTAGAAAAGATTGATTTAAAAATCAAATGCAACATTTGGATTCCAGCTTTCCAGCAGACATTAAAAGTGATGATGAAAGAGGGACGATCAATATCCTGCTCAGCACTGAGTGGTCTTCATATTTCTCATGCTCTTTATTTACCTATTGCCATGGTGAATCGTGATGCCACAACTCCATTGATCATGGCTTTCTTTCTTTACTAATGCAGATGCTTAACTCTGGGTGAATATACTCAAGGTTGATTGAACTAAATCTGATCAGCTGTTCTGAAACAGGAAACTCAGAGTTATCTCAAAGTGAATCAACTCAGTTTATTTTTAAACGTAGTTTTTTGTAAATGCTTCCTGGAAAAGAGGCCCGTATTTAACTAAAGAGAATATATTTGTTTGCAGAACCAGGTGAAAGGTAGGCTTTGAAACCCAAAACTGCGCATCTGTGGAAATATTAATAGTAGGGCTGCCACAAACGATTATTTTGATAGTCGACTAGTCACAGATTATTTTTGCGATTAGTCGACTAATCAGATCATCATCCATTGGATGTAAAACGTACAGCTTATTGCACCAGCAGCATCTGATCTGCTCTTATATAACTATCATTAGCTTACAGCTTTAAGTGTTTAAGGTCTGTGCTAACTAAAAATAAAGACAAGATGATAGTTTATTAAATTTTAATGAAATTTGCAGATTGTTTCGGTGAAGTTTAATAAACTCCTTGCTATCTAAAATATAACAGGACACCGGAGTATATTCTCGAGCATCTCACACTTCTGATAATCAGTTGTCTTCTTAATGTTTATTCAGCTGTGTAAAAACTTTTTGGCTGAGAAACTTTAAGCTCAGCCAAACCGATTTACTCAGGAACAAATAAAATACTAAAAAAAAAAGCCAAACAATAACATTTTGAAGTTATCTAAGTGACTTGTATATGTTTAACCTGAGTAGCGAAAGATGGCGGTGGGTTTGAAAACGATCTGCCGGGAGTCCGGTGTTCTCACGGCTCTAGTGAGCCTGTAACCCCGGCTAGCTATCGAGCTAGTGGGTAACAGACGTCTCCGAAAACGTCGGAGCGCTTTTGAAAATATGTGGTGTCCTGATAAACTGAGCAGATATTTGAGGTTTACACAGCTACATTCTCGCCTGAAAATATGCTAAACGTTTATTTTGTGACCCAGAAATAATAATAAGAGTAATATTAAAACTAACTAGCTGCCGCCATTGTTGGAAACTGAGCTGGGCTGCGCTATGAATTCTGGGACACTTCTTCTTCTTCTTCTTCTTCGGGGTTTAACGGCAGCTGGCATCCTTGTAGATGCAGTGCTGCCATCTTCTGTTTCAGTCCGTTATTACACTCTTAAACCCTACTACTTATTCCTGCGTCTTTTGGGATCTTACAGAGCTTCAAACGACGCGTCGACTATTAAATCAGTCGTCGACGATTTTGATAGTCAACGTAATCGTGGCAGCCCTAATTAATTTGAAGCTCCTGACTCGGGGGGGGGGGGGGGGGAAGGAGCTTCAATGTACAAAATATTTCTACAGAAGTTCATTTAGCCTCTGAGGCAGAAGCTTGTTTCTGTGAGTCATGTTGTGTAAAATACTGCGACTGGCTAAAGTAAAGGTGATGAATCTGTGTCATCAAAATATACAATATATATATACAGAAAAAAATATACACAGTAAATAAACACAAATAAACACATCCATTACTGCCAGAGACTTTTTTTAATATAATATTTCTTCTTATGCTACAGAACTTTAGCTGTGGTTACTTTTTTAGTGCTGTCTGCATGTTCAGTCTCATGTAAGCTCTTTTTTCACTTTCCAGTCAGTCCTGCCTATCCTCCGATGCCTTATGGCCAGGCTGCGTTCATGCCCCGGCAGCCAGCATACCCCCAGCCACCGTGCCCCCAGCCGAAGCCCAGTGCTCCACCTGCAACTCCAGACTTTCTTGCTCAGCCTGCATATAATCCAGGTTTTGCTTCATCACCACACTAGGCTGGATCGTGGACATCAGTACAGCCCCAGGAAGTGCTTTGAGCCTTTTTCCCTGTACTCGCATGTAAGTCACGTTACATGGGAACAAAGTGCAATATTTATCATTTCAGGAATACATATATATTAGTTTAGCCTTAATGTTGCTTTCACTGATATATGGCAGTGACCTGTGTCATGTAACTTCATGCTCATATCAAGCTTGGTGGTCTCCCCTCTTTTAAACTTGGATAGTGTTACTGAGTCCATGTTATGATTTCCTCTACAGAACTGTGCTAAGTGATAACAGATATTGATTTATTTTTTTTTCCTTTGTGCTTTTGTGTAAAGCAATTTTTCCGGCTTATCTCACTATTTAAATTCTATTATGGAAAATGCAGTGCCTTTAGACAACTATTGTGATTTCCTGCAAATATGACTTTCTTTGATGATTTAATTGACTAGTTTTACATTGAGAAGTTTGAATTGTTAATTTGCTGACTCTGTCTTTTCCCGAGTGTTCCGTTTCCTGTTCTAAAACACTCTCTAAATCTTTTAGCGATGTTCCAGTAATGATTCAGTTTTACATAAAGTCCCAGCTTTGTTAAAAACAGGACTGAGCCAAAATGCACTGCGAGGTTTACCAAAGGAGTCTTTTATGTTCAGTTGAACTAAACATCAACTTGATTGACGCGTGTTAAATATGAGAAAGATTTGTGCCTACAAAAAGCATGCATGGAACTTAAAAGAAAAATATTTTAAAGCATTTTATCTCATTTTATTCTATTTATTGATCCATTTGAGTCACAAAATGTTGTCACATTTACTCGGCTATCTTAATAACAGCTTCACTCAAATGAGCCTTGATGTTTTGCAGCGTGCAGTTTTTTTAAATGCTGCCATCGAACCTGTTAAATGTTATTAGAACACGAATATTTCTTTTTGTTGTTGTTATTGTTTAAAGTGCCCCGTACGAGTGAGGGTTTGTTCGTGTGTTGTTTCACTGTTGTTATGGAAAAAGAGCCATCACTTCCGCTTTCTGTTGACTGAAGTTACTTGAACATCATTTACAGATGTGACCTTTTTCTTGTGCATCTGCTGACCCAGCAGTACAGTCACAAACTCGTGTGCCAGTTTACATTTTGATGTTCTGTGAAAATCTCATCATCTTTCTTTGTTTAGATTCTTACATTTCAGTGTCGCTTCTCTGTAGACACCATCTGCCAGTTAATGAAAGGGATGCAAGGTCACATGTTTGTAGTTTAGACCATTGATGTAAGAAGTATTTTAATCCAAAAACACTTTGTAGTATGCTTTCCTTTTGTCTAAACTGTGTATGTAGGAATACTGTTTATTTGTTTTTTTATATATTTTTGGTTAGTCATATTTCAATTTTGTGGAGAAAAAATACTTTATTGTGATGTTCATTAAAGTGTATGTTTTCTTTTTTCCTCAGTTTTTGGTTCTTGAATATTATTAATGATGGTCATACTGCAGTGTGTTTATTCATAATGCAGTACATGAATGATAGCAGATGAATTAGGATGTTAATGTGTGCATGAACTACACACATTTCTCCCACTGCATCTCTAAGAGAAAAAAACGGTAATGGAAAGTGTTTCTCTCTCGCTCTCTCGCTGTCTCCCTTTTTCTTGTCGATATTTCCTGTGTATTTTTCTGGTTTTGAGGATTTTTTTTTTCTATTGGTGATGCTTGAATATACAGTGGAACCCCGACTTACGAAATTAATTCGTTCCCGAGGGTCTTTCGTGAGTCGAACATTTTCGTAAGTCGAAGCACCCATCGCGCGTTTTGAGTGAGGCGATGCTGAACGATAGGCTATAGGCTAATTGCTAACTAGTACAACAATATGTCGTTCAAGGGGGAGGTAACAATGTTTAAAACGATAACAATAATATTTATATTTATAACAAGGTGCAATAATAATTAATGTGCAATAATAACAGTGTGCAATACACATACACTTATTCTTCTTTTTTATACTAAGTTAATATACTGTGTTGTGTTGTTTGTTACGTTGTGATGTGTCATATCGTGTCGTGTTGTGTTATATGTAGTGCCGACGTAGGACAGTTTTTCCAATTTCATTGTACTACTGTACTATGTATGACTGTGCAATGACAATAAAGAGTTATCTTATCTTATCTTATCTTAAGTGGAACAGCGAAGTGCAAGTACGGAAGCCAAGGGGTTGTCACATGATTCGGAAGGCATTGTGGGCATTGTAGGCTCAGCCAATCAGATCCAGTGGATTTCGTTACGCGGGCATTTTGCCGTAACACGGGCAGAAATATTGCCGTTCAGAGCCTTCGTAACTTGAATTTTTCGTGAAACGGGGTATTCGTAAGTCGTGGTTCCACTGTACTTTTAATTGCATTTAATACATGTTTGTTTTTTTCTTTGTACAGTGGCGTTTTGGACAGAGTGATTTCCAGAGACGATGCATTTTTAAAAACATTTTAAAATGTTTTAGTGTACATATTTAATCCATTCATTCTACGTACTTATTGTAAAAACTCCCACTGCTAAATTTATCCAGAGAAAGAATTATCTCAAAGGTTTTAAGGCTTAAACAAGCTTTATTTGTATAAGAAATTACATTTTTGTAGTTTGTAGCCTTCCTCTTGTGGATGTACTGGTGCGTGATGTAAGTGCATGTTTCAACATAAGCATATCAGTAAGTCAACATTTGCTTGTGTAGCTAGGTGGAGAAATGATGGGTAGATGATTCTCCTGTCCACTAGTGGGCGATAGCATGCTTTGAGCATCTTCTGTGGTTAGTAGCTGAAGGGGGACAAAAAGGACAAATACCTGGACAGGAAACAGGAAGTCCTTTTTTCTTTTTTTTCTTTTTTATTAGTAAAATTAACATACAAACAAAATGCACCATATATTACACATTCAGAGAATAGACATTCCTTACATATTAGCAACTTTCATATATAGGAAAAACAAAATATAAAGATGGGGTCACATAATTTAACAGATTATTAACTCACTAAATCAAAATCTTCCACAAAGGAAACAAAAAGAGCAGCCTTTTTCTTTTTAATTAAAGTCAAAGATTTAACCAACAGGTTTAAGTCGTTTTTTCCAGTAAGCTAGTGTTGGTTTGGTCTTAAAAAAAAAAAACAACATTTATGTATAAATTGCTTGCACAAGATTAATAACACATTGACACCATAATTAGCTTTCTTTTCTTTCAAAAACACTCCAAACATTACCATATTTAAGGTAAATGGGGGTAATTTGAATCCCACTGGAATAAAGCCAGGTATGAAAATCCAACCAAAAAATTTGTTTAAAATTGCACAAAAATGATAGATGGTCCAAATCCTCCTCTTCTGTTTCACAAAATACACAATTACCAGTTTCTATTTTGAATCTATCACCAAGGAGTCTATTTGTCGGGTAAATTTTATTCAAGATTTTAAATTGGACTTCTTTCCCTTTAGGAGGGATAGGGAAGGTGATATAATCAGTTCTTATTCTTTCAATTTCTTCCCTTTGGAAATCTTTTAATATGTAATTACGTCTAAGTAAATTTGGGGAATAAAGACTCCTTAATGAAGATCTTAGAAACTTATTATTGCATTTAACATCACAAAACCGAATACCATCTATATATAATTGCCTTAACTTGGGGGAGAATATATTATATCATTTACAACTATGTTTTTAAGTGACAATGGAATGGATTTTATAACCCAATTAAATTTACTTTTAGAACATTGGACATTAAATTTTTGGCAAAAATCTTGATGTCCTAAAACATGTCCTTCCTCATCTACAAAATGGGCAATTGCCCAAACACCTTTTGATAACCAATCTTGAATAAAAATAGATTTTCTGTTCGGAAGTCCTTTTGTTCCTCTCAACCAGGCCAAGGAAGAGGGCCAACACCAGTGGTTGTGGTGTTTTGCTGCCCTCTGCTGATCTGTTTTGTCTTTAGGAGTGTTTGTTGAAATTTTACCCACATGCAGTTCTGTCAAACTCTTTCATTTAAATCTACAAAAATAGTTACTGAAAGTCAGAAAATATTTTATCAACTGAACGAGGAGTCAAACATTAAAACTGAAAGCTTTTATTTGTACTAACTGTCTACACAGAACAGATTTTGTATACAAAAATCAGAGGAAACATTTAGATGTAAACATGCTGGAAGAAATCCACGGCAGACCCGGGTGTACCTTCATGCTTTTTAGCATCCTTTATTATCTCGGTCATGGTTGCTATACACACTCTGCTGCAGCTCTGCCTCTGCCAGCCATACACATCAACAAACAACTCCAAACACAGGACTCTACACAGATTTTAAGCTGGCGAGGCGTGATGCAATGGTGCACAGGTGCCCCCGCACACATTCCTTTCAATTTTGCTGCTCTATAGTAGATGTTTCGACCCCAATTCTCTCATAATTACACCAGGCCTTTTAAACTGTTAAAAAAAACAACTTAATTTGTAATGATGGTCTGGGCAGTCACAGATTTAGCTCAGAATCAATATAGACTAAATAAAATAATTGACTAATATTATCCCGGATTACAACTGAAACAATTCAATAGTTTTAGATATAAATCTTCTCAGCTTTTAAGATTAGGATGACTTATTTTCTCTTTACTAAAAACTGTGTTTTGTGCTGGATCAGGTGCTGGGGTCAGTTACTAAGTAGGGTAAGTGCTGGTGGATGGTGCGATCTAGTGGTTTACAGCAAAAAACAAAAAGGAGGCGAGTCGTTGAAGGTTAAAATGGTTTGTTTGCTCTGGTTTTCATTATATGATACTTGGTCAGTTCTAAGACAAAAAGCTTTTAATTGAAAGCAGTTATGAATAAAACCCATTCTGATCCCTGAATTCTGGCGAACATGAGGCAAGTAATGATTTCAGCTGACCAGTCTTCATGAACTATTCTAATTTTGATGAAACTGAGCTGCTATGAACTGAAACTGCATCAGCTATCAAATGTAATTGTCAGAGTTCAAATGTTATATTATCTCTGTTATACGTGACCTCAGTGTGTGGGTCCAGTCATCATTTATGTTATGTTATGTGTGTTTTTATGTTAGCATCTTTAACCTGCTTTCTCACTTCTCTGATTTGTTCTCACTGCTGAACAAATCAGAGAAGGCGGAGCTTGGTGTTTAACAGCTGGTGTCAGGGTCTATTTCTCCCGATCTGCACCTGCATACCTATTTTATATTTCTGTTGCATTTAAAGCTTCATTTAGGTTGAGTTGGGATTCAGCGGCACTTCTGTTTTGGTTTTAACGTACACTGAACAAAAATATAAACGCAACACCTTTGTTACTGCTCCCATTCCCCATGGGATGGACGTAGAGACCTAAAATTCATTCCAGATACACAATATAACCATCCCTCCCAAACAGTGGTCACAAATCAGTCCAAATGTGTGGTAGTGGGCACATCTGCTATATTGAGATAATCCATCCCACCTCACAGGTGTGCCACATCAGGATGCTGATCTGACATCATGAGTAGTGCACAGGTGTACCTCAGACTGCCCACAACAAAAGGCCACCCTGGAATGTGCAGTTTTTTGCGCTATTGGGGGTCTGGGGACCCAGAACCGGTCAGTATCTGGTGTGACCACCATTTGCCTCATGCAGTGCAACACATCGTCGCATGGAGTCTATCAGATTGTCAATTGTGGCCTGTGGAATGTTGGTCCACTCCACTTCAATGGCTGTGCGAGGTTGTTGGATATTCGTGGGAACTGGTACACGCTGTCGTATACGCCGGTCAAGCACATCCCGAACATGCTCAATGGGTGACATGTCCGGTGAGTATGCTGGCCATGCAAGAACTGGGACATTCTCAGCTGCCATCTGCCCTGAACAATGTGAACCATGATTCATCCGTGAAGCGCACACCTCTCCAACGTGCCAGACGCCATCGAATGTGAGCATTTGCCCACACAAGTCTGTTACGGCGACGAGCTGGAGTCAGGTCAAGACCCCGATGAGGACGACGGGCATGCAGTTGAGCGTCCCTGAGATGGTTTCTGACAGTTTGTGCAGAAATTGTTTGGTTGTGCAAACCAATTGTTCCAGCAGCTGTCTGGGTGGCTGGTCTCAGACGATCTTGGAGGTGAACCTGCTGGATGTGGAGGTCCTGGGCTGGTGTGGTTACACGAGGTCTGCGGTTGTGAGGCCGGTTGGATGTGCTGCCATATTCTCTGAAACGCCTGTGGAGACGGCTTATGGTTGAGAAATGAACATTCAATGCACGGGCGACAGATCTGGTTGACATTCCTGCTGTCAGCATGCCAATTGCACGCTCCCTCATTGCTTGTGGCATCTGTGGCATTTTGCTGTGAGACAAAACTGCACATTCCAGGGTGGCCTTTTGTTGTGGGCAGTCTGAGGTACACCTGTGCACTACTCATGATGTCAGATCAGCATCCTGATGTGGCACACCTGTGAGGTGGGATGGATTATCTCAATATAGCAGATGTGCCCACTACCACACATTTGGACTGATTTGTGACCACTGTTTGGGAGGGATGGTTATATTGTGTATCTGGAATGAATTTTAGGTCTCTACGTCCATCCCATGGGGAATGGGAGCAGTAACAAAGGTGTTGCGTTTATATTTTTGTTCAGTGTAGTTTACCAGAACTAGTTTCAGGGACAACCCTGAATCAGACAGCCTATCATGTGTTTGGTTCATGCTCTTCTTCCTCCTCTGTTTCTTTTAGCTGGGCTCTCATCTCTTTTTCGCTTGTTAAGGGCAGCAGCGTTGTGCCATCTTGTGTGTTGGATGTCTTTAAACCATAAATTTAGAAACCATAACAATCTCTATTTGACCTTTAACCTCGGATCTGACCTGAAGGAAATCTGCAATGCCAGAAAATAAAGTTACATTTCTTTAAACCATATTAAAATATCCCACACAAAGTATTTTTCATATTCTATCACACGATTGATGCTTTTCCTCTTTTTGTGCCTTTTTTTTACCTTTACTGTTACAAAAAAGTTAACAGACATCCATACAGAGAAAATGGTTCAAAGGGCACTGACACAGCAAAACAACACGGCAAGTAGAGCAGATTAACTTAGACTGAAGATCGTAGGGTTATGTACAGGAATACCTGTGTGTATGAGAAACAATATAGACTGAGAAGAGGAAAAAAAACACCATCCAGATTAATCAGATGTCACGGCCAGAGGCCAGTGTGGGAAACGGACTCTAAGGCAGGCAGCACATCGGAGACGCAGGAACCAAAAGTGACAAAGCTTTATTTAGAGTGGGTGCAATAGATGGAAACAGCGAACAAAGGTAAGAGGTGCTTAAAGTGCATACCATAACCTAGAATAGCTCAAAGTTATCAAGGAATAATAATAATCAAGGAATGTGGCGGCTCCGTCCGGGGGTGGAAACGCCGGTCCTGTGGGTCACCTGGACCATGACATCAGGTCAGTGTAACCACAGCGGTGAGTGGTATAAGAGGATGTGATGATTGTGGTGGTTGCATTTCAGTACATTTCAGCTACTACGTCGCTGTAAGAAAGACAAGACAACCCCCCCCCCCCCTAAAAAATCCTATCTGAATCACACTAACAGTAAATATAATATCACTGCATAACAAAGTAAGCAATACATGAAAAAAGGTTTTTATTTCAGGTTTGAAAGAGTATGTTAGTTTTTTAAACAACAAAAAGGACTGGTAGTCATAAGAACTAGTCAATCCTGTAACAACCCAACAAAATCGATGAGAAGGGAGGTGGTATAACACAACCTTAAAAGAAAACAAAAAGAAAAAACCTCTCCATTATATAAAATCAATGTAAATGCATATAAATAAAATAAATTACATTTAATAAGTGATTTTGAAAACAAAACAAAGCAGAAAAAGCCAGTAGAGGTTCAGCAGGGTCAAAAATATTTTTATGTTATTAGGATTTTCCCCTTTGTTACCTCAGACCTAACAACAGAGAGCTGATACAGTGATTCAGCCACCCAGCCATGAGTAGATGTAATATGGTAGACTAATGGGCCTGTATTAATTCATCTCCATATTATTGTGTGAAGTTGCACTGGGGTGTGAGTGTGTGTGTCACATTTCTGGTAAGCCAATGGCTGTAATAGGGTTGGACTAATTAGAGGCAGGTGTAATTGATTGCTCTGATACACTAGCCTACTTGTAGCCCACAGTACAAATACTGCTGTGTTATTTTATCTCTCTGTGCAGGTATGTAATGGGATGAAAGCTGATATGTTTGGGATGGATGGGTTTTGTGCTATGAATTATATAGTGAAGGTGTTATTTTGTCTCTCTGTGAAACTGGCATAGCTGGCTCTGGCCTTGGGACTGTGTTTTTTTTTTACTTGATCCGCAAATGGGACACTGGACTGTTTTATCTTTTATTATTGTGTCAATAAATTACCTTTCAGAATTGTACTGACCATCATCTTTTTGCCCGCGGCTGAGACGGTTGGTCAGACTTAGAATCTTTTTGTGTGTGTTAGTTACATAGATGCCAGATAAATGTGCTGTTGGGATTCTCCCTCTAATACAACCTACCGGTGTTAAGTGTTGCTCTACATTCTCTAGGATGACTTCATTACATCTTCAAGTCTTTAAAATATTATGAAACATTTTCCTCGATAAACCCTGCTCTTAACTCAAACGACGTAGACATCCATGCAGAAGAAAATGTGGCAAAGATCACTGACATAACAAAATACAGCAGATGTGAGTGAAGTTGCCCCCCCCCCCACCTTCAAATCCAACAAAATTGATGTCAAACGCTTGTGCTGGTTTGTGCTGCAAAAATTTTTGTGTGTGCCGCTATCATTTTAAAAATATTAATAAAATAACATCCTGATGCGTGCTTAATCATCCAGGTAAGTAAATCCCAAAAGGTTGATTCTGTTCATCTGGACATTTTCAGTTGGAGAAACATTTCGTCACTCATCCAAGTGACTTCTTCAGTCTCAGCTGACTGTAGGTTTCTCCAACCTTATAAACAGTACATTTGCATAGTGAAGGAAACTAGCACCACTGAATGAACAATGTGCTGGGGGGTTACTTCCATGATTATTAGTATGCAAATTCTTATGACCATTGATCAATGACAACTAATCAAAGCCTATTGATCAATGGCCCTGAGTACCATTCACAGAAAGTGGGGAATGGCTACACAGCATTGTATGATGGCGAAAGATGTACCCTTGGGCCCCCCTTCTCGATTCAGAGATGGCCAGCATCCTGACAGCCCGATGGATGAAGCTGTCTCTCAGTCTGCGTGTTCTGGCCCGGAGGCTCTTCAGTATCCTTCCTGATGGCAGCAAACTGGAAGCACAGTGGTTAGCACTGTTGCCGCACAGCAAGAAGGTCCTGAGTTCAATTCCACCATCAGGCCGGGGTCTTTCTGTGTGGAGTTTGCATGTTCTCCCCGTGTTTGCGTGGGTTCTCTCCGGGTACTCCGGCTTCCTCCCACTGTCCAAAGACATGCAGTTTGTGGGGATAGGTTAATTGGATAATCCACATTGCCACTAGGTGTGAATGTGCGAGTGAATGTGAGTGTGAATGGTTGTCTGTCCCTATGTGTTAGCCCCGCGACAGACTGGCGACCTGTCCAGGGTGTACCCTGCCTCTCGCCCTATGACAACTGGGATAGGCTCCAGCGCCCCCCGCGACCCTGAAAAGGATAAGCGGAAGCGAATGGATGGATGGATTAATTAATGTGGGGGGGCTGGTTGACCTCTGATGACCTCTAGAAGGTTGCCGGTTCGAGCCCCGGCTCGGACAGTCTCGGTTGTTGTGTTCTTGGGCAAGACACTTCACCTACCGCCTACTGGTGATGGCCAGAGGGGCCGATGGCGCGATATGGCAGCCTCGCTTCTGTCTGTCTGCCCCAGGGCAGCTGTGGCTACAACTGTAGCCTCCACCAGTGTGTGAATGTGAGAGTGAATGAATAGTGGAATTGTACAGCGCTTTGAGGACCCAGAAAAGCGCTATATAAATGCAATCCATTATTATTATTAGAAATTTTTATTAATATCTTTAAAATGATAGCAGCACAAACGAAAATTTTTGCAGCACAAACGTTTGATACCACTTCTGTTGGATTTGAAGAAGGTGGGGGGTGGGGGCAACTTCACTCACATACACAGCAGTGGCTTCCACGTGGTCTTTGAGTCAATCGACTACTTTTCTGAAAATAAATGATCAAGCTCTGCATGTGTGTACAGCAAAGACAATATGAGCAACAATACAAACTTTGAGAAACTTCTCACGCTCTCAATACCGTGTTTTCACTGTATTTATTTTTAAAGTTATGATTAAACAAAGAAATAAATGCACAATTTGCGATGATCAACCATTTCCGTTGAAATCGAGTCAATTTGTGACAGTTATTACTTAGAGATAAATTACACAAAAAACTCTTGTTTGCAGGCTTGTTGGAGCCCCTTCTGTCACTGGGGCTCTGGGTAATCAGCCCCAAATTAATTTAAATATTGTAAAATGTCACTAAATGAGCACGAAAGAAAAACAAAGCAAAAAATAAAACAAAAAAAATAATGATCAACTTCCGCCGCGGAAGTACTTCCTGTGGAGGTCTGCCACATTGTCTGCAGCCGCTTTAAAAACATCCGTTATCGTTAAGTTCTTTTCCGTATTTATTGTAGTTTTCACGCTTCGTAAAACGTTTTTATACAGAACATCTACGGTCGTAGCCAAAAACTGCGTATAAAGACGTATTAATATGCTCACGAGCTACTTTTAAGCATCTTGTAATCGTCGTTCCAACACAGTGTGTTTGATTTGATTCGTAGACCCCGAATATGGTGCCGCGCTCCCACAATGCATTGCGGCGTGACGTCAACTCCAAAGCCCTATAAACAGTCCATGAATAGAAACAGTTTGGCAGTGGGCTGGAACATGAACCGAGCGAGGCAGCTTCGGGAATAGACGAGCTTTGCCGCAGTCGAAGAGTCCATCACACCTCCTCCTCCTCCTCCTCCTCCGGAGCTGTCGAAGACTCTCAGTTCCTTGACTGAATCCGGGAGTGTTGGAGTAGACATGGCGCCAGGCCTGTCCACTATTGTTGCGTTGGCTTTGTATGTGGTCCTGTTCCCTTGTGTTTCCGGTAAGTTTGACTGTTTTAATCTGTAAACGGTCGCTGTTCGCATTAGCTATCGAACTGCGTGTTGTCTCAGGCCGCCACGCAGTCTGTGATGTTATCGTCACATCGATATTAGACCGCTGTTTGGGCGATGTCACAGACGGTCGTCGTTAAAGTGCTTGCTTCGGCAAGCGCGTACGCTAAATTGGATACGATACAGAGAAGATTAGCATGGCCCCTGCGCAAGGATGACACGCAAATTCGTTAAAGTTACAGCTCGTGTTTTAAACCTTTTAAAAAGACCGAAAGATTAGTTTGTTACAGCCTCATTTTATTTGTTGAAAGCCATGTGCACGGTAATGGGGGTTTACGTACGGCTGTTTTCTAACGTTTCAGCTCATAGTTACCATCAAGCATAATCTGGTCGCAAAAGCTGCCAGTTAATTAGGTACAGAGCAGGGTACAGCTCGGTTGTAGTATAAGAAACATGTGAAAGATAATTTGGCAGCAGTGGAAACTACATCATCCAAAGTACCCACAAAGTGGAAACAGCGGGGTTTTAAACTGAGGATAAATAAGGGTGTGAAAACGTCTCTGTACAGTGTCGTAGACTTCAACAACACCCAGAGCTACAGCCTCTGAAATGAAACTGAAGGTGAATCAACAGTTTCCCAAAAGTCACCAAGTTGCAGTGCTGAAAAGTGAAATTTCATAACTAATAATTAAACTAATTGATTTATTTGAAATGATTTATTGACGATTGAGCTAATTTTTGCTGCCCCTCTTTCTGCTCTGTTACAGCAGGGGACGACTGCCTGGCCTACACTGGCCAAAGTGTCCAGAAATGCTATTCAGGATATTGCTGTGGGAGCTGCTATAACAGATATTGTTGTTCACGTTATTACAGTCGTTTTAAAGAAGATGACCAAAAAAAGTGGTATGTTTTTCTCCTTCAATCTATTTTCGATGTTGGTTTCATTTTTCCCCCCTTTTCTCTGTGTAATTACAGCCAAGTGTGTGTTTTAGGCCGTTAAGAAACAGGAAGTAAGGTTTTCCTGTGCACGACCACCAGCATAAAGCTGAAGTGTGAGTCAGCTACAGCTTGCACCGAGGCCTTCATTCACATTATCCCTAAGATTAATAGACCATACTCCTCCACATGCCTGCTGTAGCACTGACAGGTTATCTGTTCTTTTTGAAACCACTGAACTACAGTGAATTCAGCTTCTCGTAAAAATATCTCCCAAAGCCCAGAAAAAGGACCTTTTGTATGTTTTCTGCTGGTTTATGAAAGGTGACACACCTGCAAACACAAACTCTGAGGAAAGGGAGGCAGCACCGTGGTTCTACTTGAACTATAGTATCAGGAGTTGTTTTTGTTGTGTAGTGCTTTGAAGGTCTGGAAATTGTAGCGTACTAGTAAATACATGATGGCCTTGTTAATTATTTCATCATACTTTGGGTTTGTGATTAATTCCAGTTTTAAAAAGGTCCTAAAATGGTTAAATTTGACTTGGTGACTTGTAAATGTTTCCTTTTTCTGTTTTGTAGTAAGTTAATGTCATGTAAAGACAATTTTTCATACTAATTTCTTTTTTTCCTTTTCAGCTCCAATAATGTTGATAGCTTCAACAGTGCTAGTTATGAGTATCGTATCGATAATACGTTACCCATGGTGGCTGGTATTGTGGGCTCCATCATTTTTGTACTCATCTTCATCTGCTGCTGCGTCTGCCCCTGCTGTTGCCTGTACAACATGTGCCGCAAACCACGCCGTAAGTTTTACTAATTCTGTCTTTGATTGTTTAAGCCAAGAATGGACAATATATTTTCCCAAGGGCCGCAATAAGGGTCTAATTGTAGCATCTGCTCTTACCAGTAGCAGTTTATGAAGAGTTAATGTGCTGAATTGAGTTCAGCTCATTCAGCTGGTGCATTGTAATGTGAAGACCCTGCAGAAAGGTCAGTGCAGTTGAAAACAGCTGGCAGACACGTGGACGCTCACTGTGTGATGATTACATCAGTCAGACCAGGAAGACTCGGAGATGCAAAAAGTATAACGAGGGCCTTAGATAAATAAATGTAACGGCATTAGTCGCGTTGCACGACTGGTGCTTTTAAATCTTTCTATCACCTTTATATCGAGGACCCATTAGCGCGAGTCATACTGTCGTGTATGCACATTTTCTCTGCAGACTCGGGGAACAAGCTTACACAAGTCACATACCTAAGCTCGTCTACAGCACATCCCAAACCTCATGTGGTCTCTGATTCAAGAAGCTTTTTCATGGCACTGGGAGAATCTTCTACAGTTCAGGGGATTTCTGACACATTGAAGTAATTGTTACTTATTGGCAATTATTGCACGTAAAGTAACCACAACCTTTAGCGGTGACACTTCCTATTTTTAGTATGTAGACAGCGTGTAGGCCCGTGCTGATGCATCTGCAACATGTTGCTGCACTTTTGCAGGTTGTCTGCTCTCGGCCAACAAGCAACACTTTTTAAAAAAACAGTCTGCTGTTGAGCTTCTCACCTACATAGACACGAATGTCTGCTTTTTTTGCCATGTCTTAAAGAAGCCAGACTCTTGGTTTCTAGTGAGTTGGAGGATTTGTCCGTGTAGTTTTTGAAGCAGATCATGAGGGGACTCATTTGAAGACTGTTGGCCCACCCACCACATGACTTTCATTATTGCAAAATGTAGCCTGACGACTAACATCACAGCTGAGGCACAGTGCACCACCTGACCTAATGTTTCAGAATCACTACAGTATACAGAGGCTTTGTGAACCCTTCAGAGCTGTGAAGTTCCTCATTCTCACTTTGTGTTTCTCTGGTTTGTTGTACAAGTTTTGGCTTTTCAGTGATTCTCTTGGTGAGAGTTTACCCCTCAGAACGATGACTCAGCATGTCATTAAAGATAATTGCTGTTTAGAGTTGGTGCCAAACTACGATGCTGCTTTATTTGTTTCTCTTCAGGGGTCATGTCTTTACTTGACTTTTGAATCTGCTTACTTTGAGTACTTTGAGTTTCCCACAAATGGAAACACCAGCTTTAAGTTGCTTAGAGTTAGAGCAGGGCGATATGACCAAAAATATTTATCACGATATACATTTGAAAATTTGTATATCGATATAACTGACACTAGACAAAATACTTTACAACTCCACAACTTTATTAGTGCAAAAAACCCATCAATGTATTTTTACTTGAACAAGCAGCTGTTTTTTAAGTGCATTAAAGCGATATAAAAATTTTTACCGTGCAAATGCAAATTTCTCGCTGACAGTTTAACCAAAAGCCATTTCCAGTGGAAACTGGCCGACATATCCTCAGCATAACCGTGTATAATATCCACAAAACTTAAAAACAGGTTATACACACACAATACGGTAACATTATGTTGAAGCTCAGTACGTATCACTCCGCGAGGCTCCTGCCTACGATAGCCGTAATGCTCCGACAATCCATCAAGCGGTGCGGCTTCGTAGCTCAGCAAAGTCGTACTGAAACATTTGACAGATTTTCGAGTGCCGTGCACATAAAATCGTTTCGAGGTCAGTAAACACAACCAGAGTTCATACATAAGGCACACGGGATTATAAGGGGCTCTGTCGACTTTCAGAAAAATCAAAGGTTTGATTTTAAGTGTGCCGTATTTTCCAAACAACACGGTAATAACGACGGCCCGCTAGCATGCGCTACCAAAAATAGTGCTTTGTTGTGTATCTGACGGACGAAAGCTAAACCAGTTCCACACCAGTGAAGTTGCAGCATTTCTACAAACCAGTTCTGGTTCATCAGTTTCATTCAACAATCCGCTTTCGCTCTCCTCATTCTCCGTCACCGCCATGCTTTTTCCGCCATGTGCGTATGAAAACAAAGGCTCTGCGCATGCGTGTTTTATCCATATTCTATTGCGATATTTCATTTTCTTATCATTGCCCAACATTTTACCGGTATTACCGTGAACAGTATGATATGGCCCAGCCCTACTTGGAGTCACCTGCACAGGTGTTTATGTCTGTTTAACCACAACTCCAGCGTTCCTAAGTGTCTTTATATATTTTTTCCACTCTCAAATCTCACCCAACTACAGCCAGAAATTAACTGATGCTATTAAACCAACTTTGGCATCATCACAACACTTTGCAGAGGACTGTGGTATATCTGGATGTGTTCTCTGTTTGTGTTAGCGATCCCTCAATGGATCGTACTTTGACCCCTCTCCACGGGGTGACCTACTGCCTTATTTTGCTGTTGGCACCACTCTAAACGAGGCTCCTGGATACACCAGATTGTTAGTCAGTATGATCAACACGTTTTTGGGGGAAATACTCACATAGCAAACCAAGAAAAACTTATACTATTAAAGACAGCAAATGGCATTTCCCAGTGTCGTATTAACATAGCGAGACTGTTTGAAGTTGCTTAGGAATTCAGTGCAATGCAGATTTATTGTGATAACCACATAGGTTAAGTGTAGCTTATGTAACATTTATTCTTTTCTCTCACCTCAGAAGTTTGTTTGACTGTTTCTTTATTTTTAGATCACAAATCATTTTTGTGATGTCGTGAAGCTCTCTCTATCATATAAATAGTTGACCCAGGCTAACTACTACTTTCCTCTTCACCTTCTTTGATTTCTCTCATAAAGCATCGTTTTTTGTTTTTTTTTTTTGTTTTTTTTCCTTTTGGATGGATGTTTTTCCAAAGGCGTCTATTTATCTGTCGATAACACATTCACATTGAATGTAAATTCCAGTTTATCCCTTTTCCTCCTGTTCCACTTTTTCCTCACAACAAAGACCGCTGAAAGTAGTTCCTGAAAGCGTCACTGTTTAGTCCAGAAAATGCAGATGAATATTTGACACATTTTTAAACTAAACAGGTTTCTTTTGGGACCTTTTTTCTTTTTTTTAACCCTTGGTATTTGAGTGGGAAGTGTGATGTCACACACTGTGTAGGGAAGATGGAACATTGTGGGCTTTTCATTGGCTTTCTTGAGAGTAATGAAAATATCCCACATCATCAGTCTTGTCCATTAAATATCTGGTGAACTGGCCTTTTTTCTACCTGTAACTCTACTTAATGTGCCTTATTTACTTTCCTCAAAAATACATCAAAATCACAGGCTTAAATATACAGAGGAGGAGGTTGTTGCATTTCTCAGTTAGTGAAGGAGAAACGAGGAGAGAAAGAGGAATCTCCCATATAGGTGAAGAGGGCACCGGCCTTCAATAGGAAAGAGAAAACTTTGACAGATTATTTTGCCAAGAATGCAGCGCTCAACTCTTTATCTGCGGTAGATTATAAACATTGTATTCCACTTTATCCTCCTTAATTCCACAATTCCCTGAAACAGTTCTTTCTACTATCCTGTGTTTTTGAAATCGCTAATGTCCATGGCCACATCTTGATCCGCTTCCCTAAAAAGAATTAAAAAAAAAATTCTGCTCAATAGAGGAAAGCATCTGACTCCACACGTCCATATTTATGTTTACAGAGACGTGCATTCACCATAATGAACGCTCTTCCCAGTTCTTGCACCTCCTGTCAGCTTTGTCAGTCGGCTGGTTAATGTTTTGCTGTTAGGCGACAGTCTTCTGGCGGAGAGGCTAAAATGCAAGTGAGGAACGCAGTCTGGCTTCCTTGGCTGCCTCAGTTCCAGTGGTATGATGGGATCAAATCCAGGAAGTCAGAGCTCCACGCTGTGTGACTCATTGTTTCTATGACAACCACAGACTGGAAAGGAGAAAAAAAAAAAAAAAAAAAGAAGAAGAAAAGAAAGCCATCCTACGTCATTTACAGGAAGTGGTCGTGAAGATGTTGAAGAACATCTTCGTTACACCCCCAGGTGGTTTTTTTTCCCCCTCTTTCTTTCATTTTTACTGAGCTTACACAGCGATGGGTTTACACTCTGAGTGTGACTATGGCAGGGCTGTTTCTTCATTAGGCGAAGCTAGAGAGGATGATCGAGGATGTTTACTTAAGACTGCACCCTTTTCTTGTCTTTCTCTGATTAATATTCAGTTTTCAGTCATTCTTTATAAGAATATTATCCATACATTATGATACACATCGAAGACGTTTTGGATCTTGGCTGTTAATTATTTGGCTAATTACCAGCCAGGATATCCTGTCTTCTGTGTTTAAGCTGTAGTGTTAGAAGATCCATTTGCAGGAATCGAAACTGTAAACTATTTTTGTTTTCTTCTTTCTTTTTTTTTTCTTGACAGCTGGGTTTTTACAGTTGGTTAATTGCAGAAGTTGCGTAGCTCTTGCCTCATATTTGTCCAAGGCAAGTTACTTGTGTGTTTAACTTGGTGGCATGTTCCAAACAAGTTCAGGACATTTGGATCATTTTATTTGTGCTGTTGGTTGGTCTGTAATCCTCTGTTATCTCATATCCTCCTGGATACAAACAGAATAGGAAGTACAAATACCTTTGACTCTACTGGAATCTCTTTTAAGATCGTTTTTCCTGATGTGTTTAAATCTTTCTGCACTGGCAATCACGACAAAGCCAATGTGGATTTAGTACATATGCCTATGGAGTGTGTTATGTGTGTAATAAACATTTATAAGGGTTTATGAGGATGTCTTTTTTTTTTTTTTTTTAAGTGAAACTAGTTTGAATCCTTTTATCTCCATACCTGAATAATTCCTCCTGTAGTTGTACTCCTACACTGCATGTAAAACAGCCAAAGTTTTCTATATTTCTAATCTATTTGTTTGTTTAATTGCAGCTGTGGTAGCGACCACTACCCACACCACAGTGGTCACCACCACCACTCCTCAGCGTTACCCGCAGCAACCAACTGCAGTACCTGGACAATCTCAGTCCTACCAGGGAATGCCCTACCAGCCAGTACCAGTGCAGCCCGGCTATCCAGCTCAGTCTGGTTATCCAGCTCAGTCTGGTTATCCAGCTCAGTCTGGTTATCCAGCTCAGTCTGGTTATCCAGCTCAGTCCATGCCCACATCACCCTACCATGGACAACCATTCACACCAGGACCACCACCATCTTATCAGGATGCAAGTAAGTGTGAATTTTCCTCATCCCTGTAATTAACAAACATTGTGTTGGTCTAGCTTTAAATAGGCTTTGAACACCAAAACAGTGTGTTTGAGGAAATGCTGATTGAAGCTTCTAACTGGGAAAAGGAGCTGCTCTGTCCAAAAATATCTCAAACAAACAAGCATGCCAGTATTTGTTGTGATTTTCACAACACTCTAAAAAAAAAAAAAAGTATAAAGAATTCTTAATCACAAAAATGCAGAAAATGCTAAAATTTTAATTATATCATCATAAATGTTCAAACTTTTTATGCAAATCAAGGATGTTTGAGCAGAAAGCCCTGTTGATTTGAGACTGAATGACTGTAATTTAATTGTAGCCACTTATAAAATGCAGGTTAGATGTTTAGTTTTTATTGTAGAAGAATATTCTGAAGGTGTAGCTTTTTCAAACTGATCTGTGCGAAACAAAGGTTTTCGGATAGAATTAAAGAGTTTTTTAAAGAAATGCTCGACATTATTAACTATTGTGTTTCATTAAATGTTTTCAGATTTAGCAATAATATTTTGCAATTATGCAAAACAGCTGTATTCAATGTAGAGGTGGAAACTGCGGTTGCATAGACGTGGGTCTTTTTGAGGTTTTTCTAAAAAGGGAAATGAAACATTCAAGCTGCAGAGCTGAAGTTGAGGTTGTGTTCATTGTCACGCCAACTTCATTTTTTTGTTTCCAGCTGGCCCTGCCCATCCTCCACAACAGATGCCTTACAGCCAGGCTGCGTTCACACCCGGCCAGCCGGCGTACCCGCTGAAGCCTCCGACCCAGGCGCAGCCCAACGTTCCACCTGCAGGCGCAGACTTCCTAGTCCAGCCTCCATACAACCCAGCTTTTGTTGCACCACCACCCTAGCCTGGATAGTGGACGTCCGTGCTGCAGCACTCTGCTGAAATGAAAGTTTGTTCTTTGAATCAAGAAGAGAAACCTCAGAGTAACTTGGTTCATTGTTGCCTGTATTTGGGAATTTTAGGGCGGTGCTGATTCAGCAGTTCTGTTGAACAGTTACCAAGTGAAAATTATGTTTTTTACTTGCATTGCATGGGCATGCAATATGCATATTCTTTTTTTTCTTTTTTGGGGTCCATCTTTAGTTATTTTGAGAAATGAAACATGAGACCACTGTTTCTCACTGCTTTAAGTACTTTTTTCAGCCTCATTCCTCAGCGTATCCCTCTTGCCTTTACTATCCACCAGCCAAACTACCTGGCCTCTACAGTGACTGCAGTCAGATTCAGTGGTTGATCTTAAGGTGTCTCAGTGTCTGTAGCCATTTTCCCACTGCCATCTGGCAGCTGTTTGCAGGTCGATGAAGTGCTTTGATCCTTTATTCCCTGTATTTTCCTTGTATCACCTTGTAAATAATGTTACATGGGAACAAATTGTAAGTGTGCAGCATTTATCACTGGAGGGTTTATACCTTAAAATTATTTGTGTTATGTGAGTTGACCAGAAGTGTTTCCTGAGCACACAAATTCCACGTAGTTAACAAGTGTTCAGCACACACTCCAGTTCCAATTCACCGAAACACGCCTCGCACACAGGGATGGTTTGCTTTACATTTTGATGTTTACGTACACAGAAGAATTGGCATTAAGATGTTGTTTTCCCGTCATTACTCAGGTTTTATTTGCCCGTCCTACAACCACATTTCCAACCGGGCTGGGATGCTGTGTAAGCTGCAGAAAAATGCTGAATGCTAGCTGTAACGTGTGCGCTAATGTACCAAACATTCAGATGGGCTCGCTCCCTTAAATTGTGATTGGTCAGACAGCAGGAGCGTTTTCCACAGCCCATCTTAAATAAACACGGGCCCAGAAAATCCTGGAATAAGATGAACTCTATATTAATATAGAGTCCAGCAGTGTTGTTGAGCCCATGCAGCATTTTCCAGTATAAAACTGATATTTAATTTGTCCTTTTATGTAAAGAGTTTCCCAGTTTATCAGAATGTTTTTGTGATATTAGGTAAAATACACTGTCTCCAGATGGCTATCGTGATTTGTTGCTCTTAAGAAATTGTTGCTTATTACATTTTACATTGACAAATATTTTAAACTGTTTGCTTGCACGGTCTTTTAAAGAGTGCCGGACCGCTCTCCATTTCCAGCTCTAAGTCGTCTAAATCTTGCCAATGCTCTTTTTGAATCCAATCCTTTGTTATTGCCAGTTAGCTGTTAGTTGTATGTAGCATCCCAACTTTGTTGTAAACGGGGTTGCACATCTAACTGAGCTGAAATGCGCTGGCAGCTTCTGGTTACTTTACCAAAGGAGATTCTTTTCTTTTCAGTTAACCAAACAATAACATGATGAGCGCATGTTAAACACAAACAATTGTGCCTTCCAGCCACATTACCTGCAGAAACATACATGCAATTCCAAATCATTTAAAATATCTTTTTCTACTTATTATGGAGTCTGTTTGCTTTATGTCACCATAAAGGCTTGAATGATGCACAATATTCAGCAGTGTCCTGTTTCCTGAGTCGTGCCATCAAACCTTCTCTCTAATGTTCTCACAACATTAAGTTTCTTTGGTATTGTTTAACTTGTTCTGTGTGTGTGTGTGTGTGTGTGTGTGTTCAAGTGTTGATTGTGGAAAAGAGCCACCACTTCTGCTTTCTGCTGGCTGAAATTACTTGAAGTGACTTTTTTTTTTCTTCTTCTTCTTCTTCTTCTTCTCGTGACTCAGCTGATTCTGGAAAAGTACAGTTACAATTCATGTGACGTCCAGACCTTGACCTTCTCTGACAATGTATCATCCTCCTTTATTTAGACTTTGGCTTAAGTCGAACTCTGCGGCAAACTTTACATTTCAGTGTGCGTCAGTCACACCTCTGCAGCGGCCTTTGGGATCTACTCATGTTTGAGTCCCTGAATGTTAGCTAACGAAAGGGATGCAGTGTCACGTGTTTCTAGTTTTGTTTGTTACATCAGCTGACGAATAGAAAAACACTTGTTGGCTTTCCTTTTTCCTGCTTATATTCGTGTTCTTCCTGTGGTTTCTGTTCTCTGGCCAGTGTTGACTATTTTATTGATGCGTGTGTGGATTACAGTAGATTATGTTGTTTTCAGAGATTTATTCTTGCTCCAGTTCCCCCCTTTCCTTTAAAATCTAATAATTCCACTTTAAGAGTATATGTTGGACTTTCTTTGTGTGTTAATGTCATATTTTTGTGAAAAAGACCTTATTACAAAGTTCAATAAAGTTTATTTTTTATTTTCTTCAGTTGCTGGTTGTTTAATTTTCAGTTTAGTGAATTTGTGTTAATATATTATCGACAGCTATGAAATGGGCGACAGACTCAAACGAAAGAAAATGAACTGACATGTTGGTGAATACGTTTTAAAAATTATAAATAAAATACAAGTTAGTTTGGGGAGTGAAAATAATGACTGCACTAATATTTATGTTTAATGTATAACTTCAAAAGACTTCATATAATGGCATCTAGTCTAATTAATACAGGGTTATTGTTTAGTCTATATTATTTTATCTATTTTAGTATTTCCAGGGGGTTATTTAACACGTAAATAGGAAGGTTTCCACGTAGTAGTCTGAGATGACCTTTGTGGCTGAGCACGTTATCCTGCTGGAAGCAGCAAAAAGATGGGTACACCGTGGTGGTGATTAGATGGGCTGTTGATCACTTACTTGTTTAAAAAAAAAAAAAAAAAAAAGATGAGGAAAGGAGTTGAGTGTCCTCTGCTCTGCATCTGAGCTTATCATGGAAAACAGGCCAAGCAACACAACAGAGTTATGATGTGGATTTAAGGCTTCACCACCAGTCCTTGTTTTAGTACCTGCTAAACTAGTTTTCATAAAGTGGAACATTCAGAAATACATTTTGGCATACATTTAATAATGGTGTTTATGTGTGTGGTTGGTGGGAGTAAGGGGATGGGGGGGAGTGTACAAGGATATGATCTAAGAGCACAAGTGTAACCAGCCCAATCAGCGGAGACTGGGTGGAGACAAGATAAAAAAAAAAAAAAAAACAAGCAGTAACTGGTTCAGAGAACGTTTGGGTGGAGCTGCTTAAAAGTATTCCATTCACATGTTGCACAACAACAGAAACTCACATTTAAACTGGTAATGTGAGACTTCATTTTGTTCTGAGTCTTCAGGAATTTTTTTTTATTTTCTAGATTTTAGATAGCTTAATGAAGTAAATCTGGTTTGATATCAAAGTCTTATATGGTATAGCAGCAACCCAGTGACTACAGTACTGGTGTCTGTAAATATCCTGAATTTGTTAATTTATGTATCGACTTATCTAGGATTCGATGCTGTTTTAATTAAAAGCCCATTGTTCCTTCAGTGGGCTGCTTTCTGTCATTATGCAAATATACTGTTTACAAGACTGGGGAAACCTGCAGTCAGCTGAGAGTGAAGAAGCCACCTGGATGAGTGACGAAACGTTTCTCCCACTGAAAACGCTACGTCCAGGTGAACAGAATCAACCTTTGGAGATTTAACTATCTGGATGATTGAGCATGCATCAAAAGAAAACATCTGGGATGAAATGAGCAATTCTTGCACATCTGTAAATGCATCATCAATGGCTACTGAGATTACTTCCTTATCAGGGAATGTGATTCTTATCTCAGAAAGTCAGTGTCAAGCATGCACATAGTGCAAAACGATGGCTCTGTACTAAAAACGCATGTAATAAAAGCTAAAGTGCAACTTTACTGCTTGACTGATGCATTTTAGCTTGTGGCCTCGATTGTTCACATCTGCTACCCGAGGAAAACTTTTGACTTATTTGAAACCAAAAATATGACCCCAAAATAATGAGGAGCTTTAATCTAATTCTAAGAAAGAATGGGAAGCTGTTTTGATTTCAGAAGTTCGGTATATGACTGCTTTAGTTCCCAAAAGCTTAAAAACTGCTGGCAAGAGATTACAAAAAAAAAAAAAAAATCTAACTGTTAGGATTAACCTTTGATTAATACACTTTGTACTGTTTTCAAAGGGTTTATTTGCAAGTAGTTGCACTCTGTTGATCATCTAGTGCTAAGTCATGTATGCTATTGAAGGAATGTTGTTGGGTTACCTTTTACAGGGTGTGACAGACACACAAGTAGGAAGAGTCGTCCCTGTAAGTCGAGCTCATTTCCTTTTACACGACATCATGTCTCTTATAGTTTCGAGTGTCTTACCTTGTCTTGTGTGTCTTTTGTGTGTGTTTTTGGTCCCAGCAGAATCAGGTGAGTTTTTATTATGATATTTATTTCATCAGGCCTGTGATCTCATCGGTGTGTTTGTCTCTCTCCGCCATCACTACAGCATCTGTCTACCAGATCTTTGGTTCAACTCTTACCCTCTCTTCACTTTACCCTCGTTCATGTCTTACAGACGACTTGTGCCATAGCTATGTGGACATGTTCGGTGTCTCACATGATGCTGAAAAATGTAGCAAGTACTGCTGTGGCACATGCAATCGAAGACACTGCTGCAAGGATAAGTCCAATCAGCTAAATCAGGAATTCTGTTCTGGAAGTTTTGAAAGGTGTGGTCTTCTATTTAACCTTTTTTCGTGATACAAATGTGAGTAGAAATTAAAGCTTTTTTTCATGTTTTATTTGCAGTACAAGCCAAATCGGTCTGATTGTAGGAATCGTCGTAGGGAGTTTAATTCTTCTGCTGTGTGTGGTTCTCATAATCTGCTGTTTGGCTCCTTGCTGCCTTTGCTACATGAAATGTCAAAAAAGGCCGACTCAAAGACAGATAAGTAAGTTGGTCACAGTTACAAGCAGTGACACTGTAATTAAGTCAGCATATTATCCAGTTGTTTCTTGTTTGAAATGAGTTTTACTTCTCATAGACATGTGCTGTCTGTTTTGTGAGATTTTATGTGCCAGACACCTTCTCAGTTGATAAGGTGGGATTTTGGAGAAGTTTTGGAAACAAGAAACAGTCTGATGCACGAACAATAAAACAGCAATCTGTCATTTTTAATGTTGGATTTTTTGAAAAGATTAGAAAAGATGGGAGTTTTCCCAGATGTCTTTAAACTCATTTTCAAGCTGAAGTAAATCTTTGACTTTTTCCAGTTGTGATAAATTCCAACACACCTCAGCAGCCGCCCCACCCAGGCTACCAGGCTGTGCCTTCAGGCCCGCCCATGCCCACAGCTCCACCACCCTCCTACCAAGAAAGTAGTAAGTTGTTTCATTCTATTTTAAAACATAATAAATATGTCAACTGACAACTTTTCCCGTTTTTAAAGTTGGCAGCAAGCTTGGCTGATGACACCCAGGTGTTGATGAAGCTATGTATCTGTGTTTGTGCTGTGATTTAATATACACTCAAGTTGCCTTGCTGGTACGAGTTTGAACCCCTTTTGCTGCCTTCAAAAAGGTGCTGCAACCATTCCTCAGAGATTTTGGTCCATATTCACATGACACCATCCCAATTTGAGAACAGTGAACTCACTATAATGTTGAAGGAACCAGTTTGAGATGATTTGAGCACGTGATAGAGGATGTTTTCATGCTGGAAGGAGCCATCAGAAGATGGAATTGACATAGTCAGCAGTTACATGGGTTCCGACATTTAACTGATAATGAATTTATGCTTAGGTGCCCAAAGTGTACCAGGAAAATATTCTGCACACTATTACACCACCATCAGCAGTCTGAACTGTACATAAGGCAGGATGGATCCAAGCTGTCATGTTGTTCACATGAAATTCTGATCTTAATATCACAGTAGAAATTGAAACTCATCAGACCAGACAATGATTTCCAAGCTTCTGTTGTTCAGTTTTGCAGTGTCTGTTTGAAATGTAGTCAACATTTCCTTTCCTTAGCCGAGACGAGTGGTGCGGTCTTCTGCTGCTGTCACTTATCTGCTTCAAGGTTCCAACATGCTGTGCATTCAGAGACGTTCTTGGTTGTAACAACTGGTTATTTCAGCTATTGTTTCCTTCCTGTCAGCTCAAAGCACTCCGGTCATTCTAAAGAACTGTTCCTCACTGGATATTTTCTCTTTTCCCACCATTCTCTGTAAACACTAGAGATGGTTCCAGCAGATCAGTAGTTTCTGAAATACGGCGTGCTTAAACGCGTTGAGTTGCTGCCATGTGATTGGCTGATTACAGATTTGCATTAGTCACCAGTTGAACAGGTGTACCTAATAAAGTGGTCAGTGATTTCTGACTAATTTTCATTTAAAAACAAGAGGGAGCTGATGGTCCATTTGATCTATTAGACAGCACGTTTCTTTGTTCTGTTACGTGGATCAATACACAGTTATAAAGGAAATTATTAAATTTGTTGACTCTTCATACCATTTACTATTAAAATGTTCATATGGCCTAATGAGTTAGAAAAAATAATTTGATCAATAACAATATAAACATAGAAAATCAGTTTCTTTTGTCTTTTCAGCCAATCCTACTCACCCAGTGCTGTTCACCGGGGAGCCGATGTACCCTCTGCAACCTGCAAGCCAGGCTACTGCACCGCCACCATATTCAGAGGACGCTCAGCCAGCACCGTACAACCCTTCTCATAATCCAAGGCCTTAAATGTATATACAGCTTACCAGACTGTTGCTACGCCACACTACAGCTTTTAAAGACCCAGGGATGAATGTATAAACAATGCTGTGTATGCCTATCCAAAACAATATTGTGTATGATCAGGTAGATTCTTGGTTAAAATACATTTTTAGGTGAATTTGTTTTTTAGGTATTTGTAGTTGCTACAAATGGCAGCCATGCCTATTGTGTGTACTGACAGCTGCTTTGTGTTGTTCCTGTATGGCCTTCGCCTGGGTCCTTTGCTCGGAACTTACAGAGCTTCCATTACTTTTGACCTTCAGTAAATTTTGTGTGTGTGTGTGTGTCTGTGTGTGTTGTTCCAGCGCTGAGGTCATCAAATGTGTGATAATGTTATTTTCTGGATTAATATGCTGGATTGACACTAAGGTAATCACTTCTAAGTTGGGTGGAACCCCATGTTTAAATCTATCCTTAGCTTTCATCCAAATAAATACACAAACAAAGATTGAACTAAGAACCAAAAGTATGTAATATAAAGATGTTTAGAAATGAATGTGTATACCTTTGTATGCTTTTGTATTTAGTTTTCTTAGAATAATACAGTGTTTTTGTATCTGGTCCCTAATTGAACCTCGGCTCTCAAAAACATGTAAAATCTGTGGATTACGTTGTGTTTACATGAGGAGAGCTCCCAATCAGCATTCACACAATTAAATAAGTGTTCCTAATTTCTGAACATGTTTGTGTTGTTGCTTTTTGAAATTTTGCATCAGTAATGTTAATTCCTTTAACTTTTTACATGACTCAATGATGAATTTCTTATTCTTTTTTTTTAATCAAACAGATACCAAAACACACATATCGACTCAAATAAAAAGAGGAATCAAATGAAACCATTTCTACCTTGTCGTGGCCACAGTGTCTGTGTTTATGTAGACAACTGTCCCTCTGTAGTAATTACAAATCTCACATTCAACAATGTTGATGAGGATCAAGTTGTGGTATTTGTGATGAAACACCATTAACATGATTCATACTTAACAAAACAAAATCCTAGAACTATAACTACATGCTATTAAAAAGTGTATTAGTTAACACTTTATTTAAATAGCATTATTCCACTTTAATATATCCTTTATAAACAAGCCTAAGTAAATCATTAATAACATATTTCATGCGTATGAAAGCACAGCATTGGACGGTTTAAATTATTTGTTTATTTCAGGAGCCTGAACAGGAGCCTTTGTTGTCCTGTGTTGTGTTCACTGCAGATGGTGTTTGTATGACCACATCCCTGCCAGCTGGATATCTTTATTAGGCTGTATCTTGTCTTGAAACGCAGTGAACAGTACTGTTGAAAGAAACCAAAAATAAATTTAATAAAATTTAATACAAAAATAAAATAAATGAAACAAAGCAAAATACTATACAAGTCATAAGTGCAACCTGCCAGCAGAGGTCGCCCCTGCCCAATTTATAGTTTGTATGTAAAATAATAAAAGTATTACAGCATGCCACACACAGCTGATTTCAAATGTGCAGTGCTGCGTAAGAGCCAACCCTAATTTTTTATATTTTGCCAGGAACATGGGAAATAAGTTTTTTTTATTTTTTATTTTTTTATATTGATGGGGAGAACCTCTTTAAGACACTCTTCCACAGTTTCTACAATGGATATAAGATAAGACGACTAGAAGACAATAAGATATATAATACAATACAATATATACAACAGTAGCTGAGGTTCTATGTACATGCATACCCAGAATGTGTTATAGATAGATGGTTGTACAAATATGCAAGAAATAAAGTTTTAGAGTCTAACTGTGCTCCTTCCTACAGCGAGGGTGTTTCAGTCTCTGACTAAAGGAGCCGCTCAGCACACTCAGACTCATGGAGGGTGATGTGGGTTGTGCATGATGGAATTCAGCTATACTAACATCCTCCTCTCGCCCACCACCTCCACAGACTCCAGAAGACATCGGAACTAGACCTCTGCATCAGTTTGTCAATCCTGCTCCTGTCCTTGTCCGTGCATCTGCTCCCCCAACAGGTCACTGCATAGAAAAAGGCGGCTGCTACCACAGTGTCATAGAATGTCCTTGACAGAGTCCAGCAGACTCTGAAGGACCTCCGATATTGTCTGGCTTTTATCCTGTTTTCTCTCTGGACGATCCCACACCCACATAGCAAGCAGGTCTGGCCCGGATCTGGTATCAAGCCGTATGTCAAGAAGACGTATGTCATCCAGATGTGGGCCAGACCTGGCATAGATGGCACTGTCTATGTGATGGCATGCCATATCTGGTCCGATTGTGGTTTGGTTTATGTGGCCCAGGCTAATAGAAAACAGGTCTGGCCCGGATCTGGCATCAAGCTGGCACTTCTGACTGACTGGTGTCATGGCAGGTTGTATGTCAACCAGATGTGGGCCAAGTCTGGCAATGATGGCACTGTTTATGTTCCTATTTTCCTATTTTAGTTAGAAGACCCAAATGCCATGTTGCAATACTATACTGCTATGGTAGCCAACGTTTAAAATGCAGGTTTGACAGGTTTGTGAGTGTACACTTTATCCAAAACCTAGTGACGGTTTACTCATCTTTGCCAGTGGGTGGCTGTAGCTCAGGCCATCTGCTGATCGGAAGGTTGGCGGTTCGAACCCTGGCTGCATTTCAAGAGTATGAATGTGTATAAATGTAGTTAGGAGGCACTCAGTTGAGTGAATGTGGGATGTTGTAATAGAGCACTTTCAGTAATCCTAGAGAGTAGAGGAGCGCTATAAAAGAATCAGTCCATTCACTGTCTGAGCAGAGTGTTGTCATGTTACTTTTGCACTATTATGTTCCGGCACATGTTGTTATTACATGGCTTGATTAAGGTACACATTAGGCTGACATCTGGGGCCAGAGCTGAAACTGTTCTGGGCCAGCACAGGACTACCAGTGTGTCTGCAACTGGCCTTGTGCTGGCCCATGTGTGGCCCACATCTGGCAAAACAGATCTGGGCCACCAAAGGGCCATCATTCTTTGCGGTATGTGAGCCATGTGTAAGAACATCGTGTGGGCCAGATCCGGGCCATACCAATTTTGCTATGTGGGCAGTGCTTTAAAATTGTTGAGGTCCAGCATTTGTGTTTTGTGCTCTCTTCCCTCTTTTCTCTTTACAAAAACATCACAGAGAGGCTGACTCTTTCAAGAGTAAAGACGAGGAGAGATTCAACATGTGACAGACCAATGTGCGATGGAACACTTCTACAAACTGCTGCTACTAAACACATTTGATTACATTTGGTTTGATCTGACATACAAGTCAAAATTCAACAATTCAATACCTTCACTTTCTACGGACTTAAATGCAATTTAAATGACTGAAGTGGCCTCAGCACATCGTGGCCAAACCGTCTCTTGGACTACAGGAACATATAGCATTAACTATTAACTGTGAATGACACTTGGAGGTTTTGGAACTACACATGGTGACTCTGAGATTACTTCCTTTTGGGGAAGGACTTTCTTATTTCAGTAAGATGACGCCAAACCTCTGCACAGACTGCAGCAGGATGGCACTGTAATGAAAACATGTAGGTGCTAGACTAACCTGAGTAGATGTTTCTGGTACAATTTCACTTACTTCCAATGTAGATGGAGTCTTAAAATCTGAGAAGGACAAAGCTCCAGCAACAATTACAGCACCCTAATGTTTTAAGAAATATTGAGTATCGAGGTATTTTTGGAGGTTATGTATCAGAATTTCAAGAGCGGGACTACGCCTCCAAACACGCTCCTTCCGGTTCTCATCTATATATTTCTGCAAGCTGTTCATCCTCGTTTACGTACCCCTCCCTCCCCTTTTCAATTCTTTAACTTCTTCACTTCTATTTAGTACATGGGGATCTGCCAGGCCCGGGAGTCCTCGCCAGTCTCCTTCAAAGCCTTCCCCAAACCGCAGCTCAATTCATGTCCAAGCCATTCAACTTTACCTACTAGAACACTGTCAAACCTAAAATGAGGACGTAGGCCAAGCTAGTGAAATGTGAAGTAAGGAATGTTGTTGGGTTACTCACACTCTCATTACACATACATATAGGATCTTGGGGGTGGGCACGATACACGGAGTCCAAAGTACCATCAGGGTGTACACCTCACCCCTGGCGTCGTTGCCCACCTCTCAATTTTAAATACACGTAGACATTGAGGGCTAGCAGGAGGGACCATGCGCTTACCTGCTGCTCTCTGGCAGGTAGCTCCATGCCCTCCTGGGTTTTAAATGCACGTTAGAACACACATGCATCAACACTACAATGAGCGGGTGGAGGGAGGTTTGGAGTCTTCTCTCACCCCCGTTCTCTGCGACCTGCTGGAGCAGGGGGGCTAGGACTAGGAGGAGGAGTTGGCCGTCCGACTGCGGTCTGGAGTGTGGAGCCTTCCTGCTGCTGCGGAGTCGGGGCGGTCTGCCTCCCCCCACCGCAGGGAAAAGGGAAACACCACCTGGGTCTGGGTGCAGTTCCCCCCTCCAGGGGCGGGGGCACCTAGACCCGGTTTGTAGAGTACGCTTGGGGAGTGTGATCGTGTGTACAGCGTCTCTTTATGTCTGTCTCCACGTTGGTTGAGTGTGGAGTAAGTGCATATGAGAGCATGAGGGTGGGAATGGATGTTTGTGTCTGTGTGTGCCTGTATGTCTGTGTCTATATGTCAGGTTGGGTGTCAGGTGCCACCTCTCTGGGGACATCTCAGGCCCTCCAAGGTTTGGAGGCCTATCTCCCCCTACCACCACTTCCCCTGCCAGTGGCGGACCCCCTCAGACATCGGTGCGTTGGTGGTTCTTTGTGTCCGGGGATGGGCGTCCAGGTACACACCGGCTCACTCCTTGGCGGCCGCTTATCGGGGCCTGGAGCCTGGGGCTCGCTCGGGCCACTTCGGAGGTGGGGTGCCCCCGGCCTCTCGGCCTGGGGCTCGGTCACTCAGCCACGGCTGGCTGCCGGCGGAGCTCACGAGTGCGTCACTGCAACTCCCCCTGGCTTCTGCTCCGCGGCTGCTGAGTGAGCCCTCATCTGGGACTCTCCTCAGCTCTTTCCGGGACAGTGGCGCAGCTGCCCCTCTGTTGGTCTTCCTTGGTCTCTTGTGTTCTGGGGGCCTCTGGATGTCTGGAGTTTTGATCTCCTCCATACCTGCTTCATGCCCTGGAGGACGGGGCTGTGGCCCCCCCACACCCTCTAGCAGATTATTACATGAAGGAACCTTTTAAAAAAACAAAAAACAAGCGCGTCCATGCTCACAGGTGTACACACGGGTGATCACACCCACAAACTACACCCTTTTTGGCTCCTACCTCAAAGCACACTGTGTTCTGTTGATCTTATGTGCTGCACAATAATGTTTAATATTTAGTATTTACTGTCATATTCCCATATATCATTGTGATGTTGTTTATTCTATTACTCTTGTTCTCTTCTGCTTGCTTTCTTTTTTCTTTCTCAGCAGGTGATCCAGGTGATTGATATATGCTTTTTTTTTCTCTGCCCGTTCTGTTGGTTTTTGTCTTTTGCCCTTCTCCCCCGTCCCTCTTCTCAGCTGTTTCTCTTTCCCTCTTTCTTTCTCCCCTTCTTTCCCCCAGTCAAGTCTGTCCCGTATTCAGTAAGTGAAAAAAAAACAAAACAATAAAAGGTGAATCAAATGGACCATTACGGCGAAGGCTGGGATGGTCAATTTGGTAAAGTAAATCCGTTGGGCATCTTTCTTTGCCTTTAGACAACAATTCTGATGCAAAAGAGCCAAACGGGACAGACAAAAAAAAAAAAAAAAAGGAATGTTGTTGGGTTACTCATGTACAGGTAGGACAGACACAGAGCCCTATAACCAGCCAGCACTCCACAGTCAGGTTCATTTCCCCCCTACACTTGTGGACAAGAGATATTTTACTTTGTATTCTTATGGTGACATTTTATAATCATAACTATCATTGATCAGTCATTCATCATTGTTGAATCTGATGACAGTATAATCTTTGTTTTATATCTATGGTAATCTGAGTAAAGATTAATGGATGCATATTATCATCATTGTAATCAAGTCTCAAATGGTATCCACAGCATTGTATTCACCGTCCAAACTAGAGGGTCCAGCAGGACCTTGTTCTAATTCATTTGCAGGCCTACATCAGAACATGCACATACAGAGTTATGTAAACACGCACGTTCGCATACACACTTATTTACACAGGGAGGTCATGTCAGGACATTCTCTAGTTGGACACACAGGCTCACAGAACTGCACAACATCACATGTCACACACTTGTTTTTCTCTAAAGTATCATCTGATGTTTGTATAAGGAGAACTTTGGACTATGGGGAGACTGTTATCATTTCCAGTAAGGTCTAACTGTGTGATGTCATCATGGGTTATATAAGGATGGGGAGCTGTCCACTCTTTGGAGAATCTGTTGCAAGTTTTCTTCCCACACTTCTGCGCAGAGTGTGTAATTAAAGATCACTATTTTGACGCCTCCCTGGACTCAGCCTGCTTTCTTCTCTTACCCAAAACGAACGAATCTTAACAATTCTTGGTGCCGAAACTCTGGTTGGGGAGGAGAGGAGCTGCGGCTGCTGCGTGGAAGGTGCCAAAACGAACGGAGATCAGCAGCTTATCTGAGTGACAAGCCAGGCGAAATAAAAGGTGAGGGCCACCTGTTGATGTTTATCCAAAGGTGCTAAAATTGGAAGTTAAAACTAAATTTAATTAAATAATATTCACTCAGTATGGGCTTCTTATGTCTGTTCATAGTGATCTTTGGTAATTAGTGTTAAAAATAGGGAATATTGGTCTGTCTAAATTTATTGCTGTTTATTTTGGGGGTGAATTTTGAGCTAAGAGGTTATATGTGTTTAAGACAATACGGTTTAAAGTGTTTAAAGAAGAGGTGGGTTGACTGGATGCCAGCCAGATGCTCGGTAGTGTAGGGAATTTGGTTTTTATTGAGTAGCAAAAACGCGGTTTTGGGCCTCAGGTAATTAAACTGGGGGGGGGCAGAGTGCCCACAGTGAGGCTTTTAAAAAAATTAAAGGTCTTTAGAACTGGGGACGCGGTCCCCTAAGAGCGCAGCTGCTCAGCGCCGTGGCGGCGACTCCTGATCGCGGACGCGTGGTTAGGCTATTTGCTCGGTTGGTTGCCGGGGAAGTTCGAGCATCCCAAACAAACCAAAGTGGTCGACGGAGACCACTTTCCTTACTGCGCTAGATTGATTGACAGGGTCGCGGACCCGGCCGTGACCAGTCAACGTCGTTGGCCTGTGAGCTTTAAGTAAAGCTGAAGGCGTGGGTTTGATACTAGCGCCAGAGGTGGAGCTCCTTCCCAGCTGCGGGAAACGGTTATAAATTAATTAGTATTTAGAAATTAGACCGTGGCCGGCGAGGGCGTTCCCGACGCGTGTAATTGATCAGCAAGGCGCGGCCTGGGCTATAGATGCTTTTAAATTTGTCTAAAAGTCAGGAATACCGGTATAGAAATAAGAAGTGAAATAAAAAAAAAATAGGCTGTTCTGGCATATGGTGTTTTCTTATGTCTATGCGGGCCCGTGTATGTAAATAGGATATAAACTACCCGTGTGTGTGTAAATAAAGTGAAAAGTAGTTGTATAAACTGTCTGTTGATTTTCTCCTGTGTGCTTGGAAGAGAGAAAAAAGGAAAACGCTCTCTTTTCTCTGAGCGCAGGAGAGGGGGACTCTCTGTGTGTGTGTATTTCTTCTTAGGAGAAGGAGGGGTTGGGCTGTGTTGTGCTGTAACGCACTCGCGAGCACACGCGGTCTGTGTGTGTGTAACTGCTGGCGTGGTTTCATCTCCCTCTCCCTACTTCTCCACTTCTCTGCTTCCCAGTTTCTAAAACCTTGTAGACTGCCTGGAAAAAGGCAGAGGTGTGTGCTTTATTCTTGAAGTTGTGTATATAAAGTTTTTAAAGATCGGTTGAGTCTCTCGCTATAAGGAGGGAAACGGCGTGTATAGTAGATTGATGGGATTATTTGCATGTGTGAAAACTTTGTAGTTGTTAGGGGAGTGAATGTGAATGTGAGAGTGAATTTTCGCTGGCTTCAGGTGTTTAAACTGTTACAGTGCGAAATTTTGTGGTGAAAGGAGGATTAGAGTGTGTGTGTGTGTGTAGGTGTGTCTGTGAGAGAAAGACAAGGTGGGGGCCGAGTGCTGTGTGTGTGTGACTTTCTGCATGACAGAAGAGGAAGGAGAAGTAGGTCAGTTGATTTTCTGTTAAATAACAATAGTCAAGAAAAAGGGGAAAACAATAAAGTGTGGAAGTGTGAGTGAGATATTGTCTCTGACTGGGGAAGCAGTGAGAGTAGAGGTCACCTTATTCCCCTGCTGGACTCAAGAGAGAACATGATTTGGAGTGTTGTGGAGGAAAATAATTAGTAATAACATCAAGCAGTTTTTGGGTTTGCAGTCAAGAACATATGAAATTTTTACTTGTGGGGTTTAAAGTTAGTAAAGAGTTAAATCTACCCTCCTCAAGACTAGGAGTGAGTGATAAATACGGGAAATGAAGCAGGATTTATAAGGTCTTCAACTGATGCTTGGTTCAGTTCAATAATATAGGCAGTTATGTTTATACAAATACTAAGTGTATGTTTAGTGTATTCATACAGGTGGTTTTTTCTTAACCTGGAAACCTGAGTACGGCAGAAGAAGACAGGCCAAGCTTTGGCTCAAAAATTCACGGCTGGACACCAGAGTTGTCCCCACCCGGGAAAAAGAGGGAAGGCAAGTTTTAGGCAAGTTTCTCTCGCTGAACTGCTCTGGGTGCTGTGTCCCTGAATCTCACCAGTGTTAACCTCTGGCGGAAGACATGGAAAAAAGGAAAAGATGTTCCTGGTAAATGACTGAAACAAATTAAACCACACACAACCAGAGAAAGGTATGAGAAGTGTGAGGAACAGACACATGTGCGTGTTAGAGAAATGCCTCATTTGAGAAAAAGTTAAATTAACCCACATACAGACGCACCCACACATGCAATGAAGAAACAGCTTACATACGTGTGCACGTACAAGCAAGGTTAAAGTAGCGACACTTAACATACACCGGTTTTTAAATGATATAGTTTATCTACTACTGACAAATAAACTCTCTGGGTTGCAGGACAACAACTTAACTTCAAAAGAAAAGTCACTGGTCTGACCATCCAGTGAGGACACGACAAATTTAGTGGTTAAAAGAGTCAAATTGGCAGAGGTGGGACCAAGTCATTGTTTTGCAAGTCTCAAGTAAGTCTCAAGTCTTTATCCTCAAGTCTCAAGTCAAGTCTCAAGTAATGTCAGGCAAGTCAGAGTCGAGTCTCAAGTCACTGGTGTAAAAGTCCGAGTCAAGTCACAAGTCTGAAACTTTGAATTTCAAGTCCTTTCGAGTCTTTAAAAAAAACAAAACGAAAAAATAATGTTGCAGTTATGCTAAATGTAAATATTAGACCATGTAATTTTAAAATCTGTGTTTTTCTCAACACATGACAAAATAGTGAACTTAGAAAATATACACAAATTGTGAAATTGCACCTCTTTAAAATGCAGCTCAATTAAACCTAGCTCCAAGAATAATTTTCACCGACAGTTCTGAGATAAGCTGCATGTTATTCTTGGATGCGGTTGTAGGACCGGCTTTAAAATCGCATGACAAAAATATCATACACATTAAAAAAACTGTATCACCAACGTAGCCTGGACAACATTTGCTAGTTAGATGAAGTCAGCTATCTCATCGTAGCATATTTATATGCATATTTATAATCATACGGTTCTTGGAGTGAGTGCACACACTCATGAAGTTTAGTAACTTCAGGTCACTGCAACAAGTCCAGGTACAGTTTACCGACGGATGGGTACAGGACCTTGAAACGCACCGTGTAGAACGAAAGACCATCGTACGTATCATAAGTTTACCAGTCTCACAAATCGTCATCATAAATACACATTCCTTAACCGTTTATTAATAGGACCTTTGAGCTCAACGGTAATTAATTAGTAGTGGAAATAATTTCTGGTACCCATCACAGAAATGTAGCAGTGACAATAATACTGTATGCTGTAATCGTACTGGGCAATTAGTGATACAAAAAACCTGTTTTACCCTGTGAATAAAAGTATATGTTTTTGTCAATGTACCATAATAACAGAAGCGAAACGCAATATTGTGTCAGGACAATTCACTATTTATGCACAATAAATAAAGGAGCATAGCGCGACCATTTCTGTTCAGCGCCAGACTTGCTTGTAACCTATATCACTAATTATGTTATGAAAATGAGGTATTAACTACTAAAAAACACTGACCTTCGTGTAAATGCTTGGAGCAGACTAACCTGTGAGCTGGAGTGTTCTGGGACGTTATATTTGGTCTTTGAATGGCTGCAATCCAGGCCATCCGTCGCGTCTTTGTTACTTCGGAAACATTGTTCAAGCCATGTTTCCGAAGTAACAAAGACGCGACTCAGTAGTCTACCTGGGGAGTTGAAGAAAGAAGAATCCGAGGGCGTTTCTTCGCTCCAAGAGGAGGTGGCAAAGAGGCCTGAAGCGTGACAGGCTGAGACTCGAGTCTGAAGCTAAAAGCTCAGCTGGGTTGTGGGGAAATTGGAAAATAAAGGGGGTGTTGACATGTATGAGTGTTGCTACATGTTTGTTTGTTTTTTGACAGACGGGTGAATTGCCTAGAGGCAGAGGTCTACCCGCTCGAGAGTCCAAATTGATTGAGTCGCTACGGATGGGATGGCTCAAATTGCTAAAGAACAGCAAGTAGATGATTGACACAGTTTACTGAGCCCGCTCCTCTGTATCCAGAGGATGATTGGGGTTATCAGTGCACTTTGAAATTGACTAGAGAGGCTGTGGACACAGGTAACTGCACCACCTTATCAGGGTTATATCCGCGAATTGACAAGCGTACGCAAACACGTCGATCCACGCCTAAACGAAATATTTACACATGTCTTGAATTTGCGACGGACGTGGTGAAAAACACTTTAACAATGTATATACATCCAGGTGTGAACACGGCGCTGGAGGATTGGATGACGTCTGTGTTTGGGCAATGGAAGGGTGTGTTTATGTCTGCCATGTTTTCTTTTATAGTTTTTCTAGGAATATTGATGATCGGGTGTTGTCTCATTCCTCTGGTAAGGCAGGTGTTGGTAAATCTGGTAAGCAGGGCCATAGACTCTGGTCCAGCTGGTTCAGCTGGTCCGGGGTATATGATGCCGTTGCGAGAGGCCGCCTGGACGGAGGAGTGAAACAAATTTGGGTAAAGGTTGGCCGATGGCCAAAGAGGAGGAGTGTGGACAAGAGATATTTTACTTTGTATTCTTATGGTGACATTTTAACTATCATTGATCAGTCATTCATCATTGTTGAATCTGATGACAGTATAATCTTTGTTTTATATCTATGGTAATCTGAGTAAAGATTAATGGATGCATATTATCATCATTGTAATCAAGTCTCAAATGGTATCCACAGCATTGTATTCACCGTCCAAACTGGAGGGTCCAGCAGGACCTTGTTCTAATTCATTTGCAGGCCTACATCAGAACATGCACATACAGAGTTATGTAAACACGCACGTTCGCATACACACTTATTTACACAGGGAGGTCATGTCAGGACATTCTCTAGTTGGACACACAGGCTCACAGAACTGCACAACATCACATGTCACACACTTGTTTTTCTCTAAAGTATCATCTGATGTTTGTATAAGGAGAACTTTGGACTATGGGGAGACTGTTATCATTTCCAGTAAGGTCTAACTGTGTGATGTCATCATGGGTTATATAAGGATGGGGAGCTGTCCACTCTTTGGAGAATCGGTTGCAAGTTTTCTTCCCACACTTCTGCGCAGAGTGTGTAATTAAGGATCACTATTTTGACGCCTCCCTGGACTCAGCCTGCTTTCTTCTCTTACCCAAAACGAACGAATCTTAACACACTGCATCACATCAGCTATGCCTTCAAGTATCTTGTCCAGTCTTGTGTGTGTTTTGTGTGTGGTTGTGGTCCCGGCTGTATGGGGTGAGTTTTATTTTTAATATTTAAAATAACAAAGTGAAAATAAAATATCAAGCTAAGTCATCTTAATTCTCTATTAGTGTCTTTGTACAATATCTGTCTGCAGGATCTGTAATGCACTGCAACTTTAAGCTCTCATTCTCACTTTGCTTCAACATGTGTGTCTTACAGCTGATCACTGCCACAGTTACTGGGACACGAACGGTGTCTTCCATGATACTCAGGAATGTGAAAAGTACTGCTGTGGGGACTGCAGGACAAAATACTGCTGCAGTGACATAAAGTACAGCTTTACTGAGAAAAAACAGGAACTCTGTTTCAGAAGGTGTGCTCTTCATTTTAGCCTTTTTTCCCCTTCAATGCTCCAGAAATGAGCACAAACTACAGCTTCTTTTTGTATTTGCAGGTCTGCTCGAGTGAAAAGAAGCTATCATGTAGAGTATGTGGGAATAGGGGTTCCTGTTCCCATTCTCGTATGCACGGGTCTCATAATCTGCTGTGTGACTCGTTGCTGCTGCTGCTGCTGCTGCAGGACATCCAAAAAGAAAAATCCCAGACGAGAAATAATCAGTAAGTTTGCTACAGCTGCAAGCAGCCACACTGGCATATTATCCAGAAGCATCTTGTTTGAAATTATGTTTAATTCTTACAATGGAAAATGGCTGTTTGATGAGCTTTATGTGTTAGAGCTCTTTCCAATTGGGATGGTGGCTTACAGGAATTCTTGAAAGCAAGAAATAATCTGATGCACAAACGCTCACGAAACTGCAAAACTGTCAGTTTTACAGTTTGTGCAGGGTACATAGTAAGACACAAACACATTTTTTATCCCCATTGTCTTTAAACTTTTGATTTAAAAGTTCCGTTGTAATGACGGGAACATCAAAATTTGCTTTCATTTTCAAACTACATGAAATCTTTCGCTTTCTCTAGTGTTAACCACTGTAGTTAACACGGTCTATCAGCCTGTACCAGCAGCCACACCCATGCTCACAACTCCACCACCCTCCTACCAGGAAAGTGGTAAGTTTTTTCATTACATTTTAAAACACAATAACTACGTCAGCTCAAACGTTTTGGAGTCTCATTGAGAGAAATTGTTAGCAAGCATGGCTGATGTCACCCAGGTTTTGAGGCTAGTCATCAAATGAAGCTAATAATCTGTTTTTGCTGTGATTTTAACACATATTTGATGGCATCTGATTTCCATTATTGATGCAGTCACACCAAGGGAAACCAAAATTATTACAATCATGTAAAGAACTGGCGATTTTATTGCCTTTGATCTGATTGCTTCCATGACGGGGACCACGTCTTAAAAGCAACTTTGGTTTGTGAAGGCAACAATAAAAGGGCAATAAGAAGTGAAGTCTGTCGGCTAGCTGTCGGTAAAAGGGGGTCAAATTGCCAATAACATGTAATCTGATAATGTGGTGATTAACTGTGATAAATCTGTGAAAATCACAAATCTATATATAATCAACTCTGTATACACAGAGCTTCACACTAAAGTGACTGCAGGCAGTGCAAATCAGATTGTTTGAGAATGAATGAATTTTATTCCAGTGAGACTAAACTGTAACACAGGAGTGGTTTTTCTTACCATTATGTCAACGTAACGATGCTTTTAAAAAGACAAGTCAGAGGGTAATACACTTTTATTTGATCAAGACTGGTAGAAAGCTCAAACAAGAAACTAAAGGTCTTTGTCATGGACCTACACCAAAATCCAGTAGGCGTGAGGACTTTTGGAGGACCAGTCCCATTTTTTTTTATTATGTAGCATATTTCAGACTTCAAAAGTATATTCAGTAAATTTGTTTACTTCCTTTGTTCTTTACTATTAAAGGCATACTTAGTAAATACAAACAATATATTGCTTATTTGTCTTTTCAGTCCCATTCACACAATCGCAGCCAATGCACTCCTTTCAACATCTCAGCCAGCCTTCTGCAGCAGCATTACATTCAGATGAGCTGGAGGAGCTTGAACCTTGTCATGGGCCACAATCTGTAAAAAAGGCTAAGATCCAAAAGAACTCATCTATATACGTCTAAAAAGGGACTTCATGTTACAAGATACACGATAACACAGAGTTCAGAAATATTTACGCGTGACTGTGCTAATGCTAAGAGGGTAGAGTTCGTAAGAGAGTATAATACCTCACCATGAGCAGATAATCATTGTGAACAAAGTTAACAGCTGCTTACAAAGTCATGTCCTCTTTGGATGTATTGCTATTTATCCGGGGAAGCAATGTTGAAGTGGTGACTGGTAGATGTACAGTCTCAGCTCTTTTGATGAGTTTTATTTAGTTTTGTTTTAGTTTAAATGGGTTTGTATGATTTATTGTGAAAGATATAATAAAAAAACAACTTCTGTATATTATATTGTGATGTGTTGTGATTGAGCTACATGTTTTTCTCTGTCCAGATGCTTAAATAAATATTCCATTTACAATGTAAATTATGGGCACTGATTTTTGTGTTGTTCATTTAGCAGTAAATGAAGAAAATATAACATTTACATTTTTTTAACGGGTCCATAAAACTGCACCTGACTAATGGGACTCATTGGTTTGGTGAAATAACGAGAGGACGGTTGGCAGTCTGTGGCAGCTTCAGACGACCCGTCTATCTGCAGAGAGCATCTGCTGTCACACGGGTGCGGTGTCAATAATATGTAGTACAACTAGTCTGTGGGTTACTTTTTCTTGTGTTGTTGTTGAACCGTCAACTGTGGAGAAGAGCTGAAGTGAAACCAAAAGTTAAAACTAATGAGAAATATTCAGACTTTACTTTTCTTTTTTTAATTTCTCCTATAAATGGTGAATTCTGCTGTTGCTCGTTTTTCTGCTCTGATCTGTCAATAGATCAGCATTCGACTGATTCACAGTATCATCCATGTCGAGCAATGTACAGCTGAGATTTTACATGGGATGATGTTTGCGGTGAGTGAGTCGACCTCTCTCTGTACAGACACAACTGTGGTAACATGAATTAAACACCGGCAAGTTGATTAAAAGCTCGCCGTGACCACTTAGCCTGATTGGGTAAGTGAATCCAGATAAGGGAATTCTGGGAATGAACTTTGCACTGGTGTCATTTCTGTATTAGCTCTGTCTGGGACCTTTGCTCTGATACTTTTTCACATTCAGTAGATTTTTTGTTGTTCGTTATTCTAGAGCTGAGCCAAACATTTATGTCTCAATTTTACATCTGGGGTAAATTTGATTTTTCTCGCTGGTGCTTTTACTGCCATGACTGTTAGTGAACTGTGGTTCAAACAACATTTTTCTGTGGCTCAAACAGAAGCAGTAATATATATTATATAATAATAATAATAATAATAATAATAATAATAATAATAATAATAATATAACCTCCTGGACAAGAGTCTATTCAACACTAAAGATGTGATTAAAAATCAAGTTTGTACAAAAGCATACAAATTCAATTCATTTCTGAAGAGTTATAACTATTATTATCGTCTCTGCTTGTCTTTGTGTAAAAATCACCTTTACAAAACCACTGTAAAAAGCACAAAACATATATAACCCTTTTAATGAGCCAGGCACACCGGTTCAACAGCTGTTGACAACCTGATGATGTGACAAAACTCACATCATGCAAAACTGGTTTCTTAAATATGAATGGTCTCCACAGAGCACCTTTGGGAAGTGGTGGAAGATTTACATCATGGATGAACACAAATCTGCAGCAACTCAACTCTGTGATTCTGTCATGTCAATACGGACCTGAGTCTCCAGTGCTTTTTAAATCTATGCCATGAAGAGTTCTTAAGGCAAAAGCTAGTCCAGCACCGTACTAGCCAGAAGTATATAATGATGTTTTACCATCATTATATACTTCTGGCTAGTACGGTGCTATATATATATATATAAGAAAGAAATAAGGCTTAATAAAACATCTTACTTGAATGAATGAATGAATGAAGTTTAGTTTTTACATCCATAAACGTGTGATTACATGTTTTCACCAGTACGAGAAAAGCCTTCCCAAAGTGCACTCAGACAGATATAGCCAGAATGGGCATGCTTGGTTTTAATCCCATAATAACCAGCACCAACTCCCTCTTATAGCATCTTACACTGTCCATAAATCAATACAGTAATAGTGCTGACTGCAGCAATCTCAGCCATTGAAGCAATGTGGGACTAAAACGGGAGAAATGACCCTGACTGTGTGCACTGCTGCTGCAGTCTACTGTCTAAAATAAGCTCTCTCCTTGGAGCGTGGCTCAGACTGCTAATGAGCACTTATGTGGGAATGCCAGTGTCATGGATAGTGTGGCAGATAATCTTTACAGCCAGCTTCACTGATTTCTTTCTCCTCGTCTCTTTCTTCTTCTTTTTTCCACTTTCTTCTATCTCGGCCTCTGATTATGCTTTGTTCTGTCAAAAGGCATTCTTGTCTGGCCTCCCGCCCGAGCTGCCTTTAAGATATTTCAGCATTTTCTCCACATCCCACACCCACATTTTTCCTTCTCTTCTAAGTTCTTCTGGTATTTTTTATCTCAAAATGAAGCAGCTCATCTCTCACATAATAGACAGAAGGAACACTGCTTCATTGAATATAAAACCACCTTTTTGATCTGGTGTTAGATAATATCTGGGACTCTGCAGTGAACCAGTGAGCTGTGTGTGGGAGCTCCGGCTGACAAAAGCACAAACTCCCCAGTGCCGGCTCTCGCTGTGGCCAAGGTGCTTCAAACAGACACCGAACTTTTCCAAATGGAAACACAAAGAGCCACAACAGCCTCCATGTTTTTAAATCAAAGTTAATGTCACATGTGTACAAAGAGAACGGAACCAAAAATGAGGAAACATCATCATCAACTGTTCAGATCCAGATAAACTTCTGAATTTATGAAAGGTATTTCTTGCTTCTTGATCCTTTTGACTAAATACACAAAACATATATACTTTACTATTTAATTAAAAAAAATAAAATAAAATGTTGTCATGCTAAAAAAAATGAAGGTGGTCTATGGTGAGCAGAGTCGAGGTTATACCTGGTAAACATGAGCATGTTAGCATGCTGCTGCTAGCAACAACAGAGCATATTCAGTGTGTGGTATCGATAACTGTTCATCCAGGATTAGATTAAATGAAAAGCAGTTACTATGTGTAACCCTCAAGTTATAATGACCAAGTAGTAGTTGTTATACAGGAATACTTGTTGTATTTATCTTTGTCGTACCAACATGGTTTCTTTAATCTATCATGCAAAAGGCATGTTTATGTCTTATTTTCTGATCTAGAGGGGATGTATTGACTGAAACAGCACTTGCCTCTGAAAGCCTCTGTCTGTTCATCCCTGTAAAGATCAGAAGAGGGACGAATATTTTAAGTAACTGAGCTACAAACATTCTCCCGATATCTCTGAAACAGCAAATTCATCCTTGGCCTGCACGTCTCCTCAGGCTGATTGAGGACATCTCTGATGCTGTTAGCCGCGATTCACTGTGAAATATTTCCAAAGGGGAATATTAAAATAGATCCTAAGTCTATTTAAAAAATACTGACCTCACACAATTGTGCTTCCATTAGTCTTGCCACAGAAATGGGTTTTAAAGTTCCTTTAAAAAATAAATTAAAGCATCTGTGAAAAGTTGTTGAAGATGTTTAAAAATGTCTACAAAAACTCAGGTATAAACATCTTTTTAGGGCTAAATGTGCTCATACATGGGATCATTTTTAAATCCCTCATAAGGGCAGCAGGGGGCAGAGAAAGTTTAACAGCAGGTTCATGAAGCTGGTTCATGATGCCAGCAGGTCACATGAGAAGAACTGAGCCTCATCCTGCTGGAAGCTGGTGTATGTAGACACTGATAACACTACCACAGATGCTAATCCTAAGCTTGTTTCAAAGTTGAAGTCACACTGACCAACTAGTTTAATCAGCAGGATGATATTTGATCAAAATGAGATAAAACTCTTAATTATAAAAAGGAGCTGTTTTATAATTACTTTATTCTGGATTTAAGCTTTAAAACTGAAAGAGTTGCCTTTTTTCTTCCTTTTACCTTTTAGTGTATTTGATTGCAGCTCAATCACTGATCCTTGTAAAAAGTTACACTCTTCTGTACACTGTATGTGTTAACTTGAATATATCCAAAATGTATATTAATTATGTTGATATTTAGCTTTCTGTCCACATAAAAAAAAATGTATTGCGTCAAAAATGGAAACTTTGAAAATCCTGCTCAACCCACATTAATGCGTCGTCACCTTTTACAATCAAATCTGAACGAACCCATCCTGACAGACCCCCCCCCCCCTCCCCACGGGGAAACAGGTCCTAAAAACCTGTAAACTCATTCCAAGAATGCCACCTGTTTGTGTAATTAATGTGCAACTGTTTGCGTGACGTTTATTGTGTGGACAGTTGAGGTGACACGCTGACAGCTGCGCGCAGATTTGACCTCAGAGAAACAGAAATTTGTGTGGGTGTAGTCCCACTTTGTTAGATTATGTCCCTGTTGGCACTGCTTAGTCACAGTGCATACATTATTCCACTCTGTCTTTTCAGGAGAGCTAAAGGCCTGAAATAAAGTTTCCTGGGTCACTGTGCACATTTCTGCCCCTTTTGTCCTCCAGATACGTTCCAGAGATGTCGGGACTTTAAAGCTAAAAGAACATTGAGTTTCTTGTATGCATTACTCCGATGTACATGCACCTGCAGCAACAGGTGGTCACAGAGGGAGGCGCTTTGGAGCGTGTGAACTCAACAGATAAAACAGTCTGCTGTCTTTTCACCCGCTCTCGCTCTGTTCAATGGCCTCCAAGTATCCGGACAACCTTGCCTGGTATTTTGGCACAAGTCCCTTGAGTGTTGATGTCAGCTGAGAGAGGGGAGAAAAGGAGGGAGGGAGGGAGGAAGGGAGGGAGGAGGGGATGAAGGCCTGAGAGAGAGAGAGGAGGGGGAGGAGTGAGCGGGCTATTCAAGGCACTTGTCCTCTGTCTCCCTCTGAGCACAGAGGAGGGGGAGGCGCACATGCATTGAGGGAAGCACACTTGCACACATAGTAGTAGCAGCCGCATTTTCACAGGCTGCTCTTCAGACTGACAGCAGCAAACGGAGTTGAGAGGCAGCGCAATAGAGCGAGGGAAACAAGGCAGGCATCCAGAGAGGAGAGCAAAGCAGAGGAGGCTCACGCAGGGTTTCCCCTTACTGCCCTTTGGCTCTCTGGGACCCACAAAAGGAATCTCCTCTGTGCTCTTCTTGAGTTGAACTTGCTTTGCCAGAAGACCTGCACCCCACTATGGCAGCCCTGGTGGGACATGGGAACCCTTGTCCCCTCTCATCTGATTCCTCTAAACTGTGGACTACCTTTATTTTGGGTGTGTTGACCCTTTCGACTCAAGTCTGGGGCTTTAACTTGGATACTACTCACACACTGCATAAGTTGGGAGACCCTGGCACCTTCTTTGGCTTCTCTCTTGCGCTTCACCAGCAGCGTAATCCAGACCCTCAGAGCTGGTGAGTGTGAATGCGGCACTGAGCTCGTCCTGTGTGTCCTGTGTGTTTCTGACTCAGGTCAAATATGTGATGTCTTGTGTGCGCACCTGCTTCTCATACAAAAGCTCATCGTGAGTTCATTCTTAGGGATCTAAAATGCTAATGCCAACACAGCCAGCATTTCTGCACTGCATCAATTTGTCAAATCACTGCTTTGCTGCAGTAGTTGCTTATGTGCAGCGTCTGCACTGAGAGGAAAGTGGATGAGAGCAAGCTTCCTGAATCAGAAGTGAGGATCTGATTTCTCTAAAAGGTAGAAGAGTGTTTTTAAGTCATTCTCTTGGAGGAACTCATGTCCCATGAAGTATAGAGTGAGGAGTCTTCAGTCTGTCTGGTTGTGCCTGTGAACCCAAAGTTAAGCTGTTCATGTGTGTTTGCTCTCTGATCTGCTGTTTGCCGGCAGCTGTTTTGATGAGTCTTCCAGTGTGACCGGAACACTCACGAGTCCTGTTCCAATCCTCCAGCAAGTCATGAATAAATGATAACAACAAGCCTGCGTGCAAATCTTTGGACATGTTTACGACAGGACCGCGAATAAAAGGCTGCCCAAGTTTAGCTGTCTGGATGCTTTGTGGTTAATATTGACGAGATCTGTTCCATCTGATTTGGTGGTGTATTTTCTTTTAGTCATGAATTTGGTGCTGCTTTTTGTCAAACAGTCTCTTCTTAGATTAATACAGCACACACTATCTGGTGAGATTCAGAAGCTAAGAAGTAAAGTTGCAGAATTGCAAGAAAAATCATGCATATAAAATAATTACATATATCACAGCACTCTGTATTTTATAAGATCCTAACAGAGAAGAATACACATGTATTCCAAATCTTAACCAACAGTTGAACTATAGCTGTAAAATAAATATAGCAGCGTTTGAGGTAATATCTTCCTCTGAAATTTACTGATAAATAAATGTAATGTTAACTCCAAACCCCAAAATAGCAAATGCAATGTTCATGTCACATGTCTGGTATAAGGGAAAATTAATGTTTAAGGATGAGGGAATTAACTTGCTACAAGCTCCTGTTTTGGAGCTCCATATTTAACTGCGGGCTGCTTAGTTTACTCGGGCTGGAGTCACCCTGTCGCCTGGTAAGACCAGGGGAATGACATCAGACACAGTCATGTCATCCCTCTGAAAACCAGCATGCTGTCCAGCAGCATTCCTGGGACTTATTTTAAAAAGCAACTACCAGAATACTCATTGTATCCCTGACTGCTGTGTCCTGAGTAAACAAGGGATAAGACTCCAGCAAAACTGTCCATCAGGGATGTTAGAGCCAGGAGACAGTCAATAAAACTCTGACCTGATGTGCTGATGTGATGATGCATCTACTGGAAGAGAGTGGCATGAATGATGTTGCTGCCGGTACGCTGGGAAAGTACTTTGTGTTTGGATGACTTTATGGTGATTTCATCCTCAGTCGGTCTGTGCAGATGACTTTGCAGGGTGTAGCCAGCCAGGGTTTTTAGAAATGTTGAATAATGGGGCCCAAAACAATTTGACTATACACAAAGAAATGTATAGTATTACAAATTTTGTCAACTTTCAGCTTTGTTACTCTACATTTTTTCATGAACACCAATGTCCTTTAAAAGTGTTTAGCTCAAGAAATGAAATCATTAGGCCAAAAGGTAAAGCAGCATTTTATGCCCACTTTTGTGGAGGAGAAGCAGTCTGAGAACGTTCTGCCATTTCAGCAAGTTGACAAAACGATTTTAGAAAATATTATTTTTAATAATGGCCACACTGACAAATGCAACGCTTTTAACTCTGTTTTTAGTCTTTACTGTCTCCTGAAGAAAATACACGACTCTTTAGCCGCTCTCAGTCCACCAGCTACAGCTGTGTCTGTTAACCTCCTAAGACCCGAACTCTTTCATGGCGTTTTTAATTTCTCTTTGCTATTTGGGCTGATTGGGACCTGATGAATATAAAAACAAAGAAATACCAGATTTTTGTTTTTGACAAAAATGAGATCCACATTTCTTTTAAATTTTGCTAGAACAGTGGCAGTATAATGTCTTCGTAAGTGGACATCAGGCCCTTGTAGAGCAGAATTGAGTATTTTGGTCTAGACAACCCAAAATGTGATGTCCACATATGTGGACGGCAGGTCCTAGGAGGTTAAACAACTTGTTCATGAACTTATTCCCACAAGCACTTTTTAAGCTGTTTATAAGTGCTGCCTATCTAACATTCACACATGTATTCACACTCCGATGGATGCATTGGAGAGCAACATGGGGTTAGTATCTTGGATATTTGGATATGCAGACTGGAGCAGACTGGGATCAAACCACCAACCTTCCGGCTAGTAGGTGAGCTACTACCTGAGCAACAGCCAGTAGCGATGTGATGTCCACATATGCGGACGCCAGATTAAAAATGCACAGAAACTCACTGCACTTAAAAACGATGAGTATGGGCTGCAGAAACAAATGCTAAGGAGTCAAAATCAGATATTTTGGTAATACAATAAAATTTTATTTTCTTTGTAGTCGTTTGAATTTAACATGTAATAAAATGTGACATTAATGTGTTAATAAGCCCACATTAATAATGTATTCCACATTGTTTTTGCCTTAATTATTGTGTGATAAGTAAATGTTATGACATGGTTATTGCCTCTGTCTTTAAACCACATTATAACCCCACTATTACCATATTACTTTAGAGCTGTAATATAAAGTAGGGGAGACCGGGGATAGTTGTAACGTGGGTCAGTTGTAACACTTCCAATTTCTCCAATCAGGGCTAAGTTTCAAATGATGTGACTCATCCTGTGCATGCCTAATTCAGTTCTGCTATCACATGTGAAAAATCAGCACATTTCGTCAAACACAGACAATTTAACACGAAAAAAAGTAATTTGTACGCCAAAAAGTAAGTTTTTCTACTTTATTTCAATTTCTAATAGCATTATCTGCTTTGCAGTTAAACTCATCAAACTTAAATTATGTTATTTGTATGTCTATGGGGATATATTCTGTGTAGGTCTTTAGTGCTAATGTTTTAGCCGTTGACTGTAATGTTAGCTAGTTCATGGCTATAGGAGTCTGGGTCAGTTGTAACAGCAACAGTCTGGGTTAGTTGTAACAATAATGCAGATGTTACAACTTACCACACTATTACTTTAACTTATATTAAACAAGTTGGGGCAACGACATCAGCAGAGAGAGGTTCACTGGTCGCTTTTGTATATGCGGTTAATGCCTGTTTGTGTTCCCACACATACATTATGCAGACCACTGTGTCAGAGATGGACCAGTAGGAAGTACTGGTAGTGGAAATAAATCAGGATGGGTGCAAGAAACAGAGTTCCTCATCTTTCTGAGGCACTTTGCAAACCACACCAAGGTAAGCCATGATAAAAAGTAATGGAATTGCGATGCTGGTGAACAACTACATTTTTTCAGCTTCATTGTTATGTTCAAAATTGGTGCAAGAGTTGTAGGTTATAATGCCCACTGAGCCAATGAGGCCAAACTCAAGGAAGACCAACCAAAATTAATGAAATATTCAGTTGCAGAAAATTCCATAATTTGTCTTTTTTGGGGGGTTGGAATATGTTCAAAAGCTAGATTTCTGCATTCTGTCACACACACACACACACACACACACACACACACACACACACACACACACACACACACACACACACACACACACACACACACACACACACACAGCTACATTAATGACTCTAAGTGCATTCATGTGTTGAATAAACAAAGATTACATGTTAATATTTTGTTAGTACTCTTATTTCATTGTGTTACATTTCACCCCAGGATATGTTACAACTAACCCAGACTATGGGGTTAATTGTAACATTTCACTCTTTGTGTTTGAGGCCATACCATGCAATGGGTAATTGTGCTGCAGAGAAAATAGCTGCACTATTTAATAGCCGAGACATGTAAATACTTTGCATTACATTTTGAAACCACTACCTTAAAAGAGCTCCAATTTACAGACAGAAATGTCAAAAATGTTACAACTATCCCCGGTCTCCCCTACTACCAATACTTTTTATCCTTCTCAGCGTGTGTTCTGGGATCACCAACACAAAATCATTCTGTGCCATTTCGCATGCTTTTAAGTCATGTTTTAATTAGATTTGAGGTAAAATCATAAATTGCATTAAAATAAAAATCCTCTTAGGGTCTATGAGACTTTTGGAATTATGTTTATTAAAAGAAAAATGGCTTTCAGCGGGAAATGGAAACCATCTAGTGTGTTACACTCTGGACAATCCTGACATGTTGTTTTTAGGAACATAATGAAAAAATAATTCTTCCATGTATCTTGGTGGGAAATTCTAAATATTAGAGGTTTTAATGCCCCTTCAGAGATGTATTATTCAGAAGCAGCACAA